>NC_064922.1:684168325-684793325 GCF_023897955.1 Schistocerca gregaria
TGGGCTATATGTGGTCTAAGTTCGAGAACCTCTTGTCGAACTCTATTCAATAGTCTGGGAATTCTGGCCTTGCCCTCACAGTATGTATTTTCTTTAATGTCATTTGTTGTTAGCAATATTAGCCTATTCCCAAGAGTAAGCAGCTTTCACTCAGTTAATACTAGGCAGAAATCAAATCTGTATGTGGAATGCACTTCCTTGACTCTTGTGCAGAACAGAGTGCACTGTTCTGCTGCATCCATTTTCAATAAGCTACCTCAAGAACTCAAAAACATTAGCAGTAGACCAAAGACTTTTAAGTCCAAACTGAAGAATTTCCTCATGACTCACTCCTTCGATTCTGTCGAGGAGCTCCTGGAAGAGCTAAAAAATTAAGCAAATTCCAGTGTTACAATGTTGATTTTCTTTATTTAAACTTACAACTTGTCTACTTAATATGTTTTTTATATTTCATTTTATGTTTCTACTATCGTCTTATAATTTCATGTATTGACTCGTTCCATGACCATGGAGATTTCTCCTTAGTTTGGTCCCATGGAACAATAAATAAATAAATAAAAATAAATAAAGTCAAAGAACATTGGTTGAAAGACATGGCACTTCATGCCCCAGCAGTGGGGAGCATGGGGGCGAAGCCAGCTCATGTCAACACAAAATCCTCATGCCAGCACAGTGGATGAAATCGGCATCAGGCACTCGATGTGTGTGCCTCAGAAGTCACGTCAAACAGCTGCACAGGTGGTGGGGAGTTGTTGGAGGCCGCATCGGCTGTGTCAGTGGGTGAGACACTGGTGATGGCAGGCCAGCCAGTGGTGTCAGAATGTGGCTCAGAGATGGACCACACATATTTTAATCAGTGCACTGAAACCATATTCAGTCATCCATTGAGTAGTATCACTAAAGTATTAACTCTGCAGCATAAGACATGGTGCAGACTGGAGTATGGTGGTTGCAGAGATGCCCGCACAGAGTCATCTCATCATATGATGAATTCGCATGATGCCAGGTCTTTGTGTACAAACACCATCAGTGTGGAATGAGCACGAGGCAGGGGTGAGTGAAGGCAGGCAACGTAAGCACTTGTTCCACAATCAGCCATGCATAGATGAACATTGAGAGGGTCCACTGCATGAGATAGTAGGTGATGTTGTAGGTCCAATGGGAGCTTGACCATCCACAAGGTCCACAGCTTGGTTTCTGGTAAAGCTTCGTAATCAATTAATGTGCAAAGGTGCTGCCAAAGCTGGGCAGCTGTCGAGTTGCTCATCATGGATGATGAGGTGGAGGGCAAGAAAGGTGTTCAGTGAGTAATTTTTTGTCATTAAATACTTGGGCGAGGCAGGCAGTGAGAGGAGCAGATTACTGATGAGGTCTGGATATACATCTACATCTACATCTACATGGATACTCTGCAAATCACATTTAAGTGCCTGGCGGAAGATTCATTGAACCACCATCACAATTCTCTATTATTCCAATCTCTTATAGCATGCAGAAGGAATGAACACTTATATCTTTCCGTACGAGTTCTGATTTCCCTTATTTTATCATGGTGATCATTTCTCCCTATGTGGGCTTGTGTCAACAAAACATTTTGCATTCAGAGGAGAAAGTTGGTGATTTGAATTTTGAGAGAAGATTCCATCACATTGAAAAACACCTTTCTTTTAATGATGTCCAGCCCAAATCCTGTATCATTTCTGTGACAATTTCTCCCATATTTCACGATAATACAAAACGTGCTGCCTTCCTTTGAACTTCTTCAATGTACTCTGTCAGTCCTATCTGGTAAGGATCCTACACCATGCAGCAGTATTCTAAAAGAGGACAGACAATTTTAGAGTAGGCAGTCTACCTGGTAGGTCTCTTACACTTTCTAAGTGTCCTGCCAATAAAAGACAGTCTTTGGTCAGCCTTTCCCACAACATTTTCTATGTTGTCCTTCCAATTTAAGTTGTTTGTAATTGTAATACCTAGGTATTTAGTTGAATTTATGTCTTTTAGATTAGACGGATTTATCATGCAACCAAAGTTTGAATTCCTTTTATCACTCATGTGGATGACCCCACACCTTTCATTATTTAGGCTCAACTCACACTTTTTGCACCATTCAGATATTTTTTTTCTAAATCGTTTTGCAGCTTGTTTTGATCTTATGATAACTTTATTAGTTGATAAACAACAGCATCATCTGCAAACAACTGTAGATGGCTGCTCAGATTGTCTCCGAAATCATTTATACAGAATGAGATTTTCACTCTGCAGTGGAGTGTGCGCTGATATGAAACTTCCTGGCAGATTAAAACTGTGTGCCCGACCGAGACTCGAACTCGGGACCTTTGCCTTTCGCGGGCAAGTGCTCTACCAACTGAGCTACCAAAGCACGAGTCACACCCGGTACTCACAGCTTTACTTCTGCCAGTACCTCGTCTCCTACCTTCCAAACTTTACAGAAGCTCTCCTGCGAGACATGCAGAACTAGCACTCCTGAAAGAAAAGATATTGCGGAGACATGGCTTAGCCACAGCCTGGGGGATGTTTCCAGAATGAGATTTTCACTCTGCAGCGGAGTGTGCGCTGATATGAAACTTCCTTGAAAGAAAGGATATTGCGGAGACATGGCTTAGCCACAGCCTGGGGGATGTTTCCAGAATGAGATTTTCACTCTGCAGCGGAGTGTGCGCTGATATGAAACTTCCTTGAAAGAAAGGATATTGCGGAGACATGGCTTAGCCACAGCCTGGGGGATGTTTCCAGAATGAGATTTTCACTCTGCAGCGGAGTGTGCGCTGATATGAAGTTTCATATCAGCGCACACTCCGCTGCAGAGTGAAAATCTCATTCTGGAAACATCCAAAGCCATGTCTCCGCAATATCCTTTCTTTCAGGAGTGCTAGTTCTGCATGTCTCGCAGGAGAGCTTCTGTAAAGTTTGGAAGGTAGGAGACGAGGTACTGGCAGAAGTAAAGCTGTGAGTACCAGGTGTGACTCGTGCTTCGGTAGCTCAGTTGGTAGAGCACTTGTCCGCGAAAGGCAAAGGTCCCGAGTTCGAGTCTCGGTCGGGCACACAGTTTTAATCGTTTATACAGATAAGGAACAGCAAAGGGCCTGAAACGCTACCTTGGGGAACATCAGAAATCACTTCTGTTATACTCAATGACTTTCCATTGATTACTACAAACTGTGACCTCTCTGAAAGGAAATCACAAATCCAGTCACATAAATGAGCATGCAATTTTACTATGAGCCGATTGTGTGGTACAGTGTCAAAAGCCTTCCAGAAATACAGAATCGATCTGAAATCCCCTGTCAATGGCACTCAACTCTTCATGTCAATAAAGAGCTAGTTGTGTTTCACAGGAACAATGTTTTCTAAACCCATGTTGACTGTGTCTCAATAGACCATTTTCTTCGAGGTAATTCATAATTTTCGAACACAATATATGTTCCAAAATCGTGCTGCATATTGACATTAATAGTATGGGCCTGTAATTCAGTGTATTACTACTACTATCTTTCTTGAATATTGGTGTGACCTGTGCAGCTTTCTAGTCTTTGGGTACAGATTTTTCATTGAGCATATGGTTGTATATGATTGTTAAGTATGGAGCTAATGCATCAGCATACTCTGAAAGGAAACTAATTAAACTAATTGATAGACAGTCTGGACCAGAAGATTTGCTTTTATTAAGTGATTTAAGTTGCTTCACTACTCTGAGGATAGTTACTTCTATGTTACTCATGTTGGAAGCTGTTCTTGATTCGAATTCTGGAATTTTTACTTCATCTTCTTTTGTGAAGGCATTTTGGAAGGCTGTGTTTAGTAGCTCTGCTTTGGCGGCCCTTCAATAGTGTTTCCATTGCTATTGCACAGAGAAGGCATTGATTGTTTCTTGCCACTAATATACATCATATATGACCAGAATCTCTTTGGATTTTCTGCCAGTTTTCGAGACAAAGTTTAGTTGTGGAAACTGTTATAAGCATCCCACATTGAAGTCCGTGCTAGCTTTCAAGCTTCTCTAAAGGATTGTCAATCTTGGGGAGTTTGTGTTTGTTTAACTTTGGAACGTTTGTTTCGTTGTTTCTGCAACAGTGTTCTAACCCACCTTGTGTACCAAGGAGGATCAATTCCATCGTTTGTTAATTTATTTGGTATAAATCTCTCAATTGCTGCCGATACCATTTCCTTAAATTCAAGCCAATCTGGTCTACACTTATATTATTAATTTGGAATGAGTGGAGAGTGTCTCTGAGGAAGGCATCAAGTGAATTTTTCTCTGTTTTTTTAATAGGTATATTTTTCGCTTATTTTTCTAGGATTTGGGGATTACAATATTCACTCTCACTATGACAATCCTGCATTCACTAATCCCTGAATTGGTTTTGATGCTCACTATTAATGCAGGATTATTTGTTGCTAAGAGGTCAAGTGTGTTTTCACAACTCTTTACTATTCACTTGGGCTCATGAACTAATTGCTCTAAATAATTTTCAGAGAATGTGTTTAGTACAATTTCAGATGAGTGTGGAGGTGGCTCATCAGGCAAATGAAATATGAATCGTCATCCGAAATCCCCTGGATATCTAATCGGCAATCCACAAATGTGAACCAAGTCTTAGGATTGTCCATTTGCAATGCAGGCAGCTTAGGAAATCTGCCAGGTAACAAATGTTGTTGCAGTACAGGGAGGCAAAGATCTGTGTGAGCAGTGTAAGAAGCCCCCAATGCCGGGACAGCAGTAGCAGTGTATGATGCATCACTCGAGGTCTGTGTTGTGAGGCCACATAATGTGGAGTAGCCAGTGCAACTGATGGCACCATGTGTCCCAACTGCAGACCTGGAGGTGGGCATGGCATAGGCATAATGGCCTGTGCTGTTGCAACAGTAAGCGGAAGGCGACCGTGATGCAGCCAAGGGGGCACAGATGAACTAGCCGGTGGTGATATGAGAGTGGGTGGAAGGCGAGCATGGTGTGACCATGGTGTGAAGGTTATGGAAACTGGCACAGTCGAGGTGACTGGTGTTGCTGATGTGGCGTGGCGGGTGGAACGATGTCAGGCATATAACAATGTGCAACCCCGTGTGCGTGAACAATCGAATCACAGTTCTTGAACTTCATCAGTACATCAAACCAACCTGAAGGTAACTGTTTAGCTGAGATGTGAAACGCAATGTCCTTCACATGGTTATCATTCACAATGCCACTAAGTGGGATGCACTATCTGTGCAGCAAGCATTGCTGCGTAGTAGAATCTGATGGTGACCATGTTGGGACGGTAATGGTTAAGTGGCCACTGGCATGGCTGGGACCAGGTAATTGTTCACTTTTATTCAAACATACGTGGGGAACACTAGTAAAAATGACACAAAATGACACTGGTAGATCCACTGTTCTGAGGATAATATAGACCAGCACACAAAGTTTGTTAATGATGAAAATAAGCACAAAATTATTCCTGAACACACCATGACTATGTCAGGGTCACAACTATGGGTTTTATGTGGTGTAGAACCATAATGACACACTTTTGCAATTGAATGAACATTTATTTTAATGCTGAACAAAGCAAATACAAGAGAAACTGTCGAACATGGCACACAGCAATACATAGACAAAGTGAACTAAAGTAAAGTCAAAGAACATCAGTTAAAATGTGTGGCACTTCATGCTAGAGGCACCACAGTTCTTTCTAATTTATGTACATATTTCGAAAACTGGTCGACTGTATCATCTGATACATAGACTAGGTCCAACCGTACTTCGGCTGCTAACATCCTTTTTAAAGCATCAATCTTGGTGAGTTTATCAAAAGGTTTGTTCAAATGTGCTGCTTTTTTAAGCTGATTTTTGCAAAACTGTTCCATACTAATACACCCTTTCCTGTAATTTGGTCCACTGAGAAATTTGCTTTTTGCTTTAGCTTGTTCAGTCTCTGACCAAAATTTATAAAAAAATACCTTTCTCAAAATCAACATAGTGTGTGAGATCATTAGGATACTGATTTGCCTGGCTTAATGCTTCACCTTCCAGAAACTTCTTAACAAATTTGACTTTCATAGTATAAGTCATATTAGACACAAAGTTATCTCCAAAGTGCTGCAGAAAATCTGTAGGGTGTCAACTACATTCAACTGTAAAGTTTTCCACTGGAATGTTGCAAAACATGGTACCAACATTGTTAACAAGATTTGATGATTTACATTATTAGACAGTTCTTCAACTTCTAGTTTTGTTGTTACTTAATTTTACATTTTATCTGAGTTTGATGTATACTGTTTTCACCTGTTAAACAAAATTGCTTTCGACATGTGCCAGTTTTGTATCAACATTAGTTTACAAAACAAAATACGACTATTTACATTTTTGTCAACAGTTCTTGTTTCCTCCTGTCTTTTTTCAAAAGCAATTTTGTTTGTTTTCCTAACTTCAGTGATCTCATCTTTGTCATTTTTTGACTTCATTATTAAATTTAAGTTTAATTTCTTTCATTTTGGACTCAACAAATCCTACTCAACCATATAACCTCTCAATTTTTTGGTCTATGTCATTTAATTGAGCTGTATTTTCACTCATACACTGAATTAATGCTTCTATTGAATGACCAGTTTCTGTGAACTGATTCAGTTTACCTTGTTTATGATTTCTGAGTTGCTCATTTATTTTTTCAAGCTGGCCATTTTTCATTTTTATTAACAGTGACAGCATGGTACTTGCATCATTATTGTCATCTCATTTTAATTGATCTTTTGTTTCAACCAGGTCATCATTGACATTTTCCTATTCTTGTTTCATTACACTGCTTAACTCCCCCATGTCTGTGTTATTCCCTATTGTTCCAGATTCTTCAATGACTGTCATTGTTAATAATTACATAACGAAACACTTGACCAAAAAAGGAAAGATAAATAAGTACCTAACTTTGTTGCTGGATGTTGATATTGTTAATTGTTCACCTCACGTTTTATATTTTCCATTCTTTTCTTCTTCTTGTTTGTAAACTCCTTTTTTGCTCTTATTGTTGCTGTTTTTTTAGCTATGGTTTATATCTGGCTGATTGTTCACATAAAATTTCACATACCTTTTAATCTGCAACAGGAAAAATAGTCCAACACAGTATTCACATTTCACTTTCAGAAAATCCTGGATGATGTCACCATATTTCAACTGTCCCCACACTCTTGCTGACAAAAATTGGTTTATTAATGTTTGGAGTTGTTTAGTAACTTGGGCAGCCAATCACATTTTCACAGCACTTGCCACAATGAGATAGTGACACATTGCAGCAAGTGACAAGGACAGTCGAATTTAAATAACCAATCCTGTTAATAACAAAATTTCTAATCTTTTTTAATTCTCTTCTTTGTTATTTATTAATGGCTCATTGTTCTTTTGCTTTCTGTGGTTTGTCTTTCTATAATCATCTAGAGAATAATAGGGTTGATGTTTCAATAATAATTTGAATTCTGGTGGTATCATTCACTTCATATGATCCAAGATTGAATAGTACATTTATCTCACCATAATCAGTTTTATTACAAGGTGCAGTTTGCCATATAACCATGAGATGGCACTAGCAGCATCCAGCAACAACAGTAGCAGTTGCTAATGACTACTTGATGAGTCACAACCCTTGACAAATAATTACTGTAGGTTCAATATCTTTTCTTTTAATTTCTTATTTTTTTATATGTAGTGTTGTGATTTTGTGGTGATACAGATATGGATGCATGAGACACAGATTTCTTCAGTTACTTATGACAAAGCACATTGCAAACATTTACCTCCATGGATCATAATGCTGGACAGACAGACAGTTATGTGTTAGTATATATATTTCTTTTTCACTGTTTAAAATAGAAATAAATAAATTTTAGACAAGAAACATGGCTTTCGCAGACAATGACCACTGAAGGGTTTATGCAGACTTGTTTAAAACAATCTGTGCATTTGAATAACAGATTCACATAGACAGATAAATAATAGAATTATGCAGCTTGGTAAATAATTACTCCAAATGAATAACCTGTTTAAAAATTTAACTATTAGGTTCAGTGCCATGGATTTTGATTTCAATGACTTTCAGGCCAACTTATTGGAAGAAGTGCTAGATTACAAACTTATGAATAAATTAACAATTAGAGATCATAGAGAATAAGCTGGATGGTAAACTTCATTGTACATAATATAAACACAGACCAAGTCAAATGTTGCAAAAGACTAGAGTCTTATAAAAGAACTATCACACACTAAAATACTTTGTGTAAGTACATGATTAAAGATCTACAAGATGCCACAAAGTTAATATTTATTAAAGAATAAACTAAAAATGAAACACCGATCGACCAGAAGAATTAGTGAAGACGTTAATTATGAATGCATGGTAAGGCACAGGAAAGCAAAAATATTTTTCCATTTAGTTGCTTTGCACAGTTTTTTGTTTTAGACAAACACACAAAGACTCTCCCGTATGTAGAAAGACGATGTAGATGCACGATTTTAGATGTGAAGCATTGCGAGCTCTATGTATCATATGTGTGCATGAATGATATTATTTGGAAAAACAGTATCACATTTTTTTATTGAAGTAAGTCAGACATTTTAACAATGCAATCATATTCAATTATACTGGTTTTAAAAAATTCTTATTTTCTATTACAACAGGCAATCATGACAGGACTTCTGGGCACCATTCATGTGTAGTTTATGTTAACTATTGTTATAGTAAGCAATTTCTGACATTGTTATGAATTATAATAACTAATTTCCTGTTTTTTGTTTTCTGTTTGCATGAATCACGGTGGGGAGCAAGTAAAGCGAAAAGTCAAAATAGAGGTGAAAATTTTTGAAAGCAGTAAGAACTGGAACTAGGTGATGTAAAATTTTCCTAGTAAACTGTTTTGTTCAGTGCAGCAAATGTAGGATAGCTATGCAAATGGCTAGAATGGCTAAGCTCAGTAGGACCTCTTTTGATGCAGATAGAAACCTTTCCCTCATTATACCCTTCCTTGAATTTTATTTGCAAAAAATGTATAGAAACTTTTCAATGTGATACATATTGTCAGTAAAACATACAGATTTGTGACACAATAGTTTGTGCATTATAATAGATGTAAAACAGGCTCTGGCATCATGTGAATTGCATTTGTCGAGTGTGAAGGTTAGCATATGAAATTTTTAACATTTTTGAAAGAATTTTAGTTTTTGGCACATTCATGCAACTTGGCAGAGAAATATATGTCCATTGTTGATAACAATTGTGAAAATGCAATCAGCCAAGATTTTAAAGAATTGTGTGATCGAACAACTGAAGTTCAGTCTCATACATTCCCACAGCAGAAAGTTTAAGTAGATCAGAGACGAGTGTTGCAGGAGTGACAAATGATAGTGATGCTCCACAGCAGAACAACCTTGAAGACACAATATTTACAATTGATGAGGCAACATCACACATCTCCCAGAGCAACGTACTGCTCATGAATGAAACATTGGAGTACGATCCCAATATGAATTTTGACAACACGTTACAAAAACCACTTGGTCACTACACCGACATTAGCTTGGGAAGTACAGCTGACAGCAACCACAGTAGTACAACTGAAGCACTGCTACGATGGTTACTATCTAACATAAATGTGAAATTTGATGATATGAATATATAAACGCCAATTTCAGTAATTTGACACAAGATATGATCTTGGTAAAACAGCAATAAAACACTGTTACACAAGACCTAAATGGAATGAAGAAAGAACAAAAACAAGTATTCAAGGATTTGCAACACGGGCTCACAGAAATTTGATGACTTAGCCAAAAATTTTTGCACTGAAATCAATGAAAAATTGAATGATATGAAAACACAAGTAAGGCATGAAGTATTTTCTGAAGTTCGTAGTAACATTATGGAGTTAATACAGAAGGTAGATTCTTTTAATGACCACCATGGTCTAGTAGAACAACAGCTAAAGATACTCATAGATGCAAACTCAAACACTGAAATCACACAAAACCAGTTGTGTTTGACAGTAAAAAAAGGTAATCACTGTCATTAACAAATTAAATAAAGACTATGAAGGTGTACCCCTAGGTGTAGAAGAGCTTACTTTAAGGTCAGCTACATAAGAAGTTGACTCATCATGTGCTAAGAAGGAGAGAGAGAAGATCAAAAAAATTTGTGTGATATCATTAGTTAAGCTGAAGCAGGTACACTGGATAAGGGTAATACCATTGCAGAGATGCTATTAACAGATTGTTAAGTTGTGTACAAATGTAGAGAAGGCTGTTCAGACAAAAGAAAATGAAATTATGAACAAAGTAAACATTAATCTACAAGCCACGGAACATAGGATCCACAATCTTTTAGAAGAAAATATTACTGGATCTCTAAATATGCATGTAAATAATGCACAGGCTACAGTTGGCAAAATACAACCTGTTGGTATGCATCCACAAATTGTCATGAGTCCAACAACAGCTACCAGTGAAATTTGTAGAATGCAAAATGTAAACATACCCACAACTCCAATACCTGAACAAATACCAGCTGGAATTTACAGGTAACTTCAATAACCACCTAAATACAAAAAAAAGTGCCATGTGTCTATCAACTATTTTTGTAGATGAAGGTTTGCTGAGACATCAACAGCTTCCTATATACACTACCGAAGGTAAAAGAATGAATTCTGTCATATCTATCAGTATTTCTTATCATGTATTTCCACGAAACTGGATGGAAGCACAGAAAATCAGATTTGTCATGGGATGTACACAAGGTGATGTGCTCTTATGCACAACTGAAGTGGCCGAATGTTTCATCACTTATATCCAATTTGAACAAGCTTTCCTCAAGAAATACTGGTCTGAAGCATTGCAAGAAAGACTCAGACATGAGGTTTTCAACTCCGCACCATTCAATGGCAAATATGGTGGTCTACCTGAATACTCTGAAAAATACCTGACCAATACACTCTGCTGGATGAATCCAATACCACAGGTAGCTGTGTTAAAGATTTTGAAAAGTCGTTTACTATCATACATTAGAGAAAAATTAGTCACAATACCAGAGCATGACACTGAATATTTTTTGCCAGTACTTGATACTATCAACTTAATCAATTAGGAAAGACCTGTACCCAATAGAGCAACAGAAAATCAGGAACAACAACAACATAATTATGTGAATCAGTCATCAAAACATGATTTAAACACACAGTAAGGTATTACACACATCAGCAAAATTACATACCCAGAGGTAACAAGTACAGTAATGAGAATGGAAGAAACAAATGATTTAAAAGAAATTTTCAAAACAACAGGAGTAATTTCAATGCAAGAGCGAATTACAATTCACCATTACAAGGCCATAGGCCAAACATGGATAGAAACAATCAGCTGCAGCAGTGGCCGACGCACGGCAACAATGGCATGCCTTTTGCTGTACTGCACCCAAACTTTGGGCAGCAAAATAACTGCATAGCAGCTAATGACACAGATTGGTAAAGTAAACACACACAGTGCAATGCACTGAAATTTCACCAAGTAATGAACTAAGTCACACTACACTGTCAGAAAACACCAACCAGTCATAGTTAAGCCCCAGGCTATTGACCTCTCAGGGTGTGGGGCCAAGGCAGAACTACAAACATGTTTCATAAGGTTTGACAAACATGGTGACATCAAGGATGACTTGTATCATCATGAGTTAGATATAGTAGATAAAGTCAAAGAAGAACAAATACAAGCAATCATTAAGGTGAAAATATTTAATGTTGACACACAGTTAATTTTAAATACAGGTTTAGCTACCAACCTAATGTGAAACACATTTTTTTGTGAATTGAAGAAGAGAGGCAAATTCTCTACATTTCCTGTATGAAACTGCAAGGTGCAAACTGCTACAGGCAATAAGTCTACATTGGTTAAGCATCAATCACTTATTCCATTACAAATTGAACAATTTTCAGTGAAGTGCAGCTTTCTTATAATTGACAAACTTTTAGATAATTGTCTTGTTGGCATGGATACGTTAAGAATAAACAAAACACCGATTGACATAGGTAATGGTAAATGAAATTTTTTTGTAAATTGTCAGATCTTTCCTAGTGATTTAATCAAAATACCCAATGAAAGTAACACAAACAAACCAGAGACACATGTCGTGGTACAATATTCCTTTCCAATTGTATATTTCACAAACAAATTTGATACTGAACAAGAAGCAGACACTGAGGTTAGTTACAAAATTGTAGAGGAGAAACTAATTCAATCGCAGACACTAAATGAGATGCAATGACAAGAACTGTCTAATTTGTTATTTAAGTATACCAATGTTTTCAGTAAGGAGCCAAGAGTAATCAAAGACTATGAATATAAATTTGAAGACTATATACATGAAAAATTTTGTGTAATGTCATATCCTATTCCATGGGGAAAATGAGAGGCAGTAACAGAAGGGATCAATCCTATGATTAAATGGGGAATTATACAACCTTCATTTTCACTCTATTGTAGTCCAATATTACCAGTAAACAAACCAGATGGTTCTGTAAGCTAAGTTCTTGATGCTGGAGGTATCGATAAGGTTATAGTACAAGGAAGCATAAGGCCACACAATTTGGACAAACAGCTTCTAAAGTTTTACAGTAAAAACTATTTCAGTATGCTTGATCTCAAGATGTCCTACTGGCAAATAAAACTTCATGGAGAAAGTCGAAAATATACAGCATTTCTCTGTGGTGGCAAAAGTTACAAATTCTGTGTTCTGCTCTTTGAACTGAACATTAGCACAGGAGGATTTATACCTGCATTGGATGAGATTTTAGGAGCGAAAATATACAGCATTTCTCTGTGGTGGCAAAAGTTACAAATTCTGTGTTCTGCTCTTTGAACTGAACATTAGCACAGGAGGATTTATACCTGCATTGGATGAGATTTTAGGAGCAGAATTGCTCAGCAAAGTTACTGTCTATGCAGACAAACTGCTAATGTCCACACCAACTTGGTTACAACACATCACGTTCAATGCACAGGTACTTCAACAATTTGCAGGTCACAGAGTAACAGCAAATTAAAAAAAAAAAAGTTCTATTTTTGATAAGGAGGAACTCAAATTTTTAGGAAATGTTGTGTCAGAAGAAGGTATATTACCTGATCCAAAAAAACTTGATGCTACACAATTGTCCATCTCCAAGGAATAAAAAACAACTAAAAGCCTTTTTAGGAGTAGCTTTGTTTTTTTGTAAATTCGTACCACAATAACTGATGAACAGTGTTGCATTGCTCAACTTGTTATGAAAAAAACAGGATTTCGTCATGGGTGATATGTGTCAAGAAGACTTTAATAACACTAATCAGGCATTGGTCAATAGGTCAATACAAAAATTCTTAGCTAACATGACATGTCCAAGAATTTTTGTCTATGCACAGATGCCTTATGTCAATTGGGGGGGGGGAATGCTTGTTCCAGATGCGAGAAGACGGCAGGGAATTACCCAGGTCATCAACTTTGCTAGTTGCACATTATCAGAAGCAGGAATATCTTACTCTGTGTCAGAATTGGAAAGTTTGGTGGTAATAGGGGCATTTAAGAAGTTTGAATATTTTTTGTAGGGCAAGAATACCAAAGTTTACTGTGACCATGAGTCACTGTCATTTCTTTTAACATGTAAACTATTACACTGTCAATTAGCCAGGTGGTGTCTATAATTACAAGAATTCAATTTTGAGATAATTTATATTAAAGGAAGTCAGAATGTTATTGTGGATGCCTTGTCCCATCTACCCTAAGGTTTAGAGGAAGATCAGCATTGACCCTACAAAGAAGGTGGAGAACAAGACGAGGGTTCTTCTCAAGGACGCAGATTTACCGGAGGGTGACGCTAAGAAATTGTTACCCCAAGGTCCGGTACCGCCTAGACTATATGGACTCCCGAAGGTTCACAAAGAGGGGGTACCATTACGCCCCATTGTCAGCAACATCAGGGCACCTACATATTTGTTGGCCAAATACCTGACGGGAATATTAAGTCCTTATGTGGGTAAATGCCCTCATCCAATCCGTAATTCTGTGGATTTTGTTAAACGCCTTGATAGCTTCAGGTTGGATGAGTCAGATATCATGGTGAGTTTTGACGTTGTTTCCTTGTTTACGAGGGTACCCCTGCGAGAGTCGCTAGAGTTGATTGGTCAGAGGTTTGACGAAAATACCACTGAATTTTTTAGGCATGTCTTGACTTCCACGTATTTTCTTTTTAATGGAGAATACTACGAACAAACGGAGGGAGTCGCCATGGGTAGCCCACTCTCACCGGTGGTAGCGAATTTGTACATGGAGAACTTCGAGGAGGAAGCCCTGTCGTCATCCGAATGGAAACCTACTTGCTTTTTCCGTTACATGGATGACACGTTCGTCATCTGGCCACATGGTATGGATAAACTCCTTGACTTCCTTACACATCTAAACTCCATACACCCCAACATCAAATTCACTATGGAGACTGAAAAGGAGGGTAAATTACCTTTCCTTGACGTCTTGGTCAGGGGAAGGGCTTACGGCACCCGAGGTCATGGGGTGTATCGAAAGACAACACACACTGATCTGTATTTGCATGCAGACAGCTGCCACCACCCTTCACAGAGGAATGGGGTACTTAAAACTCTAGTACATAGGGTGTGCACTATCTCTGACACAGAGAGTCTACCCCAGGAATTGGAACATCTGAGAACTGTGTTTCGAAAAAATGGGTACTCAGAGTGGCAGATCCAATGTGCTCTCCGCCCAACCACTGCAGCACAACCTGTTGAGATGGATGAAGTCACGAGGGAGGAGGTAGGCACTGCATTTATTCCATACACAGGCGCACTCTCAGGGAAAATGGCCCGCATTCTGAAGAAACACCGGGTCGGAACTGTGTTTTGTCCTCCGAATAAAACTCGTGCACTGGTGGGGAGCGCCAAAGATGACCTCGGTTTGAGGAAGGCCAGCGTGTACCAGATTCCATGTCAATGTGGCAAGTCGTATATTGGTCAGACGATGCGTACTGTCGAGGATCGATGCCGTGAACACCAGAGGCACACTCGACTGATGTATCCGAGCAATTCGGCAGTCGCTGAACATTGTTTGTCGGTAAATCACGCTATGGAGTATGACCGCAAGAGGATTCTGGTACAGACATCGAGATACTGGGACAGCATTGTTAGAGAGGCCATCAAAATTCGCACCAATGACGACCTCATAAACCGTGACTGTGGCTATAATCTTAGCAAGGCTAGGGAACCAGCGATTGGGTTAATCAAGAGTAAATCGAGCAAACGCATAGTTGTGACAACCACAGTGGACAGAGCCATCACACCGATGTCATCTCAGACGCCGTCGCAATCTGTTCCACCGCGAGACTGTGGCGCGGGGTGCGGACGGCGGAGGGAGCGCGCTGCGGGCGGAGGGTATTTAAATCGGCCGCCGCCGCGACCGAACCCAGTTCCCCCTGAGCAGCCATAGCGTACGGATTTCCGTGCCAGCACGTTCACAGGAGCTCAGTCCGTCAGTTCACCTGATGATGGCGACATGTTTGATCGCCGAAATATTGTGCCCGTTGGACACTATAGACCGGCAGTACACCCGTGGATATTTTGATTAAATGAGTGGACTTCACTCAAACCCACTACAGAAATGACACTATAAGATAGAATCAAACAAGCCATGGTTACACTAGAAAACAGGGACAAGTATAAAAAGGAAGTTTATAACAAAAAACTGAAATGTGTTACACAATTTTTTGAAGGGCAATGAGTCCTCATGTAGAAGCATCCTTAATCAACAAATATTGGCAAACTAAATAAGAAGTGGCAATTACTCTATTCAGGACAATATGTAATTTCTGAAATACCATACCCATGGACATACAGATTAGCACACAAGAAAGCAGGGAGAGACAAGGGTGTCCACCCTCACAAAGATATAAAATACTTTATAGAATGATGAAGTGTGGTAACATTTATTTTTTATTACAAGATAATTGTACATAGTGTACATAATTCTAAGTGTAACTTTTCTTCTGAAGTGTATTTTAAGATAAAGTAATGTGTATAAGAATGAATAATTCTTTTGATTTGTACATATAGGCATAAAAATTAACAGCAATGAGAAGTAACACACCGCTTCATGTGAAGCAAAAGTATAAATGAAATTAGCTTATGGCTCAGCTGTCACAGTCAACAATATGTGCTGACACCAGTAGCAGGAGAGTAGACATTGACCTGTCCACATGCATGACAGATTGGCAGGAAGCACAACCAAAATAAGAATGCAAGGTGTACTTAACCTAAATACAAAGTAAATGGCAATACTATGCAAATACATCTACTGTCTAAGAACTAAGGAACCTATTGACATATGTACACAGAGATTTAACTAAATACTAAGCAATGTACAGTATACTTGCAACCAAAAGAAAGCATTATGGAAAACTATACAAGACATGTAAGCTAAGGGCTAACAACAAAATACTGTAAGAAATGTCAAATAATTTTCTTTGCAGAGTAAAGGCTCATAATGGGTAACAGAATAAATGAATGTCTATGAATTTAAACAAAGTATGAAAATATCTACAGCGTATGCAATGACCAAATGTATCAGTGCCACTGAGCTATGACATGCAATTAGTTTTAAATTTTTTCATTCATTGAACAGTGCATCGTCATGGCACACAAGAAGAGAATTATGTTGAGAGTAGCACGTACCAAATGAAGAAATGGGCTGCACCTTGAGTAAACAATTTAGTTATAAGGATAGTTATATAAAGGTCATAAGGCAAATGAAAAGTGAAATATGCATCATTGCAGTGTGACTCTATGACAATTATCAGTACCTATTCAGTGCAGAGTACACATAAACATTTAAGCATGAGGTTTTACAAAAACCAATAAAAATTTTTATAATGACATATGAAACCTTGAATAATGACATTTCCAGGTATTTGAGAAAGACAAATAAACAATGGTTAATATGTCATATTTCACACTAAGCTACACATGAATTGAAGCAAACAGCACTTGCACATGAAGAAACAGCATGTCAATTCATCAATGATTAGTCGGTGCACATTATTTCAATGAACCAATGTTCCTCGGCAACTAGTCCATGATTGTACAAGTAACATTTCCTCATAAATCTTTGAACCGGTAGATGAGTATTTCCCTTCTTCCTTCCCAAACAAGGAGGTGGCAACAAGCATAGTTGGGCTATCAATGCACAATGTTTTAGTCCTGTTTTCAGTTTTTTCTCCCTCTTCTACCTAAGGAGGAAATGAACTGGCATAAGTGATAAAAGCTTATCTGTAAAGTGAAACAAAAATGTATCATATGCTTGTATTGTGTCATAAAATCGTGATATGTAATTAATTCATATATGAGATATGTTTGAAGATAAATTGAAGCTAACTAACAAACTGCAGTAACAGAACCCAGTTAAATAAAAATTTTATGATGTTTTAAAACTTAAGTATGGAATGTCAGCAAAAGGTATAAGCTATCACTTTATGTATATTGTTCTAACTCAATGCTTGTATGAACTTTCATCGGAAACCAGAACCTATACAAAGAAATGAACTAAAATGTTTTGAATGGCTATATGTGTCTTTCAACAAGTGCATGGTCAAGTGTGGTGACATGAACAGGTGTGCGCAACAAAATAATTTCTGTGTATCACAGTTCACAATGCTTGACACATTGACAAGTGAACTACAGTTGTTTGAGCTGGTGCTTACCTCATTGACGGATGCTGTTGATCAGGATTCTCACCACTGAAAATGAGAGTACAATGGGTAGTAATAATGCCTGAGCCATAAAAATGGATATCTTCTGCCACAGTGTCAGATTTTGAACAATGAACACACAACCAGTGCACCCAAAATGAAGACAAACACCACAACAATTCTTTGATACATGGCACTCAAATGAAACTGTGACACTCAATGTGAAATCAACACTAAGAAAGCAAGTGCATGCATGTGCAGCAGTAGCACTAGCATGTTGACTGTTGGCATCTGGTTCCTGCTGGCAAATTAGCCAGTGTGCCAGCATGAATACCAGCAGTGAGAATGAATGAAACCTATATCTTTCCTTGGTCTCTCATATATAAATATGTCTAACCCAGTGGCCACAATATCTGGCCAAATGATACTGAAGTGATAATTGCCATACCCAACCTACTGACAGCTTAAAAAGTGCAAGTTTTTCTTTGTAGTATAGTATAAAACAATAATTTGTGTAATTTTTTGTGGGATTTGTTCATTTGGTGTTAAGTTTTACATGGGATTTGCTTTTTATTTTCCTAACCACATGTATGGAGGGTTTCTGTCTTTTGTGTGTGAAGGCAGATGTAGTTTGAATAGTTGTGTAGGAAAAGGTTTTGTACCTCATTTTATGGTGGAATATTGGTATGGGATGGCATGAGTTGCATGAATTGTTTTAGGGGTGGGTAGCTGTACTTATTTTTTTTTAGTAGAAATAATTTTAATTCTACAGAAAGGGGCAATTATCTGTGAACAAACTGAATGTCAGGTACCATATAATTAGGTATTTGAATAATCTTAGTACCATAGTCTTATGTTTCCTTTTCTTCTGGTTCTCTTCAGAAACCAAGGTAATACAGTCCTTAAAAGTTTCTCAACCTAGTAGTGTAACTCTTAATTGGTAACTATGTTGAGTATGAGTCAGTACCATGATAAGACTGGAAAAATATAGTTTGATTTATTGTATTAGTCTTAAATGCAGATATTTTTAGGATTGGTGCTTTAGCAACCACTATAAATAACTCAAAGATGGTTTTGACAACCACATTATGAAATATTATGTGGTATTGCTATATCACATGTTTCTTAATTACTATGTGATCACTTAGACAACAGGCTGTGACAGTAAAAAGACATCTACAGAAATGTAATTGTGTACCTAATATGGTTTGTGCTGTACGTGTGCAGATGATCAAAAAGCAGCTGAAACTTTCCAATGGCCAATAGCTGCTGACATGATGGGTTCACAAAAACCCCACACATTATCCACATGCCACTAAGTGGAAGTGAGGCACTGAACAACAGGCAGTGCAACCTCCACACTACCATCAATTGGTGAGAGTTGCAAAGCCATCCCATGCTAGCTGTGCATGTGATTCAAACAACGCACTTGATCAGTGCTGCTAATACACTGATATGACTTGTTTTGTTTCAATACCTCAACTCAACTGTTATTCAGTGAATGAGACAAGTTTAATAACAAGAAAATTAAAATGATCACCTAAAGAGACCCACAAATATGCAGCAAAAATAAAGCATGTATAAACAGAGTGTAACTTTGTGTGTATGGGCATGAACAGCATGTGCTGTGTATTCATGACATTTAAAAGCCAATGTATGTAAACTTATATGTGCAACAGTTTAAAATTTTTTGAACCACAGGTTCTATAATAAAGCGTAATAATCAAACTATAAACATGAGTGTGTCTGTCCATGTATGATGAGTGATACTTTGTATGAAAATAATACTTTTCATGAAATGTACAGTACAGTATTAAATTCTGTTTCAGTGTCTGCACTCTGAATGAGAAGATCAATAATAGAATAACAGATTTAACAAATTTCTTAATATCATGTCCTTTTTCCATTCATTTAGTTTGTCTTCCACAGTATGCCATAGTTGATTGATTTTTACAATGCGATTACAACATTTCACAGACATTTGAGCCATGCAGTGTCATGAAAAACTCACTGTGGAAGTCATTTGAGGGAGTCTTCCTGACAGACTTAGTGCAAGAAGCACTACAGCATTGTCATCACACCCTGCCAGCCAGATCGTATTCTAATAAAGAAACGTCTAAACCCAATCAGCCATCTGAACAAATAATTTTTATCCAGTCCCCTATAGGTAAGGCTGTTGAAATATGCCCTTGGTAGATTAAATTAACAGAACAGAAAAGTCAGTGCA
Source organism: Schistocerca gregaria (assembly GCF_023897955.1). Taxonomy (NCBI): domain Eukaryota; kingdom Metazoa; phylum Arthropoda; class Insecta; order Orthoptera; family Acrididae; genus Schistocerca; species Schistocerca gregaria. The sequence continues at coordinate 684,188,304 of NC_064922.1, forward strand.
AGAGAAAAGACAACAGTCCAGACATGATGTCAAAAATCAGACACAAGATTGACTGTGATCGGTGTCTTTACTACAAAGGAACAGTGACCTCAACACCATCCGTGTAAGAAAACAACAGCTTACCAAGAACAATGTCTTTCAATGCTAATAAACTGACTCCAACAGTGTCATTGCCATACACATAAAAGAGTTTATGTAAATAATACCTATCAAAACATCATAAAACACACAACAAAAAGCCACTTCTGAGCACCAAAATTAATTTACACAGTTAATAAAAAAATTTCTGTGTGCAAAGGAACACACAAGAAAATTACTAGACACAACAAAATTGATTCTTGCCTTTAACTATATACAAACTTGCTATTATTTTCTCTCCTGCAAAGTGATCCATTGTATCTAATTCACTTTCTGTTCACTCTGGCACTTATTTCTGTGAACCTTTGCACAAAACAAATGTTACAGCCATTCCTGAATAGAGAATCAATCCCCATCAGAATATTCACCCACAAATTTGGTGCAATGAAGAAACTATTAAGAAAATTCTTTCCATCAATCTCGACTTCAAAGATTATTTCATTTTTTATTGGCCTACTGTAGCCTCCAGCAGCCATTTTTATTTAAACACTTGGTACAGAATAAGCTACAATATTGCCATCTTTAACCTTACCTGCCAAGGTAGCCGACAGTGCTAATGCACTGCTTCCTGGACTTGGGTAGGCATGCTGGCCACAGATAAAATCTGCCCTTTATGCCAGCCAGCCTGGATGTGGTTTTTAGGCCATCTTCTTCCACATCCCGCTAGGTGAATACTGAGCTGGTCCCAACATCCTGCCTCAGTTACAAGCCTCACAGACATTTGCAGATGTTCATACTATTTCATGCCTTATGGTGGAAGCAAATAGCTAGGGTACACTACTTACATCATGGGGAGTTCATGTTGGTGACAGAAAGAGCATCTGGCCACCCTCTGTAACGAACACTGCCAAATCAATAGTAACATGGCTGACCCAGTGTGACACGGGGCAAGCCCCAAAGTAAGAAAGAAATGGTCATCTTTAATTTTATTATAAAATAGCTCCATGATGCAACACACATTGATCCCAGAACTGACAAGGCCATCAACCATTACATCATTAATTACTACATTTACAAATGGTAGAACTTTATCCACATATACTCTTTGGAGCTCTGTTTCTGCCACCAAACTTCTCTCAATTTCTTTGATGCTATCAATGCACAAAGTATTCACTCCAGGTTCAGATGGAGAGTTCACATCCATTTCACTGAATTTTTTAGCAAAGTTAGCACAAAATATGGCTAAATCACACTCAAACTTAATTTTCTAGTTTCCCACGTTTGTGGAGCCAACAAGCTAACCATTGTTGCTTGTAAGACAAAGTCATTAGGTTTAAATTCACATTCTTCCTTGCCAATACAATCAGAATTTACACATTTGGCAGCAGTTAATCTTTCATAGTTAACCATAACAAAGGGTTTAACCTTGTCATAACATTCTAAAATAGCAAAATAATCCCTACATTGATCAGACCACAGTGTGCCTCCCATTGGATTTTTAATAGGATCTACTGCAGTCTCCTGTTGATCAGTAGAAAATTTGTCTGAAAGCACACACTCATTTCCCACATTCACCTGGGACAGTATCCATTTCCTCCATGCAATCCACATAAAATAAATCTGAAATGTCCTCAGCACATACCACATTAATATTTGAATTGCAATCACTGTCTACTGCCGAACACGACAAAACTAACTGTTCACTCATCAGTAGTGTTGCTAAACCAGTATATTCATCTTCACAACCTTTTTGATTGAACAAATAATTCCAATCAACTTCACTACCACATGATCCATTTTTTTGTGTCACCCTCTGACTTCGTTCACGCAGCCTACAGCCTCCCCACAACTCATCACTTCCAAGTGCAGCCTCCATATGAAATATTGCAGCCTCTCTTAGACCAGGAATTCTACTATTCTTGCAGCCTTTTCATTATTACATTTCTCCCTTCTCCTCTTAAGTACCACAGTTGGTAGAAAATCTACTTTCCTTGCTGCCCCCACTGCTCATTACAGTTCTGGTTTCCTCTCCCACCTTGTCTATTATATTTCAGTTTAACACAACCTGATTCATATGATCATTTACATTAATTTGCTGATTATTAATAACTCACTGGAACTGCTCCCTATCTGCACTCTGTACATGATTCCAGTTTCTGTCTCTGCTGTTGTTCCTGAAATTTCTATCACTATCAGCACATCTGTTGTGGTAGTGCATGGCATTGTATGACCTATCTATAAAATTGAGGAGCTTGCCAATACTCTCTGTGCAGCTGCATACAAAACCTAACTGCAAGTGTATGGTAGCCTCATATTCGGCTCTGAAATTTCAATCAGTGCACCCAGTGGTGTAGTGATTCGAGAATTTCTGTGTAAATTCTAGAACCACTCAGCCTTCTACCATCTTGAACACATGATACTCTGGATATGAGTGTGGGATCATAGAATCTTACCTTCTGCACATCACATGTTTGTGTGTGCAGTTTTAAAATCAGTTGCCGGAAGAAAGTAGATGTGGCAGTCAGATGGCACCAACAAGTACCTGTCAGACAGTCCATAGATGTTTTATTGAATGTGTAAGATAGAACCATGAAGGTTATGTTCATCTCTGTGCTTATTGTGTTATTGACTATTGTCAACAAGAACAGTTGAAAAAGTACTCTTGTAAACTCTGGACACAACCTTGTTAGAGGCAAGACTCATTTTATGATTCATGCTGAGAACAGTCATACCAACTTTCTTTTAACTGTAACTCAATTTGTTTCTAATGTCCAACTGTATGAGAGACTTACAGAAGTTACATATTCAGGGGGAAAGTGAAATTTTTGTTGTGTCTGGATGTCAAATGCATTGTTAGTTGATGTATAGTAAAGTAGAAAGAGTCTAAAAATTCCTTTACCTAGCATTATTCAATAAAGAAGAAGTCAAGAGGGCTTACAGAAAATGGCTATTCAGTAAAGAAGAGTGGCTACAAATTCCAAGTAAGTCATCTTGTAAAGAAGTGAAAGGTGGTTTGGGGGAATGAGCCGATATAACACAGATCCACACTCACACTTTAAGTCATCAGAACATTAGAGTGGATTATCCAAGTGTATCTTATTTTGCACCTATGCTTCACAAAACTCACACAGGCTACCATGATTATTGCTGTAGGCCCATTAAAAAAAGCACTCTCCAACTGCATATACTTCCCCTTTGCCCAATATTTGGTAAGCAGCAGTATCTACATTGTGACATAATCAAAAAAACGCATCGGCATTCAGCTTTGTTCATGTTTGGCACATCTTTATAACTGCCATTTTACAAATTTAACTTTTCCTTAACCACTGAATGATAGGTGTGAAATTGTCCTATGCCAACAGTGCATTTGTGATTCAAACATGGTACTCAGCTTTATCCTGGACCACTATTAGTCATTTCATTTCCTGTTCCACACGTAAACAGAATAAGACAAGGATGTGTATCTATATCCCTTTGTATGAGTCCTGAATTCTCTTAACTTATCTTAGTGGCCCTTACTTGAAATGTTCATCAGTGGCAGCAGAATCATTCAGTAGTAGCTTCAAATGCCAATTCTCTATATTTCCTCAACAGTATTTTGAAAAAGGGCTCCTACAGGGATTTCTATTTCAGTTCATAAAGCATCTCACCAACACTTATGTGTTGTTCAAATCTACCAGTAACGAATGTAGCAGCATGCTTCAAAATTGTTTTGAATCTTCCTTTAATCCCAAACATGCTCAGTACTCAGGAATGGGATGCACTATTGTTCTCTCCATTATACACTACTGTTTGGAAAAAGTGAAACATCAAAGCTGAGAGATTTGATCACAATGAAATTTATTCAATGGATTAGGTACATATTGCTGCATGAACTATAAGCATTACTGTCCTGTACTTGCACTGTGGCAGTGAAAATTCATTATGAAGTAGCGTAACAACATTCCTACAGTCAGAGCTCCTAGACATTGTCTCATAGAATCAAGCAGCATCTGAATATGTTGCCGAGGAATACTCTGCCACATGGTTCATAGGCATGACTACAAGGCATTAACTTTAGTTGAAGGACAGCCTGAACAAACAACTTGCCGACCAATCATATTGCAGATATGTTTGATGGAAAACATGTCAGGCAGATGGGCAGGTTGGAGAAGCAGCAATATCCTTCATTCTTTGAAGACAACTTGCACATTCATTGCTGCATGCAGCCAGTGGTTGTCTTGTTGAAATATGGCACATGCAATGGCTATGGGAGGGGCAGTGCCTCAGGCTGTGAAACTCCCAAGATATAGTGGTTGATGTTAACACTGCCATCAAGACATAGAAGGCAAGATTGTATGTTATCAGCAATGGAACCCTGAACCATCACACTTAGCATTTGTCTGCTATGCCACTCAACAACACAGTCTACCCAATTGCTTTTACCACAGTGGCAATGAAAACATATGTGGCCATCACTGTAGGACAATGTTAAATGAGGTTCATGCAAAAACTGTACATTTTGCCATTCTACATCCCTGCATCCACATTCATATGTTCTTTGTAGTCTGTGTCATTGGTGGTTCTGGTCAATGGAAGCTGACACAATGGCATAGATTAGATTAGTTTTCATTCCATAGATCCGTGTTGAGGAGATCCTCATGGATGTGGAACATGTCACCTTTTTTTATTTTTTATTTTTCTTTTTTTAAGCTGAAATAACAATACTAATAGTATAAATATATACAACATATCATTTGTTTCTATTAAAACATTCATCAGTGGAGTAGAAGGAGTTGGCCACTAGTAAGTCTTTCAGGCTCCTTTTAAACTGATCTCTATTTGTAACTAAATTTTTTATGTTTGCTGGCAAATTATTGAAGATGAGTGTTCCTGAGTAGTGGACCCCTTTTTGAACTAAAGTAAGTGCTTTTAAGTCCTTGTGCAGATCATTTTTGTTCCTGGTATTGTATGTATGAACTGAGCTGTTTGTTGGAAAAAGAGATATATTATTTAGGACAAATTTCATTAAGGAGTAAATATACTGAGAGGCAGTAGTTAGTATACCCAGTTCTTTGAAGAGGTTTCTACAAGACGTCCATGAGCTTACTTCTCAAATGATACGTATTACATGCTTTTGGACTCTGAAAACTTTTGTTTGACTTGAAGAATTACACCAAAATATTATACCATATGACATTATGGAATGAAAGTAGGCAAAGTATGCAAGCTTTTTCACTTTTATGTCGCCTATGTCTGCTAACACTCTAATTGCAAATACAGATTTGTTAAGGCGTTTCTGCAGTTCTGTGGTGTGCTCCTCCCAACTGAATTTATTATCAAGTTGTAATCCCAGGAATTTAAGACTGTCAACCTCTTCTATCTGCTCTTCTTCATACTTTATGCATATGCTGGGTGGAAAGCTCTTACAGGTTCTGAATTGCATATAGTGAGTCTTTTCGAAGTTTAATGTCAGTGAGTTGGCTTTAAACCATTTATTAATATCCATGAAAATATCATTATCAGATCTTTCTAGAACTAGACTCGACATACTATTTATTGCAATACCCGTGTCATCTGCAAACAAAACTAACTCTGCTTCTGGCAGTGTAACTGATGAGAGATCATTAATGTACACAAGAAAAAGCAATGGCCCTAAGATGGATCCTTGTGGAACACCACATGTAATTTCTTCCCATTCTGATGATTACTGATGACTTAATTCACTAGTCCCTTGCGCTGACACCCTTTGTTTCCTGTTAGCGAGGTATGACTTGAACCATTTTGCAACACTGCCCGTGACACCATAGAATTCTAATTTATTTAAAAGGATGTTGTGGTTTACACAATTGAATGCCTTTGACAAATCACAGAAAATACCTGCTGCTTGTAACTTGTTATTTAATGAATTAAGTACATTTTCACTGTAGGTGCAAATAGCCTTTTCGATATCAGAACCCTTCAGAAATCCAAACTGTGTTCTTGATAATATGTTATTTGTGGTCAGATGGTTGAGAAGCTGCCTGTAGATTACTTTTTCTAAAATTTTTGAGAATGCTGGAAAAAGTGAAATTGGTCTGTAGTTTGATGGCATCTCTTCATCCCCTTTCTTGAATAAAGGCTTAACATCTGCATATTTCAGCCAGTCAGGATATGTCCCAGTTATAATTGACTGGTTACACAAGTAACTTAGAATTGTACTAAACTCACAAGAACATGCCTTAATTAACTTTGTTGATATTTCATTGTAACCACTAGAATGCTTTGTTTTTAAAGATTTTATTATGGAAGTTATTTCTTTTGGTGATGTGAGTGACATATTCATGACCCTAAAGCTATTTGTAAAGACTAGTTTCAGATATTCAAAGGCATTATTTACTGATCCTGACAATCCCATTCTATCAGTAACGCATATAAAGTACTTGTTAAATAGATTTGCCACACTATGCCCATCGGTTACTAACGTGTCATCTACCCTTAGTGCTATTTGCTCCTGTTCCTTTCTGGTTCTACCAGTCTCCTCTTTCACTATATCCCATATTGTTTTTATTTTGTTCCCTGACATTGCTATCTTCTTCTCATAGTGTATTTGTTTAGATGCCTGAATTACTTTTTTTAATATTTTACAGTATTCCTTGTATTTAGCTAAATCATCAGCATTGGAGCTATTCTTGGTTGAGAGATACATTTTCCTTTTTGTCTTACAGGAAATCTTTATTCCTTGGGTGATCCATGGTTTTATTATAGACTTCTGTTTAATTTGAGTAACTTTTAGAGGAAAACAGTTTTCAAACATGGTACTGACGTTGTTCATGAATGAGTTATATTTTTCATTCATGTCATGAGTGCTATAAACATCTTTCCAGTTCATATCTTTGAGCAGTTTTCTAAAACACTCAATTTTTGGTTGATTGAATACTCTCCTGTACTCAGATTTAGCAGTCTTGATAATCTGCTTAGAATTTACATCTAAAACAAGGAGCTGCATGTCATGATCTGATAGTCCATTTATTACAGGTTTTATGACATGATTTTGTTCCTTTGATTTGTCTATAAAAATGTTATCAATGGCTGTCCTTGAGGATTTAGTGATCCTAGTTGGAAAGTTTACAATGTGAGTTAGATTGAAAGACAACATTACTAACTGCAGTAAATGTTTACTGGAAGATTGAATTAGAAAATCTGTATTAAAGTCACCAACAATCAAAATTTCTTTGTTTCTTACTGTTAAATAATCCAAAAGATCTTCTAGATGATTTATGAATAGATTATAATTTCCTGCAGGTGCTCAGTAAATAGTTACTATTACACAGGTTCTGTTATGGTACTCTACTTCTGTTGCACATGCTTCTAGATGCTGCTCTAAACAGAATTTATTAATGTCAATATTCTTGAATTTATGGCAGTTTTTAATAAATGTGGCAACTCCTCCTCCCTCCATATCTACTCTGAAATGTCTAACATATCTATACCAGTGGTCACTTGATGTTCAGAGAGGCAGATTATGTCAATTTTGTTAGATGAATTCATTTCATCGATACAAATGAGTAGTTCATCAACTTTATTTCTGAGTCCCGGAATGTTCTGGTGTAATAAAGATAACTGATACTGCATACTAATGCGATTATAACTGCTTTGGTGAAGATGAACTGTCAGTTTCTGATTACTTTCTGTTAAACATTGTTTAAATGGAGGCTGTATGGTAAAATCTGACTTCTGTTCATCTATTTTCTCAAACTGAGTCTGTCTGCCAAACTCTCTTAAAACTCGTTTTCTATCCCCCTTCCCTATCCTAAAAAAGGCATCCCTCGGACACCTGTGACCACTGGTATTTTACCACTTTTGACAGTGTCCCCCCTTAAGTTTTCTGCAATCAATCCAGACAGTTTTCCCTTTCTTTTCCTATTGAGGTGAAGGCCATGCCTAGTGTAGTCCCTCCTATCAATAGCATCCACAGTAATCAAAGCAAAATGGGACCCTATATCCGTCCTAAGCAGCCACGCCAATTCCAAGTTCACCCTCCCTACAGAAGAGTTCAAATGAGGCCGATCATGGCGTCTCAACACAGACACAAATCCCACACTCGTATGCTTCGTTGCTGATGCTATCTTCACCAGGTCACTCTCTATGGAATATTCAGACTCTCTGTCAATGCTGTTTCCCAGACCACCCACTATAACCACGGCATCCTCCTTTGTGAAATCCTTGCATAGAGAACCTATATCCTCTGTTACCTGACCCAGATCTGCACTAGGCTTGAAAAAGTTTGTGACCTGGTACTCTGGACCTAGATTTTCCTGCAGTAGTTGGCCAACACCTCTACCATGGGAACTACCGAACAACAGAACTTTCTTTCTCTTTACAAATTTCCCTACCTTTCTCAAGTCCTTGAAAGCTTGTTGTGCCTTTTCTACAGCTTCAGCTACATGAGGCTCATCCGATTCTGACTGAGGCAACAGGTCAAATCTATTATCAAGATTTATCACAAAGCTGTCTGATGCTCTCCTTTGCCTGTTCCCCCTATTACCTGTTGCCACTTCCCACCTCTGTTCACCCTTCTCCCTCTTTAACCTGTCCAGATCCTCCCTTGCCTTGTCTAGGTCAGCTTGTAGAGCTGCAATTTTCCCTTCCTGTTCCAGTATTTTCCTATCTCTACTGCAGATTCTACAATACCACTGGTGAGCCTCATTTATGTCTCCATTTCCCATACCAATACATTCGCCCCAAAGAAACTACAACACCCATCACACCATACCCCAGAACTAACTATCCTATGGCATGTCACACACTTCTCACTCATGGCAAAAACAGAAATCGTATAAACTGATTTAAGTACTGGCTAATACATAAACAAAGGACCCTAGAAACTATTCAGGCAGATATAAATAATTTGAAAGCATGATGAATAAAAAAGACTGGTGATTATATATAAGTTTAAGTCACTGTTTACTTACGATATGTGCGTGTGAAATTAAGCCTAAAGTATGTGCTATAGGCGCGAGAAGGAATATAAACTTCTTACCCCGTTTAATCTTATTTAGCACTTCACCAACACTTCCACCAATGTAACAACACCTATAATATATTTATACCAACTGGAAACGTTTACCTATAAGTTTAATTCACTGCTTACTTACAATTCCAGCTCGTGAAATTAGGCCTAGGATTCGTGCTACAGGCGCGAGAAGAAAAATACACTTCTTACACCGTTTAATCTTATTTTATACTTCACTAACACTTCCACTAATTCAACAACACTTATATTTATAACACCTGTAGACGTTTAAAAATAGCTTAATAACAATGCTTTTTATAATTATTTAGTGCAGGAAATACTCGAAGAGTCCGCGTCAGCGCAGTGTTGCCAACAGATATGCATGCATGCCACCAGACCAGCCCTCAGAAGATGGGATCAAAATATTGACACAAACACATTTACATTCACTGCTGCACTCCAGCATCACATGAACACTGTGTATGAAGCTGTTCTGTCTGCTACAGCCAAGCAGACAAAATGACATTCATCTTGTACAGTGCCCACATTGTAACATACAGTATCCTGTTTCCTCTGTGTACAGCCCTCTTCTCTCCACATGTTCCACAAATGATTAACTGATGAAGCAGAATGCCCTGTATAAGCTGTAACGTCACAGAATGACAGACCCGCCTTCTGGAGACCAATCACATATTTACATTCCAATACTTAAACCATGTAAAGTCACCAAGGCATAAGGGCACATGGTTACACAATTCCACTTCATATGATGGCTCTGCACTGACTGTGCATTGCATAACACTGAGCTGCCCAGTCACACAAAAAAGGAAACTGTTGGGCCTTCATGCATGTCAACTCTGTGCCATTTAAATCACTTTGTTGTTCCACAGTTCTACACATCCTCCTATCATGGCATGTTGGAGGCCGTTGCTTCTGAGTGTGTCACTTTTTACAAATACTAAAGTATATGAGATACACTTACCTACAGCACTCCCACTTATCAGCAAGCAGATCATCACAAAAGTATTTTCTAGCCATAAATGAGCTTCAATGGGAATTTAGAACTGACAGTACAGATTTGGTTATTCAAAATTGCTTAAGCTCCTCTCATTATTGTAGTGTGACAATTGAGGCAACTATGGCCAGTAACCTTAAAAGTTATATACAAAGGTATGTGGACTCACAGATAAAAGTACAAGATCATGAGGAATCTGTGTTGTCACCACAAATTGTCAGAGCCTTAATTTTCTAAGAAGAATAGAAGGCTTGAAACAGAATCTTTGATGATTTTGTAGCAGGCTGGCATTTACTGGACTTGAACTGAGGAGTTCAGAATTGTGAGGCTTACTGCATGTGTACTGTATACTTTTTTAAAGATGCAATAACTATCCAACAAATTCAATTAATGACAGCTGTAGGTGACTTCAAAGTAGGAGTGTAAGTCCTGATTATATGGCTCCTAAAGATGAAATGATTAAAATCCTGGTGATCAACTCCCAGAGGGTCTGCAAGGAGGTCATAGAGTTTGAAGCAACTCTAAAAAGTAGTCTAGATCTTATAGCAACTGGTACAGAAAGTTGGATAAAAACAAAAAATTACAGCACTGAGATTTCTGGAACAAGTCTAAGTTTATATCAGAATGGTGGGCTAACACAGTACAAAAGAAACTAAGATTTTCCAAGACAATAACTGAAGATTGACACAGGGTTGTCTGGGAAAGACTCAGTATCAAGAGTGGGTATAAACCTATAATTGGGTTAATCTACTGGCCACCAGATGTAATAGAGATTTTCACAATGCACTAATATATACATTCCACATTCATACTGATATTGTTGGAGGAAACTTCAGTCATCAAACAATCAATTGGGACAGTAACAGTTTTCTCTGAAAACAACTTGGCATAGGTGGTTGGGAAGTACACTCATGACAGAACTGTATTAAACCTATTAGCAACACGTAGAGCTGACCTCTTTTTGGATGTCTGTAATATCAGTGGTATCAGTGACCATAAGACAATTGTAGTAATAATGTTTACTAAAGTACATGAACCATGGACCTTTCTGAGACGGGGAAGCTTGATGCTTCAGCAATACAAATAACTTTACTGTGCTATAGCCACATTGTAGTGGTTTCTGTGGTGAGGACAGACAAAGCTTGGCACTAGAAGAGGGGCAGCAACCTTTTCAGTAGTTGCAGGGGCAATTGTCTAGATGATTTACCAATCTGGACTTCTAATACTAACCAATACAACATTGCTGTGCTAGTGCTGCAACTGGCTGGAAGCAATAAGGAAATAACCGTCATCATTCCCCCCCCCCCCCCCCCCCCCCCCCCCCCCCCCCCCCCCTCTCCCAGCAGATACATGCAGCTCTGTGATATGGCTTAATGATGATAACATTCTCTTGGGTATAATATTCTGTAGATAAAATATGCAAAATAAGGGAGAGGCAACCACTTACCTAGAGAAATGGTGTGTGACACACAGAAACACATAACAGTAAACAGTTTACACTAGTGATTTTACTTTGGTGTGGAGATGCAGTAATATAAAACTTTTTGAAATAGACAACTACCTGTGGTGGATTCAGGGTGGTTTTCTCCAGAGAGTATACCAATGTGTTGAGAACTATATTTTATTGCACATCATGGCAGAACAACATGTACGGAACTGAACTTTAACATGATGGGAAGGAAATAAGTCAGAGATGAAATACAATGCAAAGATGGTTTGTTTATGTATTGATATTTCTGGTCATGAGTTTATTAGCACCACATAACCCCCTCCCAGTATGGAGTACTGTTGAGAGACCAGAGGAGGGGTAACTATGGTGACAGGTGGGGTTGTGCAAGGTAGATGAACGATAGTAAGCTCGTCAGAGTCCTCCGATAGTGGTGTCGGAAGTTGTCAAGCTGCCAGCATTGGCCAATTGAGATGGAAATTGTGGAAGCGAGCTGGTCACCATACAGGCCGTGTGTGTTAGGAGGAGGCGGGCCTGTACGGAGCAATCACGACGATGTCGGCCGAAGGTGTTGCAAATGCCCGGAGCATTTTGAGGTCAACGTCAGGCAGCAGAGGAAAACATTAATTAAGTGGCATGGTATCACAGAATTATCTCTGGGAACACTGGAAGATAAGAAACACATGATGATAAATAGCAAATCGTCCCTGAGTATTAGAGAAATTTCGTGGATGATGTCAGAGGGCATAGGGACTGTCACCTCGAGTGAGGGTGTGTTGACCAGGGGAGTGGGTTGTTTGCTCGATTGAGAGAGTGTGGTTGGTGGGGAGCTCGGCAATGAGCTCGATGAGGAGTTCTGACATGCACACGATGGTGAGTGATCGCTCGAGGGAGGGAACAAAAGGTGGAGTGTCGTGTGGGAGTAGGCACGTCAAGTGATGGCGTACATTTGGGCTCGACATGAGTTGGTTTGAGTCTGTTCTGTAACACAGTGACAGGGGAATTTTTTATCAGGATGTCAAACGTGTTTGTGGATCATTGAAGCACACAACAAAGGCCAGAATATGTAGGCTGGAGAGGTGCTCTGATGGAGTAATCCCCAGAGCATGACAAAATTACAGTCGGGAAGGGAAGTGGGTACATAGACTGTTGGAGGTGTATGAGCAGTTTGGAGAGGGGGGGGGGGGGGGGGGGGGGAATCAGCAGGTTGGAGAAGTGGGATTTCACACTTTCAATGAATGAGGGTAGGGGTGAAAGTGAGTGACAGGCAGGAGGACAGACAATTTGTCCATATACGTATTCTGCAACTGTCCCTTTGATGTCTTCCTTGTAGATTGCATGAGCACCGAGCAGTACAAGTGGCAGGGCCTCCATCCATAAGGAGTCGTGGTAGTGGAGGGCCACCTTGAGGGTGCGCTGCCAGTGCTCGATGAGGCCACTGCTTTGCGGATGGTAAACAGTCATGTGTATGTGTCAGATTCCGCACATATGGCAAATACAATTGAACAGGGCATTCTCAAACTGAGGGCCCTGTTCAGTGGTAAGGACCACAGGACAACCGAAACGCGATACCTGCAACTCAAAGAAACAACAAGTGACAGTTCCTGCGGTAATGTTGGGAAGAGGGGCAGCTTCGACACAACAAGTAGTACGATCAATGGTGGAAAGTATGTAGCGAAAACTGTTGGAGGCGGGAAGAGGGCCCACAATGTTGATGTGCACATTCTGAAATCGTCCAGGGGGAATAGGGAAGGTGCTGAGAGGGGGAGAGGTGTGTTTGTGTACCTTGTTGCATTGACACGCAAGGCATTCATGTGCCCACTGTTGTGAGTGTTTAATGACATTTCACCAAACGAAGCACTCCGCAACTAGGCAGGCTGAAGCTTGAATGCCACGGTGAGCCAAGTTGTGAACAGCATTGAAAACAGCTCAATGGAGCGTGGTTTGCAGAGTGTGCTCGTGCTGTCATCACACCAGACTTTGCTGGAAATACTGGAAAACGTGGTAAGGACAGGGTGTAGAGAAGAAGCTGGGTTGGAGATTAATGTCTGTGTATCTTCATCAGAGGATTGGAGTTCAGGGATAGCAGAAAGATCCGGAAAGGAAGTTACAGCACCGATATGGAAAAGAAAATCATCAACAATATTGTTGGCACCCTTAATGTGCCTGACATTGCTGGTGAATTGTGAAATGAAGTCAAAATAACAGAAGCAATGTGGGGGAGGGTTGGCTAGAGGGTTCATTATAGCACCTACCAAAGGTTTGTGGTCAGTGAGAATGTAGAATGAGCGCCCTCGACGTCCATTCAAAAATGTTTGATCGCCTCGTACTCAGCCAGCAGTTCATGATTGAACGTGGAATATTTGCGTTGGGCGTTGTTGAGCTTTCAGGAGAAAAACTGCAGGGGTGAGGTCTGGCCATTGACTGTCTCACTGAGAATGGCGCTGATGGCAGAGACACTGGCGTCTGTTGTTATGAAAAGTTGCATACTGGGGTGTGGATGCACGATTGTGCAGGCATTGGTGAGGAGTTTCTTGAGTTCCGAGAAAGAGTCTGTTATTTCTGGTGTCCACTGCACAGGCCGGGTTCCAGAGGTGTTTTTCTCTGCCAAAGCATCAGTTAACAGGGCTTGGGCTTCTGCTGCTCAGGGTAGATGTTTTTGTTAGTAGCTCACAGTGCCAACAAAACGCCGAAGTTGTTTGAATGAAGAAGGTCTTGGTAGGTTTAAGATGGACTGTACTTTTTCAAGTGAAGGTGAGATACCGTCAGCCAATACCCGGAACCCAAGGAAGGTGACATCTGGCTGTGGCAGTTGTAGTTTGTCGGGGTTGGTTTCAATGCCTGCGGCTTTCAAGGTGTCTAGAATGGTCTGCACGTGATGTATATTGTACTCGACAGAGAAGCTGAAGACAAGTATGTCGTCAAGGTAAGCAAAACAGAATATGAGGCCAAACAAAACCTTGTTAATAAAACGTTGCCACATCTGCATTCTTGAGTCCTAAAGGCATGAATTGGAACTGAAAGAGGCCTATGGGCATAGTGATTGCTGTTTTTTCAATATCCTTGGGTGCCATTGGAATTTGGTGGTAAGCCCATTTACAGTCGATGACGGAAAAAACAGATGCGCCCGATAGCATGCTGGTGAAGTCGGCAATGTTTGGTACAGGGTAGTTATCCATTATAGTTCTCGCATTCAAGCGACAGTAATCCCCACACATGCACCAGGTCCCGTCTTTTTTGGGTGTCATATGATTGGGAGTGGACCAGAAGCTGGCTTAGTGTTTGATGACACTGGTATTTAAGAGCTCTATGATTTGCTTTTTGAGATCACAAAGGTGCTCTGGGCAAAGTCTCTGGGGTTTACTAGAGATGGGAGGACCCAGAGTGATGTGCAATCCTTGCATTGTTCCGTTAGTAACCACAGCGATATTGCCTGATGCAAAGGAGGCTGTTTGTTTGCTGCTTGCATCATGCAAGTCAGGCACAGCAGGATTAATGCATTTAGTGTAGGTCGGCTTTTCCAAAGAAAGTCAAGGTGGTGACGTTTCCCAGGGGTCAGTGTGAAAAGACGGCCACCAGCCTGAAGCGCAAACTCTGGAATCGTGAAAGTTCAATTGGGTTCATGAATCATTAGTAGTCACAGCACCCATGGGTGTGGCCTGTGGCAGCACGGTCTCAGTCAAAACATGTGTTTTTCTTTCAGATGCAAGTGCACTGTCTGTATAGTTCATCAAGTTCACACAACAGTGTGAAGGAGCAGTGGTTTCACAGTTTGCAAGATCGTCCACTGGGGGCAGGCCAGGCTGAAGTGAGGCACGCCGCGCATGCGCAGTGGTACACAAGTCAGAGCCAACAACTGTGGCATGAGGAGGGTTCGGCACTATGGGCTGTCAGTACATGTGGTGACAGCAGTATGGGGGCCTAGAATACACACGTCTGCATACGACATTGCGGTGACAGCACAGTTGATACGGGTGATGGATGAGGAGCACACGGAAGTAGGATTGTCTGTACGGTCAATGCACTTACTAACATTGATTTGTCCTTGTTGGAGTGTTTTTAATTTCTTCAGAGGAATGGAAAGCTCGAACTGCTTTTTGTGGATCCTGCAGGCGAGCTCGAAATTTTCGTTGCATAGGGGAGCAACCTGTTCTTACTCGACGAAGCACTTGTATGTGATTTCTTGCAGCACAGACGAAAGAGACGAGCATGTGTGTACTAGTTGAGCACAAACAGATGCATCCAGGGAGTGAGGGCTCAATGGAGCACTGGGAAAGGGAGTGTTTATCAGGTGATGAAACATTGTATTGTACACTATGTCCGGGGAAAGTTTGTGGTGGCACAAGAAATCAATGCCTATGTTAGGTTCATCAATATCACAACTTAGGAAAATTCACTCGAGCTTGCAGTTCAGAGAGAGCGTAACAGAGTGGGATGTCGAACCAATGCACTGCAGTTTAGTGGAGTTGATGGCTTGTAGTGACATGTGGTGGGAATGAGTGTTCTCGGATGCTAGAGATGTGGGCAGTAGGGACACATCAGCACCTCTGTCAATGAGGAACAGTTGTACCAAAGACATGTCTTTGACATATAAGCATCCACAAATGTTATGTCGTTCACAAACTGAATGAAGCACTGGGAGGTGCCTGTCTTGTGTGCAGGAGGCAGCACCCAAACCTACCTGCATCCGGCATTTGGGAAACAGCGAGGTGGTCTGCAGTTCCTTTCTGCATCACCGAAATGTGTGTGGAAGTAGCAGTAGGGGTAATGTGGATGTACATCCTGCAGAGAGATCATAGCCAATGAGGAAGGACGAGGGTCCATGCCTGCCAAAGAGTTGACTGCAGGAGGGAGTGAGGCCATCGGTGAGTGGTTACCGGTGTCTAAATTAACGTGGCATCCACAGTGTGCAGGGGGACGGTGAAGCTGCTGGCGGGGGGCAGGTTCAGTTTGCTGGGTGTGAAGCTCATGTTCTAGTGCAGAATGAGCTTGGTCAGGGGTGTGGATAAATACGTCAGTTGCTTGATCTTCAAGGCAAGAGATGGCAGTTTGGACAGAAAGAGGAAGTTTCTTGATCCAGATTGACAGGAGTGTTTTATCTGGCATGGCATGGTTGTTAACGAGGAGTCGGAGACAGCGCCACAGCTGTGATGGAGTCGAGTCGCTGAGTTGGTCCTCATAGATGAGCTGCTGGACCTTCTCTGTCGACATCCATGTAACAAGTTCCAGTATCGTCCTCTTGACAGAAGCGTATATGTCTACCTGAGGAGCTGTGGTGACTAAATCATGAATAAAGTCAGCATGTTCGTGGAGATTGTTCATGAGACAAATATACTGTGAGTGGCCATCAAGCAAATAATACTGAAAGATCTGCTTGACTAAGGCGAACCAGAATTTGGGGTCCTCGATGGAGAATGCAGGCAGTTCGGTAGTTTTGCGAGTGGTGGCAGCCTGGAAGCAGCCTGGGGGTGAAGTGTGGAAGCAGATGTGAAGTCCAAAGCATGGGTGGCAGTATCATCCTCGAGCCTTTGCGGCACAGTCAGGGAACTCAATGGAGCTGTGAACTGGCCCTGCAGTAGAGCAAAGGTGACACATTGCAGTGGAGGTCAATGTGTGATGTCGTGGAAGGCAGACGTGGATGAGGCACCAGTTTGTGACGAAAATAAATGCAAAGCACGACTGGATCCGGCATAGATGCCACAGGTGAGGAATAATTCATGAACTGTGGGAGATTGTTAACTGTCTGATAGCTCAATGAAAGAGCTGAGCCATAATCACCTTTGTGGCAGGGAGACGGCAGAGCTGTGGGCTGAACCAAAACACCGTGTGTATAGTGATGCCGATCATGGGGTGATTGGTAAAAAGGTTCATTGTTCATAGTCACTCCACTCAAAATCATGTTTGTCATGGCACAGAGCACTGTGGCATAGTAGTTGAATGTAGGGTGTCATTAGGTCCACTAGACCACTTGTTGTTCATGTTGCAGGCTGATGTGCTGAAGTCGGAAGACACATACTGATGTGGGACAGGATTAGCAGCAAGCATGGTCGGAAGCTGAGGTGAAAGTCCTGTGAGCCTGGCAGGTCCAACCACATGGCTGTGGTTAATGTGGGGTTGCCTGGAGTAGGGCATCAAGAATTTTTGCTCCAGCAGTGGAAAGTTGTCCAACGAAACATTAATGGAGTTCGACGTTGGTACCGCACTGCATCAAGAGCTGTAAGTAGTGGTGGCACGATTGGTGGAGGTAGGCACATGAGGTGGTGGGAACAAAGGTGTTTGGTAACCAGAGTCATGCGTGTTCCTAACCTCACTTGTTGTTACAGGCTCGAAAGTATCGAGCGACACCAGGGGAGCTGTCGAAGGAGAAACACCGTGTTGCAATCCTGGTGGGTGTACATCACCAGAAACATGGTGCATTTTTGTCACAAAATCAGGTGTTAGGCATGGAGCTGAAGTCATTGTTTGAACACTGTTGTGGTAAAACACCCAAAAATAACCATCGCGGTCATTGCGAGTATTGTTGGAAAGCATCCATCCTTGCTACCTTCCCTGTTTTCCTTTCCCTGTTGCTTCATAACCTGGGTTGTGAGTAACTAAATCCACTTTCCCTTTCTTTCCCCTCTCTCCTCCCTGATGAAGGAACATTTATTCCGAAAGCTAGGAGCTTAAATTTTCGGTTGTTTTTTGTGTTTCTATCGGCTGTACTGAGCTGAGGTAAGTACTGGCCAGCCCCTCTATCTCTTTGTTAGTAATAGTTTTATATTTCACATTTATCAACTACATAGATCACAAACAGTGGTACTTGTTTTTTGTATCCTGAAAATGAAAAGGAAAATACTGAAGGGGATGTGTAGCCATGCCAACTCAAGCTGGCTGTGCTGGGTTTCACAGTTGAACCATGGTGCATCAGTTGAACCATGGTGCATGCAGCCTGATCAAGCTGATCCTAAATATTCTCAATTGTATTTAAATCTGGGGAGTCTGGTGGCCAGGGGAGTATAGTAAGCTCAGCTGGTGCTCTTTGAACCATGTGTGTAAACTGCAAGCTGTATGACACATTGCATTGTCCTCCTTGAAAATCCCATTTTGCCAAGGAAAAACAAACTTCATATACAGGTGGACATGGTCGCCAACGATAGCTGCATACTTAAGTTCATTCACTGTTCCTTCCAGAATGATGAGATCACTCAGGGAATATCATGAAATATTCCCCAAACAATAACACTCTGATGATTCTTGCAGGGATTTTCCTTTTAGATGTTTCACGCCCTATAGACAAACAGCCATATGTTCAAAAGACCATAAAACATGATTCACTTGAAAAGGGCTATCTGTCACCACTCACTGAACCTTCAGTTGTGGTACTGGCATGCAGTTCCAGCCTCCATTTGGTAATGAGCAGCAGTCAGCATGGGAACATGAACCTGCTGCAGAGGCTCATATGCAGCAATGTTTACTGAACAGTCATTCAGGAGACACTGTCAGTAGCCCCTGGGTTCATCTGGGTAATTGGATGCTTGAGAATTGCATGTCTACTCACCCACATACATCTCCACAGCTATCCTTCAACCCTGTCATTTATGGCCTGTAATGCACCACAGCTGCCTCAGCACTGGTTTCGAATGGTGCTACAGTGATATTCAAACAGTTTACAGACTTAGATGATTCAGAAATGCATCAAATGAATTGGCAATTGCAAATAAGGACTACCACCAGCTGTAGAATGGAGTGAAGGCATGACTCACTGCTAGACCTAAACTTCCAAATGTAGTCAACCATGTGTCTATGTCCTGTACTAATACATCCATTATGTATATTCCCATACAGGTCAGATGTTGCAGTTGAAAGTCACTTGCCCAGTAGGCCTATCAGCAGATAAATAAAATGTTGGAGTCCCTGTATTATTATAATTACAATGCAAAGTCATTTGGACATGCATGCATGCAGGAACTGTGGTGGCCACAGCCATTATAAAATACATGAAATGAATTTGCAATGGTGAATAAGGTCTACCATCAGCTGTGGAATGTAATGACAACAATGAAAATTTGTGCTGGACTGGGACTCGAACACAGATTTCTGGCTAATTGCAAGCAATTACCCTATCATTTGGCTATCCATGCATGACTCATGGCTGGATCCAAACTTCCATGCATGCATGTCCAGAGGAACTTTGCACTGTAACCAGAATAACACAGCCACTGCAATATTGTATTTAACTGTCGATACCCGGCAAGTGAATTTCAAGTACAATATCCGACCTGTGAGGGAATATACATAATGGATGTATGAGTGCAGGTCATAGACACATGGCTGATGACATCTGGAAGTTTGCATCTGGCCATGAGTAGTGCATGGATAGCCAAATGGTAAGCCGACTGCTCGCGATAAGAGGGAAATTTGAGTTCAAGTCCTGGTGCGGCACAAATGTTCATTGTTGTCATTCCATTATTCATTTGATGGTAGTCCTGATTCACAATGCATTCATGTCTAAAGGAACTTTGCATCATAATCAGAATAACACAGGCACTGCAATACTGTATTTCAGAAATGGTTCCACCCATGCCTCAAAAGCCAATGATCATGCCCTTTTGGACATCAGAAAAGTAACTCAGTTTCTGCATTATGACAATGACTGCACAGTTTCCTGCAGCTCCTAACATGCAATATCAACCCAACACTGACAGTACTGCCACTTGCGGTCTGTCAGTGGTTATTGCACATTGACTTTGACAATAGCTGGTGGTCACATTAGTGTGACAGGACTGTGTGTAATCTACTGTAGCACCCTTAACTTGGAATTCCTGCTTATCACAAGTGACTGCCTTAACAACTTTGCCTATTACTATATATGTAGTGTCTCCTATCCACAATCTCCATTATGTGCAGCCATTCCTGATGCCCACAAGAGGTTAAACAAAGCATGCATACACAATGAAAGTATCATTTTTTGTCACCATGGTGCATATACTCATATATGTATGGTGTCTCTTCCTTGAGATATGTCCAGCAGAACAGGCACAATTCAAGTTTCCATTTGTTGTGTACTACTCACATAATGACCTTGATGCATTATCCTCATTGCTCGTTGCCTCGCCTATCAAATGAATAGCATATCCTCACTGAAGGTCTCATTGTTTGCCATCAAGGCAGATTTATTGATATGTGTGTGGTATCTGTTCTTTTAGATAAATCCAAAAGAACAGACACGAATCACAATTCTGCAGCTGTACATACATAACAAAAGTGAAATTTTGACATAACCTGCAATTGAACACTGAAATAAATCCAACTGCAATAAGAACAGAAGCCACTCATGATCCTGCATCCATATATACATGATAAAAATAAAATTCGGAGGAGGAGGAGAATATTGTTTAACGTCCCGTCGACGTTCTCATTAGAGACGGAGCGCAAGCTCGGGTGAGGGAAGAATGGGGAAGGAAATCGGCCGTGCCCTTTCAAAGGAACCATCCCGGCATTTGCCTGAAGCGATTTAGGGATATCACAGAAAACCTAAATCAGGATGGCCGGAGACGGGATTGAACCGTCGTCCACCCGAATGCGAGTCCAGTGTGCTAACCACTGCGCCACCTCGCTCGGTAAAAAATGAAATTCTAACAATATAAACTCTAGGTAGAAATACAAACAATGTAGGAAAATGCAGTTTCTACTTACCATAAAGAAGACATGTTAAGTTGCAAACAGGAACAATTAACAGACACTTACATAAGCTTTTGGCCCTAGCCTTCTGACATAAGCTACTGTTGGGCACTGGACTAAATCCAAAGGCAAAGCGTGAAAATTTTTGCTGTATTGGGTCTAGAACCCAGATTTCTCACTTATTGAAAGAGGGTACCTAAAGAACTTTGGATATCTGGCCACACTTCCCACTCAATCCAAATTCTCATATACTACCTACTACATGCGTAGTGCCTGTTTTCCATTAACTTCATTTCTTGCAGCCTCATCCGATTCCCACCTTATTCTAGCCCAAATTTGATTTATTAACTTTCAAATAAGTTAATAATTTGGGCAGCTGGTCGCATTTTCACAGCACTTGGCATGCTGAGATAGTGACACACTGCAAAGGGAGGTAGCAATGGTAGAAATTGAATAAACAGTTTTCATAGTACTCACCTTTTATTCTTCTTCCTTGTTGTAAGTTGTAGGTTTGTAGTCCATTCTGAAGTGTACCTTTGTATACTGGTCTAAAGGATGCTCAGCTTAATTTTGTTAAATAATGTGAACATTGGTGGACTTTCTGTTGTCAAATAGATATATTTTCAGTCATTTTACTTCACAATACAAATTACTGTCAACCACCATGCCAACACAACACACATAATGTGTCTTGATTCTTTCACTTCAAACTCATACTCCTATGTCCAAAGACAAAGATTTACTTGTAACAACATGTAACAAAGAAAATACTATCACATATTGATCTATTTGTGTAAAATTTTCTTTAAAACATACATTTCAAAAACAAAGTACAAATAACTGTTTTTCATGGGTTACCTTTTTAAGAAGTCCATAGTCATCTTCATAATTACATTAAGTGTTGGTATATTTTGACACTTATACATTTTCATATAGCTATGTGGTAGTGGATTTCTGGATTTTGGTCTTAACATTGGGAATCAGTCATTTCATATAATCCAAGATCAGTCAGTACATTTGTCTCACCAAAAACAGTTTTATTACAAGACAGAATGAATAATGTAAGAAAAGTGAGGGTACCTTTATTTGCTACAAGGCACATATATTTATGTACAGGTGCTGTCTGTTTTTGGACATGTCCAATAAAAGACACCATTCATGTTCCTGTAGCCATTTATAAGATGTGTGTTTATAAGATAATGAAACTATTTCTGTAAAACATTTTATTTCCAAAACAAACATGTTTAGTTATTGTCACTCTCAATATACACCTCACCTCTATCCCTACAATGCTCCATGCAAATTTTCGGTTGATGGAAAACAAATTTTCTGTGGATGTCAGCTTCTTGATGGAAGGTGTCACTTTTTGTTTTGCTATTTGAATGGGCTGAAATCTTACTCTTTTTAATGCATTTTTGACCTTGGGGGATAGATAAAAGTGACATGGTGCTAGGGGAGGTAACAAATGTCTAACACTGGGTTTGGTCTACTTCACTAGAAATCTCTTAAGAGACAATGCAGTACGAGCTGTTGACTTGTCTCGGTCCAGAACCCACGAATTTTCATTCCACAAATAGGGTTGTTTTTTTCTAATTTTCTCACAGAGGTTAGCAAGAACTTAAGGTAGTAATTATGATTAATAGTTGGACTTTCAGAAACCCAGTGAACATACACAATTTCATGAAAATTGAAAAAAGAAAAATTGTCATTGCTTTCCTTCTTGGTTTACTAATTGAAGCTTTCTTTGCTCTCAGCAAAGTTTAGCCCTTCCAGTGCTTGGACTGGTACTTAGAGTCTGGACTGTCAAATGTTATCATTCTTCTCGATGCAATAATTTACCTACAGCCGTATGTATTTTATAAATTTATTTTATTTTATGTACTTCTATGTGCTACCAGTTTTGGCATTATATTGATGTCATCTTCAGGCCCCACTCATCATAGCACCGGTAGCACAGAGAGGTTCATAAAATAAAATAAATTTCTACAATATATACAGCTGTTGGTAAATTATTGCATCAAGAAGTTCATGCAAGCTGTCATCCCACGAATTTTTGGAACCAGTTTTGTACACCCTTTTCTCATATTAAACTGTTATCTAAAAATTGCCCTATGCATACTTTGTCAGTTCATAAAGGATATGTAAATTGAAGATGGATTGGAGGAGAAAGTAATGGAAAGAGAAGGGATTACTGATGTCAGTTGCAGTGGGACATTATGTGGAATTAGTGGCAGTGAGTGAAAATGTGTGCCACACTGGGATTCAAACATGCGACCTCCTGCTTGCTAGGCAGTTGCATTAACCTCTGTGCCATCTGGGACACAGTGTTACCGCAACTGTGGAGACTATGTTTGCATTTCTCACAACCAATGCATATTCCCACCATGTGCCACCTATTGACAGTTGGTGTCCATTTCCTCCATGCTCGCTATTCTGAGATTCCTGCAGGAGGTCAGATATGCTTGTGCACTCACAATGGAGTAGGAGGGCCCAATGTCCATCTAGGCAAATCAGTTACACTGAATGTGTGGTGTCTGGTAGCCTACTTTTCCCCACAATAGTAGGTTGTGCCACTTATACAAAATGAATTCCAAAGGTTATTATATTTCTGACAGTTCGTTCATATATACGTTGACACATATAAACAAAGGGTAAGTATGCATAATACATGGTGAGCACAATTTTTTTGTTTTACATTTTTTCTTGATACTTTGGTCATTGATCACAATTCTTCAAAGATGCCCATCTTATTATTTGTAAATTAAAAGGCCAAAAATGTTATTTGAAGTATATTGCTGAATTCAGTCTCTCAAGTTTTACATAATTTATGATGATCATTTTAAGGTATTTGAGGCATGCAGTACCACCTTGGGTATATTTGTATAGGTGAATGCCAAGTACACTCCTCTCCTGTGGATCCTGTCTCCACTGTCGAAAGTACAGGATTGGTCACTACTTGTCTGCTTGAGTGCAAGTGCCATTTCAGTGGTAGAGCTAGGCATCCTGTACAGGGTGGATGGGGAACAGCTAGGACTCAGGCTGTTGTACCAATCCCACTAACCAACAGGTTTCAGGTGCTGTCTTTCACTGAAAATGGTGCTGAGACAGTGCAAGTCACTTCACCTGTTTTGGGGAAACCTGTTTTCTCTGGTGACAAGAGGAGTAAGGGCAAAGGGGTAGGAGTCTGATAATTGTCAGCAGTTCATATTTACTGCAAATGATGGTACCCCTTAGGGAAATGGCAATGAGGGACAGGACAGGACACCAG
Organism: Schistocerca gregaria; assembly: GCF_023897955.1. NCBI lineage: Eukaryota > Metazoa > Arthropoda > Insecta > Orthoptera > Acrididae > Schistocerca > Schistocerca gregaria. The sequence continues at coordinate 684,212,749 of NC_064922.1, forward strand.
GTACACTCAGTGTGTATGCCTGTGAGTCTTATTCAACATGTTGAAGAGGCTATTCCAGCAGCCATTGAGGGAACAGGTGCAACCAACTGCAGACTATGATACATGTTGGAATAAATGATGCCTGTCATCTGGGCTCCAAGGTCATTCTTGGGTCATTCCATTTACTGGCAGAGAATTTTGAGAAGGCCAGCCATGTGCATGGAGTTTAAATGAAACTCAAATTAGCAGCATTGTCCCCAGAAATGATTGTGTCCCTTTGGTCTTGAGCTGAGTGGAAGGACTGAACAAGTTCTGTGAAAAGCTAGGCTGCACTTCCTGGACTTGTACCATAGGGTAGAGACCTGCAGGGTCCTCCTAAATAGGTCAGGTTGCACTACTCATCAGAGGCTGCTACTCAGTAGCTGACTGTGTGTGGGGTGCACACAAGAGTTTTTTTATACATTAGATGCCTCTCCATCCAGTCCAGATAATAATAGCTGTAGGAAACCCAGAAGAACCAGTACAAGACTGAAGAAATGCCTCCCACAGATAAGAGTATTAAAATCCTAATAGTAAACTGCCAAAGCATTCACAACAAACTGACAGAGTTTGAAGTGCTCATGAAAGGCAGTGAAGCCTACAAAATAGTAGGTACAGAAAGCTGGTTGGAACCATAAGCTGAGATCAGTGAGACATTTGTGGAAAATGTAAACATGTATCAAAAGCGTAGACAAAAGGGAAATGGAAGTGGTGTATTTGTCACAGTATACAAGAAACTCAAATCCACCATAAGCTGCATATGTGATTGTTTGGGAAAGCCACAGTATCAATATCAGAGTTGGGTATAAAATAATAATTGGACAGTTCTCTCACCAAAGAGACTCATATCCAGATGTAGCTAAAAACTTTAGAGTAAACCTCAGTTCACTTCTATGTAAGTTCCCCGAACAGACAGTAATCATTGATAAAGACTTTAATCATCCAACAATCAACTGGAGAAATTAGATTTTTGTCAGTGGTGGGCATGATAAGACATTCTGTGAAACTTTACTAAATGCTTACTCTGAAAATCACCTAGAACAGATAGTTAGGAACCCCATTTACGATGAAAATATGTTGGGTCTAATGACAACAAACAGATCTGACCTCTTTGAAGATGTCCATACTGAATCTGGTATCAGTTACCATGGTGTGGCTACGGCAACAATGATTATATATATATATATAAAATAGAAAGAAACTTCCACATGGGAAAAATATATTAAAAACAAAGATTCCAAGACTTACCAAGCGGGAAAGCGCCGGCAGACAGGCACATGAACAAAACACACAAACACACACACAGAATTACGAGCTTTCGCAACTGGCAGTTGCTTCGTCAGGAAAGAGGGAAGGAGAGGGAAAAATGAAAGGATGTGGGTTTTAAGGGAGAGGGTAAGGAGTCATTCCAATCCCGGGAGCGGAAAGACTTCCCTTAGGGGAAAAAAAGGACAGGTGTACACTCGCACACACACACCCACACACATATCTATCCGCACATACACAGACAGATATGTCTGCTTGTGTCTGTGTATGTGCGGATGGATATGTGTGTGGGTGTGTGTGTGCGAGTGTACACCTGTCCTTTTTTTCCCGTAAGGGAAGTCTTTCCGCTCCCGGGACTGGAATGACTCCTTACCCTCTTCCTTAAAACCCACATCCTTTCATTTTTCCCTCTCCTTCCCTCTTTCCTGACGAAGCAACTGCCAGTTGCGAAAGCTCGTTATTCTGTGTGTGTGTTTTGTTCATGTGCCTGTCTGCCGGCGCCTTCCCGCTTGGTAAGTCTTGGAATCTTATATATATATATATATATATATATATATATATATATATATATATATATATATATATATATATATATATATAAAACAGAAAGAAACTTCCACATGGGAAAAATATATTAAAAATAAAGATTCCAAGACTTACCAAGCGGGAAAGCGCCGGCAGACAGGCACATGAACAAAACACACAAACACACACACAGAATTACAAGCTTTCGCAACTGGCAGTTGCTTCGTCAGGAAGGAAGGAAGGAGAGGGAAAAATGAAAGGGTGTGGGTTTTAAGGGAGAGGGTAAGGAGTCATTCCAATCCCGGGAGCGGAAAGACTTCCCTTAGGGGAAAAAAAGGACAGGTGTACACTCGCGCACACACACACACACACATATCCATCCGCACATACACAGACCAATTGGAATGACTCCTTACCCTCTCCCTTAAAACCCACACCCTTTCATTTTTCCCTCTCCTTCCTTCCTTCCTGACGAAGCAACTGCCAGTTGCGAAAGCTTGTAATTCTGTGTGTGTGTTTGTGTGTTTTGTTCATGTGCCTGTCTGCCGGCGCTTTCCCGCTTGGTATATATATATATATGTGCGGATGGATATGTGTGTGTGTGTGTGTGTGTGCGAGTGTACACCTGTCCTTTTTTTTCCCCTAAGGGAAGTCTTTCCGCTCCCAGGATTGGAATGACTCCTTACCCTCTCCCTTAAAACCCACATCCTTTCATTTTTCTCTCTCCTTCCCTCTTTCCTGACGAAGCAACTGCCAGTTGCGAAAGCTCGTAATTCTGTGTGTGTGTTTGTGTGTTTTCTTCATGTGCCTGTCTGCCAGCGCTTTCCCGCTTGGTAAGTCTTGGAATCTTTGTTTTAATATATTTTTCCCATGTGGAAGTAGAATTACTAGCTTTCACAACTGATGGTTGCTTCTTCAGGAAGGAGAGGGAAAGACGAAAGGATGTGGGTTTTAAGGGAGAGGGTAAGGAGTCATTCCAATCCCAGGAGCGGAAAGACTTCCCTTAGGGGAAAAAAAGGACAGGTGTATACTCGCACACACACACACACACACACACACACACACATATCCATCTGCACATACACAGACACAAGCAGACATATTTAAAAATTATTATTAAAAATTAAAAATTAAAAATTAAAAAATTAAAAATTAAAAATTAAAAATTATTATTAAAAATTGAAATATGTCTGCTTGTGTCTGTGTATGTGCAGATGGATATGTGTGTGTGTGTGTGTGTGTGTGTGTGTGTGTGTGTGTGTGTGTGTGCGAGTGTACACCTGTCCTTTTTTTCCCCTATGGGAAGTCTTTCCGCTCCCGGGATTGGAATGACTCCTTACCCTCTCCCTCTCCCTTAAAACCCACATCCTTTCATCTTTCCCTCTCCTTCCTGAAGAAGCAACTATCGGTTGTGAAAGCTAGTAATTCTGTGTGTGTGTTTGTGTGTTTTGTTCATGTGCCTGTCTGCCGGCGCTTTTCCGCTTGGTAAGTCTTGGAACCTTTGTTTTTAATATATTTTTCCCATGTGGAAGTTTCTTTCTATTATATGTTCAGTAAACTAGATACAAAATCAGTAGTGTCATATCTCAATGAGAAACCTGTAACTTTCAGTACAGAGCATGTCTATGTAGAGGAACTATGGCTCAAGTTCAAAATACTGAAACTGTCAAATGTAAAATGGTCTTTCACAGAAATGAAGGAAATTCTTGTTGTAAGTAAAGGCTGTTAGTGGCACAAAAGTCAGTGTCGTATCACTAGTGAATGATACAGGAACTGAAATTGAGGGTAGCAAACCAAAAGCTGAAATGCTCAACTCTGTTCCCAAAAGTTCATTTACAAAGAAAAACTCAGGAGAACTACCCCAGTTCAAACCTCGTACCACAGAAAAGATGAGTGAAATAGGTATTATTGTCAATGGTGCTGAGAAACAGCTAAACTCATTAAAATTGAACAAATCTCCAGGGCCCAAAGGAATCTATATCAGATTCTGTACTGAGGTTGTGGCTGAGTTAACTCCTCTTCTAACTATAATCTATCATAGATTTCTTGAACAAAAATCTGTGCCCTGCTCTTGGAAAGAAGCACAGGAAACACCCATCTACAAGAGGGGTAGTATAAGAGATCCACAAAACTGCTATCCAATATCCTTGACATTGATTTGTTGTAGAATCTTAGAATATATTCTGAGGTCAAACATAATGAGGTATCTTGAAGAGAATGACCTCATCCATGCCAACCAGCTTGGATTTTGAAATATTGATCATGTGATACCCATCACATGATGTATTGGAAGCTTCACATCAAGGGAATCAGGTAGATGCTGTATTTCTTGATTTCCATAAAGCATTTGAGTCAGTTAAAAATTACTATTATTGTCAAAACTATGATCATATGGAGTATCAAGTGAAATTTTTGACTGGACTGAGGACTTTTTAATAGGGAGGATGCAACATTTTAACTAGGATGGAGAGTCATTGTCAGATGTAGAAGTAATTTTGATGTGACCCAGGTAAGTTTGTTGGGATCCTTGCTGTTCATGCTGTATATTAATGACCTGGCACACAATGTTAATAGTGAAATCAGGCTCTCTGCAGCTGATACAGTTATCTGTAATTAAATATTATCTGAGATGGGCAGCTTGCTTTAAATGTTCAGAAATGTAAAATTTTGCAGCACACAAAGCAAAAAAATGCAATATCATTTGATTATAATATCAATGAGTGACCTTTGGAGTCTGCCAACTGATACAGATACATTGGTGTAACACTTCATAGGGTTATGAAATGGAATGATCACACAGGCTCAGTCGTGGGTAAAGCAGGTGATAGACTTCAGTTTATTGGCAAACTACTGGCAAAGTGCAGTTAATCTACAAAGGGAATTGCTGATGTGACTCATACTAGAATACTGCTGACATGTTTTGGACCAATGCCAAATAGGACAAACAGGGGTTATTAAATGTGTACAGAGAAGGGCAGCACAAATGGTTGCAGGTTTGTTTTCTCCTATATATTACTCACACAGGCATCATGAAGATAATGTCAGAATGATAACTGCATGCACAGAGGCATTCAAACAATCATTCTTTCTGCTCTCTGTTAGTAAATGGAACATTAAGAAACCCTAATAACTGGTGCAATGGGAAGTATCCTCTGCCATGCACCTCATTTTGCTTTGCAGAGTATGATGTAGATATAAAAAAAGGTTTGCAGGTTCCCCGGGAAAATCATCTGAGGAGCATATGGTAAAAACTTTGATGATTTTTTTATGAAGCAAAATTTGAGAAGTGCCCAGCCGCACAACTGGTACTTTTCATACCTAAAAATCATGGCTTTTTGGGGTTTCCTGATGAACTGTGAATGAGCAAATGGTGCTTTTATAAGCTGCCTAAAGTCAATCCTGTAACAGATCTAAAGCAAACTAAACAACTGATTTTCTGAATTTACTTGGACTGGTGGAAGTGTGTAATGTTTTAACTTTGACCTTGTCCTGTAGGATAGCCAGAGTATGCCGGTCATTGTGATAGGTGTACAAATGGTTTTTAGGCCAATGGTTATCCTGTACTCTTGATCCCTTATGTCTGTGATCAATACAATCCAAGACAAGGCTGCCTGAAAAACCACATTAAAGATATCCTTCACCTTCACATCCAAAAAAAGTAATTATGTGTAAAAGTTCATTGAAAAAGAATATTAAGGAAATGTGTTAATAATCTTTAATAATCTTTTTAATTGTAGTGTTTGACAAAGATTAGAATGGTAAAGTAATGAAAATATTTTCTAATAATATTTAAAGGACTTCACTATGCTGATGAGAAACTGATTAACAATCTGCATAAACATAATATTTTATGAAAATTAGAACATCAAAGCAAGAAAAATATTTTATGATAGTGTAAAAGGGTGGCATTGCACTCATGGGGAAAATTATTTATAATAAATACTTGAATTAGTGTTTCATTATCCAATGTAATTGTAGAAGTGCAAATGGTTTCCCGCTTGGTAAGTCTTGGAATCTTTGTTTTTAATATATATTACATACATTGTAACACAAGATGCTGAACTTAAGTCAAAAAGTATTCATTATGTTTATGTATTTTGCTTATGCACTCTGTTATTGTTGTTCATGTAATTACAGACCAAGAGATGAAATGGAACTGCCCTTATTTCTATTTGCATTCACAGTTAAATAATCCACTGATACAAAAAGATTTATACTTATCGGAAAGTCTGATTTGATACATACTATGTGGATACATACTAGTACATGAGCTATTGTTAGCTATGAAAAGCAGTCTAGTGCTCTAGCTTCAAATACAACTTTGAGTATTATGTTGCTGAATGCATAGCAAATTATGTGGATCAAACCGATTTTAACTCTATGATAGCCTTAGAATCATTGTTTTACCTGAAGTCCAAGCAGTTTGGTTTACTCCATTCATTCAATGAAACTTCTATGTATTGAGCTACACATATATCAAATGTGATTTGTGGAACTACATTTAGGTATTAATGTCATGTTGAATATCAAACTTATTTCAGAGAACAGTATTTCAGAATTACATTATGGACTGATAGGAGATATATATTTACCAGTGCAGAATGGATATCCAAAATAATGAGTAACCTGACAGGTCTATTTCTGATTTTACCTTAGCATTAGCAATATATTTGGGTACTCAGGTACTTAGTCACTAACTGTAAACTGTAGAAACCCTGTCTCATCATACATTATACTGTTCTACAAATAAGATGTTACATGCAGGTAAAAGGTATTATAATAATAAAAATTTTCATATGGTCAAACACCAATGGAGTTAAGACACATGTTTTCCTTGTCTTAATGTATAAAATTAAATACGTGGAAATGTCTACAACAAGAAATATGTAGAATGATAACTGAACTATGTACAGATGTTTTATTCATATTATGAACATGCTTATTATCTAATTAGTATATTATTACCTTTCTGCTGCTGTATCCTCTTATTATCAATGGTTAGAAGTTATGCATTTAACAAGCCTAGCATGTATCTTCAATTTCGACAAGAGTAAGCTTCTATAAATTGAGTATCACTCTTCAAATGTCAATTGCACAGTCACTTTACAATATGAATATGCACACACTGATGGCACATGCAGCTGATAGAGCCTCATTGCTATATGAAATGTTTATGCTCTTTATACTAAGTTTATAATTATGGCTGTATATATATGGATGAAAGTATTTGTAAGTAGTTGTCTCAAAGCCTGCAGATTTAGCACATTTTGTTGATTTATGTTCATTATGAATCAATATTAGCTCATGCAAAACACTGTAAATAAATGTTCATGAACTTACTGATGTAACAGAGCATTTATAATCAATTCAAACTCATGTTCTACACACAACAGTACACTACACATGATAACTAGGCAGCAAATAAAGTGAGGTGAGGTACACAACTGTATAGTCAACAATGAGAATACTTGCTGATTGTGTGTTAAACTTTCAAAGACAACTGTAATACACTGTAAGCATTACAGAAAAATTACAACAAAAAGAAATTCAGTTGCAAATATACTTTGTGAACATAAAAGTAATGAGAGAGTTATGCAAAGAAGAGGGCATATGTAGGCTTACACATATACGTTGGTTCTTTGTCAGTTTCCTAATGAAAATAGTGGTTTCTCCTTAGCAGACTGCTCTTTTCAAAACTATCTAATCTTGCAAATACTTATGTTGTTAGACTGTTACTAATCATATTAGATAGTCGGCCAATGATTTAATGAACATTGACAGAAAAACAGATATGAATCACACTTTTGTTTATTTGTGTTACACAATATGAGATATGCAGTTCCACGCCAAGAAACATAATAGGAGGCATGCAGACCAAGACACTCATCTCCTCAATTGTGCGATTAAGATCACTGTGGGTTCTCCTGTAATAGAAAGTAGAGCATTTCTTATGCAAGAACAAAGAATATAGGTTCTACTTGAAAAATCCAGGATGGAATAATAACAGTATTATAAAAAGAATAGATAGCTACTTGCTATGTAGTAGAGATGTTGAGCTACAGACAAGCACAACAAAAAGACTGCTGAACTTGTGAGCTTTTGGCCAAAAGGCCTTTTTCTAAGATAGACTATGTGCACACACATTCAAGCACTTGCATAGTGGGATAAAGAGGAGGCTGGGGCAGGGAAGGGGAGGTACAGCAGGGTAAGTGTGGTAAAGTGCTGCTTGCGGGAGCATACATGGATGTGATGGAGACAGGGCATGGCATAGAAGGCTGTGCAGTGCTGGAGCGGGAGTAGTTAATGAGATAGGTGGATGAAAAACAGTGCTTAACAAAGGCAGAAGCTGCTGGGGGGGGGGGGGGGGGGGGGGATTACAGGAAGGTACAATGCATTGCAAGGTGAGTTATCTCCTGCAATGGTTCAGCAACTGGGTAACTGGGTTGTTCAGCTGTCTCTTGGCTACAGTTTTTCAACGGCCATTCACATGGACAGACAGACTGTTGGCTGTCATGCTCACATAGAATGCAGCACATTGGTTGCAGCTTAGCTTCTAGATAAAATTATTGGTTTCATAGATAGCCCTGCCTTTTATAGGATAGATGATGCTTGTAACTGGACTGGACCCCTTTCACCCTGGCCTAACCTTACTTAGCCAGTGTTCTTCACCAGCCTATCCCTTTCCCTGTTCCCACTCTATCACTACACATCATTCTGTTCTGCCAAAACATCCACCGTCTTTTAATTTCTCTCCATTTCTGCTCCCATCCTCCCCCTCCTCCCTCCCACCTCGTGATTGCACCTATCTGTCCTTTCCTGTCTTCATCATGTCCCTGTATGCTCCCACAAACAACACTTTACTGTCTCCAACCCCTGTCCTGCTATATCTCTCCCTCCCGTCACAGGCACCTCTTTATCCCCACCACTCAGATTGCTTCTCCCATCATTCACACTTGCTCTCAGCCCAGCCTCAGTTGCTGGAGACAGAGGTCATATGTACGTGATTACGGCTTGTGCAGGTGTGTATAAGTCTGTATATGCTTGTAACTGGACTGGACCCCCTTCACCCTGGCTTAACCTTACTTAGCCAGTGACATTTTGAGGTAAAGCTCAAGTGTTTAGCCACCTATCTTTTGCACCTATCTGTGACTTACTATCTCTACAATACGGTGAGTAGCAGTCTATTCTTTCATGATGTTGTCTGTGTTTTACTTGTATATACATATACGGTGAGTAGCAGTCTATTCTTTCATGATGTTTTCTGTGTTTTACTTGTATATACATAAAAACATATATTGGTTCTTCTTGACATTTTAATTAATTGTAAATATCTGCAACAAACTAAGAGAAACTTTGACTCACACTCATTTTGGTGATGCACACAGACATCTCCATTGTTAGATTTAACAGAGAATCTACTGATATTACAGTACTGTCACTATTCTATTTACTATTTATAACTCTGTCTAAATGATTTAGTTAACAATGTGTTTTTCTTGAGCTTAGGCTTAATGGCTATACTGAGCACTGACTGTTAAATAAACCAGTTTATAATACAATGTGTTTTGTGTTTTGTTTGACTATTTGGTAATTAGGACAATGTGTAATTTCAGAAAATAATAATAAATGAGACAAGGCAAACCTGTCACATTAAGGGAAGTGAGACATTTAATACCAAAGTTTGCATTTTGAACCAATGAGTTGTTGGAAGGTGGAAGAACTTCTGAGAGGCACTGTGGAATATTTAAGTGTTAATACAAGTGTGGTCTCTAGTACTTACAAATAAGACATTTTAATGATTCCAACTATTACCTAAATAACATTGATTAATTAAGTTGTTGATATAGGAAAACTTTTTTTTTTTTTTTTTTTTTTTTTTTTTTTTTTTTTTTTTTTTTTTTTTTTTGAATTTTCAGTGTAACTAGTTGTACTTCATTTAATGCTTGATAGTAGCCTTAATGTACTGTTGAGGAAACACATTGGCTGAACTATACCTTAATGACACTGTTATCTGAAACTTTAAAAAAATTGAGACTTTGCTTATTTCTGCTCAGTGCATACCTGGTAGACTTTTTACATAAATTGTTCGTGCAATGCTCAGGGAAAAATTGGGGAGAGGGGGCGGAACATGATGGCAGAATGACTATTGACAAAATGTATCAATTAATTCCTCGTTTAACCACAGTTTGTGGTACACATTTTGCAAACTGTATTTATTCACAGGGAACAACTTTCAGTTTTGTATACATACATGAATCTATCAATTCCTCTATAAACCACAGTTTACCGTACCCATTTTGCAAATTGTATTTATTCACAGCGAACAACTTTCACTTTTATAGAGATACACATCATTGAAAACATGTTAGTAATCTATAATTCACCACAATGTGAAGTAATTCACATTTTTATACCTGTCATTGTTACTGTAATTAATTTCATAAAATAGCACATTTTAATATGAAATGTTATCTTGTGGAAAGCTTTGGGTTATGTCAATATTTATTCCACCTCTAAACTCATTAGATTATCAAAAGTTGAACTGTAATTTGAGGAAAAAATAAAACAAGTTTGTAACACTACAATGACATTCTTTAAATGTTGGTGTATATTCACGCAGTGGCAGCTGTGCCAGCTGTGAGTAGTTGAAGTTTAGTGTCTGCTGAAGCAGTGCCATGCTCAGGTTTGAACACAGTTTTTAAAAAAAAAATTCAGGTAAATACAAGATCATTTCCTTACTTTAAATTATTGAATCGAGTCTGATTTCAAGGTAAACAGAGATCCTGTAGCAGCGTGGACAATCTAAGGCAACATCATTCCATTCAACAGAAGATGCAGTCTATGCACTTGCAAATGAAGTCTTAGAAACCTTTAATGAAAAAATGCTAGCACTTGGTGTCATCTGTGATTTTTCCAAAGTGTTTGACTGTGTTGATCACTAGATTCTTTTGCAAAAAGCAAAATTAGTAGGAATAAGTGGTGTTGCAGGCAATTGGCTACAGACGTACCTCCAAGACAGAAAACCAAAAGTTTTCTTGAATAGCTCGGGTGGAGTGTGTGATGTTTCCTCACATTCTGAATGGAGTTCCATTACATGTGGAGTGCCTCAGGACTCAATTCTTGGGCCACTATTATTCCTAATTTTTATAAATGATGTACCATCATGTACAAGCCTATCATGTAAATTTACATTATTTGCTAATGATACCACAACTTTTATGAGCAGTAGAACAGACAGTAATCTTGAGGAACTCATTAATAACATACTCTTGGATGTGGTTAATTGGTTCAAGGTGAATGGTCTCTCATTAAATTCCAGTAAGACCAGCTTCATTCAGTTCTGTACAAAAACAGAAAAAAGAGAGAGAGATAAGTGTGACATGTGGTAATCAGCCAATAGAAAGGATGGAACAACAAAATTTCTTGGAGTGCACATTGACAAGAAAATGAACTGGACTTCACATATTATAGATCTCTGTAAGAGGCTCAGCTCTGCTACATATGCTTTTCGGGTTGTCACTACATGTGTTGAACCTAACACTGCAAAAGTGGCATACAATGGCTATTTTCACTCACTCATTGACAAGAAAATGAACTGGACTTCACATATTATAGATCTCTGTAAGAGGCTCAGCTCTGCTACATATGCTTTTCGGGTTGTCACTACATGTGTTGAACCTAACACTGCAAAAGTGGCATACAATGGCTATTTTCACTCACTCATTGAATGTGGCATTCTGTTTTGGGGCAACCAGCCATTAGCATGGAAAGCATTCATTGCACAGAAGTGAGCCTTAAGAATTATATGTGGATTGTGGCCAAGAGACTTGTGTAGAAATAGCTTTTGAAAACTTAAAATACACACAATTACATGCCAATATATTTTTTTAATCATGTGTTTTGTTTGTAAAAATATAGAGATATTTCAACCAAACAGTAATTATCATGAGCATAACACATACAGGAAGAATGACATAGGCTACACAGCAAGCATAGAAATTTGAGCTTGGCACAAAAGGGTGTCCACTACACTGGAACAAGCTCTTCAATGCTCTTCCTTCTGAAATAAACACAGAGATTCATAACAAGAGTAAGTTTAAGAGAGAACTAAAAATATTTCTGCTAGAAAAAGCTTTGTACAGTCTAGATGAATTTTTAACTAAGCAAATTGTAAAATTTTAATATTATATAATACGAGGTGACATAATGCCACTAAGAATGTAATTTAACTTAAGCTCCGTATGTGTGTGTGCTCTTTATCTGTTTTCTGTAGTGCTTTAATGTATTTTCTTTTTACTGTATTGCTGATCAAAGAATTCATTGTATAATTTTTTATATAATTATGTACTCAATTGTCTGCATATGCTATAAGATTATCATATTGTGTTTGTAAAAAACTGACTCATTCCACGTTCTTGTGAACCCAACACAGTTGGACCTACGGAACATGAAATAAATCGAATCAAATCAATCTGCAGGAAGAAGACTGACTTAACACATGCATACACAAGAAGAGACCCAGTCACAAAGTCAAGTTTACTGATTACAGTTGCATTTTACTCTCTCTCCCTCCCTCCCTCCCTCCCTCCCTCCCTCTCTCTCTCTCTCTCTCTCTCTCTCTCTCTCTCTCTCTCTCTCTCTCTCTCTCTCTCTCTCTCTCTCTCTCTCTCTCTCCCTCTCTCTCTACTCCTCTCTGTCATCCCCATATCCCCATCCCACCCACCAACAGACACACTCATTAGACTTAACAGTAGGTCATTGTTGAAGTACTGATACCAAGGTAAATTCCACTGTTGATTGAAGTGACGTTCATTTAAAATCAGCATAATGAAGAATGTTATATTTGAATAGTGTCCAGTCACATTATTATGACCACCTGTCAAAATCATTAATAAACATATTTTGCAGTGTGGACCTCTGTGAGACATGCAGGGAGAGAGACAGTGAGGTTCTGGAAGGTACTGACAGGGATGTGGAGACATGCCAACTCCAGTGCCATGGCCAGCTGTGCTAGGTTTCTTGGTTAAGGAACCATGGTGTAAACAGCCTGATCAAATTATTCCAAGTGATACTTAATTGTGTCTAAACTACAGGGATTTTGCTGGTCAGAAGGGTGCAGTAAAACTCATCCTGGTGCTCTTTGTACCACCCACATACACTGAGAGTTATGTAATACACTGCATTGTACTGCTGGTAGATGCCATTGTGCTGAGTAAAAGCAATCTGCATGTAGGGGTGGTCTCCAAAGATAGACCCATACTTGTGTTGATCCACTGCATCTTCTAGAAGAATGAGATCATCCAAGGAATACCATAAAAATGTTCCCATATCATCATGTCCCCTTCTGTTGCCTGGCAGACATTTCACGCCTTACATGCCAATGATGGAGAATGAAACATGATACATGTGAAAAGGCCACATGTCACTGCTCAATGGATATCCAGTTGCAGTATTGGCATGCAGATTCCAGTTTTCATCACTGGTGAACAGCAGTGAGAATGGGTGCATGAAACAGGAGGCTGTGGAGGCTTATAAGAAGCAATATTTGCTGAATATCATTGCAGAGACACTGTTGGTAGCCTGTTGCTTCATCTGGGTGGTGAACTGCTCAACGCTGCCCCCCCCCCCCCCCCCCCCACGTCCATCATCTTTGGCCACTGGTGCACTACAGCTGCCTTGGTGCCAGTTTTGGATAGCACCATTTTCCCATTTGCAGTATACTTTAAACAAGCAGAATGTGAATAGTTTACAGATTTTGCTATTTTGGAAATGCTTCCATCCTTACCCAAAGGCAAATGATCATCCCTTTTGGACATCAGATAAATATCTGTTTCTGTTTTACAACAATGACTGCATCGTTTTCTGTGTGCCTCTAATACGCTTGATATGTCTTCCACTTCTAGTGCTGACATCTGCTGTATGTGAGTGAATATTGCACAGTGATGTCAAACATAGGCACTGCTCATTCACTGGTGTCCCAAAATTAAAGCAACTAACCATTATTTCCATGTCCTATGTTTAATTCATGATATATTCATACGAACTGTCAACTGATGACCATATGATCATGTTCTGTGCAGAAGATGGCATTCTGGTCAATGGAAACAATGCCAACAATGACATCAGGACACCTATCAAATGGGTGTTTGCTGGCTAGCTCCATGTCCACAGTCACTGTGTACACAGTCATAGGTGGTGGAGTATGGCACACAGAAGATGGCTACCAGGCTCTCTGTGGCGGAGGGCCATGGGAAGAATGAGAGCAGCAAGTCAGAAGCTGATGTGGTCTGCTGGCTTAATGTGAACTGCTCTGTTGTTTTCCAGATGTAGCGACAATTTACAGACATCAAAACTGTAACCCAAAGACCAGGGTGGGGCTGACCATGTGTAGCATCAGAGAGAGGGAGAGAACTGTTATTTGGCTGTAATTGCATGGCAGTACTGCCTTAGTACTGCACCGCAACTGGCATCTGACCCCACAGCATCCACTGGACGTGTAGTGAGGCAAACATTGTGCAGAAGGCTTTGGCTGAGTGTCCTTTATTGTCAGAGACTTGCTACAAGTGTACTTTTGATGCAGCTTCACAGAAGGGAATGTCTAGAGTGGGGTCGTCAACATGCCACCTGGATGGTCAGACAGTAGGTTGATGTTCTTTTCACAGTTGAGGCCCAATTTGGTCTGGACAGTGATTTGTGATGGTTTTGAATCTGAAGGGAATGTAGAACATGATTTCAGGACCCAACCATTGTGCAAAGAGACTGACATTGAGGATGATCCCTAATTATGTCGGCAGGGATTATGTTGAGCACTGGAACACCTTTTCATGAAATTGTATGGTTAAATTGGCAAGTTTAACTGCTGTCAGGTATCTTGATGAGATCTTGTGATGTCATGTGTGGTTGCTGCAAGGTGGTATGTGCCCAGACTTTGTATTGTTGGACTATAATGATCAACCTCATAGAGCACAGGTGACTGATGTTTTCCCGTAAATGGAAGATATTGCATGCATGGCGTGGCATGCTTGGGGATGCACTAGGGACATAGGTTGCATCACATCAGCTTGCACCAACCACTCACCAAGACTTGTGAGCAGTGCTGCAGGAACAATGGGTATTATTGCCTCGACATCAGATTGATGACATTATTCGTAGCAACCCCCATATTTGTCAAATCTGTATTACTCCCAGCGGGGTTCTACCGCTTACTGAGCGAATTAACCAATTGTTGGAATGTGTGTGTAAATCTGTTAAGTTGGAAAAAACATAGAACATTTTTATCTATCATTATATATGTTGCAGTTGTTTATGTTCTGTATTCTT
This sequence comes from Schistocerca gregaria, assembly GCF_023897955.1. Classification (NCBI taxonomy): domain Eukaryota; kingdom Metazoa; phylum Arthropoda; class Insecta; order Orthoptera; family Acrididae; genus Schistocerca; species Schistocerca gregaria. The sequence goes on from NC_064922.1 coordinate 684,227,878, forward strand.
TATATTGTTTCTACTTAACTATCACTAGATTATACTGTTTTGTGGTAAAATTAATGCAACCTTTCAAAATTTTGGACACCAGTATATTAATGTGACTTGACCATGTATATAAGCAAACATGTAATTTGAATGGATTTCACATCAGAATTGGAATGAAACCAAATGTGTGCATGATAAGTAATTTCGATGAAAAAGAACATGAAAGACAAACAGAAATTGGTGTCTGGATGCATTTATTGATCGCCATTGTCAAGTCCTCTAGGGGCATGTAGGGTCCTGCACTGGAACTCAATGGTCACACCACAATGGTAGGACAAATGCACATTTAGTAGAGGGGCAAATTAACATAATACATCTTTTTTTAATTATCTGAACAACTGTCTTTAATTCATTTACAAAGCAGTAAAGATTGTTATATTTTTAACGCCAGAAATGACAGGCAACAAATAGTTTCAAGAATCATCAGGCTGTGTCTGTGGAATGCAATAAATAAAATACTTATAGCAAGTGACTATGACAAACAGAATATTTGCATCAAATGGCGTATTTTTATTTTGTTCAATTACACAATAATTGTAAAAAAAAAAACTTGAAAACATACTTTCATGTAGAAGTAAATAAAGTATCCTGGAAATGGAAGTAAATTTGATTGAAAACCAAATGTAAATGAGAATAAGTTGTAGAACTAAGAAACAAAAATGTTGGATTTTCATTATATAAATCACCATCTAAAATCATCATTTTTCAAAACAGTCACCACAGACCATTACAGCATGTGCCAAGAATGACCAAACTTTGCAAAACTTTATTTAGTTTTGCTGTCCTTCCCTTTCCCCTGGTTATGGATCTTCAACTATTCTTTTTTTCTTGGGTGCCTGACAAGTTAGAGACAAGCCTGTGGATTTTGTGCAGGAGGTTTCCCTGGCTTACGAGCATTGTGAAATATAGTGTTATGTGAGACTTTCCTAGGGTATGAAGTATTCTCTCCTAAGATGTTGTTCTTTGAATACAATGTAGCCATTGAAAGCTGCAATGTTCAACAAGTGAAAAATAAAGAGACTGAGATCCCATTGTCTTGTCCCTCTAGCAACAGTATATTCAACATACATAGCATCAGTGACATCTTTGCTGTCGTTTGTTTTATTGTAGTATGTTGTTATACTTTTTTTTTCTTTTTGCTGCTGTCACTGTCAATTTCATCATCATGATGCATTGACAAAGTAAGCAGTGTTGATTTTGGTACATATGAAAGCAATGTGACAACTTCCTGAAATACAAAAATACATCAATACTGTTCTTTGGATTTTTTGAGTAAAATATCAACTGAAATTCAGGCTTATTTTTTTAAATGTAGCAACAACAGTAATATTCTTGTCTTGTAGTACTTTCTGATGATTGGGTAAGAAGTAAACCAACTGTATATTGTCAGATTTCTTTCAGACTCTTTTACTGGTTCTACAGGTCATATTGTCTGCCTTTTTACTAACTTTTTATGGCCCTTGTGGTTGTGCATCTGCATATACTTACAAATGTTTTACATAGTACGTTTTAGAACAAGCCAGGCTGGATATCTTGATCACATACTTGGCAGGTTTATTTGAGACATACATTCTTAACCCTCACCTGCCCCTGTATGGAATGAGCATTTCATAAAAGTAACATTTTCTGATGGAACAATATATACATTGCAGTAGGAGACATACTGACCAAGAATGGATCTTTTTGTGAGCAAGATCATCTTATTCCTTTCTTTCTTCCCTCATATGGATGTTGTCAAACCTCATGCACTGAGTAAAAAACCAGAACCTTTTAAATGACTTACTTGCTCAAGAGATTTCTATTCTCATCCCTTCTGTAGTCCAAAAGTCTTCAGTATTCATTTTACCACCATGCAAAGTTCCAGCTAATTAAACTAGACAAAAATATGCCTTCAGTTCACCACAATTTGTAGGCCTAGCCATATTTGGAGTAATATAGATAATATAGACATTGGTTTGTCCAAGAACAAATCAGTAAATGTGTGAAGTTTAACTGCTTTATGTTTCACAGTTCTTTACTTTCACCATTCACAACCACCCAATAATACACAGTTATATGGGCAGTGCACTACTGTTTAACTTTTGATAACTCTCATTAATAGGTTGCAGGCAAACATCAACATACTGCTACAATAGTTTACTGTTGAACATCTATGAGCAGTAAAAACCTATCCACACATTTCACAGTCTTTCAAATAAATTGAACAGATACTGTAACTGTTTTAACACTCAGCATATTGGTGTAACACCTATTTTACAATTAATTTGCTGCATTGTTGTTGATCTAACCAACACAGGTTCCTTGTCTGAAACTTGGCCATGGAGTGACTGTCTCAAGCCCAAACACTGGGCCTTTATATATGCTCACAGTAATAGGTACTGAAACTATACATTGTTCAAAGTTAAAGTTACAATTAAAATATAACTCCTTCAATTAACTGCATACATCTAAAAATTGCATCTTTTTAACAGTTTCTTCTACTAAAAGATTTAAGCTGTATTATTTGTTTAAATCATGAAATTAACGAATATCATAATGCAAACAATACTTTTGATGAAACCAGAAATTTTCTTGGAATTAATTAAGAGCTGGATTTGCTAACGTGTTTTCGAATAGAGCCAAATAGATCCTTTAAGAATGCTGTTAGTCGTTCCTCCAAATTTTGACAATTAGTACAAAATTTATATTTGTTTATAAGACAACAACAGAATTTAAGTTACGAAACAATTACTGATTTCACACTATAACCAAAGATACTACCTAGGGATAGTCAAAGTAAGTTAAAAAATCATTTACATACATAAACTATGTTCAAATAGTGTTATATTCTTTAAAGCTGAGGGCCAACCTCTCTCTTTTTTGAAAACACCGATTATATTCATTAATATGTTAATGATAATTAGTTAAAAATGAATAAATGAATTTAAGGAGGCAGATGGCAAAACAAGAGGGGAATTAAAAATATCCCAGCTTCCTTCATCACATCACCTGCTCATTGGATTGACCAGATAGATATTGCAAATAGCTAACTGGGCAGTTTAATGACTACAAATGACCCCAGAAAATGGGTTAACAATCTATGTACAAAAAATATTACATATGAAATGTTATCACGACTACAGCACATATGATTCTTTTCAAATTCCTACCTATACAAACTGGCCATATGAAACTCCCCATACAAAATATTTACATACAATGTATTGTACAATGGCACAAAATATTCACAACTTATATTTTTAATAAAAATAGGTATCTTCATTATAACTCATGGCCTTCTTAGATAAACAAAGATTACATTTAAAGATACTTGGTCTACAACTTTCCTTCCACCATTTTTTTTTGTAGTACGGGGCTTTATTGTGAAAAACTTATGATTCAAAGTATTGCCCATCACTAGCCACCACATTCTTCAAACTTTCGAATAGCATAAGAATCCCGTGGTGGAAGAACTGGGTGTCTTTTTTGGGGATCCATGATCTGATTTAATTTTGCACTTGCTCATATGATCAGAAGTGCTGGTCAGCCAGACTATATGCCACTGAGCGAAAAAGATGATAGTCAGAGACAGCAATGTATGGAGAATATGGTGAGAGATATAGGACTTCTCATTTCAATGTTTCCATGTATATTTTGACGGTTTTTTTGACATGGGTTTGAGTAATGAGCTGATGTAAAATTACCTTTACATGCCTATCTCTGTATTGTGGATGTTTGAGTGTCAGTGCTGGGCTCAAACACATCAGTTGCTTTCGATAATGATGTCCTGTGACTGTCTTCATCTGTTTCATTAGCTACAAAAATGTTTTGTCTTCCACTGCCGTGCCGGTCTTTGACATCAAAATCACCATCCTTACGGTGTTGAAAACATTCTCTGCACATTCTTCCACTAATAGCTCCCTCACCCTTGATCTTACCCAGAATTTTAAGAGCCACAGCTACAGACTTCTTTATGTTAAAGCAGAAAATTAAAACTTCCCACAAATGGCAAGAATTGGGTATGTTAATTGACTTACTTAATCAAGAATATGATGCAATCACAAATTGACTAATATTTTTATGGCATTATGTTTACAGATGCCTAAGCTTATTGTATTACATGTATGACCAACCACCTGAACCTCACTTGTTGCAACTCCTGTCTATTGCAAAACAGTTGAAGCAAAGTTGTAAACCTAATACATTTCACTTTGTACAAGTACTGTCTTGCTTAAAAAAAATGCTCATATGTTGCAAAAAGTTAAATTACACTTTGCATTGCAGTTCAATTTTTAACAGAACTTAATTACTACTCAAATCAAAATTAAGGGGCTGGAAGTTGTACCACATCCGTGCCCTACTTCTCCATTCTACTCTGAGTACTACTCTCATTCAACCAGAAAATTAAATCATCACAAAATCAGAAAATGTTACCAAACAGTTGACCTGTCAGAATATTCATATCAGTCTAGCACCACAGTTATCTTTTAATCAACAAAATTACTTTTCTTCATTCTGGTATTACCCCTTTAAGCTGATAATTTCTCAGAAAACAAATAGAAGTTTCAGGTAAGTTATAGATCCTATAATGCAGCATCATATGACTTGTACATCACTAAAATACTGATCTTTTTGTTAATGCAGTGTCATGCATTGCACAAAATAAACGGTACCCAATGTTGCCTAGTTCAAAAGTAGAACACATTTGTTTGAATACAGTAATCTTTTTTTAATTACTCAATCATATCTGTGAGCATAATTATTTTACTTACATTTTTTACCTTGTTAACTAGTGGAGTGTATTCTCAAAAATTATACCTACAGCAGAGACAGGCTCCATTACCATTAGGTCCTAACATTATTATTTTATTATTTCATTATTGTTTCATTATCTAATAAATAAATACCTGCTCTGCTTATCCAATGCAAAACTGATTCTAGTGAAAAACACTCCATAGTAACAGATCCTCATGCTAAGGCAAACTTAACTCCATTAGTGATCAGACAAAATTATCATTAAGAAAAACCAGTATCCCACTGTATTCCATCAAATTGCTTGATATTCTAGGTTGAAGGGTGTTCATGATCCATGGAACAAGTAATATAACTAACTAACTAACTAAATATACATACAAATCTTGCTTATTCTTTCCACACATTACTCCAGACAAAATGTCTAATGTTGGAATTCCTTAATGTTAGAAAAGGCTGTACCATGATGGAGATTGATAGTTACCTCACATATACTGATTGCACTGAACACAAACCCTTCTACTATACAACAATTATTATTAAGACCTGGTATTCAAGATGTTTTTCATTGCATATTGTCTCTGCTGCTGCACCAAATTATACTAACTTCACACATAAGCTGATTACTTCATATGTGAATTGTCCTCCACATATGTTGACACCTTTCATTTTCTGTTTACCTTACCTCTTTGTTAGACAAACAATCTTTAACGATGGTACCAATTTTCTTTCTTCCAACCTCTTATGATTATATTACTTATAACTAACACAACATTACTGAAGAAAACTTTTCTGAAATATTCCCATACTAAAGTATCCTACTATACAAAACCACCTGAAAGTCAAAGTAGAATGTCTCTGATTCACTTATTAACTAAAGGTAGGATAGGAGAAGAGTTTGATTGCCTCAGGAAACATGAAAAACGAGACAGACTGCTGGGGTAAGCATTATTACCGTGTAATGAATCCAACACAGAATGCTGAACCCCCTACTTGCATGTGGGTCTTACTTCTGGCCCAAAGCACATATAGTAAGTTCGTCCTCTCCTTGTATGGGATAAACATTGCTACCCACACCGTCATTAAACATCATACTAGAATTAGAATTTACTCTTGTCTTACTACTATCATTTACATTACCCTTACCTGTGATTACAGCACATTTATATACATGTGGCTCTTCATCACTAACTGCTCTAATGTGAGCCAAAACTGGAGCATTATCTAGTTTAAATGGTTTGATTCAGAATTACAGTCATCTCAGCCATTTCTGTTACTTGAATTTCTCCTACCATTTCCATACCCATTCTGGCTATCCTCCACCCAACCTTTCCTTGAATTTCTACTATAAAGAGTCCTGTTCTTCCTATTTACCTGAAACTCTCTCCCTGATTGATTATTGTCATCCAAATTCTTTGTACAATCTTCCAATGAGGACTTCACCCTTCCAGTTTATCAACATAATTCAAAAACTCACTAATATTACCTCTAGGGGAAAGTAAAAGCAATTCTCTAACTTTATAAGGCATCTTAGTTTCTAAACCCATAATTACTGATTCACTACCTAGCTCTTTGTCCAAATATTTCAGTTTGTCTACCCAAAACTGACAGAAACTTTTCACAGTACCATTTCTGGAGTCAGATCTCTCTCCTCCCCAGAATTCACTCAAAATTCACTGCTGCTTCTCTTTGGACCAATATTCACTTAAAAATTCTTTCTTAAAGCTATGCCATGAAGTATAGCTATCAGCTACTTGAGTTGCCCATCGATAAGCATCCCCTTTAAAAAAAAACCTCTCACAAATGACATTTTCTCTTTGTGATTCCATATTTCAGGTAAATCATTAAATTCCCTAATGAAATCATGTGGATGCACTTCCCCACATGGTTCAAAATTATTAAATTTCTTACAACTAACAAATGCATGACTGTTTTGGACACTACATACTCTATGCTTTAGATTTTGTAGTTGTTCCATCTTTTTCTCCATTTTAGCCAATTTTGTATCTACATTTTTAATTTATTTTTACCAGTTTTTCTTCTACCACTATTGTACACTTGGTTTCTACCTCCATTTCTAAATCATTTTTAATCTGATTGTTTTGCTTCTCATGTTTAACACTATTTTCAGCACAAAATTTCCTGGCTGCTTTGACTTCATCTTTACATTGTTTTTCAGAAGCATCCACCCTCCTGCCATAGTCATCACAAAGTTTCTTTCTCTCTTCCACACATTTACTACTCATTAATGTTAATTTCTTATTAGTATTCTGTTCTACTTTCTTTATATTTACATCACAATCTTTAACTACTGCATCAACCTTCTTATTTAATTCTGAAATAATGACTAACTTAATCTCATTTTTAATTTATTTCTTCAGTTCAACCTTTAAGCTAACCATATCAGTTCTAATTCTGTCAGTTTTCTTTATCACCCCATTAATATCTTCTTTTGTACTCATAATTTGCCTTAACATTGCTTCCAATTTTCCATCTTCCATAACCTGTTGACCTTGTTGACTTTTGCTACTCGATTGTTTAATTGTCTCATTAATAAGTTGTTGGCTAACATTAACATACTGCTACAATAGTTTACTGTTAAACATCTATGAACTGTAAATATCTAACCACACAATTCACAGTCTTTAAAATAAATTGAACAGGCACTGTCATTGTTTTAACACATGGCCTATAGGTGTTCCACTTATTTTACAGGTAAGTGGATGTATTGTTGTTGATCTAACCAAAAGAGGTTCCTTGTCTGAAACCTGGCCATGGACTGACTGCCTCAAATCCAATTAATGGCCCTCTATATATGCTCACAATAATAGGTACTGAAACTATACATTTTTTGAAGCCAAAAAATTACAGGAATTACAGTTAAAACTTAACTCCTTCAGTTAACTGCATACATAAAAAAATTGCATCTTTGTATTAGTTTCTTCTACTACTAGGATTAAGCCATATTATTTGTTTAAATCATGAAACTAACAAATATGGTTATGCAAACAATACTTTCAATGAAACCTGAAATTACTTCGAAATTAATTAAGAGCTGGGTTTGCTAACATATTTTCAAGTAGAGCCCAATACATCATTTAAGAATACTTTTAGTCGTTTCTCTAAATGTTTACAATTAGTACAGAAGTTATATTTGTTTATAAGTCAACAATAGAATTTAAGTTACAAAACAATTACTGATTTCATCCTATTACCAAGGATACTACCTAGGAATAGTAGAAATAAACTAACAAATCATTTACACACATAAAACTAAGCACAAAATTAGATATAGTGTTATATTCTTTAAAACTGAGAGGTCAACCTTTCTCTTCTATGAAAATATAGATTACACTCATATATTTTAATAGTAATTAGTTAGAAGTGAAAAACAAATTTAAGGAGGCAGGTGGCAAAACAACTTTCTTTGTCACAAATGGATTGCTAAAAAATAATTGTCATGTTTCTTACTGTGAATCTACATCCATCACAGTTCAAATACTTCAGGCAAATGCATGTAACTATGATGTGATGTCTTGTTCAAATGCTTTGTGGGAACAAGCTTTTCTCCATTTAATTGCTCCCTTCCTTTCTTTATAAAAGTGCGTAGGTGATCTACTTGGGTGAATTACAGAAGATGTATTTGAATCAACAATAGTAGGTGCATTGGTGCTGGCAGAAGGCTGAACATCTACCTTTTTATCATAACCTGTTTCACTATTACTGTCATGATCACTGTTTATTTCAGAGTCTGGGTCCACAATAGGATTGTCTACTTCACTCTCATCATTATATAAAATTCTGTAAATTTCACTGTAAAAAAGATTTTCTCTTGACATTTTATATTGTGAACAATTGACAATGATTATTTGATTTTTGGATTCACAAATAGTTTGCAATAGTAACTCAATGATAGGTCTACACCAAAATAAAAATCTGATTGCTCTGGCAGAAATTAGTAACACAAATGGTTGGGCTGGGTCTGACAAATCTGTGAGGTGTATGGAAGACTGGTGAATATTGACTAAAGAAAGACAAATCTCATTCACAATGTGAACACTTTCACTCAAATCTTTCAGAAAGCTAGCAGAGGGCTTGAGATAATCAGCAACTATAAGAATATAATTTCAATGAAACAAAAACTAGTTGGTCCCACAGACCCAACTTGACCAATCTAGGTTTAAAGAAGGTATCATCTTCTTGTATTATATTCCTATTTTGAGACTGTTTTCAGAATGGTGAAGTTATTAAATTGTTGAAGTGTTTAAGTCTTTTATTAGTCCCTTTACATATTTTTGTGCCATGAATAATTTGTGTCTAAGTGTAAAATGCACAGTGTATTACACAGCACAGTCCTTATCATGAAAAAATGCCTAGTAAGTGGATTGTCTTATTTTCTATTATCATTTATCATTCACATAAAAAGCATACATTGTGATTACAATCTGTTATACATATTTTTCAATCCAAGTTCATATTGATCCACTACACATTCCAATATATTCTAGAAATTTTGTTTCACTTTTTGATAGTACTGATCCCTGCAGTACCTGCAACATTAGGGTATCATTTTATATTCTTTTATTTTATCCCTCCTCTTCCAATACAGTATTAGCCATGTTGTAATGTTTCTAGTCATTCCAATTTACTATTAATACATGCATCTAATCATAATTCCCCATACAACGGATCTCTAAAATATCCATGTACTGTCTTCTTGGAAATGGCAGATGTTATCAGATGTTTATGTGTGATAGAAAAAATTTATTACAGGGTTTAAATAAATGTGATAACATTATCTTTTGTTAGATATGGTAGTGAGCGTGTGAAGAGGAAGGAGATACCTCTTCATTTCTCACGTTGGCTTCATAAAGTCTATCAAGTTCTGCTTGAAGACTTTGTATTTCTCTATCTTGTTTTAATAGTCTGCATCTCAATTGTACAATGGTATATGCTTGTCTCTCCAGTATCTTGTTTTTACTTTCCAACTTCTGTTCAATGTCTTTCACCACTTCCCTGTAACACAAACAAAAGTATAGTTTTATTATTTTTTTATTTTTTATGTTTATGAAGTAACTTAGGTGTATATTTAATGTTCTTTTAAAATGAAGTTTAAATAATAAATCCTCAGAAGCACTTTATATTTGTTGGAGTGGAAAAACAGTTGTACTGCAAAAATTAATATTTATTGAAAGAAAACAGTAGGATCTTTAAAGAAGACAAAATAAACTCCCTTTCAACAGCCTTTTTGACTACTCATTTCCATGGTAAACAATAAAAATGTAAACCATAACCCAGTCAAGAAAAAGAGCAAACAAAGGTGCTCTTGTTCACTTGTTTAATGCCTAACATCCTCCTGCATTCACGATGACACCTAAAAACAAACTCTAACTATATGTAACATTTTCAGTCAATTTTCGTTGTGTTACTTTTGTTATGACAATATGGGCTCACAATTGTTCCTCGCTCACACAACATTTGTTTATGCTACTTAAATATCAAATCTTTGGCGTCTGGAAATGGAAGTGCTCCTTCAAATATTCAAAAATTATTTGAATGTAAATTCCCTACATTCCACAACCTGTTTAGTTTCAGGCATCCAGATTCTAGTTCATGGACATACAGAGAGGATGAACTTGTGGATAATGTACAAGATGTCATTGTTTGGTTGTGTGATGGAATCTTTGCATCCTCTCACACATGAATGTTGTACAGTAGGCTTTCTTCCTGCATACACTTCATAAGATGTTTCAAGCTTCATAAGACATTATTCCGTTGTGACTATTTGTGACATGGTTTCTTATGAATACTGCAGTGTAAATCAACTAAATTCAAGAACTCTTTAGTAAATTTCCTCCTAGAAACTGCAACTTTATCACACCAATTAATATTCTATTGAGGTGCGCAGCTATACCATTTTGCTGTTAAGTATGCATTGTACTTACTTCATGACAAATTCCTTCAGAATTAAAGAAGTGTGAAAATTTACATGAAAAAATTTCTAGGTTATCATCAATGCAGATCCTCTTAAAGTATTTAATGGTTCATTTTTCCACTTCAATCGCTGTTTCTTGAACTGTTTAAAGGTTTCAATCTTAGTTTTTGAGAAATGCACAAATATATATCACCTTACATCATACACAATATTAATTAAATATCGATTGCCTCCCAAACTTGGAATGTCAATAGGCACATCAGATAACTACACACAATTTCTCAGATGGCTGTTTGTTTCCTCAAATTTTGTGATTCACTTTTTGAAAATGATCTTCACACTGTAATCTCCCCCCTTCTTCCTAATTCCAGTTATTGTACACAACAAGCAAAGCCTTTTCTGCAGATTTGAGAGGAGTATGATTATGATAAACTTTTTGGTTTACTTATCTTTTTTATAGAGTTGCCACAAGTTCTTCTTCTCTGGGGGTCTGATTCTTGAAGGTCAAATTCTCACATTTTAGGTCCTCATGGTTCATCTGATACAAATAGTTTTGAAGGTCATCATTGCAGAATTTTTGTTTTTACACTAGTACATTATGTCATATTTTAATGCATCATATAGTCTTTTGAACTTTCACATTAAGAAATCCGAAGTTACATTGTTTGCCCAAAATACAAAAATATGTCCAATCACATCAGAGGCATGCTTACTACCACTCCACTCAGTGGAAATAACAATATTCCAAAGGGTTTACAATTTTTTTTGACGAATAGATTTCTATTAATTTCAATTACTGTTTCATAAATGAATCCAGAAATAAACACAGTAAACAGTACTAGACTGTGTATGTAATTAATAATAGAAATTTTGAGTGTGCCAAATGAGTTGTAATTTTCAAATGTTTCTACAAAAATGATTTTAACTCTACATTCAGAGCTAGTCCTTATTGATTGCAAAAGCGAAAATAAAGTAGTTCCTTTTCATAAAATTTGGCTTGGGATATAACATACCCTGTATAAAATTATATGAAAGTCTTCAGAAAAGGAGGTGAGGTAATATTGACCTGTCGAAAATTCAAAAAATAATACTGGTATTGACAAATACTGTTGAGGAAAAGTAATGCTAGAGGAGAATATCCTGTTACACTGTCTACCTCACATAATATGGAGTTAATTCGTTTACAATATTTTCTGACCTTCTAAAAGGTTTGCAAAATGGAATACAAAATGATGCTGAAAGACAGAATACAGGTGTGTAGAAGTGTCTGATACATAACATATTACAGAAAAAGTAAGAAAAATATCTACCATACAAGTCATAATCCATACACACATGGCATTCAGATTTTCATAAATGTGGAACATTCTGTCTCAAGGCAAATGAAACAGAGTAAAAAACACAACATTACAAGACTGAGCTAGCGAAATAAGTGCAGAGGCAATTTAATTACCAGAATTACAAATTAAAGTTTACATCTATAAACTCACACCTCAAGAATCATCAAAAGAGAAGAAAAAACATATTCAGAACCTAAGTGTATGACAAGTGAACTGACTCAAAAAACAACTACGGGTACAGACCAAAAGAAAATAGTCAGTCACAAGTAGGAGTTAGCACAAAATGAATCATCCACATAAACCAAAGTATGTAAGGATATGTTGACCCATTAAAGGAGAAAATAATGAAAAAATATTAGGGGCTATGGTTAAGATGTGGGAACCGACGCATGAATCCAAATCACACCAGGTACACACCTACAGAAATGTTTTGACACAACAAAATGAACAAAGTTGATAATTATGTATCAGTAAGTTCAATCATATGTAAAGAATAATTAGAGGAAGCATCTAGCCTCAATCAACAGTTGCACACTCTCCTTGAGTACACACACATAATCGTGATGCCCAGGGGTACCCAAAACAGAGTTAAGCATGAGTCTGTACAATACTCAGGCTCTAATTAGATACAGTACTGATGATATGTACAGGTAATAAGAGTCATATATAGCTTTGGATTATGATGTAATTGAGTAGCTTGAGGACAGAAATCAGTGTGTGAAACCAGAAATGTGTACATCTTGTTACACAGCCTGCACTTGATTTATGATCACAATCATAAATATCTTTCATACTGTTTGCTAATTGTTCATATAATCTACCCTATGTACACAGAAACCTAGAAGATGCATTTATAACTGATAAAAAATTATATACTGACTGTTGAGATAAGAAAATTCATAGAAATATATGATTACTAACCTAACAGTACCTAATTTTATCAGATTCTGATAATTATTTACATAATGGGTTTCAAAACATAACCTTGAACTTTTTATGTTTTCGCATTCCTGTGTTGAACATAACAAATCATGTCATAGAACATCAACCTTCCACAACATTATTTAAAGTTACATAATGTATTGACAAGTTACTCCCCCTACTTGGAAAAACACACATTTATGTGGAATAACACTGTCCATAACAGTGACTACTTTTATAAACAAATAGTTCCACAAATTCTTCATATAGAATAATTTCTTGTCTAACAATTTACAAATTTTGGTCACAAGACTGATGTAGTTGGTAGATGCTTGAGTACATTACCCAGCACCTATGACCTCTTGTTAGTCGATTGGACTAGCAAGGGTGCAGCGATACAGGAGTGTGGGAATGGATCCGCCCACATCTTTCAGTTTCCTCCCTAGATTTCTCATCACGCATTCTAACAGACAGATTATTTCCTGTCTACCTTTCACATCGAATCCTAAAACATCGTACTAAGTATGTTGTTCAATACCTCCCTCACATCACATGGCATATGTTTTGCCCATCTATATTGAAAAGATAAGTATGCAGGATTTATGACAGAATGGATTAAACAAGTCCACATATGTGGCACATTGATAAACAGAGCTAAATGAAATTAAAAAATGAATTCATAAGGTCATATACACAGACATACTTGCACACATGAAACTTCAAGATATTATTTCTAATATTTACAGTACACATGAATGAAACATGTCTTCAATCAGTTTACCACAACACACATGACTTTACCCAAAATATTTCATGACAATTAACTTTAATTATTCTCTGCAGAGTACACAGGAACAATAACAATATTTAACATGAACACCATTCTAAAATAGGAAATTTATTTCTAAACATTTCATGATATTGTCTCATTTCAAAACTACTTATTTAGACAAATGGTATGAATCAAATTCTAAAACACAAATCTATTACAAAACAGAATTATGTAATTCTATGAACCTCAAAAAATAGTGTATATTTTCTTCCAGACTAGGGGTCACTGTGCATCCATGTTGACAGGCCTCGTCTTCTATACTAAAAGTTAAAAGTACCTGATACTTTACCAATTTTCTTTGCTTACCTGTAGCTCCTCTTATCTTTGCACATACAGTAGGAATTTCCACAAAATTCTTACTATACATGATCTTGTCCCTAAATTTTTCAGATATACCACAAATCAGGCTACATGTATCAATCAAACAGTTGCTTTCCCATGTATCATTCTTAACCTTAATGCAAAGACACCCAAAATTTGAATCATCATCTCTGTTGTCAGTCACTTCATGCAAAAAATCACTTTCAATTTCATCAGATGTTCAATCCACACCCTCTTCCCAGGTTTTATCAACATTATAGGTATCATAAGATTGCTTTGATCACTCAAGTTGTCAGGTAAAGATTGAACACAATAACCGATTCGATGGTGCAAGTATCACTTGTTACAGAAGGAACCCAACACACATTACTGTCAAAATGACACTTGCTGCTTAGATCCTCTTTCATTTGATTCCACCAACTGGGAAACAAATTGTGACTAACTATAGCTAACTTATTCCAGAATGTGCCTTTACCTATGTTATCATCAATCTGGTCCCAAACAAATGTCAAATTTTTTCACCTTTAATCTCCAGGCTCACCGAGATACATCACCTTTACTACTTGGATCTTTACTTTGCATGACTTTAATGAAAAATAGTTTTGACTGGACTGGTATTCCATGACCCCTCACTTACAAATTACATACATCACTTACCTTACCTGTATCATCAACTTCCTTTACAAATAACTCTGACACTTCATTATTCTTTAACTCCACAAACACCTGATACACATCATCATCATCATCATCATCATCGTCAACATAATATTCCTCCAAAAGTATTTCAGCATCAACATCAATGACAATACAAGTCTCATCTCCATCAAAGTTACTTATCTCACGTACTTTCATCTGCAATAAGCCATCAGTCTTGGACTTACCAGCCTCAGTTACTTCACAGCTCTTATTCACATCTACATAAAAAATACCACCTAGTTCATATCCAATACAGCCATCACCTGATTTACATACACCAATAAAACTGTTTTCCACACTAGAGAAGAAATCATTTGTGCATACTACATAAAAATTCTCACTACTCTCACATTTTGGTTTGTGATTAGCACTTACATCAGCATAATTAAACATAGTATCGCAACACTTTTGATCAAAGCATAAATGAGAAATCTGATATGGCTTATGTTGAATTTAAGATACATGCACCATATCATTAACCCTGTTATTATCGTCTAATTGCAAGTCTAACTTGGGGGTCCTGGGTCCTGTTTGTGTTATAATTCCTTGCCCCAAAACCATGGACCTTCAATGATGCGAACTGCCATTTCCCAAATAATTACTTCTATGGTTGTTCCTTCTATTAAAATTCCCATGGTTGTCCCCATTATTCCTATATTGCTGATGCTCAGAATTTCTGTCCCTATTGACACTTTGATCCTGATAGAAGTTACTATTGTCTCTGTTTCTGTGATTACTCCCACTGTGATATCCATAATTCCAATTAGTATCATACAGACTTTTTTCTACTGCCATATCCAGCCTGTCAACGTATCATAAAAATTGTTCAAGACAGTCATCAGGTCCATGTACTAAACACCACTACAATCTTTCTGGTAATCTCCTTTTAAGTGCAACAATCAAGGTCATTTTGTCTAATGGTTTGTCAAGATGTGCTAATTCCTTAAGTTGGTTCTTACAAAACTTTTTCAAATGGCCATCCATATTCCTATAATGAAGACCATTCAAAAATTCACTTTAATTCTCCCTTGTTCAGCTTCCAACCTAAATTTATTTTCAAAACTTTTATAGGAATTCTGGTATATTTCCTGTTGACTTAAATTTTAAATGTGCCCATGACAGAGCTTTGCCTTCAAGATATATTTTAACAAATTTAATTTTTTGATTTTCATTCATGTTTGACACAAAACTATCTGTGTAGTGGTGCAGAAAATTCTCTGAATGTAAATTATCTAATGGAAAACTTGTAATTGGAGTATTGGCCCATGCAACTAATGCCACACAGTGGTGTAGTTTCCGTGTGAGTGTCGTTTCAGTTGCCTGTTTTGCCTATCTGCATCTCAGCATCTCCGCTACATTGTTACATTTTTTGAATATCCTCCAATCTATGTAATTTGTAAATAAAACAGAAAGAAACTTCCACATGGGAAAAATATATTAAAAACAAAGATTCCAAGACTTACCAAGCGGGAAAGCGCCGGCAGACAGGCACATGAACAAAACACACAAACACACACACAGAATTACGAGCTTTCGCAACTGGCAGTTGCTTCGTCAGGAAAGAGGGAAGGAGAGGGAAAAATGAAAGGATGTGGGTTTTAAGGGAGGGGTAAGGAGTCATTCCAATCCCGGGAGCGGAAAGACTTCCCTTAGGGGAAAAAAGGACAGGTGTACACTCGCACACACACACACATATCCATCCGCACATACACAGACACAAGCAGACATATTTAAAGGCAAAGAGTTAAGGGCAGAGATGTCAGTCGAGGCGGAAGTACAGAGGCAAAGAAGTTGTTGAAAGACAGGTGAGGTATGAGCGGCGGCAACTTGAAATTAGCGGAGGTTGAGGACTGGCGGATATCGAGAAGAGAGGATATACTGAAGGGCGAGTTCCCATCTCCGGAGTTCGGATAGGTTGGTGTTGGTGGGAAGTATCCAGATAACTCGGACGGTGTAACACTGTGCCAAGATGTGCTGGCCGTGCATCAAGGCATGTTTAGCCACAGGGTGATCCTCATTACCAACAAACACTGTCTGCCTGTGTCCATTCATGCGAATGGACAGTTTGTTGCTGGTCATTCCCACATAGAAAGCATCACAGTGCAGGCAGGTCAGTTGGTAAATCACGTGGGTGCTTTCACATGTGGCTCTCCCTTTGATTGTGTAACACTGTGCCAAGATGTGCTGGCCGTGCATCAAGGCATGTTTAGCCACAGGGTGATCCTCATTACCAACAAACACTGTCTGCCTGTGTCCATTCATGCGAATGGACAGTTTGTTGCTGGTCATTCCCACATAGAAAGCATCACAGTGCAGGCAGGTCAGTTGGTAAATCACGTGGGTGCTTTCACATGTGGCTCTCCCTTTGATTGTGTACACCTTCCGGGTTACAGGACTGGAGTAGGTGGTGGTGGGAGGGTGCATCCTTTCATTTTTCCCTCTCCTTCCCTCTTTCCTGACGAAGCAACTGCCAGTTGCGAAAGCTCGTAATTCTGTGTGTGTGTTTGTGTGTTTTGTTCATGTGCCTGTCTGCCGGCGCTTTCCCGCTTGGTAAGTCTTGGAATCTTTGTTTTTAATAAATCTATGTAATTTTGTAGTTATACATCTAAAAACAAAGATGTTGTGACTAACCAAATGAAAGTGCTGGCAGGTTGATAGACACACAAACAAACACAAACATACATACAAAATTAAAGCCTTCACAACCAACGGTTGCTTCATCAGGAAAGAGGAAAGGAGAAGAAAAGGCAAAAGGATGTGGGTTTTAAGGGAGAGGGTAAGGAGTCATTCCAATCCCGGGAGTGGAAAGACTTACCTTAGGGGGAAAAAAGGACAGGTGTATACAAACACACACACACACATACACACACACACACACACACACACACATTCATTTGAGCAATCAATCATTCATAATAGGAAACTCAGTCACTCAAGATGATTCAGAAATTTTACTTGTTAGAATGAAATCAGGCGATGATTTTTCTTCTCTGCAGGCTCGTGCTTTGCGGCAGTCTGCTAATCTGTACAAATAAAATGGACAGTGGTACTCTGAGGTGAGAATAAGAAGTGAGCAGGACAGAGAGCTTTTAGAGGTTGCATTGTGCATGTTGCTCAAGTTCCTACAAGACAAGAGTTTCAATGTGTGTTACGGGTTCCAGGAATTTGGGATTGCAGAGCAGGAGAATTTTGTGGATGTAGTGAAGGTAATGCAAGGAGGATTGGACTCGGTTGATATGGTTTTGCAGGACTATGTTGGTGAGGGCTAAGGATTGGTGGAATCTGAACAGGTGGAGGTCATTGTGGAAGGAGGGGTGGCAACCAGAGATGGGTAATTTGATGGCCAGGCCATTAGTGGGGATTTCATGAGACAAGCAACAAATCAGGAACAGTATGTGGGACTGGGATCTGGCTAGTTTATTTAGTAAAATACCTATAATAAATGTTTTACTCTTTTAAGACACAATTGGAGACAAGAGATCATTAATCAGGCAAAAGACACTACAAATTTATAACCTCTGATAAAGTAAAGAGAATAGAAGTTTAACACAGACTACTTTCAGTGATGTAGCTGACAGGTACACATTTCCCATTTCACAGATCTTTACTTTCACTGTTCACAACCCTCCAATAACACACAGTTATATGGCCAGTGCACTATTGTTTAACATTCTATCAGGATCTCATTTATAGGTTGAAAGCAAACATCAACATATTGCTACAATAATTTACTGTTGAACATCTATGAGCAGTAAAAACCTAACCACACAGTTCATGCCACATAATATGGTATGTATAGGACAGACATTGTAATAGTTTTAGCACATGGTCCATTACATTTATTTCACAGTTAAATGGATGCGTTGTTGTTGATCTAACCAATATGGGTTCCTCGTCTGAAACTTGGCTGTGGTCTAACTGTCTTGGGACCAAAAATTGGGCCCTTATATATCATCACAATAATAGGCACTGAAACTACACATTGTTTGATGATAAATTTACAGAAATTACAATTAAAACTGAACTACTTCAATTAATTGCATACATAAAAAACTGCATCATATTAACAGTTCCTTCTACTAAAAGGATTAAACCATTTCATTTGTTTAAATTATGAAATTAACAAATATAGCTACACAAACAATGCTTTTGATGAAACTGGTAATTACTTTGGAGTTAATCAAGAGCTGGCTTTGCTAACATGCTTTCGAATAGATCCTTTAATAATACTATTAGTTGTTCCTCCAATTGTTTACAATTAGTACAGAATTTATATCTGTTTATAAGCAAACAATAGAATTTAAGTCATGCAACAATTACTGATTTCACCCTATAACAAAAGATAGTAACTAAGATTAGTCAAAATAAATTAGAAAACCAATTACATACATAAAACTAAGCACAAAATTAGATCTGGTGGTATATACTTTAATACTGAGGGCCAACATTCCTCTTCTATGGAAATGCAGATTATACTCACATGTGTTAATGGTATTTAGTTAAAAGTGAGAAAACAAATTTAAGGACGCAGATGGCAAAACACGAGGGGAAGTAAAAATATCCTAGCTTACTTTGTCACATGTTCTGCTTGTCATAATGGTGGGCTTCCCGAATGGAGTCCTTTTCATTATAAACTTGGTATGTCTTCTGCTTGGGTAATTCCTGGTTCTCCTGTAGCTTGCTGTATTCACTAAGCAAGGCCTCACTTCCACAGATCATGGGTGGATAGATGTTCATATGCAGAGGAACCCAATAAGCTTTTGTTGGTTGGATTGTTACAGTTATTAATTGCATAGTGTGTGTGACATTCACCTGCTTTATTTCCTCATTAACAGTCCACCGTGTTGACATACTGCATTCTTATAGTGGCTGAAAAAAGGGGGAAGGAAGTTCAACACTGACTACTGTAAATGATACAGCCAACTGTTGCACAGTTGTGTTTCTCAATTATTTACTTTCACTTTTCATGACTCCCTAATATTAGACAGTTATACGGCCATTTCACTATTGGGAAAAGTTGGTAAGCCTCATTAATATGTTGCAGGCAAACATCAGCATACTGCTACAATATTTTGCTGTTGAACATCTGTAAGCAGTAAAAACCTAGCCACACAGTTCCTACAGAATAGTAATGTATGTGTGACACTATTTCTCAAATAAATTGAACAGACACTGTCGTCATTTTAACCCATGGCCTATTTGTGTTACGCTAATTGCACTGTTAAATTGAGGCACTGCTGTTACTTGAAACAGTACATAATTTCCCTATGAAAATCATCCATGGACTGACTGCATCAGGACCAAAAATCCATCCTTATATATCCCCATAATAATATGCACTGAAACTTTACATTGTTCAATATTTAATTTACAGAAATTACAATTAAAACATTACTCAATCAATTAACTGACTATGTCGAAAAATTCCTCCTCTTTATCAGTTCCTTCTAGCACAAAGGTTAGACTGAATTATTTGTTTAAGTAATGAAATTAACTTATATATTTATGTAAACAAGGCTTTTGACAAATCTGTAAATTATTTTGGAATTAAATAACTTGCTAACATGTTTTCAAATACAGCCAAATAAATAGTTAAAGAATCCTAGTAGTTCTTATGCCAAATGTTTATAATTAGTACATAATTTATATATTTTTTAAAGTCAACAATAGAATCTAAGTCAAAAAACAATTATTGATTTCACCTTATAACAAAAAAAAAAAAAAAAAAAAAAACAGCTAGGAATGTTCAAAATAAATTAGGAAATTAATTAAGTACCCAAAACTAAGCACAAAATTAGACCTGAAGCTGTATTCCATAAGATTGAGGGCCAGCCTTTCTCTTTTATGGAAATGCAGATTATACTCATGTATGTTACTGGTAATCAGGCAAAAATGAAACAAAAATGAATGCAAGGAGACAGAGGACAAAACATGAGAGGAAGTAAAAAGATCCCAGCGTGCTTTGTCACACGTGGTTCAGCTGGATCTCGATCATGTTCGTGTGGCAGCTGTTTAGCCACTATAGGCACAATACGCAGCTGCTGAGAAGACGAGCACAATGGGTATCTGCAGGTATCTGCAAAGCTCTCTTTGTCATTTCACACAGTTTTTTAATAATATTGTTTTGAGTTTTTATCTTGGCAGCAATAGTTTCAAGAAGTTTTCTACACACATCAAAAAAGTTTTGCACTGCCCCGGTTCCCAGAACTCCTGAAGATAGATGTTGACTGTGGATATTGTATCACAGACTCAGTTTGACTGTTCAGAGATGTCACTAAACCCTCACAAAGATGTAAACAACCCTGCATGAGCAGCACCTATTAGATGGAGGAGGTCCGACAGTTGATCAGTTCCAGTCATTCCACCAGAAAGGAGGTACATGGCTCATGTTGTATGTAGTTCAACCATGCTTAGACAGTCAGTACCACAGTATGATTGCTTTTGAAATTTTACTTTGTGTCAGGAAGGGCTCTCAAAAAGGGAAGTGTCCACGTGTCTCAAAGTGAACCAAAGTGATGTTGTTCGGACATGGATGAGATAGAGAGAGACAGGAACTGTTGATGACTTGACTTGCTCAGGCCACCCAAGGTCTACTACTGCGGTGGATGATAGCTACCTATGGATTATGGCTTGGAGGAACCCTGACAGCAATGTCACCATGTTGAATAATGCTTTTTGTGCAGCTGCAGGACATCGTGTTGTGACACAAACAGTGCGCAATAGGCAAAATGATGCACAACTTCACTTCCGACGTCCACGATGAGGTCTATCTTTGGAACCACAACACCATACAGTGCAGTACAAATGGTTCCAACTACATGCCAAATGGACCGCTCAGAACTGGCATAACGTACTCTTCACCAATGAGTATCTCATATGCCTTCAACCAGACAATCGTTGGAGACGTGTTTGGAGGCAACCCGGTCAGGGTGAATGCCTTAGACACACTGTCCAGTGAGTGCAGCAAGGTGAAGGTTCCCTGATGATTTTGGGTGGAATTTTGTGGGGCCAACGTACACCAGTGGTTGTCATTGGAGGTGCCACAATGGCTGTACGGTATGTGAATGCTGCCCTCCAACCAACAGTGCAACCATATCGGCAGCATATTGGTGAGGAATCATCTTGATGGATGACAATTTGTGTCCCCATCATGTACATCTCCCCCATGTGAACCATGAACCTTACCATTGGTGGGGGGGGGGGGGGGGGGGGGGGGGCTTGTGTGCCTCAGTGATACAGATAGCTGCACCGCTGGTGCAACAGCAACTGGGAGGTATCTGTTGAGAGGCCAGACAAATGTGTGATTCCTGAAGAGCGGCAGCAGCCATTTCAGTAGTTGCAGGAGCAACAGTCTGAATGATTGACTGATGTGGCCTTGTAACACTAACCAAAACAGCATTGCTGTGCTAGTACTGCGAACAGCTGAAAGTAAGGGGAAACTGCAGCCATAACTTTTCTGGAGGGCAAGCAGATTTACTGTATGGTTAATTGATGATGGAGTCCCCTTGGGTAAAATTTGCCAGAGGTAATATAGTTCCCCGCTAGTATCTCCGAGCGGGGACTACTCAAGAGGATGTCATTATCAGGAGAAAGAAAACTGGTGTTCTATGGATCAGAGCGTGAAATGTCAGATCACTTAATAGGGCAAGTAGGGTAGAAAATTTAAAAAGGGAAATGGATTGGTTAAAGTTAGATGTAATGGGAATTAGTGAAGTTCGGTCACAGGAGGAACAAGACTTTTGGTCAGGTGAATACAGGGTTATAAATACAAAATCAAATAGGGGTAATGCAGGAATAGGTTTAATAATGAATAAAAAAATAGGAGTGTGGGTAAGCCACTACAAACAGCATAGTGAACACATTATTGTGGCCAAGATAGACAGGAATCCCACGCCTACTACAGTAGTGCAAGTTTATATTCCAACTGAACCTGCAGATGACAAAGAAATTGAAGAAATGTATGATGCAATAAAAGAAATTATTCAGATAGTGAAGAGAGACCACATTTTAATAGTCATGACTGACTGGAACTCAGTAGTAGGAAAAGGGAGTGAAGGAAGCATTGTAGGTGAATATGGATTGGGGGGTAAGAAATGAAAGAGGAAGCCGTCTGGTAGAATTTTGCACAGAGCATAACTTAATCATAGCTAACACTTGGCTCAAGAATCATAAAAGAAGGTTCTATGTGTGGAAGAAGCCTGGAGATACTGACAGGTTTCAGATAAATTATATAATGGTAAGACACAGATTTAGGAACCAGGTTTTAAATTGTAAGACATTTCCAGGGAAAGATGTGAACTCTGACCACAATCTATTGATTATGAACTGTAGATTAAAACTGAAGAAACTGCAAAAAGTTGGGAACTTAAGGAGATGGTACCTGAGTAACTGACTAAACCAGAGGTTGTACTGAGTTCCAGGGAGAGCATAAGGGAATAACTGACAAGAATGGGGGAAAGAATTACAGTAGAAGTAGAATGGGTAGCTTTCACAGATGAAGTAGTGAAGGAAGCAGAGGATCAAGTAGTTAAAAAGACGAGGGACAGTAGAAATACTTGGCTAACAGAAGAAATATTGAATTTAATTGATGAAAGGAGAAAATTTAAAAATGCAGTGAATGAAGCAGGCAAAAAGGAATACAAACGTCTCAAAAATGATATCGACAAGAAGTGCAAAATGGCTAAGCAGGGATGGCTAGAGGACAAATGTAAAGATGTAGGGGCTTATCTCACTAGGGGTAAGATAGATACTGCCAACGGGAAAATTAAAGAGATCTTTGGAGAAAAGAGAACCACTTGTATGAATATCAAGAGCTCAGATGGAAACCCAGTTCTAAGCAAAGAAGGGAAAGCAGAAAGGTGGAAGGAGTATATAGAGGGTCTATACAAGGGCGATGTACTTGAGGACAATATTATGGAAATGGAAGAGGATGTATATGAAGATGAAATGGGAGATACAATACTGCGTGAAGAGTTTAATAAAGCACTGAAAGACCTGAGTCAAAACAAGGGCCTGGAAGTAGTCAACATTCCATTAGAACTACTGACGGCCTTGGGAGAGCCAGTTGTGACAAAACTCTACCATCTGGTGAACAAGATGTATGAAAAAGGCAAAATACCCTGAGACTTCAAGAAGAATATATTCCAATCCCAAAGAAAGCAGTTGTTAACAGATGTGAAAATTACTGAACTACTAGTTTAATAAGTCATGGCTGCAAAATACTAACACAAATTCTTTATAGATGAATGGAAAAGCTAGTAGAAGCAGACCTCAGGGAAGATCAGTTTGGATTCTATAGAAATGTTGGAACACGTCAGGCGATACTGACCCTACGACTTATCTTAGAAGCCAGATTAAGGAAAGCAAACCTACATTTCTAGCATTTGTAGGTGTAGAGAAATCTTTTGAAAATGTTGACTGGAACACTCTCTTTCAAATTCTGAAGGTGGCAGGGTTAAAATACAGAAACATGAAAAGGAAGTAGTGGTTTGGAATGGAGTGAGATAGGGTAGTAGCCCCTCCCTGATGTTATTCAATCTGTATATTGAGCGAGCAATAAAGGAAACAAAAGAAAAATTCAGAGTAGGTATTAAAATCCATGGAGAAGAAATAAAAACTTTGAGGTTCGTCAATGACATTGTAATTCTGTCAGAGACAGCAAAGACTTAGAAGAGCAAATGAACCGAATGGATAGTGTCTTGAAAGGAGGATATAAGATGAATATCAACAACAGCAAAACCAGGATAATGGAATGGAGTTGAATTAAGTCTGTGATGATGAGGTAATTAGATTAGGAAATGAGACACTTAAAGTAGCAAAGGAGTTTTGCTATTTGGGGAGCAAAATAATGGATGATGGTCAAAGTAGAGAGGATATAAAATGTAGACTGGCAATGGCAAATAAAGTGTTTCTGTAGAAGAGAAATTTGTTATTATCGAGTAAAAATTTAAGTGTCAGGAAGTCGTTACTGAATGTATTTGTATGGAGTGTAGCCATGTATAGAAATGAAACGTGGATGATAAATAGTTTAGACAAGAAGAGAAAAGAAGCTTTCGAAATGTGGTGCTACGAAGAATGCTGATGATTGGATGGGTAGATCACATAACTAATGAGGAGGTATTGAATAGAATTGGGAAGAAGAGAATTTTTTGGCACAACCTGACTAGAAGAAGGGATCGGTTGGTAGGACATGTTCTGAGGCATCAAGGGATCACAAATTTAATACTGAAGGGCAGTGTGGAGGGTAAAAATTGTAGAGGGAGACCAAGAGATGAATACACCAACCAGATTCAGAAGGATGTAAGTTGCAGTAGGTACTGGGAGATGAAGAGGCTTGCACAGGATAGAGTAGCATGAAGAGTTGCAACAAACCAGTCTCAGGACTGAAGACCACAACAACAACACTTTGCAAGTGTTACGACTTGCACAGGATAGAGTAGCATGGAGAGCTGCACCCAACCAGTCTCAGTTCTGAAGACCACAACAACAACAACAACAACAACAACATGTACATCTTGTGAATGAATTCCTTCAGGATAATGTCATCACTTGACTAGAGTGGCCAGCATGTTCTCCAGACATGAACCCAATCAAACATGCCTGGGATAGATTGAAAAGTACTGTTTATGTGCGACATGACCCACCAACCAATCTGAGGGATTTACACAAAATTTCCATTGCGAAGTGGGACAATCTGGACCAACAGCGCATTGACAAACTTGTGGATAGTATGCCACGATGAATACAGGCATGTATCAATGTAAGAGGACACGTTACTGAGTATTAGAGATACTGGTATGTACAGCAATCTGGACCACCACCTCTGAGGGTCTCACTGATTGATGGTACCCCATGCCATGTGTTGTTTTTATGAGCAATAAAAAGGGTAAAAATGATGTTTATGATGATCCCTAGTCCAATTTTTTGTATAGGTTCCTGAACTCTCAGGACCAAGGTGATGCAAAACTTGTTTTTAAGTGCGTATATGAAAGGGCGCAGTCAGTGATGGCACCAATGCACCTCCATAAGTAATGGCTGTATGATATGTGTGTTTCCATTCAGTTTCACTCTGAGCTCCGTGTTAGCTTATTCTTTGTTCAGATGGAATGTGCATATGTCAGTTTTACTTGTACTGGGTTTAAGTTGCCACTTTCATCAATGCCTAAATCTTCTGTAAGAATTGTCTCCATTTGTCCAAGATCCTTGGTCCTACAGGGAAGAGCAATATTGTCCATGTAACAGAATTTTGTTTGTCTGGAACTGGGGAGATTGGAGACATATAGGTTGGATAATAGGGGGCCAAGATGGAGCCCTGTGGTAGACCATAACGTAATTTCTTCTCATTGCTCACATTTTCTTTTGGATGAATACAGAAATATCTGTTGCTTATCATGGTGTTGAGGTAAGTTACAATTTTTTTGTCATTGGATTGTTTTTAGTAATTTGTATATTACTAAATTATATGTACATTACCAGAAGTTACAAGTCAGCTATATCGACACTATTAGAATGCTTCACAAAAGCACCAGATCAATAGCAACAACAGAGATGACAGATGCAATTGCAAGACACAATGATGCCTTAGATTTCAAACACCAGCCCCCACCCCCATGCCTGCCAAGACCATGCAATGACATGGACACTGAGCCAGTGTGAACACTGCCGACAACAACAGAACACAGGATGCTGACCCACAGACATGTACAATCCCCCTTCTACTGAAAACAATAACAGCATGACAGCTGATGCTTGGACAGCTAGTTTCACACATTCTTCAGCAGCAGAGCATGCAAATTTCAAATCCTTCCGAGCTCCCAAACTCTGGGAGTGGCCCACAGCAGGTGCACTACACCACCCAATGAAATCAAGATACCTAAACAAAGGGAAGAAATACCAAACCAATTTGTCTATTCCTGTACCTGACGCTTGTCTCAGTATCTCTGATCATGTGTTAGAGAAGTAATCCTTCACGGCTACAGGATTGGCAGTCCTTGTCATCCCTGACAGAGTACCGCAAATTAACAGTAGGATCTACGCACACACAACTGAGAGCAAATAATGACACACCAGTATGACAATTCAGAACTGTCAAATTGTTTGTAAATCTTTGACTGGTAACAAAGTGCTTGTGATAGTTCATAATAGCAGATGTGAGTGAGTCGATCATGGGAGTGCAATTCCCTCACTATTTTCACCTTGTGCCAGACCTTGTGAGAAATATACTTAGGCAAACCACTTCAGGTGAAAGTGTACATAGATATGCTGATTTCTTGGGAGAACTTCACACACCAAACCTACAAACCTCTCCTCAAACAGTTATAACTGAACCACCTACTGTTGGATGTGCTCACAAGATATGAAGCAGTTAAGCATGAAATAATTAAAGTACTGCAGGAGAGAATGCAGCACTTACAACTTCAGTACAGATAGCATAAGAAGGATTAGATGACTCACAAGCACATCTTGTGAAAGTACAACATGAATAGCAACAGCACTACACACTTCATCACCAACAGTTATATCATACATCACTGCACCCACAACAACAGCCTCATTCTGGCACACTATGCTGAGAGAAACAGCCACAGTCCTCACAGAACATTCGTGTAAGTCAATGTAATACTCAAAGTGTACAAGTGACCCTACCATGTGACACTTTGGGAAACAAGTTCCAGACAGATTATGTGAGGCTAAAACTGTGACAGATGAGCTGCTGTATAAGGAAACAGTGGGGCCATCAGACACTTCATGGCCTTCCCCCATATTTCTAGGTAATATGAGGTTCTGAATGCAATGGCAATACCCAATAGTTATGCAATCCAGAATATAAAAGACTTTTACCACACAATAGCAGATATCACCATTTTCAGCGTAATAGACTGCAAGAAAGCATATTTGTGTATTCCTATTCTGAGTGAAGATGTGTCAAAAGTGACTGTCATCACCCCATTTGGACTTTGTGAGTTTTTATTTAAGCTGTATGTGTTAAGAAATGCTGCATTAAACTGGCAGTACTTTATTCACAGGTTACCACTCCAATTTCCATTTTCCTTTTCTTACCTAGATGACATCCTAGATTTCTCAGATGAACATGAACAATACCTTCACACAGTTTTAATACACTAGAACAGCACAACATGATGATAAAGGAAGACAAGTAGATATGTGCTTATTATGCTCTAATGCATAGTCTATTGTGGTATGGTGTCTTATTTTGGAGTACTTCATGTCTGGCAAACCGGTCATTCATTATTCAAAAACGAGCATTAAGAATAATGAAAGGGGCTGCACCAAGAGAGCCCTGGAGCAAAATTTTCAAAGAATTTCAAATAATGTCGCTTTTCCACAGAGAAACACACAAAACAGCCCAATATCACAAAAGTGGAATATATCACCCCAAAATCCTATTTAATGCTCTTCCCTTAAGCATCAAAAGACAGAAAAGGTTTACATTTTTAAAAATGAGCTTAAAAAATGTTATTAAGAGAATGTTTTTACAGTGTTACAGAGTACATGAATTTTCAGAACATAGTGACATAGTGGTCAATGAGAATGATAATTCATATTTTAACAAATGTATGAAAATAGTCTGCTTGTACACACTATAATTAATTTATTATTTCTTGTTCTGTTATTCATCGTGGTCAATGAAAATGATAATTCATATTTGAACAAATGTATGGAAATAGTCTGCCTATACACACTAAAATTAATTAATTATTGTTTGTTTTGTTATTCTCTGGTATATGCTGCACAAGATATATATTAATACTGTAGGCCTATGTTATTAATTTACTGTATAATTACAAAGTCATATAATGTAATATGACAACTCCTATAGCATTGTATATAATAAAATGGATGCTCAATAAATAACAAATAACAATAACAAATAAGTGCTTTTAGCTTGTGCATTGTTATTGGCAATAAAGTGTCTTTTGTCAACTGCCATTTCAGGTTCACATACTCCTATTGACTTATTATGGCAATAATTACATACTGGGCTTTTTGATGAATTGCAATCAACATGCAATGAATCCAGAAAAAATTTAAAGCAAACAGTTTTGTGTCACTCTCATATTATGTGTATTTATTTGTTTTTTATATATGTAAAAGTATACAAATGTGTTAAAGCATTAAAAAATTGAAAAAAATAAACTGTCCGAACTTTAATGACCTTTATTTTATATAAGCAGTGCACTCTGTTCTAGCACAGAAAAGAAATGAATCAGTGAAAAATTGTATCTGTTGGAGCACAAAAAAATTGAATATGAACAATGGTATTTCTCTTCTGTTGTGTGACCTTGTTTTACTTGTTTCCATTGCTTGACCAGAATAGTGTTTCTGAATACTGTGACCAAGTCAGCATTTATAATTCTGTGAAAATTTACTTTTCCCATTCCTAGCTAAGCCTGATTGCTAGATGCTTTATTGTTGCCATTTCACCATCATGCTCAAATAGATCAGTCAAAAAATATATTATGGCTCATATCTGTTTGATGGAAGAATTCTGAATTCAGAAATGTATCATCAATCTCTGTCATGTTATATCCTTCTATGTTTGTTGTGAATATTTCCAAGGGAAACAAACCAGCACTGATCAACAGTAGCTTTTGACTGCACCTGCATTCAGGAGGATGCTGGTTCAAGCACACATCTGGTCATCATGATTTATGTTTTCCATGATTTCCCTAAATTGCTTCAGGCCAGCATCAGGATGGATCCTTTGAAAGGGTTTGGCTGACTTCCTTCCCCACACCTACCCAATCCAATGGGACCAATGACCTTGCTGTTTGGTCCATACAGTATGGACCAGTTATTGTTTTTGATCTGTCATGTCCTTTACATCAGAATGTAAGTTGAAAAATTATAATTAATAAAGAAGAAAATTAATTTACAAAGATTTGTTTTGTATATTATCAAACATCCACAACCAGAAATTACCATTAACTATAGTAAAAAGTGCTATAAAAAGTAAAATTGGTGGTAAAATATAATGAATCGCTCAAGTAGATCAAACCAATGGTCACTATCAAAATCTGATGTCACAAAACAATGCATTCATTGATGAAAGCAATGACTATAATAGAATTACAAGTTTTTCAATATTCTGAGTCCGTTTTCATATTTTCATAATAACAATAATAATAATAATAACTTTATTGTCGTTCAGCTGATTACAGCAATAGACAAAGTCAAGAGCATATATTTCTATATAAATTACTATTTTGATGTAAATTGGTTTTCATAAAATAGGTACACATAAGAATACAGTATTTTCATCTTCAAAGAATTCATCAATGATATAAAATGGATTGTTCACTTGTAGCTTGTATAATTTAGCTTTAAAGTTATTTACAGGCAGTTCTTTAAAGTCAGCACTTAGTCTATTAAACATCCTTAGTCCAAGAACTAGGTAAGAGTAATGCAATTTTGATAATCTATGATATGGTATGCCTACAGATGTTCTGCTTCTAGTATTATGACTATGAATATCACTTCTCAACACAAAAGTAGACACATTGTTTCTAATGTACATTAAGACATAGTAGATGAATAAGTTTACTACTGTAAGACATTATAATTTAATAAACAGAGGTTTACAATGTTCTGTTTTATCAGAATCCGTTATTATTCTTATTACTTTCTTCTGTAAAAGTAAAATGTCGTTTACATGACAGCTACTACCCCACAGTAAAATTCCATAAGAGATGATGTTTTGGAAGAAGGCAAAATATGCTGATCTCACATAGTCATTGGGAATATGTCTTTCTAAATTTCTAATTAGATAAATAACTCTTGAAATCCAAGCCAATATATTTTTAATGTGTGGTTCCCACGTCAATTTATTGTTAATAGTAACACCTAAAAATTTAACAGTTTCTAATTCCTGGTAGTTAGGAATCTCTTTGAGGCTAAACTAAAGTGTCTGGGTTTTGTTTTCATTTAGCAAGAAACCATTAGCTTTGAACCACAATGAGGACTGAGCAAGGGTATTTTCGGTCAGTGTTTTCAGTGTACCTAGATCAGAGCATTTATGTAGAAAAGTTGTGTCATCAGCATACAATATTGTAAGAGAATTTATGAATAAGGGTAGGTCAGTAATCATTAATATAAACAGTAAAGGTCCAAGCACCGACCCTTGGGGCACTCCGTACCTAACATTAACCAAATTTGATTTCTCCCTACCATGCACACAACTTGTTGACGGTTTTCTAGAAAAGACCTGAACATTTTTATACTGTTGTCATCGAAACCATAGTAAACTAGCTTATTCAGCACAGTGTCATGCTCTACACAGTCAAAGGCTCTGCTCAGGTCACAAAATGTAGCCTGAGCATAGTCCTTAGCCTCAAACACACCTAGGACTTATTTTATGACGGAGTCCATTGCATCCATTGTGGATTTACCTTTTGTTGCGCTCGGTAGGTGAGCCAAGCTGTATAACTAAAGGAGGCCGAAATGCACATGTTTTAGCTCACACAGGCTGGCGTGAGGTCTAGAACAGGACGAGGGAATTAGAATTGAGAAAAACGGTTTAGGCTGGTGGAATACTTAACTTTAATCCATTACTGAAGAACGTCGATCTTTATGGTACATGATTCACAATATCAATAGTACGGATACTGGCGCCTAGCTAGGTCGTAGCAAATAACCTAGCTGAAGGCTATGCTAACTATCGTCTGGGCAAATGAGAGCATAGAAGTCAGTGAACCATTGCTGGCAAAGTCGGCTGTACAACTGGGGTGAGTGCTAGGAAGTCTCTCTCTAGACCTGCCCTGCGGCGGCACTCGGTCTGCAATCACTGATAGTGGCGACACGCGGGTCCAACGTATACTAACGGAACGCGGCCGATTTAAAGGCTACCACCTAGCAAGTGTGGTGTCTGGTGTTGACACCACATTCCTCCCCCACAAATCGGCGTACGGTTGTGAAATAAGGCTTCCGCCCACCGTGGGTAGGACCCCATGTCAATGTATGCAACGAGGTGGGGAGCCTAAGAACAGGTGAGGCTGTGCCACCCGCACCCTGCCATTTGGACCGCGGGGAGCCAGGAAACGCCTGAAAACGTGCGTCAGGGTGCACGCCAACATGCGGTGTATGCACCTGTAGAGAGACAGGAGGGGCCGAAGGGTCGACCTCCATTGGGCCGGGGCACCCAACGGGCGAAGACGACATATGGTCCAGAGTGGGCAGGAGTTCCATGTCGGTGGACACCTGGTCACGGGAAGCGATTGGCAGCGAGTGACCCAGGGAGGCGTCCGGCTGTTGCAGCGTCACGTCCACTGCGGGCGTCACGGGTTGGAGAACAGGCATCGGCGGCAGTGGTGGCGGCGGCGCGTCGCCATGGGGCAAAATTGAAGGCAGCATAGGTAACACCTGGGGCTGAGGCGAGCCAGTAGGTGGGTCCCCAGGGCGCTGACTGGACGGCACCTTCACAGAAAGCAGACCGCAAGCCGCAGATCCCGTGCAACTGGTTTACATGCCGGCGCACCTCACCAGAGGCCCCCAAAACTAGATACATAGTGCTTCCGAGGCAGCGAACAATGCACCCTTCGAGCCAATGCCGTGAACCTCGGTAGTGGCGATAGTAGACAACGTTGCCTGGAGCAAAAGCAGGTGTCTGCCGCTGCACAGGAACCTGATGTGGTGGATCTAGCAAAGACATCAAGGTTTGATGATGACGACTGTGGAGCAACTCAGCCGGCGAGCGACCATCTCTTGGCTGAGAGTGATATGAGGACAAAAAGAGCAATGACGTGTCCTCCCGAGAATGTGAGTCTTTCAACTTCAACATCTGTGACTTGAAAGTCCTGACCAATCATTCAGCGGCACCGTTTGACTGTGGCGAAAATGGCGCGGATGTCAGATGCTGAATACCATTGGCCTTGCAGAATGACTGAAATTCTGCGGACATGAATTGTGGGCCATTGTCGGAAACAAGTGTCTGTGGAAGACCTTCAATGCAAAAGACAGCAGATAATTCTTGGATGGTGTCAGATGATGTCGTGGAAGACATCCGGACAACAAAAGGAAAATTACTGAATGAGTCTACCACAAATAACCATCGAGCATTCCAGAATGGACCAGCAAAATCGATATGTAAGGGTTGCCAAGGGGAAGTGGCTTTTGGCCATGCAAAGAATTTCCGCGGTGGTGCTGATTGTTGTTCGGCACACACCATGCAAGAAGAGCATATATTCATAATCGCGGCATCGATTCCGAACCAAGTACAGTGCTGACGAGCAAGTTGTTTCGTTCTCACTATACCCCAATGTCCTTGGTGGAGAAGCTGTAAGACAGAGGACTGTAATGAATGCGGGACCACAACCCTGGACTCATCATTATCAGGACGCAACAGCAAAACACCACGTTGTACAAAAAGTCTCTCCATGTGAGCAAAAAAATCGGCGAACCAACGGATCCCCGATCTGTGACTTTGACAAGGGCCATTGCATAGCAACAAAATGCAGAATGGGAGCAAGAGCAGGGTCGGCAGCTGTGGCTGTAGCTATATGACGAAAATCAATCGGAAATGATCAGACCACGTCATCAGTTTCCGCATCAATGAACATGCAAGGAAGTCCGGAGGAATCTAATGCCCTATCCTCAGCAACAGGCAAGCGGGACAATGCATCGGCGTTTCTGTGCTTAGCAGTGGAGCGATACAAGATATCATAGCGGTACTGTGAGGGGAAAATAGACCAGCAAATGAATTTCTGCACTGTACATGGAGGTACAGGCTTGGTCGGACGAAAAAGCGATGTCAAAGGTTTGTGGTTCGTAATTATGGTAAAGTGATGACCATACAAGAAATCATGAAACTTTGTAACACCAAATACGAGAGCCAATGCTTCTTTCTCAATCTGTGAATAATTTCTTTGAGCAGACGAGAGCAATTTGGACGCAAAGGCAATAGGGCGATTGTGCGATCCATCTTTCTGCTCAAGCACATCACCGATCCCGAAATCTGATGCATCCACCATCAACAAGGGGGGCTTCTGGGGTTCGAATGGCGTAAGGCAAGTATTGGAAAGCAACTTCAATTTCAACTGGCGAAAGGCGCGTTCACATTCCGTCGTCCAGATGAACGGGACACCTTTACGGCATAAGCGATGAAGCGGAGATGAAATGGAAGAGTCATGGAGAACATAGTTATGATAGTTGATTTTTCCCAGCACACTCTGTAGCTGCTTCAAATTCTGTGGCGATGGCAAGTCTTGTATGGCACGGAGGTGCGTTGGACTGGGGTGTATGCCTTGGGCATTGAGTACATGTCCCAAATATGGCAAGTCCCGAGCAAAAAACAAGTCCCGAGCAAAAAACACACATTTGTCCTTCCGCAAGCAAAGACCATTTCGTCACAAGACCTGAAATAATGCCCTCAGATTTGGCAAATGTTCTTCTTCCATCTTTCCGGAGATCACAATATTGTCCACATAATTTGCTGCAGTAGGAACCGACACACAAACAGTTTGTAGATATTGCTGAAACAATGCAGGGGCAGATGCACACCTGAATGGCAGTCGTTTGAATTGATACAACCCAAGATGCATGTTAACCACCAAAATGCACTTGGATTCTTCATTCACCGGTATTTGCAAGTACGCATCTGCGAGGTCCAACTTCAAAAAATATTTACCCGGGCACAGTTTGTCAAAAAGATAGTCTGGGCGGGGTAAAGGAAAAGTTGCAATCACTAGCTGTGGATTCACAGTTGCCTTGAAGTCCACACAAAGTCTCAATTTTCCAGAAGGTTTTGACAAAATTACTAAGGGTGATGCCCAGAGAGAAGCCTGCACACGTTCAATTACAACTTGTGATTCCAAATTGTGTAATGTTTTTGCGACCTCATCACGCAATGCATGGGGAACATTGCACGCTCTGAAAAATTTCAGGTGCGTGTTTACTTTCAGTTCCAAATGTGCTTTATAGTTCTTAGCGCAACCGAGGCTCGGTGCAAAAATGTCTGCAAATTCTTCACATAGACGAGAAACACTGTCTGAAGGCACAGTCTGGTTCACTGATAGGACCTTATTTACTATAGACAAGTTAAACAACTGAAATAAATCGAAACCAAACAAGTTCACTGCAGAAGAAGAACGAAGGACATAAAATGACAAGTTTTGTTTGTCCTTTGTATGTTGCAAGAAGGCTGCACTGTCCTAACACAGGGATATGTTGACCTGAATAACTACTTAACATTTGCGGTACGCGATGGAGGTGTGCCCAGCATTTTGTAAGTGTACTGATTCATCAGTGAAACTGCAGCTCCTGTATCGAGCTGGAATGGTATCCATGTGCTGTTAATGTCCAAGTCTACAAAAAGTTTATTGTCCAGCTGACGACAAGAGCGATTGTCTTGTGCAACCTGAACTGACACTGGTACATAATCACTTGCGACTTGACGGGAATTCCAGCGAAGTCGACGCACACTATTTTTGGGACGAACACAGTCACTGTTAGAGAGAGTGGCACTGGGCGGAGTGGAATGAACTACACGAATTTCCATGGGCGAAGTTTCCTGAGCCTGAGTATCCTTGGTTCGAATCCAATTCCAGCGTGAAGCAAAGGGCCAGGAACAGGTTTGAGCTTCCGATCTGAGCTTTTTCTGGCAAACACTCTGAACATGTGCTTTTTTATTACAATAAAAGCAAATAGCTTGGTGTGACGGGCAATTCTCATGCGAATGTTTAGTAGCACAGCGCAGGCATGATTTGATCACTGCATTTGCTTGCTGGCGTGGCACATGTGCCTGAGAGCCTGGCAGCAGCGGCGCGGATGGGTGCGAGGTTTGTTTACTGCTCCGTGCAGCTCGCCCGGTGGACCGGTTAACCTGAAACACTGCTGGCGAAGTTTCAAATGATTCCTGAGCAAAGTCAAGTGTGTCCTGCCGATCCAATATGTCCATCACTTGTTGAAGTGAGGGATTCACTAGTTTCAAAATCTGTTCCCTTATACGAACATCAGAAATGTTCTGTGCAATCGCATCACGCACCATAGTATCTGAATAAGGGAGTCCACATTGACACTCAAAAGCACAATCCCTAGTAAGGTCTTGCAAGTTTGCAACCCACTCCCAATTTGTCTGACCTGCCATACGTTTTGTACGAAAGAAGGTATACCTTTTCACAACTACATTGACTGATTCTTTGAAATGTGCATCTAATGCAGACAAAATTTCTTCGTAGGACAAAGTTGCTACGTCGTGTCGGGGAAATAATTTGTCTATCACATGGTACGTGGTCACCCCTACTGACGATAACAAAAAAGGCTGCTGCTCGTTACCTTGAATTCTGTAGGTGGCAAGATGGAATCCAAATTGGCGTGACCACTCCGTCCAGCTTTCCAGTGCACCATCAAAAGGGCGAAAAGCGGGTGCAACAGCGTATTGTGGCTGCATTAGTTGTGAAGCGGTTGCAGCCACATCGTTTTGCATCGCACATTGACCCTGGACAAGCTGTCCAGTAAGGCCTGCGTCTGCTGATTCTGTAAGTGATAAAATTCGCACAGTACATTTGGAGATTGTGGCAAAGCCATTACACAAGTAAATCAGAGAAATTTAGATAAGAACACTTTTACTCTCGTCGCCAATGTTGTAGCTGGCAGGAGAGCCAACACGTATAACTAAAGGAGGCCAAAATGCACGCGTTTTAGCTCACACAGTCTGGCGTGAGGTCTGGAACAGGACGAGGGGATTAGAATTGAGAAAAATGGGTGTGGCTGGTGGAATACTTAACTTTAATCCATTAATGAAGAACGTTGGTCTTTATGGTACATGATTCACAATATCAATAGTACGGATACTGGCGCCTAGCTAGGTCGTAGCAAATAACCTAGCTGAAGGCTATGCTAACTATCGTCTGGGCAAATGAGAGCATAGAAGTCAGTGAACCATCACTAGCAAAATCAGCTGTACAACTGGGGCGAGTGCTAGGAAGTCTCTCTCTAGACCTGCCATGTGACGGCGCTCGGTCTGCAATCACTGATAGTGGCGACACGCGGGTCCGACGTATACTACCGGACCGCTGCCGATTTAAAGGCTACCACCTAGCAAGTGTGGTGTCAGGTGTTGAGACCACACCTTTCCTAAATCCAAATTGTTTATCAATAATTATATTTAGTTTACCCAAGTAGGCACTAACTTCCTCATACATAATTGTTTCTAAGATTTTTGAAATAACTGTGGTTATGGATATAGGTCTGTAACTAGCGGAACAGTTCTTTTGCCCTTTTTTGTATTTGGACACAACTCTACAAATTTTTAGTATGTCGGGGAACTTACTTTCAACTAGGCATTTGTTAACACAAAAGGTTAAAGGATAAATGACACAATCAATAACATCTTTCAACAAATTACATGACTTATCATAGTAATCAACACTAACTGAAGGTTTGAAAATTTTCACTATTTTTAGGATATTATTTGGGCTCACTTCTGTGAAAGTGAAGGTGCTTGGGGAAAGCTTTTCAAAGCAGCTGTCCATAATACTAAGTGCATTTTCAGGTGGTTTGATTATTGAACTACTAATTTCTTCAATGGACTGAATGCAATATTTATTAAATTCTTCTGGGGTAATGGCAATTTCCTCTTTGTGCTTATTGTGTGCAATGGAGTTTATTCACTCCAGGCCTTCTTGCATTTATTGTTAGATTTTTCAATGTTTATTATGTTATGCAGTTTCTTTGCTTCATTTATTGCCTTCCTATACTTGCATTTAGCTTTAACATACAGGTCTTTATACAGTTCTGATTTACTGGTTTTGTACAGACTAGAATACAGCATAACAGTATTTTTCAGTTGCCCTAACTGTGGAGTATACCATTCCTTCATTTTTCTTTTCTTGTAATTACTACTAATATTCACTGCACTTTTTTTTAGAGGGATGTTATTTTCAAATACATTTAAAAAGACAGAGAAAAACTTTGTGAATACAATATCAGCTGAACAGTGTTGAATCCTAATAAAACATGTGTCCCAATGGAAATAAGCGAGGTACTGTCTAAACCAATCCATCCTCTCTCTGCTCACTGGTCTGCTAATCACAGTTTTAGATTCTGGTTTGGTGCAGTCTGAAGTTACATTATTAAGACTAAGGTATACTGCATCATGGTCTGAGAAAGGGAAACTAATTACAGCAGTGGACATACAAGTTCTCTTAATATTTCTAAATATATTGTCTAGACAGGATGAGCCTCTGGTAGTTTGCAGTTAACATAGTACAGGTTAAATTGTCAAATCACATTTTTGAGCTTTGTCACAACTTTTCTGTCCTGCAGGACATCAAAACTTGAATTGATATCTCCTCCAATGACAACATTGTATTTTTTTCATTTTGGTATACATATCTGCATTAAGAGTTCCTCAAGTTTCTCCAGAAAGATATGGGGGTCACCACTAGGTGTCCTGTACACTACTACTACCATTAGCTTAAGGCTCTCAATTACTGGACCTGATATTTCAAAATGCATTTCATCACAAAGGGTATTGAGATCTATCCTGCCACAGTTTGGTGCAAGAGGTGTTTTTGCATATATTGCTACCCCAACACGTAAGTGCTGTTTTCTGCAATAGCAACTAAGTAGTGTGTAATCATCCAATACTTTGTACCCAAGCTCATCCTCTTTACACCCATGTTCAATTAAACATAGAATATCTATCAAGTTTTCATCTGAAAATTTGTTGATAATTAAGTTTCTATCTGCCATGCCCTGAATATTGAGGTAGCATATTTTAAACTCTTCTTTAGACTTCTTTTTTTTTTTTTTTTTTTTTTTTTTTTTTTTTTTTTTTTTTTTTTTTTTTTTTTTTTTTTCATATTCTCTTAGTTGACATGACCTACTGTTACTGCATGAAAGTTGACCAGGTTGTGTCCTTATGTTACTAGAACACATAACCTGGTCTATGCATACAAGTTTTTTGTCATGTCAGTTGAAACATAATCCAAACACATTACTGGTCTTTTTTCCTTCTCTAGCTTATCCAATACCATTCCGATAATTGTATCACTTAAAACACATTTACCTAGATAACTGAAATGTTGACCATGCTTGGTATGCCATTCTCTGCTATAACTACTAGTGTTAATTAAGGAAACATTCTTAAAGTGCTTACAGATAGCTTTGTACTCCTTGTTTGTCTGCTCCACTTCCTTATTCACACATGAGCACTGGGGCAAATCATGTCGATGTGGCACATTAACAACAATCACGTTAGTGTGGGTTAACATTCGGAGAGTCTTCTTCAGTGTCGACGTAGCAATCTTCCTTTCGTTTCTGCTGATGTCGCTTGCTCCGGCCATTACCACTACAAAGTCTCTGTCTGTGAGGACTGTGCTTTCTTTCTTGATTGATGTTGAAACATCTCGTAAACCAGCTCCTGATTTAACGGTACCTTCTATTTCAACCTCGTTAATCACACTAGGTCTGCTTTCCGTTACCATAGCTGCTAGTCCTCTGGCGTAACTGTCTGAATAAATCTTGATTTTACGTTGTTTCTTATACCTTACATGGCTATTCTCTAAGTTGTGAGAGTCCTGCACCACCTTATTAGATGAGTGTGCTGATACTGTTTCTATGTCATCTGTGTTTTGAAGGGAATTATATTTGTTATTTAATGGTAACATAAAGTCCTGCCTACGTTTATTGTTAATATGTTTGTAAGCACTTCCCTTCGATTTTACAGTTACCCATCTACTGCTAGGCCTGTTGTGAGCCGTTTTAGGTATAGCTTCACTTTCTGGCAAGCCTTCCATAGGTTTGCTGATATTAAATATACCTGATGACCACTCTCGTCCAATTTAAGCTTGAGTCTTCCGTTTTCATCACTCAGAATTTTTGTGTCCTCTCGTACCTCAGCAATAATGAACAACAGATCATTTTTGGAGGATGAAGCACTGATTTCCACATCTTTGATTTTTGTTTTAGCTTGCAATTGCTCCGACTTGTGTGGATTTAATTCATATTTCCCGTACAGTTTTTTTAATTTGTCCTGTAAGAGTCCAATAATTGTAATATATGATAGGTTTTCCTTTTTGATACTGTCGGTCTTCCTTGCTGCATCACATGTACATTTTTCTTTATCATTAAGGGATAGAGCCTATTGTTTACGATCCTCACAGTTCCACATAGTCGCACAAGTATCGTCACTTCTCAGCAAAGGATCAACCTATCTGCAACGAAAATGAAATTTATGGTTACACTGGACACAGACGAAGCCACTTTTAACAGGTTTCATGCACTTGTTGCAAGATTGACATTGTATAACACTATTTTCACGAACTTCTATATTCAATACTTCTGCAGCTGACACCAGTACTGGCCTGTCTAAGATGAAGATTCAGTTTTGCTTCTAGTTCTTTCATTTTCTGACTGTTTTTCTTATTTCAATTTGCATCTTAAGGTGACAACAAACGTGTCAGGGGCCACT
This sequence comes from Schistocerca gregaria, assembly GCF_023897955.1. Lineage (NCBI taxonomy): Eukaryota > Metazoa > Arthropoda > Insecta > Orthoptera > Acrididae > Schistocerca > Schistocerca gregaria. The sequence goes on from NC_064922.1 coordinate 684,268,125, forward strand.
AAGTGGTTTTGCAAGCCAATTTTGAAAAACTGATAAAATATTTTAAAATATGTGCCAAGGTTGCTGACTTTGCACTAATCTTGATAGAGGCTGTACATCTGTTGAGGTGACTGTTTTGTCACCCTTGCTTAACCACCTTAAATAAAATATTTAGCTTTAATATCATGTTACTCAAAAAACTATTGCTGTGAATGTACATCTAGGGTTTTGTTGCCTAATGAAACATAGAAACTAACTTCAGGACTCCCAGATGTTTTCTATTATTAATTCACACAGGTTAGTCCACTGCTTATACCAAAGATTGCTACACAAGATTTCTTACAAATCTGAACATTTACTTCACATAAGTAAGCTTCTAGGTGCTGGTTTTCTGCCACCTACTTGTGATGAAGAAAGCTGGGATATTTTTACTTCTCCTCTTGCTTTGCCATCTAACTCCTTAAAATTCATTTTTTTCACTTTTAACTAATATTGAAAGATAGTATGATTGTGGTTCAATGGTCCCTCTGTCAAGCACTTAAATGTGAACTGCAGAGTAATCATGTAGATGTAGATGTAGATCATTAACATACATGAATATAATCTGCATTTCCATAAAAGAGAAAGGTTGGCCCTCAGTTTTAAAGAACATAACACTAGATCTAATTTTGTGCTTAGTTTTATTTATGTAATCAATTTTCTAATTTATTTTGCCTATGCCTAGTTAGTATCTTTAATTATAGTGTGAAATCAGTAATTGTTTGGTAACTTAAACTCTATTGTTGATGCATAAACACATATAAATTCTATACTAATTATAAACATTTGGAGAAACACCTAATACTATTCCTAAAGAGTTTATTTGGATCTATTGAAAACATGTTAGAAAAGCCAGTCCTTAATTATTTCCAAAGTAATTAACACTATTGTCTGAAGTATTGTTGGTGTAATGATATTTGTTAATTTCATGATTTAAATAAATAATTTGGCATAAACCTTGTAGTAGAAGACACTGTTAAAAGCAACAAATTTTTTGATGTATTCACTTAATTTAATGAGTTAAGATTCAATTATATTTTCAGTAAATTTGACTTCAAACAATGTGTAGTTTCACTACCTTACTGAAAGAATATATAAAGGTCCAATTTTTGGTCCTGAGACAGCCAGTCCATGGTTGAGTATCAGATGAGAAACTTGTGTTGGTTAGATCAAATAAAATACATCAACATTCGTGTGAAATAAGTGTGACCCAATTAGGCCAGGTGTTAAAACAATGACAGTGTCTGTTTCCAGACATACCTCTTTATTTTTCAATAAATTCAAGAAATGTGAACTCCTATGCAAAGAACAGTTTGGTTTCAGAACTGGAAAGGGAACAGAAGCAGCTATATAAATATTTACAAGAGTCATTCTAGAAGCCCTAGATAAAGGAGAACAAGTAACAGGCATTTTCATAGATCTCAGTAAAGCATTTGATACAGTTGACCATGAAATACTCCTACATAAACTTGAAGCACTACAAGTCAGGGGGGTTGTAAATAAATGGTTTAGATCTTACCTTGTGGACAGAGTGCAGAGGGTGGAGATACCCCAAATGTCAACTAGCTCAAATTATTTATGGAAACATCTTTCAGATGAAGAATATTTGAACATTGGAGTACCTCAAGGAAGTGTGTTAAGCCCAGTACTATTTCTTATTTATATTAAAGACTTCCCACAGAGGGTAAAACATGGCGAAACAGTGTTATTTTCTGATGACAGCAATATACTAATTACAGACAGGACACCAGAAATGTTAAATGTAAAATCTGAAAAGGCACTTATGGCAGCTCACCAGTGGTCAAATAACAACACAGTAACCCTTAATGTGAAAAAGACTAATAACATAAACTTCTATATAAAGAAAAAACCGAATATGATAAAACTGACAGTTCAAATTGAAACCATCGAGTCTGTAGCCAGCACAAAATTTTTGGGTATGTATGTTGATCAACAATTAAAATGGGATGAACAGATTAGGATGCTTGGGAAAACAGTTAGCACAGCATGCTATGCCTTACGAATATTAGTCACTGTATGCAATAGTTTATGCCAGAGAATGACATACTTTGGACAAATACATTCTATATAAGTTATGGCATAACATTCTGGTGTGAAAATGCCCAAAATGTGAAATGTGTTCAGATTGCAAAAACGAGCTACCAGAATAATGAGCAAGAGTCACAAAAGAGCACACTGCAGTGAGCTATTTAAAAAATGGGGTATTCTGTCAATCCCAAGTGAATATATCTTGCAAACTACAGTTTTTATTCACAAAAATGTTGAGCAATATTTAGCGAACAGCTCCATACATGATCACCAAACCAGAAACAGTAATTGCTTGTACCTAGACAGAATGAATAAAACTATAACCCAAACCACTATGTTTTATCAAGGTGTCAAGACGTACAATAAATTGCCAAAAGAAATCAAAAACATAAAAAAACTCTGTAAATTGAAAGCATTCCTTAAAGAATATTTATTAAAAAACAGTTTTTACTCAATTAGAGAATTCATGCAGCATAAAATTGGCATAAATAAATAATCAGGTTAATCAATTATAAAGTGGACATTGTAGATTGTAATTTACCATACATGTATTAGAGGAATCTTGTGATCTATTTCCTTTGATTTAAGCAGGTGCTTCTGCATCACGTAATTCAATGATAAATTGTTTGTGTAATATACATATACAGGGTGTTACAAAAAGGTATGACCAAACTTTCAGGAAACATTCCTCACACACAAATAAAGAAAAGACATTATGTGGACATGTGTCCGGAAACGCTTAATTTCCATGTTAGAGCTCATTTTAGTTTCGTCAGTATGTACTGTACTTCCTCGATGAACCACCAGTTGGTCCAATTGAAGGAAGGTAATGTTGACTTCGGTGCTTGTGTTGACATGCGACTCATTGCTCTACAATACTAGCATCAAGCACATCAGTACGTAGCATCAACAGGTGAGTGTTCATTTACAAATGCAGAGTTGGCAGATGGCCATTTGATGTATGGATTAGCATGGAGCAATAGCCGTGGTGCAGTACATTTGTATCGAGACAGATTTCCAGAATGAAAGTGTGCCAACAGGAAGACGTTCGAAGCAATTGATCGGCGTCTTAGGGACCATGGAACATTCCAGCCTATTACTCATGACTGGGGAAGACGTAGAATGACGAGGACACTTGCAATGAATGAGGCAATTATTCATGCAGTGGACGATAACCCCAATGTCAGGGTCAGAGAAGTTGCTGCTGTACAAGGAAACATTGACCATGTCACTGTATGGAGAGTACTACGGGAGAACCAGTTGTTTCCGCACCAAGTACAGCATATGCAGGCACTGCTGTGAGTACCGGGCATGAGTCATGCTTCGGTAGCTCAGATGGTAGAGCACTTGCCCGCGAAAGGCAAAGGTCCCGAGTTAACAATCAGCCTTGTCATAAATACGCCCTTCACCACCCATTTTCACATCAATATTCAGTTCACTGCTCAGTACAGACCTCATACAGCATTTGGTTTGGTCTTCAAACTTTAAATGATAAAGCTGTAAAAGATGGTCTCTGGCAGTGACACTAACTTCACTGAGAAGCTGGGTTTCACATTTCTTTCTATAAATATGTCCTTCACATTGTTCATTTTCACACTGATATTCAGTTCACTGTTAAGCCACATGGCACTTGTTTTATTGTCCAAATCTTAAATGATTAAGCTGCAAAAGATTTTTTCATGTAGTTACACTGACTTCACCTAGGGACCTAAGTTTCACATTACTCACATCAGTTTATAAAGTCCTCCAGAGCGATCATGGGCACCTACCAATATAGTTATTTCATCAAAACTGAAATTACAATTTTCTGTAGTTAATATGAATTTACTATCTGGATGTTTATCCTGTGTTCCAAGGACAGGGATACCACACATCTGACAGTAGTTTTGTGTCATTTTCCTTCAACTGCCACTTCAGTGTCTATAGCACCTTTTCCAAATGCTTCTATTATATTATGTCACCATGAGCTGTAGTTACTGACTGTTTTGTTGAAAATGGCTCAAAATTTTGGAGCAGTTTCTACCATTTGTAATGCAATTTGCTTCATCTTTGTCTGTGTATCAGTCATCATTTTTACATTTAGAGTTTATCACAGAGGATGTAATAGCTGCCGGCTGGGGAGGCCATGTGTTTCTAGGCGCTACAGTCTGGAACCGCGAGACCGCAACGGTCGCAGGTTCGAATCCTGCCTCGTGCATGGATGTGTGTGATGTCCTTAGGTTAGTTAGGTTAAAGTAGTTCTAAGTTCTAGGGGACTGATGACCTTAGAAGTTAAGTCCCATAGTACTCAGAGCCATTTTTGATGTAATAGCTAAAAGTATCATATTTGTGTGCACGTTAGCTCGTTTTGAATCAGCTGCCCATTTGTTGCATCCTTTAATTGTATGCTCAGATTTCCTACAGTAATTACATATTGATTTTTCTTCTTTCTCTCTATTGGATATAGCTTCTGAGATGACTGTCTTGAAGAATGTGAAGTGAGAACTTCTTGTTTATTAAAATCATCCTCATCTTTCCTCAAAGCCTTCTCATGTGGACACAATTGATTTGTAAGATTGTTAATTGTTCTGTCTTCTCTGCAGATTATCATTCAACCAGACTTGAAAGAAGAAACAGCCAATGTTTCAATTTGCTCCACATATTTTTTTGTTTTGAAATATGTGTTGCAATACTATCTTCATGAGCGTTTTTGTAACTACAGAACTAAAAACAAAGATTGTAAACTTTGTTTTCAGTGACACTATTAAATATTTTGTACAATTCTGCTCATATATTGTAAGCTGTATTCAGATGCATTATTTTCTGCAAAGTTTCTTCTGATGTATTTGTACTTAAAACAAGTAAAGCATTGCTATCTGCTTTACTGGAAACTTACAGACTTTCATGTTCCATGATTTGTTCAGAAGTTGCACTATCTGAAAGTACATTAAATTTCACAAGTCTGCCTTCCACAACATCAAGTGTATCAGGAATTCCTCACAGACAAATACATTTAATATTTCCAAAAATTCCCATTTGTTTTTCTTTCTATGATTCCAATGTTGATAATTCTCATTGCATCCATCATTTATTGAGTGGAACCAGTATCCCTACAAATAAAAACAATCAGCACAATCATGTTTTCTTTTTCCTGCAAACGTAATTTTAATGCACATCTTGACCCATTAGCTGTTCAGAAGTACTGTAACAAAAATGAACATTTACTCACTTGTATAAACATGTTTTAGTCAAAAGACACAATGCATGACAAAAGCAAAGATACACTTGTACTACCAATCACCAGATACAAAAATATAAAGTTCAGCTGCTAAATAATCCAAAGGTGTAAAATCCATCAACATCTTGGCAAAACAGCTGGCTCATATATTGATTTTTTTATGTTTTGTGTATAAAAATGAACCAGCAAAATCTGTCCCAAAATTGTTGAATTTTGGACAAAATAAAGCTGAATGCAAGTTGTTCAGAAGTCATTGTTCAGAAGTCAGTAACAATCAGAACTACTAAAACATAACAAGTGATGAAACATGGTTTTATGATAATGACACCAAAACGAATGCTCAGCCATACCAATGGGAGCATTCTGGATACTAACATTATTTTGAAGTGGATAATACTGATGCAGGCAAATAAACAAACTGCTTTTCAAAAAATTAAAATTTCTATAATTTTGAACATTACTCACAAATAACACCCCTTTTATCTTTTATTATACCAACAGTAATGTTATACCTACTTGTATTCATAATACTCTATAAATACCTTTCGATTTTTCAAATCTCTATATACTATAAAAATGTAAATACATATATATGTATGTTCAACATCTCCTCTTAACTACTAGATCAATTCAATCAAACTTGATACATGTATCACATGCTATCTGCAAACAGGCACTGGGTGGATTACTACTAGCTACCTCTGAAAGGGGTGAGGACAGGGGTGAAAAAGAAGTGTAGTGCACCATACACAAATACACAGAAATATTCAACCAAAATTTGAGAATGAGACCACTTAGCAGCTTGCAACAAACATTATATATAACTTCAAATATCTACAAAACTTGTTTGGGCTAACTACTTCTCCTCTCTTCCCCACTCCCCCCTCTCAAACACAAACACACACACACAAAATGATGAAAGAAAAAAATGTTTATTGCTTACTATACTTTTACTGTTCATGCAGTACCACTGCTGCACAGTACAACTGCTGCATCAGGCATGGCATGCTTTATTACTACTAACTTTATTTGCAACAAATTTTTCAGACAGTATCACTAAATGTAGTAAAAAATTGTATTATTTTACAACACATAGTTCAGTTGATATGACATCATAAATATTAAGATGTGTGAAAAACTGTCACATCATGCAAGACATATTAATTTCTTATTTCATTACACTTATTCCATTCACTTCACAATATTTTTTGGAGACATTATCTACATATACTGTGAACCATACGTACAATCATATCACTGTATAACACATATTTAAAGATTTGTCTGCTTGTGTTTGTGTATGTGCGGATGGATATGTGTGTGTGTGTGTGTGTGTGTGTGTGTGTGTGTGTGTGTGTGTGTGTGTGTGCGCGAGTGTAAACCTGTCCTTTTTTTCCCCCTAAGGGAAGTCTTTCCGCTCCCGGGATTGGAATGAATCCTTACCCTCTCCCTTAAAACCCACATCCTTTCGTCTTTCCCTCTCCTTCCTGAAGAAACAACCATCAGTTGCGAAAGCTAGTAATTCTGTGTGTGTGTTTGTGTGTTTTGTTCATTGTGCCTGTCTGCCGGTGCAATCCCACTTGGTAAGTCTTGGAATCTTTGTTTTTAATATATATGGGAAAAATATATTAAAAACAACGATTCCAAGACTTACCAAGCGGGAAAGTGCCGGCAGACAGGCACATGAACAAAACACACAAACACACACACAGAACCGATGGTTGCTTCTTCAGGAAAGAGAGGGAAAAACGAAAGGATGTGGGTTTTAAGGGAGAGGGTAAGGAGTCATTCCAATCCTGGGAGCGGAAAAACTGTCTGCCTGTGTGTGCGAGTGTACACCTGTCCTTTTTTTCCCCTAAGGGAAGTCTTTCCGCTCCCGGGATTGGAATGACTCCTTACCCTCTCCCTTAAAACCCACATCCTTTCGTCTTTCCCTCTCCTTCCTGAAGAAGCAACCATCGGTTGGGAAAGTTAGTAATTCTGTGTGTGTGTTTGTGTGTTTTGTTCATGTGCCTGTCTGCCGGCCGGCGCTTTCCCGCTTGGTAAGTCTTGGATTCTTTGTTTTTAATATATATATATATATATATATATATATATATATATATATATATATATATATATATAGAGAGAGAGAGAGAGAGAGAGAGAGAGAGAGAGAGAAAGAAACTTCCACATGGGAAAAATATATTAAAAACAAAGATTCCAAGACTTACCAAGCGGGAAAGCGCCGGCAGACAGGCACATGAACAAAACACACAAACACACACCTTCGTAACTTCTTGGTTCATCCCTATGAAATCCCCAAACCACCTTCCCTACCCTCTGGCTCCTACCCTTGCAACCGCCCCCGGTGTAAAACCTGTCCTATGCACCCTCCCACCACCATCTACTCCAGTCCTGTAACCCGGAAGGTGTACACGATCAAAGGGAGAGCCACGTGTGAAAGCACCCACGTGATTTACCAACTGACCTGCCTGCACTGTGATGCTTTCTATGTGGGAATGACCAGCAACAAACTGTCCATTCACATGAATGGACACAGGCAGACAGTGTTTGTTGGTAATGAGGATCACCCTGTGGCTAAACATGCCTTGATGCACGGCCAGCACATCTTGGCACAGTGTTACACCGTCCGAGCTATCTGGATACTTCCCACCAACACCAACCTATCCGAACTCCGGAGATGGGAACTTGCCCTTCAGTATATCCTCTCTTCTCGATATGCGCCAGGCATCAACCTCCGCTAATTTCAAGTTGCCGCCGCTCATACCTCACCTGTCTTTCAACAACTTCTTTGCCTCTGTACTTCCGCCTCGACTGACATCTCTGCCCTTACTCTTTGCCTTTAAATATGTCTGCTTGTGTCTGTGTATGTGCGGATGGATATGTGTGTGTGTGTGTGCGAGTGTACATCTGTCCTTTTTTTCCCCTAAGGGAAGTCTTTCCGCTCCCGGGATTGGAATGACTCCTTACCCTCTCCTTAAAACCCACATCCTTTCGTCTTTCCCTCTCCTTCCTGAAGAAGCAACCATCGGTAGTAATTCTGTGTGTGTGTTTGTGTGTTTTGTTCATGTGCCTGTCTGCCGGCGCTTTCCCGCTATATATATAAAATAGAAAGAAACTTCCACATGGGAAAAATATATTAAAAACAAAGATTCCAAGACTTACCAAGCGGGAAAACGCCGGCAGACAGGCACAAGAACAAAACACACAAACACACACACACAGAATTACTAGCTTTCGCAACCGATGGTTGCTTCTTGAGGAAGGAGAGGGAAAGACGAAAGGATGTGGGTTTTAAGGGAGAGGGTAAGGAGTCATTCCAATCCCGGGAGCGGAAAGACTTCCCTTAGGGGAAAAAAAGGACAGGTGTACACTCGCACACACACACACACACACACACACACACACACACACACACACACACACATATCCATCTGCACATACACAGACACAAGCAGACATATTTAAAGGCAAAGAGTAAGGGCAGAGATGTCAGTCGAGGCGGAAGTACAGAGGCAAAGAAGTTGTTGAAAGACAGGTGAGGTATGAGTGGCGGAAACTTGAAAGTAGCGGAGGTTGAGGCCTGGTGCATATCGAGAAGAGAGGATATACTGAAGGGCGAGTTCCCATCTCCGGAGTTAGGATAAGTTGGTGTTGGTGGGAAGTATCCAGATAACTCGGACGGTGTAACACTGTGCCAAGATGTGCTGGCCGTGCATCAAGGCGTGTTTAGCCACAGGGTGATCCTCATTACCAACAAACACTGTCTGCCTGTGTCCATTCATGCGAATGGACAGTTTGTTGTTGGTCATTCCCACATAGAAAGCGTCACAGTGCAGGCAGGTCAGTTGGTAAATCATGTGGGTGCTTTCACACGTGGCTCTGCCTTTGATCGTGTACACCTTCCGGCTTACAGGACTGGAGTAGGTGGTGGTGGGAGGGTGCATAGGACAGGTTTTACACCGGGGGCAGTTGCAAGGGTAGGAGCCAGAGGGTAGGGAAGGTAGTTTGGGGATTTCATAGGGATGAACCAAGAGGTTACGAAGGTAAGGTAGACTGCAGAAAAACACTCTTGGTGGAGTGGGGAGGATTTCATGAAGGATGGATCTCATTTCTCTTTCCTCGTCACCTTAGCCAGCTTCATCCTGACCCACAACTCCTTCACTTTTGAAGGCCAGACATACCAGCAATTAAAGGGAACAGCCATGGGTACCAGGATGGCCCCCTTGTATGCCAACCTATTTATGGGTCGCTTAGAGGAAGCCTTCTTGGTTACCCAAGCCTGCCAACCCAAAATTTGGTACAGATTTATTGATGACATCTTCATGATCTGGACTCACAGTGAAGAACAACTACAGAATTTCCTCTCCAACCTCAACTCCTTTGGTTCCATCAGATTCACCTGGTCCTACTCCAAATCCCATGCCACTTTCCTAGACGTTGACCTCCATCTGTCCAATGGCCAGCTTCACACATCCGTCCACATCAAACCCACCAACAAGCAACAGTACCTCCATTATGACAGCTGCCACCCATTCCATATCAAACGGTCCCTTCCCTACAGCCTAGGCCTTCGTGGCAAACGAATCTGCTCCAGTCCTGAATCCCTCGACCATTACACCAACAACCTGAAAACAGCTTTCGCATCCCGCAACTACCCTCCCAACCTGGTACAGAAGCAGATAACCAGAGCCACTTCCTCATCCCCTCAAACCCAGAACCTCTCATAGAAGAACCCCAAAAGTGCCCCACTTGTAACAGAATACTTCCCAGGACTGGATCAGACCTTGAATGTGGCTCTCCAGCAGGGATACGACTTCCTAAAATCCTGCCCTGAAATGAGATCCATCCTTCATGAAATCCTCCCCACTCCACCAAGAGTGTCTTTCCGCCGTCCACCTAACCTTCGTAACCTCTTGGTTCATCCCTATGAAATCCCCAAACCACCTACCTACCCTTGCAACCGCCCCCGGTGTAAAACCTGTCCTATGCACCCTCCCACCACCACCTACTCCAGTCCTGTAAGCCGGAAGGTGTACACGATCAAAGGCAGAGCCACTTGTGAAAGCACCCACGTGATTTACCAACTGACCTGCCTGCACTGTGACGCTTTCTATGTGGGAATGACCAGCAACAAACTGTCCATTCGCATGAATGGACACAGGCAGACAGTGTTTGTTGGTAATGAGGATCACCCTGTGTCTAAACATGCCTTGGTGCATGGCCAGCACATTTTGGCACAGTGTTACATCCTCCGGGTTACCTGGATACTTCCCACCAACACCAACCTATCCGAACTCCAGAGATGGGAACTCGACCTTCAGTATATCCTCTCTTCTCGATATCCACCAGGCCTCAACCTCCGCTAATTTCAAGTTGCCGCCACTCATACCTCACCTGTCTTTCAACAACTTCTTTGCCTCTGTACTTCCACCTCGACTGACATCTCTGCCCTTCCTCTTTGCCTTTAAATATGTCTGCTTGTGTCTGTGTATGTGCGGAAGTGGGCGATTGAGTAGATGGGAGAGACTGGGTCTGTGTGCAATGAGAGGAGGTTGGGTTTGTTGGAAAGGTTGTGGAGGGTGAGTGAGTCGCCTTTCCGGAGGTGGGAAACCAGGAGATTGGATAGTTTTTTGAGGTGGAGGGTGGCATGCTGTTCTAATTTGCGGTTGGCCTGTAGGAGGATATATATATATATATATATATATATATATATATATATATATATATTAAATGGGAAGCAAATTACCTAAACTATACTCATCAGTAATTGATAATCAGAGCACTTAGTGACTACCAACAAATTTTAAACTTACACTCCTGGAAATGGAAAAAAGAACACTTTGACACCAGTGTGTCTGACCCACCATACTTGCTCCGGACACTGCGAGAGGGCTGTACAAGCATTGATCACACGCACGGCACAGCGGACACACCAGGAACCGCGGTGTTGGCCGTCGAATGGCACTAGCTGCGCAGCATTTGTGCACCGCCGCCGTCAGTGTCAGCCAGTTTGCCGCGGCATAAGGAGCTCCATCGCAGTCTTTAACACTGGTAGCATGCCGCGACGTCGTGGACGTGAACCATATGCGCAGTTGACGGACTTTGAGCGAGGGCGTATAGTGGGCATGCGGGAGGCCGGGTGGACGTACCGCCGAATTGCTCAACACGTGGGGCGTGAGGTCTCCACAGTACATCGATGTTGTCACCAGTGGTCGGCGTAAGGTGCACGTGCCCGTCGACCTGGGACCGGACCGCAGCGACGCACGGATGCACGCCAAGACCGTAGGATCCTACGCAGTGTCGTAGGGGACCGCACCGCCACTTCCCAGCAAATTAGGGACACTGTTGCTCCTGGGGTATCGGCGAGGACCATTTGCAACCATCTCCATGAAGCTGGGCTACGGTCCTGCACACCGTTAGGCCATCTTCCGCTCACGTCCCAACATCGTGCAGCCTGCCTCCAGTGGTGTCGCGACAGGCGTGAATGGAGGGACGAATGGAGATGTGTCGTCTTCAGCGATGAGAGTCGCTTCTGCCTTGGTGCCAATGATGGTCGTATGCGTGTTTGGCGCCGTGCAGGTGAGCGCCACAATCAAGACTGCATACGACCGAGGCACACAGGGCCAACACCCAGCATCATGGTGTGGGGAGCGATCTCCTACACTGGCCGTACACCTCTGGTGATCGTCGAGGGGACACTGAATAGTGCACGGTACATCCAAACCGTCATCGAACCCATTGTTCTACCATTCCTAGACCGGCAAGGGAACTTGCTGTTCCAACAGGACAATGCACGTCCGCATGTATCCCGTGCCACCCAATGTGCTCTAGAAGGTGTAAGTCAACTACCCTGGCCAGCAAGATCTCCGGATCTGTCCCCCATTGAGCATGTTTGGGACTGGATGAAGCGTCGTCTCACGTGGTTTGCACGTCCAGCACGAACGCTGGTCCAACTGAGGCACCAGGTGGAAATGGCATGGCAAGCCATTCCACAGGACTACATCCAGCATCTCTACGATCGTCTCCATGGGAGAATAGCAGACTGCATTGCTGCGAAAGGTGGATATACACTGTACTAGTGCCAACATTGTGCATGCTCTGTTGCCTGTGTCTATGTGCCTGTGGTTCTGTCAGTGTGATCATGTGATGTATCTGACCCCAGGAATGTGTCAATAAAGTTTCCCCTTCCTGGGACAATGAATTCACGGTGGTCTTTTTTCCATTTCCAGAAGTGTAATTTCAAACCTTCTCTAAGCTTTTTCTCTCTTACATGCTTAACATTGAAATATTTAACACATTAACTCATTTGAAAAATAATCAGAATTTTGAAACTGTTTTATATAGGGGAGTTTGATTCCTTAAAAAAATTGGGTATTACTGGTTACTTATGATCTGGAATGAAGCACAGTGGTGTTAAGAACCATCTGTGTCCCACAGAGTCTACTTCCACAGCTTAGTGGCCAGTATAGATAACTGCCATGCAGAGGTCCTGGGTCTATTCCTTGGACTGCCAAGAACTTTTCTTTCTTGAGGAAAATGTTATGGAATAAATCCAGCCTCATAATGACAATTGAGAAACTACTTGACCAAGGAGTAGTGGCTCCAGGGTCTGGAAAGTCTGAAAAATGGCTGGAGAACAGGGTGTTGACCCCATGCCTCTCCATATCACATCTATATGATGCCACAAGTCAGAGGATGACATGGTGGCTGGTAGACAAACCTTGGGCCTTTGCAGGTTGGACTAAGAAGAATGGTGGCTGACAGTGAAGTGATAGACAGGAACACTTGAAGTAGTTTCAACCAAATTTCTTAGTTCGTTATGTATTGCTTGTAAAAAAAGACTGTGGAAATAAGATTCCCATTTATAGCTAGGGGTGGAGGTGTGAATGAGGAGATTAGATGTAAAAATTCTCCAAAATTGCCAGTTGGTTTCTATTTCCTTTATTTAGTTGACTTGGAATACTTTTTAAAAACTGCTGTACAATCTGACTCTTATTTGTACTGTTCATTATGTCAACCACGTCACAAGAATGAGTACTGTAGTGAGCCAATAATTTTGTCAGCATGTTTTAGGACCTAAGATCAAGTCACATGGCTGAAAGTCACAAATAAAATTAACATTCTCTCTGGAGTAGAAAAAAACATCGAATCGGACACAAATGTGTGAAATGTACAACACATATAAATATGTTCAGCATCTTCTCCAAAGCCCTGGATCAATTTCAGATATTACTTACCATCTGGAAATGAAAACTGTCAAGGTAAAAACTATCAACCTCTAATTAGTGTCTGGGAGAGGGGGGAATAGGAGATGATCTATTAGAAGGTTAGAATAAATAGATACTAAATAAATACTGGGTTTTCAGCCAAAAAAGTGTAGAGTGAATGATGGAAAATCATTCTAACAACATTCATTCTCCTCAGAGAGTCTATATACAAAAAAATACCAATTGTGATGCTGTAAACAGGATGGGGACTTATTGGAAAAGACAAAATAATGTTACATCAGTGTCCTGTGTTGTTGTCAAGTATACCACTGTCAGCTTGCCATTCTCTATTTCCCCATCAAGGGAAGGTACAACTAAATGCCTATGATGCTCCTGACATACTTCTGCTCTACATGAGGATAAACGTCTTGCTGTGGCTGAGCCCATTTCCTGGCTCAATATACATGACGTTACAGAACAATCCTACACAACTGAGGAAACAATCAGTATGTCTGTTCTCTTGGACACTAACTGCATGGAGGAGGGGGGGGGGCATTCTGAGGTCCTGTGAGACATTATGTACAGCATTCTGAACCCACTTTTGGGAGCATATTCACATGACAGTCATTGGATCAGACCCAATATGAGTTGTATAATGAAAAACTGCAGTCTTGAAAGGATCAATTTTGACTCATAATGCTAAATGTTACTTTCTTACTTGAGGCATAATAAAATCTTATCACACACAACCAACATTCAGATTTAATATTTGAGTGAGAAGCCCACAGTGTAACTTTTCCTTACGTACAGTATGTGGGTTACATTACTGCTATCTACTTTCTATGAGTGCCATGTAATGCTAATCATTTATATAACCAAGTGTTCTGTACACTTAATGTTGATTTAACATCTGTTAAATACTATCTTTGTAGTATTGCAATTGTAATGGCCAGCAGTGAATATTTATGCAGAATACAATTCAAGTGAAGATACACCAAAAATATTTTCTATGGATTTATTTCAAATAAATTTACTAAAGTTATGAATTTTGCTTTTCACATAACAGATTAGTTACAATCATCATAGACCCTAACTAAGGAGATCTTTAGAGATGTAGACAATGTCAAAAATTGTTTTCCATTAATTACTGAACAGCAAAAAGTAATTGCTGTGTATCTCTTTTAGAAATGTTGCAAATGAGAAAGCAATAAATCTGTAGTGTGTGTGTGTGTGTGTGTGTGTGTGTGTGTGTGTGTGTGTGTGTGTGTGTGTGTGTGTGTTTGTGCAAAAACCTAAAAAGAAACTAATGATCATAAACTAGTGTATTTGTTTATTTTTATTTTGACATGTTCCTATTTATCCGCATCATTCCACTGCAAGTTAGGCATTGCCTGTACCATTTTGTCTTTTCTCTATCCCTAAATTTTGATTCTTTTTTCTCAAAATTTACAGCAAGTGGTGATTCTGAATTACAAAGCAGAAAAAAACATCACATTACCTTTTCTTTTCAATATCATCTTCAAGTTGTTCCCGCCTTACAACATTTTCACAAGCATAAGCAGCAGACTCCACAGTTAGATGCCCATATTTATCTTCCAAAGAATTAACAGCCTTTTGCAGATCTGTTATCTGCTTCTCCTGTTCAGTACACTTCTTGCACATAACCTTTAGTTCATAATCAGATTCAGAAACATTTTTCTCCTAAAAATTTCACACATTACTCAAGTATTATAAATATACCCAGGAATAAAACATAAAATTGTTATATAAATTTGACAAATCCTGTTAACAAGAAATCAGTAACAAAATTATGAAATATCTTTTTCAAAATTCAGTAAAAGGTAAGAGCATGTTAGAAACATCATTTTATTTTATGATTTTCCAGTTTTGTATTTATTTGTTCCTAATTTTCATTATTTCATTTGGGTGTATTCAGCTAAGCAAAGATACACAGTCTCTTTGAAGTACTGAAACACTGCTATAGTAATGCAATCAGACAATATGTTTGTTAGTGGCTGCACTTAAGTGTGTAAATTTGCATTAACACTGAAACAATATTTCTGTGGTTGTTATAAGAAGTCATTAGATATAGGAAATGTGTTTAAATCATGTTAAGTGGTTAATTATTTTTGGACTTATCTGAGGCATCTCCAACGACATTTTCCCAAAGACATTCATTGCACAGTGAGGAATATAATTACAGTATGCCCAAAAAGGTAATAGCAAAATTGTAACAATTTGTTCTGTACACATTACAGAAAATCTGTAGCAAAGTGCAACATAGAATATCATGCTACAGCTAAATTGTAGCAAATAGCTCTGTAAATTGACACTAAATAAATGATTTAGGTTCCCTTCTGTGCTCCTGAGGGGCATACATGCCTGTAGAGGAGCTTCAAGTAATAAAGATAACAATAGATAATGGGGTATTCTGAAAGAGCCATGAGGGCTGCTTTGGAGATATTATTCCTAAAAAGCTGATGACTACAGTAAAATTTAATGAGTTACTATCTCTTAATAAAAGAGTCTCCTTGCTCACTGTAGAGTCCTTGAACAGGGCAGACTATGAATGGCTTACAGTCTTTGTTCGGTGTGATCTAGCAGTGTGGAAAAATTCACTTCAGTGGTACACTTGACAATAAAGGGGCACCAAAATTCCTGTGGGTGGAATGATCATCTACATCAACATCAGCATCTACATTTACATAGATACTCTACAAGCCACATATGGAGCATGGTGGAGGGTACCCTGTACCACCACTAGTAATTTTCTTTCCTATTCCACTTGTAAATAGAGCACGAAAAAAATGACTGTCTTTATGCCTCCATATGAGCTCTAATTTCTCATATCTTATCTTTGTTATCCTTATTTTGGTGGCAGTAGAATTGTTTTGCAGTCAGCTTCAAATGCTGGTTCTCTAAATTTTCTCAATAATATTCTCCCAATAAACCGAAGCCAACCATTGTCCTTCCCTACCACAGTTATCACATGCTTGTTGCATTTCATATCACTTTGAAATGTTATGCCCTCGCTGTGTCAAGCAGCACATTAGTAATTCTGTATTTGAACATTAGAGGTTTTATCTTCTTACTCATGTGCACTAACTCACATTTTTCCATATTTAAGGCTACCTGTCATTCATCACACTAACTGAAAAGTTTTTCTAAGTCATCTTCTATCTTTCCACAGTCACTCAACTTCAACAACAGCTTATCGAACACCAGCAAACAACTGTAGATTGCTGCCCACTCTGTCTGCCAAATCTTTTATGTGTATAGAGAACAACAGCTGTCCTATCACACTTCCTGGGGCGCTCTTGATGATACCCTTGTCTCTTATGAATACTCACCATTGAGGACATCATACTGGGTTTTATTACACACATAAAAAAATGTTTTGCATCACCTCAGTTCTGAGACTTCTGAAACCTGTACAGAAAATTGGAATAGGGATCTAGATAAACATCATTCCACTGTTTTTATTGCTCATGAAAAGCACACATTGTATATTGTACCAGCATACAGCAAGACCTTCAGAGGTGGTGGTCCAGATTGCTGTACACACTGGTATCTCTAGCACTGAGTAGCATGTCAGCTTGCATTGATACATGCTCATATTCATTGTGACATATTGTCAACAGGTTCATCAAGGCACTGTTGGTCCAGATTGCCCACTCCTCAATGGTGATTTGATGTAGATTCCTCAGGGTGCTTAGTGGGTTGTCCATAAACAGCCCTTTTCAACCTATCCCAGGCATCTGGAGAACATGCTGGCCACTATAGTTGAGTGATGCCATTCTCCAGATGGAGCTCATTCACAAGTTGTGCACAATGGGGCCATGAATTGTCACCCATGAAACTAATGCCTCACCAATATGCTGCTGATATGGTTGCACTATTGGTCAGAGGGTGACATTCATGTATCGTACAGCCATTAAAGCACCTTCCATGACCACCAGTGGTGTATGTTGGCCCCACATAATGCCACCCCAAAACAGCAGCGAACCTCCACCTTGCTGCACTCTCTGAACAGTGTGACTATTGTGTTCAGCCTGACTGGGTTGTTTCCAAGCAAATGATTGCCTGGTTGAAGGTATATGCAACACTCATAGGCAAAGAGAACGTGATACCAGTCCTGAGCGACCCATTTGGCATGTTGTTGGGTCCATCTGTACCATACTGCATGGTGTTGTGGTTGCAAAGATGGACCTTAACATTGATGTTGGGAGTGAAGTTGCACATCATGCAGCTTATTGTGCAGATTTTGAAACATAACATGACATCCTGTGGCTGCACAAAAAGAATTATTCAACATGATGGCATTGGTGTCAGGTTTGCTCCGAGCCATAATCCGTAGGTAGCTGTCATCCATGGCAGTGGTAGCCCTTGGGTGGCCTGAGCGAGGTATGTCATTGACAGTTCATGTCTCTCTGAATCTCCTCCATGTCCAAACAACATTGCTTTTTTTCACTCCTATAGACACCTGGACAATTTCCTTCTTGAGAGCCCTTCCTGGCAAAAAGTAACAATGCAGACATGATCAAACCAGGGTATTGACTATCTAGGCATGGTTGAACTACAGACAAAACTACCTGTGTACCTCCTTCCTGGTAGAATGACTGGAACTGATCAGCTGTCAGACCCCCTGTTTGCATCATTAGACTGGTTTAATGACATCTCAGAACAGTCTAAGGGATTGTTTCTGTGATACCATATCCACAGTCAATGTCTATCTTCAGGAGTTCTGAGAACTGGGTGATGGAAAACTTTTTTTGATGTGTGTATTTAACAAGTCTCGCAGCCACTCATATACCTGTGAACTTATTCCATGTGATTGTACCTTCATTGACAGCCTGCAATGGGGCACTGTGTCAAATGCTTTCTGAAAATCTACAAATACGGAATCTGCCTGTTGCCCTTCATCCATAGTTTGCAGGACATCATGCGAGAAAAGGGCAAGCTGAGTTTTGCACAAGTGTTGCTTTCTAAAACCATTCAGATTCATGGACATTAGCTTCTCAGTTTCAAGAATGTTTATTATATGTGAACTGAGAATATGTTTAAGGATTCTGAAGCAAACAGAAGTTAGGGATATTGGTCTGTAATTTTATCCTTCCTAGATACTGGAGTCATCAGCACTTTTTTACAGTCACTTGGGACTTTTTGCTGGGAGCCAGTGGCCATAGAGTACTCTTTGTAAATTTGAACTGGTACTCCTGGCACATACTACACTCCACTGCACTATTTACACCTCACAGCACACAGCATTCCAGGTGCTGATACTGGACAGATAAACCAGGCATCCAGCACCAGGTTTTGTACAGCTGCACTCAAGGGAAGCACCTTAAGGGCAGCAGCTTGGGAAAGCAGTGTGGAAGATGTGGAAACAGTCCTCTCATTACATGAACTGCTACAAAATATTGACATTGGACACAGAGTAATAATCCTGCTGTCCCCACACAGTCCAGTGAAGTGCAGCAGACGATGAGGTGAGCCACATGGCACTGTGCAGGATGAGCTGGTGGGAGCATGGCTAGGAGGCATTGCCTTGTCAGCAGCAGAAGAAGAGACTGCTCAAGTGATGAATGGGTATGTGTGGCACCCAGGAAGCATGACAGTTTAAGCTCTGCCCCCAGTGGAAGTGACTAGCGAGGGTGCTGGGGGGATGCATTGGTATCTTGGCTGGCTGCTGCTCCACTGATTGTTGGTTTTCAGTCAATACTGTCCATTGGCTGTTGCTTCAGGTGGAGTTGAATGGAAGGAGTCACCACACAATTCCCCCACTTCTGAGGGGGAAACACATGTGCCATCTGCACAGAGGAGTGTTTGGAGCTAACTGGCGATTCTTCTGGGGGCTGCTGTGGTCATGCTCCTGCTGTGGCTTCTGGAGAGAGAAGGAACATGGGTAGTTCCCAAGCACAGTGGTGGGAGAGTTTGAAATAGTGTCACTGCTGCAATGGTGAAGGTGCTATCAGCTGTGATGATGGCACTGTGAGGGAAGTGGCAGGTGCCTGTAGGGGCAGTGTGATATCTGTGTCAGCTGGAGACAGCAAACAGGGTAGTGCAGTGGTGCAATCAAAGTCCCAGGCATTGGAAGCTGTTTCAGTCATGTAGTCAGTTTCCAGTGGGCCAGAGGTGGTGGAGCGGGTGGCATCAGCTGGTAGTGTTTTGGACATGGCGCTGCATGTGACATCTGCCTGTGACACATCAGAACCAGTGTAGGAAATGCTGTTGGCCTGCATTGTGTGAATGGCAGTGGTGGTGGTTCTGTGACTGGTGTCAATGGTAGGTGGAGACAACTTCACACCAATGGTGATGCATTTGTTGACTGGAAGGTGCTCTAGGATACAGGTTAGCTTGAGCCAATCTATGGAGACAGTTGTTGTGACCTGATTCACATGAATGGACAACATTTTCTCTCTGTGTTGCTACACCGAGTGTGGTCCCAGATACTGCACGATGTGTGTGCATTCTGTGAGGTCACAGTGGCTGAAGGTAGGATGCTTACCATGATATTGTGGAAGTGTTGGTCACAGATGGACAGTAGGGCCTGAGTCCCTGGGGTTGCTGCACAAATCTTGTATGGTGCTGTCACGTGAAAGTGGGGTTACTTCCAAAGAATTGTGATGAATGTCATGCAGCTGTCCGTATACCATCTCAGTGGCAGAAGTTCCCAGGTTTGGTTTGTGTGTGATCTTCAGGGGTAGGGCAGGGGATCACTTGGAGGAATAACACGTGAGGGAGGCTTTAAGTTTGGGATGGAACTGCTCCACCATGCCATTAACTGAAGGGTGGTAGCTGGTGGTACAGTGCAAACTGGAGCTGCAGGTGATGTCAGATATCACAAGAGGACCAATGTTGTCTGGCACCTGCAACCTATAGTGATGTCACGGGGGCATCAAAAGCAGAACACCCAGGTCAAAACAAAGGCTGCAGCCACAATTTTACTGAAATGATAGGGATAGGAGTGGTCTCAGGCCAGTACGCAAATCTGTCAATAATTGTCAGCATATATTGATGTCCACTGAGGAGAGTAGCTGTCCAACAATGTCAAGGTGAACGTGTGTAAATTGGTATCTTGTGAACGTGTGTAAACTGGTATCTAGTGTGTTTGTGTGTGTGTGTGGGGGGGGGGGGGGGGGGTAAGGCTGCCACAGGGGAAAGAATGTACCGTCTGACATTGGCTTGCTGGCACTCAACATGGGACTAGGCCCAGATGCTGCAAACCCATTGTATACCCAGCCAGACAAAGTGTTATTTCATGAGGGGTGACTGAGGTGGATGACTGGGTACACAAGGCCATGGACACTGTCAAATGCTGGTTTTCCGAAAGTGAGAGGTCAGAGCCAGGTATGGATCTTAGATGGAGGTTGAGGCCAGAGTCGGCATTCTGAAGGGTGTGGGTTAGGTCTGGGTTTATCTCTTTAGCAGTGGCCAGGGCATTGAAGACCAAGGATTGGTGATTGCACAGGAGCAGGTAAGGCAATCTGCCACAATGTTACTTATGCTGATAACATGCCTGACATTGGTAGTGAATTGTGTGACATACTCCTGTAGCCTAAACTGTCAGGATAAGATTTAGTCTATTTCTTTCCTGCAGGAACCAGAGGAAGGGAGCAATGTTTTTAAATATTGTAAAGATGGTCCCTCACCTGAAGATCAGAAATAGCGGGCAGTTTTGTGGACCACAAGCAGTTCATGGCCATATGCACCCCATCACCATTGTGCATCGAGAGCTCAGATAAAAGAAGGTGAGTAGTTGCCAGATGTTTTCCACATATTGTTGTAGGTAGTCCTGATAGCCATCTGGCTTGCATCTGCCACTATTTTGATGGGGGCATTAAGGAGGGGGCAGGTCAAGAGGGCCATGCTCTCAATCATGGCCTGGATTCAAGAGTGCCATATGTATGGGCTCTTGGGTGGCAGTGGCATCCTTAAGGTGGTGATTGAAAAAGTTGACCACGTCGATGAAACATCAGAAGTCTTTGAAGGTAGTATGGTGTAGAAAGTCAGCTACTGCCTTTATTGTCTTGGGCTCTGGCAGAGACTAAGTGTACAAGGAATTCGACCTCATTCACCTGAAAAACACATTTTACCATGTTGAGGAACACTCCTGCTTTCTTTTTGAATGGGAAATATTTCCTATAGTTGTTGATGGCAATCGAATAGAGTAGAGAGTAGATGCGTAAGTAAGTGAAACACCCCGGTGTACCCAGGAGGATGTTGTCCAAAAATAGCTGTCATATTTGTGCGGCATTGTGCAAACTGAACATCATGTATGCACTTTCAAACAGGTAAATGGTGTGATAAGTATTGTTTTCTCAATTGCCTCTGAGGCAACTGAGATCTGTGAGTAGGTTTTAGTGCAATCTATCTTACTGAAGATAGTAGATCATTTTAGGTACGGAGGAGTGGAACAGGTTAGCAGTCAGCGATGGTGTGGGCATTGAGTTTATGGTAATCACCAAAAAGACACCAGGAACCATCCTTCTTGTTATGAGGTGAAGAACTGATGCTCAGGAGTTTTTGGAAGGGAAAAGTAAGCTGGCAGCGAACAGCATTTCCAACTCCATTTGAGTGATTTTACACTTGTGAGTGGGCTGTGGGTGGACACAGGATAAAACTGGGGGGTCAGGGGTAGTGGTAATGTACCGAATAGTGCCATACTGAATGTTCCAGAGGGTGCTGGGTGGCTGGATGATGAGGGGGAATTCTGCAAGGAGCTGGGCATATGGGTCTGAAACCACTAGCTGTTTCACAGTGAAACATGTGGAGGGATGGAAGCTGCAATTGACAGACCTATCAGGGGTGCCATTGACTAAACAATGCTTTGCTACATCAGCCAGCAGACTGGGATGGCTGAGGAAGTCAGTGTCCAGAATGAGATCAGTAACTTCTGTGACTATGAAGGTCCACGAGAGTTCACACTGAAAGCCCATATCGAGTGAGTAGGTATGCATCCCGTAAGTAAGGATGGCTGAGTTGTTGGTGGCAGTGATGAGGAAGGGAAAGGGGAGGTTGGGATTTAATATTAGTTTTCAGAGAAATACAGATAAATCAGAGCCAGTTTCAACAAGGTAAAGGGCAGGGGAACTAGCATCCTCCATGAATAGATGCTGTAAGGTGGAACAGCAACTGAGTGCACCTACTGCTAGTGGCTACCAAGGTTTGGGAACAAGGAGCACGGAGGTCTGCAGTTGGTGGTATTATTGCCAAATCTGTGATGGTACTAGCAAGTTCCAACTAGTTCATAATGGTTGTCAGGAGGATGGATAGAACTGCTCCAGTGGGAATGGATGTTTTCGGCTGGGCTAGCATGAAGGCAGCTTGGAAAGTGAGGACTTGGTGGTGGATGTGTGAGGTGTAGGCTGGTGACACTGGTGGTAAATGTTGCCATCTCGGAGCTCAGGTGCATCAGAATATGGTAGAGGTCAGGGGCATGTTTGTTGGGTAGATGATCAGTAGCAGGAGGTAGTGCAAGTGAGGTTGCACACATGTGGCACCTTGGAGTGGGGTGGAAGGGGGTGAATAACCAGCCAGAGTGGTGGGCTGGTAGCCAGGGTTCTGCACTGCAGCCAAGACAGGGGAACAATTCAGGGTTCAAATAGTTTATTGGATAAGACTATTGCGTTGCTTAATGATAAAAAGGTGTGCGAGGCCAGGACAGCCTGTAGGGATGCGAAAAGATGCATGTGTCCGCAATTTAGGAGCAGGCCTTAGGGAGGATTGCAGTTTGGTGAGTGCTGGAATGTATTCTAGTAACAGAGGTGACTCATGTTGTTGTGCTGTTCGGAAGATAACAAATTACATGCCCCTTGTAGCTTTGAATGCACAAAGCTGGATATGATGCAGTCTTTTAGTTTATTGTAGCCATTAGAGGGGTATGGGTGTGACATAACATCCCAGATTTGAGTGGAAGAGGCTGGCAATCATGCCGAACTCTTTTGCATTGCTCATGTTAGAGCAGCCTGAATGCAAAAACTGCCTCAATGGAACAAAACCTGAGGCACAGATCTCAGCAGTTGAATGGGGCAAGTGAGCAGCCACACAACTGGTGGAAGGATCTACAGAGTTGGTTTGTGCTGGGCACACTGCCCTGTTGGTCAGGTGAGCCAGGCGGGCCTGTACTGCTGAGAGTTGCATGCGGAGTTCTGACACTTCTGAAGTGCTCATGGGTCCTGGAAGTTAGAGGAGGATCTACTGCCTAGAGAACTCGTCAAACCTGACTGCTGTAGGAGTATGCAGCATGGTGCTGGCAAGCAGGATTGCAGAGAAGGAGTTAGGCAGGACACACATGATGTTGACCAAGGAATATGATCTCCACCATCTGTTGCTGTGGAAAGGAGGGTTCAGTACATGGCATGCTAACGCTGTAGCTTCTCCAGGTGCAGGGAAGTCAGCTATGTGTGGGTTGTCGAGGAGCATAGTGGCGCCCATAGAGGGTTAGCATGTGTGGAGGATCATTGGGAGTGCATGTGTAGCAGGATGTGAGAGGGAAGCAGTGGCGCTCGTAGAGGGAGTGTGTGCCTGGAGAGGTGTGGGAAGGGAGGACTGGGTCATGCAGAGGGAGGGAGTGGATGGAGGGGCATGGGAAGGGATGGGGATTGCATGGGGCTGGTGGGGTTGATCTGGTTGGTAAAACAGGAACTGTTTTTGGACCATTCAAGATGTGCTAAATAGAATAACAAAAAAGAAAAACCAGCATGTTTTGGGAATGACACTCAGCACATTAGTTTAGAAGGGGTCACCGGTAAAGGAATAGGTTATGTTCCCTTCTATGCTCCTGAGGTACATACATGCCTATGGAGGCACGGTAATTAAGAAAGATAACAATAAAAATGGGGCATGCTAGAAGAGCTGTGCAGGCTGGTTTGGAGAAATTCCTAAAAATTAACAACTACAGTAAAATTTAAATAGTTACTACATATTAAGAAAGGAGGGTTCTTGCTCGTTTTGGAGTCTTTGAACAATGTAGGCTATGAATGACTTACAGTACTTTGTTCATTGTCAAGAGATGGAATGGTACAACTTGCTTCAATGGCACATTTGGCAGTGTGGGGTGCTGAAACAGCTACGGTTTGGAGGCTAATAAATCCACCTGGTACTCCTGCCACACACTGCACTTCACTCCACTATTTTCATCATACTGCACACATCATTCCAAGTGCTGATACCAGGGGGACAAATGGGGCATCTTTGTACAGCCATAGTCAAGGGATGCAAATCAAAGGAATGCGGCTTCAGAAGGTGTTGCAGAAAATGCAGTAGCATTCCTGTTGATAAAGAAACTGTGGAAAAACTTTGACACTGCATGCAGGGTAAAAATCCTGCTGTCCATGCACACTCTGGAGAAGTGTGGCAGATTACAACAAAAGCCATGTGGTGTTGTGTGGGATAAGCAGTGGGGAGCAAAGCAACTAGGTTTTGCCTTGTCGAAGCAGAAGAAGAGATTGCTCAAATGATGGTTTAGCATGCTTGGTGCCCTGAAAGTGTGACAATGGAAGTGACCGGCAAAGGTGTTGGGTGATGTGGTGGTCAGCTGCTACAGGCAGAGGCAAATGGGAGGAGTAGTCACAAAAAACAAGTTACAGCAAAATTGTAATAAATTACAACATAATTCACTGGTGTTACAATACCATTATAACTGTCAAATATGTTGCCATAATTATATGAAATTGTAATAAACTGCCCATTCATAGATATGTTACAACAAAGTTATAACAAATTACTCCATACATCAACACTGACAAACAAAATTGGACAATTTCACAAACTGGGGCAATGCTGATAAGACTATCCATCAAAAACACATCTTTGTTCAGCAAAAGCTGAGAGAACACCTGCCATATTCTGGTATTAAGGGTGTAACATGTGTGGTGATCAAAACTTCTGTACTCAGCTCCTGAATCTGTACAAAGCTACACACAGCTCTTCTATATAATCTTTAAGACAGTCAAATCGGGGTGGAACATATGCAGTGATGCACATCATTCTCCCTGTTATGCAATCTGTACAACACTGGAAACAGTGTATGTATCCTAAATCATGGTGACATTCATTGCCCTAGGTACTAATGAGAGGCAGTGATTGTCAGTCAACATACAATGACTGCCACTACTTGAATGCTTTTGGATCAATGATGGTCAGCTGAGAGGGAGACTACCATCAGTCTAGTTTCTATTGTGGGGCAATGATGGTCAAATATTAGAGTGAATACCATTACTCCAGGTAATATTGGCTGGGGAAATGATGGTCAGTTGACATGGTGTGGTGTAACATGGGATTCTAGGAATAACAGGTTACACCTTTATCTTCTTAGGTCAATGAAAGATGTTTATGGAATCAGAAAACACAGTTTAGGTAGTTCCTACTGATGGAGAATCTCACTATGTGTACTTTGGTTTAACATAGGTACATCAACAAGGACCTTTGGAGAAAAGAGAACCACTAGTATGAATATCAAGAGCTCAGATGGAACCCAGTTCTAAGCAAAGAAGGGAAAGAAGAAAGGTGGAAGGAGTATGTAGATTGGCTATACAAGGGCGATGTACTTGAGGACAATATTATGGAAATGGAAGAGGATGTAGATGAAACTGAAATGGGAAATATGATACTGTGTGAATAGTTTGACAGAATGCTGAAAGATCTGAGTCAAAACAAAGCCCTGGGGGTAGACAACATTCCATTAGAACTATTGATGGCCTTGGGAGAGCCAGCCCTGACAAAACTCTACCATCTGGTGAGCAAGATGTATGAGACAGGCGAAATACCCTCAGACTTCAAGAAGAATATAATAATTCCAATCCCAAACAATGCAGGTGTTGACAGATGTGAAAATTATCAAACTATCAGTTTCTTTACAGACAAATGGAAAAACTGGTAGAAGCTGACCTCGGAGAAGATCAGTTTGGATTCTGTAGAAATATTGGAACACATGAGGCAATACAGACCTTACAACTTATCTTAGAAGACAGATTAAGGAAAGACAAATCTACGTTTCTAGCATTTGTAGACTTAGAGAAAGCTTTTGACAATGTTGACTGGAATACTCTCTTTCAAATTCTAAAGGTGGGATGACTAAAATACAGGGAGCGAAAGGCTATTTACAATTTGTACAGAAACCAGATGGCAGTTATAATAGACGAGAGGGATGAAAGGAAAGCAGTGGTTGGGAAGGGAGTGAGACAGGGTTGTAGCCTCTCCCCAATGTTATTCAATCTGTATATTGAGCAAGCAGTAAAGGAAACAAAAGAAAAATTCGGAGTAGGTATTAAAATCCATGGAGAAGAAATAAAAACTTTGAGGTACATCAATGACATTGTAATTCTATCAGAGACAGCAAAGGACTTGGAAGAGCAGTTGAATGGAATGGACCATGTCTTGAAAGGAGAATATAAGATGAACACCAACAAAAGCTAAACGAGTATAATGGAATGTAGTCGAATTAAATCTGGTGATGCTGAGGAGATTGGATTAGGAAATGAGAAACTTAGAGTAGTAAAGCAGTTTTGCTATTTGGGGAGAAAAATGACTGATGTTGGTCAAAGTAGAGAAGATATAAAATGTAGATTGGCAATGGCAAGGAAAGCGTTTCTGAAGTAGAGAAATTTGTTAACATCGAGTATAGATTTAAGTGTCAGGAAGTCGTTTCTAAATGTATCTGTATGGAGTGTAGCCATATATGGAAGTGAAACATGGATGATAAATAGTTTGGACAAGAAGAGAATAGAAGCTTTGAAATGTGGTGCTACAGAAGAATGCTGAAGATTAGATGGATAGATCACACAACTAATGATGAAGTATTGAATAGAATTGGGGAGAAGAGGAGTATGTGGCACAACTTGACAAAAAGAAGGAACCGGTTAGTAGGACATCTTCTGAGGCATCAAGGGATCACAAATTTAACATTGGAGGGCAGTGTGGAGGGTATAAATCATAGAGGGAGACCAAGAGATCAATACACTAAGCAGAATCAAAAGGATGTGGGTTGCAGTAAGTACTGGGAGATGAAGGAGCTTGCACAGGATAGAGTAGCATGGAGAGCTGCATCAAACCAGTCTCGGGACTGAATACCACAACAACAACAACAACAACATCAACAAGGCATGATGGTGATTGCACTTGTCCTCCTGCTTGGGAAGGGCTCACTTTTGGTGTGGCATTGTAGCTTGGCATTGGTTTGGAAGTCTCAGACAAAAGGGAGTGCTGACAAGAATTTAAAAAATGGAATAGCTGAATATTATTCTTGAGTATTGTGATTCAACTTGAGTACCTAATGTCAAACTGTTATAGCAGCACATCCTGCTCTGTTGTGAGCTATGATATACAGGGTGTACATAATGTCTGGGAACATTTTCAATTATTTATTGCACAAGAACCAAACATTATTTAGATATCATACATATGTCATTATGAAGAGAAACCCTGAAAGTTTTTTTCATGTGTATCACCACAGTGTAGTTTGGTAATCTGCCAGTAGTCTCTGCCGAGTCACAAACATGGCAAGTTCAGATGCAGAGTGAGCTTTTTGTGTATTGGAGTTTGACTTGGGCATATCACAGCAATGTGTGATGCCTCAAATGCAAACGGACTCTCTGCTTGTCTTTCAGCAGGATGGGGCTCCACCCCATTTTTATCATTAAGTTGGTGAGTACCTGAACACAAGGCTGTCACATTGATGGATCAGCCATTCTACCAAAGGGGATAGCTATTTCATGAAATGGCCTCCCCGATCACGATATCTCATTGTGTGACTTTTTTCTGTCTGGGCACATTAAAGATCTGGTGTACGTACCGCCTCTACCACATGATGTAGCAGAGCTCCAGGAGAGAATATGGGAAGTGACTGCCACAGTCGACAATGCCATGCTGGGATGGGTATGGCAAGAATTTGATTACCATAATGGTGTCTGCCTGTCACTCATGGTTCCCATATCAAATGTTTGTAAAAAGAACTTTCAGAGTTTCTCTTCAAAATGTGATTTGTACAACATCTGCACAATGTTTAGTTCTTGGGCAATAAATAATTGAAAGTGTTCCCGGACATTATGTGCACTCAGTATTAGTGATCGGTATCACCCATCATTGTAAAATTAAATGTACAGTGAAAATATTGCATTTATAACACAGAAGCATTTATCACAAACCTGATTGTGTCATATCAGTACCTGATATAAATCAGTGCTCTGTTTAGCATGTAAAGAGACACCCTCGTCTAACATTACCTTTATTCAACAGAAGTTTTTGATGCCAAAAATAGTTTCTACCTTTTAAACAGATTAATACAAGGGCTACCCACAAAGCACATTACGTTTCTGTTTGTGTCCATTGGGGCGGGGCTAGCGTGGCCATCTTGGTGTCACAGCATTCCGCCACCCAATCCGCATCCTGTTGTGTTAGTGAGAGGTTCGTGCTGTACTCCGTTCAGTTACTGTGACAGTTTGAAATGTCAGCATTAATTGGAAATGCTGCGAAGTGTGAAGTGCGTGCTGTAATAAGGTTTCTGACTGCAAGAAACTGTACACCAATTGAAATCTATTGGCAGCTTTGTGAAGTGTATGGGGACAACATAATCACTGAAGGTGGAGTGCATCAATGGGTCATAAATTTTAAAAATGGCCGAACTAACATTCATCATGAAGAGAAAAATGGAAGACCCAGCGTAGTGACTGCCGAAGATGTTGGAAAAGTCAATGCCGCGGTCCGTAAAAACCATAATTTCATAATAACGGAACTCTCTATGAGTTTTCCACAAATTTCACGACATTGGTTGCATGAAGTCATTACCGAAAAGCTTGGTTACCACAAGTTTTGTGCAAAATGTTCACAGAGATTCACAAAAATCAGCGAATGGCTGCAGCGTTAACTTTTTTGGTTACTCATTACTCGATCGCATCGCTATTGGTGATGAAACATGGGTTAAGCATGTGAACTGTGACACAAAATTGCAGTCAATGCAGTGGGGGCACACAAATTCCCCCCAAAAACCCAAGAAATGCATGCAGACAATGTCAGCAAGGAAGGTGATGGCGACTGTCTTTTGGGACAGAAAAGGTGTAATTCTTGTGAATTTCCTGGAAAGAGGCACTAAAATAAACTCTCAAAGGTATTTCCAAGCTCTGCATAACCTCAGAAGAGCAATACAAATTATAACGCAGGGGAAATTTGGGCTCAAAGATCTTGCTGATTCACGACAAAACCCGGGCCCACACAGCAAATGCTACTTGTGAGTTCTCGAATCTTTTAAGTGGTAGTTGTTTCCTCATCTGCTGTACAATCCCAACCTGGCACCAAGTGACTTCCACTTATTCCCAGCAATGAAGAAGTGGTTGGCTATTCAGCGTTTTGGTGACAACGCACAGCTTCAAAAAGAGGTAACCATGTGGTTGAAGGCGCAGTCGGCCAAATTTTACGACGAAGGAATTTCCAAGCTCGTCCATCGCTACAATAAGTGCCTTAATTTAAATGGAAACTATGTAGAAAAGTAGTATTTAAGTGTGGCTTTCATCTGTATGTAATAAAAAAAATTCCAGTATTTTATTTATTTTTAATTCCAAACGTAATGTACTTCGTGGATAGCCCTCGTATTATCTCAGTGGCTTAGCTAAAAGGTTTTCATATGATTTTATATATGATGTATTATATTTCAAGCTAAAATGTATAAAAATAAATCGCTATATTTTCTTTGTTACGGTTGATATATACAATGGAATTTTTTTTTTCTATTTTGGAAATATTTGAAATAACGAAATATCTTGCACACTTAAAATTCATATTATTAATTGTGCAGTCTGATAATATTTATTAAATTTATTTTAGGAATCATTTATGAAATAATGATATAATTTTATGAAGGTTCTTCTTTTGTCTGGAGAGTTTGTAAACTCTTTGGAATATTGTTAGCACCATGGAATGAAGTAGTAGTGGGCATGCCTCTGATGAGATTGTACGTGTTTTTATTTTGGCAACAACAATGTAATTTTCAATCTAATAGTGGAGATTATAAAGACAGTGTCATACAGAAAAATAAGGTATAATAAAAATTACAGAAACAGAAACTACAAAGCAGGCTTACTTCAGAATTATCATGTCATTTGGAACCTAAAATGTGAAAAATTCCAACCTAAAGAATGAACTCCTTGATGTGATGAACTGGAGCCAACTACAAGAAAAGAAAAAAAAATTATTTGCACAACTTAATCCTCTCAAAGATTATTAAAATAGTTATTTTGAAGAGTGACAACCAACAAATGATGTGAGAGAGGGTAAGATTACATTTGGTTTCGTTGTCTGCGATCAATTGACTGTTAATGAAGTTTTATCTTTGAAGAAGATGGAACAATGATTTTTGCCATTTGCAGATTATACCCTGTATGCAAATGAATTTCTGATCATGCAAAGAAAGAAAACCAAGGACTGCCCAACAATGTCATATCAGCAGTGACGAGATACGACCAACAATTATGGACCAGATCAATTGAAAGAGGACTTTACAATTGCAATGAGGGACACCAAAAAGAAAAGATAAATAGAAACTATTTGTGAAATTAATTTTTTTGTGGACTCATGTGACTGTTAACAAAATGAATAGAGATGATGGTAGTAGTGATGTAGAAGTGAGAGCAGTGGGATCCAGTCAGGACATGTTTGAGCCGAGTAAAAGCATAGTCAGCAA
The DNA here is from genome assembly GCF_023897955.1 of Schistocerca gregaria. NCBI lineage: Eukaryota > Metazoa > Arthropoda > Insecta > Orthoptera > Acrididae > Schistocerca > Schistocerca gregaria. The sequence continues at coordinate 684,299,296 of NC_064922.1, forward strand.
AGAAACAGTAAAAACTGATATTCTGCAGTTAATTTTGGCAAAGGTAAAAAGAATGAAGATAATAGCAAATTTAGTGCAATTAATGTTTAGTTAACTAAAGTAAGGACATACAATGATAGCAAATTTACTTCACTACAAGGACAATTAAATGACCTAAAAACTGAAAACAATAGTAAAATGGATAGAGTGTAATACTAAATAGACCAACATAGTAATCAGGTTTTGTAGCTAAAAAAATGGGTTGTCAGAGGAGTTAAAAACTGTGAATAAAGAAGCTGATGTCTTAGAAAATAAATTTATTGCTTTGGAAAATAAGTTCTTTGTTGAATCTGCAAAAGAAGATGAAGAATGTTAATGACATCAGAGTTGAACAGAAAGCTGTAGAGGAAAAAATGTGACAGAACTTTAGTAGTTCACATCAAAAAAATTTAAATGTTAAACACAATATGCAAACTAATGTAAATGTGTTATATCAACAAATTTCAGTATTTCAGAAAAATTGAATTCACAGAAATCTGTATTCAAGGAATGGTGTTGTGTTGTCCAACACTCCTACAAACATTTTCCATGAGACAATTTACATCCAGTAGATTTTCTACACCACTGTAGAGATAGTTGTGTGTCAGGCATGAGGGCATTCAAAAAATTGAATTTATTAAAATATGTCTTGAAGGCATGGCTCTGTATTGGGTAAATTTAAATTTAAGTCAGTGGGAAACATATCAAAGTTTCAACAAAAAAAAATTTTTAATAAATTTTGGTCAGAATCTGAGCAGGGGAGAATTAAAAGGGAATTTTTGATTGGTCTTAATTATAGGAATAGGGACAGTACTCTGAAAGAGTTTTGTAATAATCAACTTAAGAAATTAACACACCTTGAAAAACCATTTGACAAAATGATATTGACTGATGCACTCAAAAGAAGATTACCAGAAACTTTTCAGTGGGATTTAGTACACAGCCCTGATGACTGTCTCAAGCAATTTTTACAATATGTCGGCAGGCTAGATAGGACAGTAGAAAGAAGTATGTACCATATTAATTGAAATGATAGAGAACACAAGAGAGTAACTACAGAAACAGAGATAATGGTAACATCTATCAGGATCTAAATATTAACTGAGGCAGAAATTTTGAACATCAGCAGAACAGAAATAATGGAGATAATCATGGGCATTTTAATAGAAGAAACAAGCTCTTTATACTCAGCATCACCCGACTTAATTTGCCTATATTCCATTATCCTCATTTTGCTTTTGTTGATGTTCACCTTATATCCTCCTTTCAGGACACTGTCTATTCCATTCAGGTGCTCTTCCAAGTCCTTTTCTGTCTCTGACAGAATTACAATGTCATCAGCAAACCTCAAAGTTTTTATTTCTTCTCTATGGATTTTAATTCCTACTTTGAATTTTTCATTTGGTTCGTTTACTGCTTGCTCAATATGATGAGTATCAGGGATTTATAGAGTTCAAGAATAATGAAGTTACTGAGTTATTTGTGAATGATGTTGATAGTACAGATATGATAATTGACGTATGTGATAATGTAAGCGAGAGTCATGGTATAACAGTTCAGTCAGAGCAGTTTTTCATTAATTTCATGTAGAGTAATGGTCCAAACAGTAAAGCTGAGTTATCTGTACACCTAGAGAATAAAGGTGAAATTTTTTTTGAAATTTCTTTGGGACTGGATTGATGATAACTTAGATAAAGGTGCATTCTGGAATAAGTTAGCTGTGGTTAATCAAAATTTGTGTCCAACTTAGTGGAATGAAATGAAAGAAAATCTAAGTAGCAAGCATGATTTTGACAGTGACATATTTTGTGTTCCTTCTGTAATTAGCGATGTTAGTTGTGCTATGGAATCCATTCATTGTGTTCTATCTTTACCAGACAACCAGAGTAATCACTGTCATTTTAAGATACCACTTAAGTTGGTAAAACCCTTAAAGAAAGTGTGGATGTAGCATTTGATGAATTAGAAAGTGATCTATAACATGAAGTGTCTAATAGTAGAGATGATGACTCAGATTTTGGGTGTTCTTACATTAAGATTAAGATTGGTCAGTGAGAAGGGAACTGTTTGATTGATGCAGGTTGTGGCAGTGCCACCTATTTTTATTTCCTTGTTTGTTGATTGTCCTTGGTGTCAATGTATTGTGAATGCTACACTGGCTGAAAAATTGGCTTTGTGGATTCTGACACAGACTACTATACTGTTGAACATCTATGAGTAGTAAAACCTAACCACAAAGTCCACACTTATTGAAGAATAATCAGGTAAATATGGAGCAGTCACTGTCATTGGTTTTCACACACAATCTAATTGTTTAACACTTATTTCACAGTTAAAGTGATGCATTGTTGTTGTTCTAACCAGTGCAGGTTACTCATCTGAAACTTGGCCATGGACTAACTGTCTCATGACCAAAAATTGGGCCCTAATATTCCCCACAATAATCAGTACTGAAACTACACATTTTTTTAAGTTAAATTTAAAATTAATACTTACCTCATTAAATTAATTGCACACATAAAAAAACTGGTTCTTTTTAACAGTTGTTTCTACTACGAAGTCTATGCCAAATTATTTGTTTAAATCATTAAATTAATAAATTTAGTTTTGTAAACAATACTTTTGACAAAACTGTTAATTACTTTGAAATTAATGAAGGCTGGCTTCACTAACATGTTTTTGAATAGAGCTTAATAGATACTTTAAGAATAATAGTATTACATCTTTTAAATGTCTACAATTATTACAGAATTTATACTTGTTTATATCTCCACAATAGAATTTAAGTTATGAAACAATCACTGTTTTCACCCTATAACAAAAGATACTAACTAGTAATAGTCAAAATAAATTAGAAAATCAAGCTCAAAATTTGATCTGGTGTTATATTCATTAAAACTGAGGGCCAACCTTTCTCCTTCACAGAAATGCCAATAATACTCATGTATGATAATGGTAAACAGTTAAAAGTAACAAAAAAAAATTTAGGAGACAGATAGCAAAACAAGAGGGGAATTAAAATTATCCCAAATTGCTTCATCACATGGTAGCCTGATTTGTGGCATATCTGAACCATTTTGAGACAAAATCCATTACAGTAAGAATTTTGTGAAGATGTCCATTGTAGGTGTAAAGATAGGAAAAGGTAAGCAAAGAAAATTGGTAAAATCTCAGGTACTTTAAACTTTTAATATAGAAGACAAAACCTTTGAACAGGGATGGACTGGATAGTGAAAGGTGAGGCCTGTTTTGGATGGAATGCTAGAGAATTGTTTACTTTGGAACCTAAAAGTAATAGTTATGTGAAAATGAATTACTGTATTTTAAACTATGGGAAAATATGTAACTATTTGCAAAACATTGTGAACCAAGGTAACTACCAGCTGTTCGATGATGATATAGATTTTGATGAGACATGGGATCAAAATATTAAAAATGTAGTAGATTCTAAAGTAAGTGTAGCTACAACTCTTAATGACCTACAAAAGAAACAACTTAGGGATTTCGTATTGAAATTTAGAAATGTGTTTAGTGAAAAATCAGGAGAAGTGAAAGACTATGAGTGGATGAGTGAATGTTTTAACTTAAAGATCATCTACCTTTCTTTTCAAGTAATATACATGCCATTTTCAAGAAGGAAAGATATAGAGAAATAAATTCAGAAAATGAAAACATCAAGTATAATTGAGAGAAGTAGCAACACTTACAATAATCCTTTAGTTGTGGTAAGTAAGAGAAGTGGTGTAGTGATAGCTGTTTTGGACTCTAGACATCTTAATCAATTTCTGATCAGAGAGAATGTCCATTCGGAGAACACGGACAACCTGTTATACAAATTTCATTGTGCAAATTATATGAGTAGTTTGGACTTGATCTCTGGATTCCACCAGAACCCATGTGAAATTAATTGTAGAAAGGATACAGCATTTTTATATGGAGGTAAGTGTTTTCAGTGCTACATGGTGCCCTTTGGGCTAAGTGCATCTGTAGCTGAATTCATAAGAGCTCTGGATTCTGTCTTAGGAAGAGAAGTAAGTTCAAAATTAATTGTGTATGTTGATGACATTTTGCTCACTGAAAAGAATTGAGAATTGCATTTGGATCTGTTAATAAATGTGTTTCCAAAATTAGAATCAGGAGGTATGACTTTGAAAATAGTAAGTGTAAATTTTGTGTGGAAGAAGCAAAACTTTTAGGACATGTTATATCTGAGAAAGTAGATGGACCTGATAAAGAGAAAACTGATGCAATTGCAAATTTTCCTCTCCTCAAAAAAAAAACAACTTTTCTATAGGATATTTTGAAGCAGCCAAGCTTTGAATGCTTTGTGCCTGAGTGAACTTTTGGAGAAGAATACTGTTTGGGATTGGACTCAGGAATGTCAGTATGCTTTCAATGAGATCAAAGGATAGTTCTGTCAAAGTCATATTTTGTTCAGACCAGGTTTGTCTCTTCCCATTTTGTATTATGACAGACAATGGTGATGCTGGTTTGAGTGCTCATTTATTTCAGGAGGTGAAAGTTGATGGTGTCACTGAACACAGATCTGTTGTATTTGCTAGTAGAGTACTGCAGAAACAGGAAAAGATGTGCACTGTAACTAAGAAAGAACTTTTGGCTCTACATTGGACGTTTAACAAATTTAAAAATTATCTACTACATCACAAAGTAATCATCTATAATGGTCACAAAGCATTATGTTATCTTCAAGTGTGTAAGCTGTACCATAGGAGAATAAGTCACTGGGCCTTATTTTTATAGTAGTTCAATTACAAAATCAGGTACATTAAGGACACACACAATGTAGTTGTTGATGCTTTGTCTAGACTACCTTTACAGAGTGAATCATCTAACAACTTTGGAAAAGTAGAGAAAGAGTTTAAAATTATGTACTTTAGAGGTGTGAAAGAGGAAAAAGATATCTTGAAAATTTGCAGGAACATCCACAGGTATCAAAATCATGATCAAAGTTGGAAATTGGTTAAGAGCATATTCAGTAAGAAAGGGGGAGAAAAGAGGGAACAATATTATAAGGTACACAAGGTTATTTTATTCATGAGATGTAAGACTGACTAAGAGGATTGGAAACTATGTTGGCCGGAACAATCTATTGATACTTTGGTTACTTATGCATATGAGAGTTTTGGTCATTGTGGATCAACCAAAGAAACACAAAAGATTCAGGAAGGCATCTATTTTTATAACATAGGGAGGAGGGTCAATCAGAGGATTGCCAATGGTGACAAATGTAAAGAGTGTAGGTAAGCAACCAAACAAGCAGAGGCCAAATACAAAATGTACTACCTAATAGTTACCTGTATCTTGTGTTTGTGGGTTTACAGACCTCTGCCTAAGTCTAAGAATGCATTTTGTTATGTTTCTGTGGTATTTAATTTATTTTTGGAGCTCATAAAGCTGTTTCCTCTTAAGAAAGCAACCAGTAAGCAAATAATTTCTCAGTTTGAAAACACCTATTTTCATCAGGTATGTATTAGTAAATCAATTTTATCTGACAATGGTTCCCAGTTTACAAAAACCTTGGAAAGAATTTGTTGATCACAAAAAAAACAAGGTAAATTCTAACCTCGGTGTACCATGCTTAAAGTAACCCTCAGAATGATATATGAGAGAGACTGGAAGACTGTTTAGAACAGATTGTAGTAAGAATAATACTAGTTGGATGGATTATTTCATTGATTTTGAGAATATTTGTAACAGCTTACAACATTCTTCAACAGGTTTTCCATCATTTGAAATCATTTTTAATGACAGATCAGCTAATCTTATTTTTGAGAATGCTGAGTTTCTACCATGTAAAATTCTGTTACCGCAAGAGATGGAAGAGTATGTTAGGGAGATGAAAAAACACGGGGCTAGAAAAAAGCAGAGACATGATGGTAAAGGCCAGATTTTCTGTTTGAGGTAGGAGATCTTTTGCTTGTGAAAGCTAAAGAGAAATCTTAAGTGTTGACATGTGAGATAAAGAAATTGTTTGATATTTATTTAGGACCTTTCAAAACTTTGGAAAATCCACATAAGTCTACGAAGTTATTTTGATTAAGAAATATCACTGAACTGAAAGTGTATAGACATGATCCATAAGTATCTAGATTTTTCTTTGTTTGTTCTTTTCCCATTGTCATAGATTTACTATGTAATTTTTAAAGTTCTGTCTTAGCTATTGACTGAGTTTAAATCTATGATACACTATATGATTATCTTTTGTAATAGATTTGTGCTTTAGAATTTGATACATATATGCCATAAGACTAAATAATTAGATCCTTTTGCAAATTTGGAATGGGACAATGTTCATAATTTGTACTGCTAAAATTAGGAATAGTATTAAGTTGGGTGATGCTGAGGGAATTAGATTAGGAAATGAGACACTTAAAGTAGTAAAGGAGTTTTGCTATTTGGGGAGCAAAATAACTGATGATGGTCGAAGTAGAGAGGATATAAAATGTGGACTGGCAATGGCAAGGAAAGTGTTTCTGAAGAAGAGAAATTTGTTAACATTGAGTATAGATCTGAGTGTCAGGATGTCGCTTCTGAATGTATTTTTATGGAGTATAGCCATGTATGGAAGTGAAACATGCACAATAAACAGTTTGGTCAAGAAGAGAATAGAAGCTTTCAAAATGTGGTGCTGCAGAAGAATGTTGAAGATTAGGTGGGTAGATCATGTAACTAATGAGGAGGCATTGAATAGGGTTGGGAAGAAGAGAAGTTTGTGGCATAACTTGACTAGAAGAAGGGATCGGTTGGTAGGACATCTTCTGAGGCATCAAGGGATCACAAATTTAACATTGGAGAGCAGTGTGGAGGGCATAAATCATAGAGGAAGACCAAGAGATGAATACACTAAGCAGATTCAGAAGGATGTAGGTTGCAGTAGGTACTGGGAGATGAAGGATCTTGCACAAGATAGAGTAGCATGGAGAGCTGCATCAAACCAGTCTCAGGACTGAAGACCACAACAACAACAACAACAACAACATCTTATTGTATCTGCGTGTATCACCTTGTTAGTTATCTTCTTTTTTCATTGCATTTAGCTTTGTTTATTAATGTTTCATATGTGAACACTTTTTGATGTTATCTAACAGAAATCCTACACAATTGCTTTTGGAATATAAATACGGAGAGCATATGTTGTTTGATGTGAAGAAGGTACTGAACAGCATATTCAGTGCACAAAACAATATTTCAGGGTTTGATGCGATTGCTAGACAGGAAATTACATATCCATTGAAGCATGTGATGAGAACTCTAGGGAGGAAACTGAAAGATTTGGGCAGATTCAGTCCCCACACTGCAGTATGGCTGTACCCTACTTGACCACTCGACTTACAAGAGATAATAGGTACTGGGTAATGTACACAAGCATCTGTAAACTATATCAGTATGTAGTGCCTTGAGAATTTTGTTGCAAATTCTAGAGACCCTCAGCTTTTCACCATCCTGAACACTCGATATTTTACATACAAGCATGAGAGACGGGAGAGTGTCTACATCACTCCGGTTTTTTGAGCGCAGAGGGTGGACGTGTGTCAAGAGAATGCTACAATGTCGATGGTTGATCATCGTGGGCAAGTGGATGCTGCACTCATCACTGAAGTTACATGACCAGCTCTAGGAGAAAGCTTGCCTTACTCCTTGATGATGCTACATCAGTCATTATTGTGAACAGCTGAACTGTGTAAGAGAAAAGAAAAGACACTTATTCTTACTTACTTACTGACTCTCTATAGTTGTGGATGGTGGACTTGTAAGAACCTTGAGAGAGTTATGGAGCTGTATTTATTGTAAAAGTGCGTGATAGTTTCTGATGCACTGCGAGTCATTGGGCTTATGAAATGTGATTCATTTACATGAAAACTGTTATGTGGGGTTCTGTTTGTGGAAATGAAATATGCCAGGATTGATTTAAAAGTAACTTGACTGTACCCAATCATGATAAGAGTAGAGAAAATTCCTCCAAACAGCATCTTAACTTTGGAGAAGATGTTGGGCAGATCATCACAGCTAACTATCCTAAAAAAAAGATCAACAAAACACCTCCAAGTAAGTCCAGTGATGAAGGGTACATGTGAGTCTTGCACACCAGCACCACAGTACCACAGCACCACATTGCTTCCTCTAGTTACTGGAAACTGCCAGAAGTGTTGTGACTGAGGTTTGTAAATTGTTAGTCAAGACTGCCAAAGACAGTGTTATTCTATATAAATGCGGGTTTTTTTCAAGTAGGGGGCTTGACCTCCCGATACATTATATAACATTAAGTCAGTACTCTTTTTTATCCATTGTAAATGAATATTCTATGTCTTTATATATGCAGGTTGGTTTGTAGGGACAATTAGTAAATAGTGTGGAAGACATCTATTAGTATAGACAATACAACAACATATGTACATGTCTGCTTTCATAGACTCATTTTGGTCCTCAGGTTACTGGATTATGTCATAATTTGAAGCTAATTATGACTCTGTTTACCTGTATTAATCCTGAGTACTGCAAAATTGTATCTGACTGGAACCTGAGTTGTGGGTAGACTAATTCTTAACTCTGTTTTGGGTACCCTTGGTCATCACAACTGTGTGTATGTACTCAAGGAGAGCATACAACTATTGATTGAGGTTAGATGCTTCTTAAAATTACTCTTTACATATGATTGAACTTATTGATATCATTATGAACTTTGTTCTTTTTGTTGTGTTGAAACATTTTTTGCCAGTTTGTACCTGGTGTGGTTCATATTCATGGGCCGGTCCCCACATCATAAGCTTAGGCCCCAATATTTTTTCATTATTTTGTCCTTTCATGAGCCAACATATCCTTAAATACACTGGTTACTGTGCCTACTTGATTTTGTGCTATATACCTACTCATCATCATCACCATCATCATCATTTAAGACTGATTATGCCTTTCAGCATTCAGTCTGGAGCATAGCCCCCTTATAAAATTCCTCCATGATCCCCTATTCAGTGCTAACATTGGTGCCTCTTCTGATGTTTAGCCTATCACATCAATATCATTCTTAACCAAATCCAGGTACCTTCTCCTTGGTCTACCCCGGCTAGTCCTACCCTCTACTGCTGAACCCATGAGTTTCTTGGGTAACCTTGCTTCTCCTGTGTGTAACATGACCCCACCATCTAAGCCTGTTCACCCTGACTGCTACATCTATAGAGTTCATTCCCAGTTTTTCTTAGATTTCCTCATTGTGGACACCCCCTGCCATTGTTCCCATCTACTAGTGCCTGCAATCATCCTAGCTACTTTCATATCCGTAACATCAACCTTATTGATAAGGTAACCTGAATCCACCTAGCTTTTGCTCCCATACAACAAAGTTGATCGAAAGATTGAATGGTGCACAGACAAGTTAGTCTTGGTACTGACTTCCTTCTTGCAGAAGAGAGTAGATCATAGCTGAGCACTTACTGTATTAGCTTTGGTACACCTCGCTTCCAGTTCTTTCACTCTGTTGCCATCCTGTGAGAATATGTATCCTACTTGAAACCGTCCACCTGTTCTAACTTTGTTCCTCCTATTTGGCACTCAATACAATACGTTTATATCTCTTTCCCATTGACGTTACTTTCGTATTGGAGGTGCTAATCTTCATACCATAGTCCTTACATTTCTGTTCTAGCTCTGAAATATTACTGTGCAACCTTTCAATCGAATCTGCCATCACAACAAAGTCATCCGCATATGCAAGACTGCTTATTTTGTGTTCACATATCTTAATATCACCCAGCCTGTCTATTGTTTCAACATATGATCCATAAATGATATGAACAGGTTGCAGCCTTGTCTTACCCCTGAAACTACTCTGAACCATGAACTCAATTTACCGTCAACTCTAATTGCTGCCTGACTATGTAAAGACCTTTAATTGATTGCAAAAGTTTGCCTCCTATTCCATAGTCTTGTAGAACAGACACTAACTTCCTCCTAGGAACCTGGTCATATGCCTTTTCTAGATATATAAAACATAGATACAATTCCCTGTTCCACTCATAACACTTCTCCATTATTTGCCGTAAGCTAAAGATCTGGTACTGAAACCTCTAAGAGGCAAAAACCCACACTGATTTTCATCCAATTTGTCCTCAACTAATACTCACACTTTCCTTTCAACAATACCTGATAAAATTTTACCCACAACACTGATTAAAGAGATACCTCTGCAGTTGTTACAATCTTTTCTGTTTTCATGTTTAAACATTGGTGTGATTATTTCTTTCGTCCAGTCTGATGGAACCTGTCCTCACTCCCACACAATTTCAGTTATCCTGTGTAGCCATTTAAGACCTGACATTTCACTGCATTTTATGAGTTCCGACTTATTGCACTGCAGTCTATTGACCATTTTCTCCACTTCCTCGAATGTGATCCTATTTCTGTCATCATTCCTATCCCATTGAACATCGAAATCTGAAACATTACTGACTTTCAAAGACTGATAATTACACTCCAGAATGGTTTTCCAGCAGCTTGACCCGTAGTCTCCAACTTGTTTCCAAAGTCTTCCCAAGATTTCTTCTTGGATGTTGCAATTATCTGTTTGGCTTTCTTTCTTTCTTCAACATAACTTTCTCTGTCTACCTGAGTTCTAGTATGTAGCCATTTTCGATACACCATCTTTTTCCTTTTACAGGGTGCCTTGACTGTCTCATTCCACCAAGCTGTTTACTTCATCCTACCCTTACACACTACTGTTCCAAGATATTCTTTAGCCACTTCTAGTACTGTGTCCCTGTACCTCATCCATTCCTTTTCCAATGACTATAATTGACTACATTCAACTAACTGGTATCTTTCTGAAATCACTGTTATGTACTTGTGCCTGATTTCCTTATCCTGAAGTTTCTCCACTCTTATCCTTATACATATGGACCTGACCTCCTGCACTTTCGGCCTCACAATACCAATTTCACTGCACATTAAATAGTGATCAGAGTCATCAAAGAATCCCCTGAATACACGTGTGTCCCTCACAGCCTTCCTGAATTCCTGATCTGTTATTATATAGTCAATGAAAGATCTGGTTCCCCTGCCTTCCCAAGTATATCGGCGAATGTTCTTATGTTTAAAAAAGGAGTTTGTGATTACTAAGCCCATACTGGCACAGAACTCCAAGAGTTGTTTCCTGTTCCTGTTGGCCTCCATATCCTCTCCGAATTTACCCATAACGTTTCACACCCTTCTGTTCGATTTCCGATCCTGGCATTAAAATCACCCATGAGCATAACATTGTCCTTGTCTTTTATTCTAACAACTACATCACTGAGTGTGTCGTGACACAATCCTAATTTTCTTGCTAGACACTGTCAAACCTATCCACATCATTTGTTCATTTACATACATTACTGCAACTACACTGGGTTCCATTTCTTCCCTGATGTAAAACCCTACACCAAATTGTCCTATTCCTGCTTTGACTCCTGACAGGTAGACCTTGTATTCTCCCACTACCTCTTATTTCTCACCCCTTACCTGAAAGTCACTAACAGCTAAAACGTCCATCCCCATCTTACTTGCAGCCTCTGCCAGCTCTACATTCTTCCCAGAGTAGCCCCCATTGATATTAATAGCTCCCCATCTAGTTACCATTCATTTGCCAAGTCATATCTTAGGAGTCCCTGGTTTGTCAATTAGAGGTTGGACCCCGTTGCCTCCAAAGGTCCAAGGCATTTTGCTCTGGTTGTTGCTAGCATCATATTTAAAGTACCATGGAAACCAGTTGCTAGCCTTACTTGCCCTGGGTCCCATTGAGTTTTACCCCTAACAGTTGAGGGACTAACAGGTGGATTTGGTAGTCTTTGCCGTCTGTGCACAAAGGTGACCATGACTCAGAATATGTCCAAGATGCCCAGCCTTATTCCAAAGTAACTGGTATCCTGTCTGTCAGGACCACTTACTTGGTCACTCATATGTCGCCCGTGGTTCATGAACTAGGACATGACAACAGGAACCCACACCATGAACCATGGTTGAGTATATTCTTCTGGCCTGTACCCATATTTGTGAGCTTTTCAAGTCGACTCACTTGTCGTACATTAGGCTCTACATTTCTTCTCTTGTCTTTCAAATATTTTGAAGGTGTGTTTGTATGGATGTAAACTTACAATTTGTAATCCTAGTAACTTACCTTGTGTCTGTATTAATTTCTATAGTTTAGTGTTGCAATGTAGTTTTGATTTTGTATCAAATGTCTTGTGACAAGATGTTCCACGGATCTGAAAATCTGAATACTATGTCCTGAAATATGTAAAGATTATGACTTATATTTTAGGTATTATATACCACTGTATGTCTGTATTATACCTTTTGGCATCATATTGTACACAAGTTGAAAAACTTTATAGTTGTGACAAAATATTGTGAACACATTGTTTACAAATTTTGTGAGGCTGATATTGTAAAGGGACACCCTCCTCTAACATTATTTATATCCAACAGAAGTTGCCAATACCAAAAATGCTTGCTACCTTTTAAACAGGTTAACATTATCTCAGCTGTTTAACTAAAAGAATTTCATATGATTTTGTAGATGAGGTTTTATACTTCAGACTAAAATGTTAAAAAATAAAACACTTTATTTTCTTTGTTACAATCCATATGTACTAGCTCTATATGTACAGTTAAAAGTTTTTTCTTAATTATGAAATATCTTGCACACTTAAAATTCATATCATTAATTCTGCTATCTGGCAATAATTATTAAATTTATTTCTGGAATAATTTAAGAAATAATGATATAGCTTGATGAAGATTCTTCTTTTGTCATGAAAGTTTGCAAACTCTTTGTAATAGTGTTAGTACCACAAAAGGAAGTAATAGTATAAGAGGAGTAGCTAAAAAGTGGTTTCAGTCATATCTCCATAATAGGAAACAGGTAGAGAAATTGCAACAGCAAACAGTAAAAACCAAAGTATTGTTTACAGATCAAATATTCAGACTGTGCCAATTGGTGTACCACAGGGGAGTGTTCTAGGACCTCTCCTACTCCTTCTTTACATAAATGATATCAAGATTCCAGTAAATGGTACTCGTATACCCCTGTTTGTGGATGACACAAACATTGTAGTAACTGACATAAACCAGGTATTGCCAACATCTGCAACCAGAGTTATAGAATATTTGCAAAATTGGTTTGAAGTGAACAAATTAACCATAAATATCTTTCAAACTAATTATATCCATTACAGGAAAGCAAAGTTACACTCTGATCTAGATCTCAGAATACAAAATAAAGAAGTTGTGAGAGTTGCTACTACAAAATTCTTAGGTGTAGATATAGACAAAAATTTAGACTGGAAATCCCAAATCCTGTATCTCTCTCATAAGTTAAGCTCTGCTTGCTTTGCTTTATGTGTTATTAGCTTTGTATGTAGTAAAGAATGTAGCAGAGCTGTTTACTTTGCTTATATACATTCTGCTATTACCTATGGCCTCGCCTTCTGGGATCATAGTAAGAAAAATCTCAAAACAGTATTCACTCCACAAAAACGAGCTGTTAGAATAATTACCAACAGTTCAAAGCTAGCACCTTCAAAGCAATTATTTAAACAGCTGAATATTCTACCCCTACCATGCCTCTATATATAGAAAAGTGTAATTAATGTAAAAAGAAATATTAACAGTTTCCAATCGAACTCGGATCTACATACTTACAACACAAGAAAGTGCAATGACATTCATATAAAAAGAGTTAACAAGGCTTTGGCGCAGAAACAAACAAACATACAAGGAAGCAGATTGTATAACAAACTACCAGTAAAAATAAAAGAAATAAAAAAATTGTCTTCATTTAAAGAAGCAGTATTCAAATTTTTAATGGCCAACTGCTATTATAGTGTAAAAGAATACCTGGAATAGCTTCATACTACAATGTCAAAAATTTCAGACTCAAGAATTAACCGCTAGATGTGATGAACTGGAGCCAACTATGAGACAGAAGATAAGTAAAAAAGTTATTTCTACATCTTACTCTTCTAGAAGCTTACTAAATGAGTTAGTTGTATTGAAGAGTGACAACCAACAAACAGTGTGAGAGAGGATAAGTTTACAAGTACATACAAATACTGAAAATTAGAAGAAGGCACAAGGTATGTTTTAGTGGCACTGCATAGCAGATCCACTACAGCAATTAACTTCGAGAATGCTAACCGATAAATCACTTGGAATATAATTTGACTCACATGTTATCAGGTAGCAGATTGTGTTTGAAGTGCATCATACCATAACCAACGACAAGTTTACATTTAATTTGGCACCCTACAGCAGGACAAAAATCGGATGTGTTAAATAAGAGAGTATTTGTGAAAACAAAGGTGATTTTTCATGAATTTCAATGAAAATAACAAAGATATGACATTACAAAGAACATATCACGTCAGTAACAGAGAAGATATAATCAGGCACATTCAGTGTTGCTGCCTAAATTGATCTGACTAATCAAGAAGAAGTAAGTTTAATTTGGGGAAAACCCAAATGGCACTAAAACCTTTGGTGAAGCATTGTCAAGTTATATTAAAACCCAAGGAGAAGCATGCTTTGATCACAAATGAGGATAAAAAAGTACTGATGAATTTCAGTTATATTAAAAATAAAACAAGAAGAAGAGTGAAAGCTTAGTTAGGAAACTATGTTATTGCACAAGCTCCATACACAAAATTTCTAGGTATATGAGCACTTGAGATGGGAAAATCATCTACAAGTTTTGAGTAAAAAACTAAGTAAATGCTGGTATGTGCTAATAATGCTTTGGGAATGTTGCAAACACTGATTCATTGATGTATGTCTGTTATGCTTTAATGAACAGTTTGTTTAGATATGGTGTGATCTTCTGGGGAAATACAGGTATGCCAAAACAAGCTTTCAAACTTAAAAAATGTCTATTAGAATAGTGAAAGGGTTCCCTGTAGAGTGTCATGCAGGGAAATACTTAAAGAGTTTAAAATAATGACTCTTTCTAGCTTATATGTCTATGAATGTGTCTGCTTTCTGAAAACTCACCAAGAATTTTCAACATTAAACAATCAGGTTCATAACAGTGAAACAAGAAACCGAGATGATTTTCACAGAAACACCCACAAAGGAGACTCTACCAAAAAGTGTAAACTACCAGCCCAAAATACTTTTTAGTGCCTTGCCTTCTACAATAAAGAAAATTAAAGAATTTCATAAATTCATAGTAGATTTTAAACAATATTTACTAACATATAGTTTTTATAACACTGAAGAATCTCTGAATATTGAAAAGTAATATTATTTATATATATTGAAATTAAATATTTATGTTTATTATTCAAGTTTTTGTAACAAATGAAATATAAGAAATTATATTGTAATTGACTACATCCATACAATGAATATTGTTAACAGATGAATAAAGAGATTGAACTGATTGAATTGAATTGTTAGGCCCAGTAGGATAAAAGTGTAACAGGTTATTCTTTACAATCTTACATTACACTACACCATGTCCACTGAGAGTCATTACCCTTCCTATTAGTATCTGATAGGGGCTGCTCATCACTACAGATGCAATAACCATGGTCGTACCTGCTGTATGCAAGGGACATATTAATATGGAAAGGCTGGCAGCTGTTGAAGTGAAGGTATTGTTGGTTGTTGGTAGGTTTGACATGGATTGACGTATGGTCTTCCCATATTGTTCATAATGGATGGTAGGTAGATGAAATTAGAAAACATAAGCTAACAACATTGATGTGTATAGCTAAGGACTAAAATTTATGGAGCTATGCCAAATAATTGCTTGACAGTGAATTGGTATCACTTAATTCCAGTAAGATGGATGTACAGGAATTATGGGCAAAGTTTAAGCAGATTTAAATTGTTGTCTGGAGAGTTGTGAGCCTAGTAAACAGATACAGGATGGAAAAGACCCATCATGGTTTAATAATGAAATTCCATAGATGATGGGGAAACAGAGGCCGTTAGACTCTCAGTTCAACAGGGAATGCATAAAGGTGACAAGTGAAGTGTAGTAAAGATTTGTGCACCCATGAAAAGAGCCATACAAGAAGCATTCAACAACTATCACAATCACTCCTTAGCAAAAGATCTGGCAGAAAATCTGACAAAATTCAGTCCTTATGTAAAACTGCTAAGTGGGTCTACACCTTCCATTCAGTCCAATGTTGACTAGTCTGGTGTGGCAGTTGAAGGTAGCAAAACAAGATCTGAAGTTTTAAATTTTACATTCAAGAAATCCTTCACACAGGAGAATCATGCAAACATACAACCATTTGACCATTGGATTGACTCCTGTATGGATGACGTAGTAATAAGTATACCTTCCGTAGAGAAACAACTGAAACATTTGAAAGCAAATAAATCACTAGGTTGGGATGGATCCCGGTTCAGTTTCACAATGAGTACTCTGTGGCATTAGCCCCTTACCTAGCTTGCATTTATCATGAATCTCTCACACATCACAAACTCCCAAGCAACTGGAAAAAGACACAGGTGACTCCAGTACATAAGAAAGATAGAAGAACGAGACCTTCAAAATTACAGATCAGTATCCATAACTTTGTTTGCTGCAGAATCCTTGAACTTATTCTTAGTTTAAACATAAAATTTCTTGAGACTGGGAAGCATTTTATGTGTATGAATCAGGATGGTTTTAGAAATCATCATTCATGTGAAACTCAACTTGCCCTTTTGTCATATGATGTACTGAGAACTACGGAGTAAGGGCAACAGTCATACTCCATATTCCTAGATTTCCAGAAAGTATTCAGCATGGCGCCCCATTGCATGCTGTTAATGAAGATACAAGCATATGGAATAAGTTCACAAATGGATGAGTGGGTTGAAGACTTTTTAAATAACAGAACCAGTGCTGCCCTCAACAGCAAGTGTTCATCAGAGACAAGGGCATCATCAGGAATGGCTGTTGTTCTCTCTATATATAAAATATTTGGTTGATAAGGTGGACAGCAACATGTATATGTTTGTTGATGATGTCATGGTGTATGATAAAGTGTTGAAGTTGAGTGACTGTAGGAAAATACAAGATGACTCGATGTTAACAAATTTTTCTTCTTCAGAAACGCTTTCCTTCCCATTGCCAGTCTACATTTTATATCCTCTCTACTTCAACCATTATAAGTTATTTTGCTCCCCAAATAGCAAAACTCCTTTACTAGTTTAAGTGTCTCATTTCCTAATCTAATTCCCTCAGCATCACCTGACTTAATTCGACTACATTCCATTACCCTCGTTTTGCTTTTGTTGATTTTCATCTTATATCCTCCCTTCAAGACACTATCCATTCCATTCAATTTCTTCCAAGTCCTTTGCTATCTCTGACAGAATTACAATGTCATCAGCAAACCTCAACGTTTTTATTTCTTCTCCATGGATTTTAATAACTACTCCGAATTTTTCTTTTGTTTCCTTCACTGCTTGCTCAATATACAGATTGAATAACATTGGGGAGAGGCTACAACCCTGTCTCACTCCCTTCCCAACCACTGCTTCCCTTTCATGGCCCTCAACTCTTATAAATGCCATTTGGTTTCTATACAAATTGTAAATAGCTTTCACTCCCTATGTTTTACCCCTGCCACATTTAGAATTTGAAAGAGAGTATTCCAGTAAACATTGTCAAAAGCTTTCTCTGAGTCTACAAATGCTAGAAACATAGGTTTGCCTTTCCTTAATCTAGCTTCTAAGATAACCACGAAGATAAGTTACAAGAAATTAGAGCTCATGTGGAGGCATACAGACAATTATTTTTCCTTTGCTCTATTTGTGAGTGGAACAGTAAAGGAAATGACAAGCTGTGGTACAGGGTACCCTTCACCACACACCTTAATGTTGGCGTGCAGGGTATCTATGCAGATGTAGATTACTTAGATATAACTGAATGCATTTACTGTGTTATACTAATAAATGCATTTGCACAACAGAATAAACTGTTACCTTTTCTTTGAGTTCTTTTATTTTTTGTTCCAGTTCTTGCTCTTGTTTAATCTTCTTTCTCCACAAATCTTGAATCCTGTGTAAATTATTTTATTAATATTTAATATTTTTGTAAGAATTTACAAAATGCATATATATGTGTAACAAGCCATCAATGTAACTTCAAGTCATAAAACTGCAGTTTATATTATTAATCAATGTTTATAGATAAAAGTCAAAGATGCGTGATGGAAGGTGTATAATCATTTGTAACAGTTAGAATAACATCCTATTTGTAAAACGTCTTTCATTTATAATATAAAACATGCTTTCTGTATACCCAGAGGTAAAAGTAAATTAAGTGACAATTGATTATAAAGAGTTCTTAGTTGTTTTGGCAGACAGAGGAGGTGACTGATGTAAAAAGTTATTGTGTGTGGAGGTTGTGTGCAAGGGCTGGGAGGGGGTGTGGAGGGGGGTGGGGGGATGGCAGAGAAGTTGTATGTGAATTAATTCTGGAAAGAATTACAAAATTGAGTGACAGGGTGGATGTGGAACAGAAGGAAACAGAGACATGAAATGAGGGGATAATGATTGAGAAACATTGCAAGCTATAATAGCTACCCATGATATAATGACACTGTTAAGACTCTTCTTGGCTCTCTGTTTCATATTCAAGTACATATATCATGCAGATACGCCCTTCATACTTTTTTTGAAACAGTAATTTTCAATTTTTTTTATTCAGTTGACAGTTTATTTCCTGCTAATAATGACACTGTGAATAATACATGTAGATATATTTTTTTGATGAAATATTGAAAATTTGTTATTCGCAAAAAATGTCCACTACAAAGGTCAAACCCACTAATAATGTTAGTTTTACAATTAACATACTTTACTTGAAATCTCTCATTCCCATTTTATAAAGAATATCCTACCTTTTTCTGAAAATGAACAATATCAAAGAAGCAAGGTGGCTACTCACCATACAGTGGAGATACTGAATTGCAATAGGTACAACAAAAAGATTCACACTATTGTAGCTGTTGGTCATTAAGGCCTTTGTCAGCAACACACACACACACACACACACACACACACACACACACACACACACACACACACACACATGCAAATTGCACACGTCTGCATTCTCAGAGAATTGTAACCACGCTGTGAGCAGCAGCACCAATGCATGATGGGAAAGGTGAATGGGTGGGGGTATGGAGGAGGTTGGGGCAGGGAGGGGGAGGTATGGTATGGTGGGGGTGGTGGACAGGGAAGTGATGCAGTTTAGACAGAGGGCATGAGAGAAGGTGGGGGGGATGGGGAGGGTAAGCAGCAGAAAGGAGAGAAATAAAAAGAATTAATAGACTGGGTGTGGTGGTGAAATGACAGATCTGTAGTGCTGGAACACACATTGAAACACTTGCCCTGCAAGAACTTGAGCAACATGCATATTGCCACCTCAAAAAGCTCTCCACCCTGCTCACTTCCTATTCCTGCCTCGCAGTACCACTATTCACCACCTCTACTATAACCTCCAAACCTCTCCCATGTACCCTCATGGCTGACAAATCCTGTCTCGCAGACCTACCAAACTTACCCAATCCTCCATAACTCCCTCCCACCACCACACAGAATCCAGAACCTAAACAGACCCACAACACAGTTATGAACCTTTCCTCCAGAAGCCTTAGGTCCACATAAATATCAGTCTTTTTCCAAAGGCCTCACCTTTTGCCCCACTCTGAAATTCAATCATGCAGGACCTGTTAAAGACCTTCTCTCCATCTCCTGGTCCCTCCAATGGAAACACTTTTTCACCACCAACTTGACCAATCAGACTCATGCAAAGACCAATATTGAGCCTTGCCTAACTCAGTTCACTCCTCTATCCAACTGTGATCCATCCCCATTGCCCCCAGAAACACATCCTGTTAATTTTCCACAATTTTTTAACCTTGAACCTTGAATCAGCATCACTCAGAAAATCCCTCAACAACCAAACTAACCTTACATCCACAGAAACAACTGCAATCCACCATCTACAATCTGATCTTAATCTTATAATATTACCTGCAGACAAAGTATACACTACCTTTGGTTTGGACGCAAGGATTACCTCGTGGAAGACTCCACCAGCTGTTAGATAATGCCACCTACAAACCTTGCCACAGTGACCCCATTCCAGTAGTCCAGCAGAATCTCCAGTCACTACTCAAATCCTTAGGCCCATCCCAGAACGTCTCCCCAGAGTCCATCTCTCTACTTACTCCTACCACTACCCGCACTCCCGCCTTCTATATGCTTCTTAAAGTCCATAAACCCAACCACCCAGGATGACCCATTGTGGCCAGTTACTGTGCCCCCACTGAGAGAATCTCTGCTATTGTATACCAACACCTTCAACCTATTGGAACCCATCCTTCTATATAAAAGATCCCAACCATTTCATCCACCAACTCTCCACATTTCCTGTCCCTTTACCACATGGCGCCCTGCTCATCACTATAGATGTCACCTCCCTATTCACTAACATTCTTAATGCTCTGTTGCCAAACACACAGTCAAACATGATATCCCTCATTTCAATGACTGCTTCACAGCCTGTGCCACATGGATCTTTCCCACCAACAACAGCTTTTCCGAATTGTGCAGGTGGGAACTTTCCCTGCAACACATCCTATGTTCTTATAACCCTCCTGGCCTCAATCTTCATTAGTCACTGTCCTCATCCATCCAGTCCCCTTCCTGTTCCCATACCAGCACTACACAGCTATCATTTCACCACCACACCCAGTCTTTTAATTTCTTTTATTTCTCTCCTTGCCACTACTTACACCTCTGCCCCTCCATAACTTCTCTCCTGCCCTTTGTTTAAGCTGCACCACTATATTGTCTGTCATCCCCACCATACTAATCTTTCCCCTCCCTACCCCAGCCTCTTCCTTACCTCCACTCAGTTGCCACTCCCATCATGCAAGGGTGCTGCTGCTCGCAATGTGATTTCAGTTGTCTGAGACTGCAGACATGTGTGCAAGTTGCATTTACATGAATGTGTGTGTGCAGGAGTGTATGTGTGTTTATTGCTGACAAATTCCTTAATTGCCGAAAGCTATAAATGTGTGAATCTTTTTGTTGTGCCTATCACTACTCAGCATCTCTGTTATATGGTGAGTAGCAGCTTTTCTTGTCTGATATTGTTACATTCAATCCTGGATTTTCCATTGTTCGATTTTATCTAAATTATGTATTTCAAAAGTTATGCTGAATCAAAATTGTTGTCATCATTGGTACCCCAGGAATTTATAATCTTAAATTTAATCCTCTGAAATATCCACTCTCTTATTATTGTAGCACTGATTTTACTTATTACAAAAATGTATAATTTTGCAAAAATAGTTAGCTAATGAAATATTTAAATAAGAAAATTTTAGGTCATAAAATATTTGTCACGCTTACTAAATCCCGGGAACACATGCTGTGGAGCACATACAAAATTTTCACTTTATAAAACAGAACTTATGATTTATATCTATTTATGGATATTGAGACAATGGTTTCTCAAAATATTTCACATCATAGAGATTAGATTAGATTAGATTAGTACTTTTCCATAGATAATGAATATGACACTTCATACTGACCCTTTTTTGGGGGGGAAATTACCCACTTACTATATCCAAAAATTCATCTGATGAGTAGAAGGAGTTGATAAGTTGACATTAAGAAATTATTTTAATTTACTTTTAAATGCTATATGGATATCTGTCAGACTTTTGATGCTATTAGCTAAGTGTCCTAAGACTTTTGTGGCAGCATAATTTACCCCCTTCTGAGCCAAAGTCAGATTTAACCTTGAGTAGTGAAGATAATCCTTTCTACTAGTATTGTAGCTATGTAAACTGCTATTACCTTTGAATTCATTTGGATTGTTAATAACAATTTTCATAAGTGAGTATATATATTGTGAGGCTACAGTGAAAATCTCGAGCTCTTTAAATAAGTGTTTGCAGGATGATCTTGGATGAGCTACAGTAATTATTCTGATTACTCACTTTTGTGCAATGAACACTTTTTTACTCAATGATGAGTTATCCCAGAATATGATGTCATACTAAAGCAGAGAATGAAAATAGGCATGGTAAGCTAATTTACTGAGATGTATATCACCAAAATTTGCTAATGACCCTAATAGCATAAGTAGTTGAACTCAAACATTTCAGCAGATCTTCAGTGTGTTTTTTCCAGTTCAGCCCCTCGTCAACACATACACCTAGAAATTTTGAATATTCTACCTTATCTACCAATTTCTATTCAAAGTCTATATTTATTAATGGTGTCATTCCATTTACTGTGTGGAACTGTAGATACTGTAATTAGTCTATGTATCATTTACTCATCCATTCTTTATGATATTATTTAAAATTTAGTAATTTTTCTATTCAGTTTATAAAAACACATCTTGAGTTAGACTCTGGTGACAGAGGCAAGCTCAGTTTGTGGCCAGCTATAGTAAAGTATAATTAAAGGTATAGAGTCTGTCAATGTTTAGACTGTCCATGTTTAGTCAGTCCTGGTTGCATTTCCATGGAGTAATGTCAATACAGTCAGTCACTGCTGGGCTAAAAGCATGTGAAATCATTATGTTAGTCAATCAGTAGACAGAAACTTATGTAAATTCCCAATTGGACACTTTATAAATATGGGCACAGTATTGTTTCCAGTTGTTTAATTTTCTTAGACTCCTTGTAGTGTGAAGCATAATATTTAGAAGTTGATCATCATTGTAACATTGATCCATAAAATTGAAAATCTGCTTTCAAAACATTACAGAAAGTTGATTAAAGTGCAATGCATTTTAGAAAAGATGAAAAAAATTAGTAACTCAAATAGCAGATCAGTCAACTCACAAGTTGAATGTTGGGGCCAGTAAGGAATACCATTAACAATGTCAAGTGAGGAAGAATGTGAACAAAGGAGTGGGGAAGAACCAGAAGGGGATGGGACTACCTGAGGTCTGGCCCAGTGCAATTTACTGTCTTTGCCATTGTTCCAATCCTGAAATTTTCATTCATACTGAATCAGATAAGAGATTTAATATCTTCTGCACATCCGATATCTGTCACATCATGTTCCAGTTAATTTCCCCTTCGGCTACAGTGCATATTGCCCATGTTTGCCATAAATTTTCATTATTAGTGAGTTAGTTGAATAAGTCTTTTAGTGAGTATATTTTTAAAAAAAAACAACAGTTTGAGACATTAAGTTCCAAGTATCTTCAAGGAACCAGTATATTTTATTGCAGATTTTTCTGTTGTTATAAGACAAACTGCTTTCTTGAATACTGTAACTTCAGTTTTTAAATATAACTTGTTACCCTTGTAGTATAACAGATCCCAAAATTAGAAAAGAATCTGTGAGTTACTGTAAGAATATCAGCATACTGTTTATAACAACTCTGCAGCACCACCTGGTACTCGAACAGCAGATGCTGTTCTCGAATATGGTATGGGTTACTTGTTTCAAAACAGTTGGAAATCACAATCATGAATAGAAAGCAGCAGTAAATGGTTATGATGGGTGATCACATTACATTAATACTTGTTCCATATATCGTGTATTCATGATTTTGTAATGATGTGGAGCATTTCAGTTTAACATAAATTTTAATTACACAATTTTGTTTTTACTACCTCATATTTAAAAAGTCATCTATTGAGTAGAAGGAGTTGTCATTCAGAAATTTTTTAATTTATTTTTAAATATTAGTTGGCTATCTGTCAGACTTTTAATGCTACTTGGTAGCGTAATTCACCCCTTTCAGTGCCAAAGTCAGATTTAACACAGAATAGCGAAGATCATCATTTCTTTCCTATTATTTTTGAACTGGGGTGGGTTATAATAACAAATTTCATGAGTAGCTATATGTACTGCAAAGGCACTGCTAATCTCAGACATCATGCACATACTTTGGACTTTTTAATAACTTCTCTTGACATAGTGCAATAGTTTTTATAAGGTTTGACTTTTTCTGAATCATTACTCCTTCTGTCTGTAAGATACATTTCCCTTTTATGTTTAAAAGATATTTTTATCTCTTTGTCAAAAAATGGAAGCTAGGAATGTCAACACTGTAGTAAAAGACAGATTGCTACTTACCATAAAGAAGACACGCCACGTTGCAGACAGGCACAATTAAAAGACACTCACATGTAGATTTTTGGCTATAGCCCAAGTCAGTAACAGATACACACATTCGCACCATTCTCTCTCTCTCTCTCTCTCTCTCACACACACACACACACACACACACACACACACACACACACACACACACACACACACAAGACTGCCAACACGACTGCCAACTCCAGCATTCCCTATAACTTTTATTTGTTAAATTGTTAACTCAGTGCACTATTTTGGAGGACTGTTTTGCATTACTTATAGGGCTATGTCATATACTGTAACTAAGTGGGCATCATGACCAGACACACCATTCTTAATATGAAAAGTTTTTACTTCATTACATTTTCTTAGTGTATAAATACATTATCTATCAGTGTCCCACTTTCCTGCACAATCCAAATACGATAATCAGTACCTGATGTCAAACTGAAAGGAAGAAGTAGAATTTCAAGGTTATTAGACGGTTTCAGAAAATCTACATTGAAATCCCCACAAACAATAATCCCCTTCCGTCTGTCTGACAGATTGCATAACAAAGAATCCAAGATTTTCAAAAATAGCTGAAAACTTTCTAATGGGGAACTATATACAGCTACAATTATAAAAGTACCATCATTCAGTTTAAGCTCACTTGCATGTTTCTATATGTTGCTCTGCACAATATTTTTTAGTTTCTAAATTTTTCACACTGTGATTACTTTTAATGTGTGGTACCTCTGGCATAAAGTGCCATACCTTTGGATTCAATCATCTTTGATTTATCTTTGTCTTTGTTCTCTGGGGGCTCTATATTTGTACTGCCATGTTGTATTTACTTACTTCTGTGCTAAGTAAATGTATATTTGACATCTAAAGTGTGTTACTACCACCCTACAACACATAATAGCCACAGTGGTCACCCTGACATCATTGTCATGTGTTTGTGAATTGTTTTGTGTTTCTTTTCATCATTAACAATCTTCATGTGCAGTCCCACATTATCTTCGGAACAATGGATCTACCAGTGTCTTTCTGTGCTAGTGTCTCACACCCTATTAACTGTGCTTGCATATTTACAAGTGAACCTAATGTGTGTTTGGATAAAAGTGAACAATTACCTATGCCTAGCCAGGCCAGTAGCCACTTAATCTTAACCAGCTCATCATGGCCACCGTCAAGGGCAACTATGCAGCAACGGCTGCTACTCAGACAGTGCATGCCACTTTGTGACATTGTGAATGATAATCCAGTGAAGGATGTTGTGGTTCAGCCCTCAGCTATGCAGTCTCCTTCGGTTTGGTTTGATGTGCCGATGAAGTGCAAGAACTGTAATTTGAACTTACCAATGGCCGAGGACACACATTATTATATGCCTAACGTAGCAACACACACCCCTCCCCCCACACTTGCCATACCAGTGATGTCAGTCATATCAACCATGCTGGTTTCCATGACCATCTCTCTGTGGTTGCACCACAATCACCTTCTGCCCACTTTTGTAATGGCACTTGCCATTCCAACAACGCCAGTTTCTGGATCAGCCCCTCCTGTGACTGCAAAGTGACTGCCTTCTACACGCTGTTGCAACTGCACTGGCCCCTACACCTATGCCACCCCCAATCGGGACTGCATTTGGGACACATTGTGCCATCACCTGCTCACTCCACAATGTGTGCTGCCTGCAGATACCTTCCAACAGTCCTCAGGTGATGCACTGTCCATTGCTACTGGACTCCAAGTTTGGGATGCTTCCTACCCCACTGATCTCCACCTCCCAGTGCTGCATCAACATGTGTTACCTGTCAGGTTTCCTAAGCTGCCTGCTTTGCAGAAACACATCCCTAAGACTTGGTCTGCATTGGTGGATCACCTGCTGGATATCCAAGGGATGTCAGATGATGACGCATGTTTAATCTACCTGGTGAGCCACTACCATGCTCATCTGGACCTCATCAGTGATCTGTTCCTCTCACCGCCCACCTTGCGCAAGTATTTAATGGTGAAATCATTGCTCATTGAATGCCTTTCCTGCCCAACAGTGGAGGCGATCCCCCACATTATTCATGACGAGCACCTTGACCACCACAAGCATTCGCAGTATTGACTGTGCATTCATCCATTAATTGATGATCAAGCGCTATCGGACATCACATTCTGGACTTCATGGATGGTCAAACTACCATCAGACCTACAACTTCACATATTATCTCAAGTCTCCTACCCTCACAAGGTTCGCCTATGCATGGGCGACCGTGATTACATTAACATTTGTCACCGATACTGCGTGTCACGGACGACATCCCCATTGCAATCAGTCGGCACACCTGCACCTTCAGTTCTGTGCTCTACCAGCAGACGCTGGAGTGCTCACCTCAGCACCTCAGCGGCCTGTTAGGAGCTGACACCTAGCGGCCTACAGGAGGTACTGCCTACAGCCTTCCGACAGAGCTCAACCCTGCCTCCCTGCCTAAGCAGCAGCCTCAGTGGTCTCAACTAATGATGCAGTCAGCTGTGTTCCTCTCCCACTCCACAATGCCTCACCTCCAAGTTTACCCACTATGCTGGTACGATGCCACTTATGGGGATGCCACTCGCAATTGCTGTGCCCCTTGCACTTATCCAAATGAATGATTCCGGCAGGCACGTTGAGGTGCCACATCCCACCTCAATCCTTCATGTTGCCTACCGTTCCATGCCACAGCACTTGCTCCAGTGGTGCGATGCTTCTACATCATGGACTTGTCATCAGGCACTTGCTTTCTCGTCAACACTGGTGCCAAAGTCAGTGTTATGCTGCAGGCAAGATGCTTTCTCCAGCTAACCTCACTTTGATCGCTGCAAATCACTCTCCTATCATGGTCCTTTGCTCCATCAAGATGTTGCTTTGCCTATCACCAATCACCACCTTCCCTTGTACTTTCCACATTGCCAATGAGGATGAACCTGTGATCGGGTTGGACTTCCTACACAATTACCAACTCTCGCCAGACCTGCAGGCCGCCATACTCCACCACCTGTCTGGTTCTACCATTCCATGCTTGAATGAGTTCAGCATGACTCCACTCTCTGCCTTCTTGGCTATGCTTTCATATGTGCAACTCTGCTCGAGCATATTACTCCATGACTCTCTGATTTATAGGACATGCGTACACAAATCGACAATCTTCACGCAGATAATGAGGCGTTAATCACTCACATTGTCAGCACCTCTGTTGAATTATCACATGCACAGAGTATGATTCATAGCCTGTCTACAGAGCTGCAATGTACGGAACCAACACTCACATCTCCTGTGCCTTCGCACTACATCATTCCTGTGTCAATTTCTCCCTCAGCCTGCTGCCATGTCTGCGTCGTCACAGGAATTTCTACAGGACACTCATGTTCTCGCTTCAAGGGATTCCTTACATTGCATAGTTGTTGTGCCATGCCCTCTGTCATTGCTGTTGATGCCCCACGCAGGCCATTCTGGCCTGGTAAGTCCAGTGAACCGTCATCGCACCGGCCCCCTTCTCCCTCCTCCCCCCCCCCCCCCCCCAATCCCCTTCCCCACCACCACCCTGCATACCTCCCTTTGTGGGTATTGGCCATCAGCGATGGCCCTTATCATAGAATCCACACAACAGACGGCAGACATGTACATTATAAAGCTAGGCAACTTAATACAACAAAACTTCTGAGCTCGAAAGAAATCGTTCAGGATTTATTGGCCTCTGGTTTGCTTCGACCATTGGACAGCAACTGGTCTTCACCTGTTCAAATTCTTCCTAACAAGGTCAGATCCTTACACATGTGTCTTGACTACAGGTCCCTTAAGACTTGGACAGTTATTGATAACTATTCCATTTCTCATAGCCAGGCTTTCATGCAATTACTGCATGGCTTGTAGTTTTTCTTTGTCTTAGATTGTACAAAGGCGTGTCACCAAATTCCTATGCACCCACCAGATATTCCAAGGACAGCCATCATCACACCCTTCAGCCTATTTGAGTACTGTTACATGCCTTACAGCTTGAAAAATGTTGCCCAGATGTGTTAAAGGTTGTTTGATTCCATTTTGCTACCTCTGCCTTTTGCTTTTGCTTGTTTGGATGACATTCTGATATTTTCCTCCTCTGCTGAGCAGCACCAGTTTCACCTTGATGCAATTCATTCTGCTCTCATGGAAAATGGTGAGGTGATCAACCATGGTAAATATCAACTCTGTTCTTAGGCAGTACTGTCTCAGCCGACGGCCTTTGGCCAATGGATTCTCATATTTAAACCATTCTCATACTACCTCTTCCTGAAGATTATGCTCAACTCCATCCTTTTCTCAATATGGTTAACATTTATTGATGCCATATCGCTCAGGCTCCCTCCATCGAATTGGCCCTTACTGACACACTCTCCAGTAAAAATACCACAGGGAAACTAAAGTTGGACTGGACCAAACCCATGCTCAATGCATTTTATAATCTCAAAACTGCAATCATGAAAGCCATCACTCTCACCCACTCCAATTCTGAGGCCTGTGTTTCTATTACAACTGACGCAAGCAAGTCAGCTGTGGGTGCCGTTTTACAACAGCACACCACCGACTCCACTCAACCACTCATCTTATTTTCGTAATAAAATAAACAAGAGTCAGTGTAAGTGGTCAGCTTTCAAATGCCAGCTTCTCACAGTTTATGAGGCAACCAAACACTTCTGGAGCAACCTTGAGAAGCACCCTTTCACTATCTACTTGGATCACAAGCCTCTTGTAGCCGCAATACGCAAACTGGTGAAGGACCTACCACAGTGACGTTTCCAGCACGTGGACTATATTTGCCAACATTCCTCGAATGCTTGCTAGACCTGTGGTGAGGAAAATATTGTAGCTGACTATCAATCTCGTATCTTGGTGCTAACCACACCCCTGAACTTAGATAATCTCACCCGACTCTAGACTCAAGACATCAATACTCAGCGATTATTGTTGGACAATGAGACTTCGCTTACTATTTAACCTCTTCTTCCACATGGGTGAATGACCCCAGTCTTCTGAGACATTTCTATGCCCCCCCCCCCCCCCCTGCCCCTTGGTAGCATTCACTCTTCAGTGCAGGATCTTTGATGCCTTACACAACTTGGCCCACCCTGGCATGCCGGGAATGACGAAACTAGTCACGGAACACTTTGTCTAGGCCACCCTGCATCTTGATTGCTGCACTTGGACACACGCGTGTGTCCCATGCCAACATAGTAAAGTTGGCAAACCTGCGCAGCCTCCTTTAGGCAAGTTTGATGTCCCAAGGGGTCACCTTCGGCATGTCCACATTTACGGGCAGACCGCTCCCCCTTTCTGAGGGGTGCAAATAAATATTATCTATGATTGACTGTGTAACCCAATGGGTCAAGGTGGTCCCTCTCACTGATGTAATAGCAGAGTCCATATCATGGGCTTTCTTATCTGCATGGGTCATGATGTTTGGTTGCCCTCTTTCACTCACTACTGATCAAGGATGACAATTCGAGTCCAAGCTCTTTGCTCGATTGTGCGAGCTGTGTGGTGTCACAAAATTCCACACTACAACCTATCACATGCAGGCAAATGGCCTGGTTGAAAGATGGCACTGAACTCTAGAAGCTGCACTTATGTGCCACAGTGGGTTATGCTTCAACGTCCTCCCTTGTGTCTTACACGGCATCCATTCCACAATTAAGGAGGACTTGAAAGCACTGCTGGTGGAGATCCTATATGAAGAACCCCTTCCCCTGCCAGCAGAATTCATGGAGGACACACTGCTGGCTGAAGCCATTGACCTGCCAGCCACTGTTGAATGTGTGCGTGCACATGGCGCTCGCCTATGACCTGCCCCACCTCACCCTCATACAATGTCACTGGTGTTTGTCCACAAGGTCCTGGCATCATGTGAATCCATTATGCTGTGTGATGACTCCACATGTCTGGCATTGCAACTGCCTTATTTTGGCCCACACTGTCTCTTATGTCATGGAGTGAATACTTTCGTAATACATCTCAATGGTTGTCAAACAGTTTCTGTTAACCGCTTAAAACCGGTGTGGTTCTTATGCGACAGCATTCTGATGCTTCCAGTCTGCCTGCCATTACCACCATGCCTGCCGACACTGACAGCGTGACCTTGAGTGATGTTCTGCGACCTATGCAGCAGCAGTCCAAAGCACGTGATTCTGTTGGCATGGCTTCTGATGCACCCACTTCTTGCTCTGGATGTTGCCATCGACCTCCAAACTGGCAAAAAGATATTGTGTTTGAGTGAGAAAGCTTCCCTCTGCTGTGCTCTGCATTGCTGGGGGGAGGGGCGGCTCTGTGGTGTCTCTGGCATAAGGTGCCATATCTTTGGACTTGATCATATTTGATTTATCTTTGTCTTTGCTCTCTCGACGTGCTACATTTGTACTGCCCTGTTGTATTAGCTTACTTCTTTGCTAAATAAATGTATATTCGATGTCTTAAAGTGTGTTACTACTGCCTTATGACATGTAATAGACAAAAACATATTTAGCGACTCCTCCTCTCTCCATAATATATCTACTTACATGTACTGAAAGCTTATACCCATCTACATTTACCGTTTCAATGTCTGTGAGTATATGATGTTCAGAAAGGCATAGTACATTTGTTCCACCCTCAGTTTCTGAATCTTCTAAACAAACAAGAAGCTCATACGCTTTGTTTTTTAATCCCCTGCTATCCTGATGGAATGTACTGAGAATCACAAATGAGTGATGACAAAGTCACCTCAAATATTATCTTCTCCTGTGGATAATATATCCTCTCTTCACAATATAGGATGTTTCACGCATTGATTTGACTATGAGAGGTGAGTCAGTCATACTTGGGAAGCATGAACCAAGGAGAGTTTAAGTAAGATACTCCACTCCCTTTACCAACCAAGAATAAAGGAAAGAAATTTTGAGTTTATCACAATATCAGCAAGAAGACCATTGCAGGCAAAACATAAGCTACTATTTGAAAAGGTAAGCAAATGACACAGGCATCATTTTTTCAAAGAAACCATTCAGATATCTACCACAATCAGTTGAGGGAAGCCATGGTAAATCAAAATATGGATGTTCAGATAAGGATTCTAAGTTCAATCCTCCTGAAAATGCATCCACGTCACTATCAGCTTTTCTATAAGTTTGATATGTTGTCTCCATGCTCCACCTGCTGTAAAGCCAGCAGTTTTTCTTGTTAAAAATGCGTGTGTGTGTGAAAAGTTAAAAAACAAACTCTAAATAGGCAGAAAGGAACTCAAATATTTGAAAACAGTTATATGTTTACTAACAAATGAACTCCAGCAGCAAGAATTAGCCAAGAAGGAAATGTGTAAAACCATAGATTCGAGTATTCCAACATAAAGTACGATTCACAACACAGTGTGCATACCACAACAAAGAATGCCATTTTAAAAGCAAAGCAACCTAAGGGTGAAACAATGAAAATGCAAAACTTTGCTCCTGAGAATCAGTTAGTGAGTAGGAGACCCAAAATATTCATTGCTTCTGATAGCCATGGCAGAGACAGTGCTAGATACATTTTAAATTTAGCTTCAAATAAATATGACATTGAAGGGAAAGTGATACCAGGTGCCCCCAATAACGTAATATTACAAAAATGCAGTGACCTTCATAAGCTGACAAATGAGAATTTTTACAGCTATTTGGGCAGGAGCTAATGATGTAGCAAAGAAAGAAGCCAACTTGGCAGTTCATTCACTACAAAAAGCCTTGTCAGCATTACAAAATACAAAGGTGATTGTAGTTGGAGTACCATATATGCATGACCTTCCTGAATGGACATGTGTAAACCAATAAATTCAACCCACATTTTTAAAAAAATAGTGAAAGGCTGCCATAACACTTGTGTTATTAATGTTCCTATTAACAAGGAGCTATATACAGCATTTGGACAGCACCTAAATGCAACTGGTAAAGAACTAATGGTTACAAGAATTCATGAATCAGTGGAAACAAACAGGCAAATGTACAAAACAGCAATATAGCTTAAATGGAAGGATACAGCAGTCTCAGATAAAGAATCAGTGATAATATACCTGAGAGATCAGTGCAAAAGTTAGAAGAAGCAGCAAATGATGTGACAGGAAAGAAGACACTGTCTAAGAAGATGGATAAACTTGTAGAAGAATAGCAACAGTTGAGTCTCTGTCATTACCAGAAACAGCAGCAGCAGCACAACAACAACCACCAACAGATACATCATCATT
The DNA here is from genome assembly GCF_023897955.1 of Schistocerca gregaria. NCBI lineage: Eukaryota > Metazoa > Arthropoda > Insecta > Orthoptera > Acrididae > Schistocerca > Schistocerca gregaria. The sequence goes on from NC_064922.1 coordinate 684,331,683, forward strand.
ATCAACTGCAGATCAACAATAACCACCAGTAGCACCAGAGAATCTGTCAGCTTTAGCAGCAGCAGTAGACACACCACAATCATCAACAATGGCATCCAGCCCAATAGAAACAATTAGTAGAGTTTCAATCAGAAGAACAGTGATTAACTCCTCACACTTGAAGGATTTATTTCTACCAAGCAGCCTGAAGGGATGCTGAGGTGAGTTGTGCACCAAATCTATGGGTCTTGACTTTGCTGTTTCAATATGTACAAGGACTAGGCAACAAAATGCGTGAGCTGGAAGTAATTTTAAGCTGTAATCTTAAGGAGGTTTTGGTGCCACATATCAATGATCTCTGGCTTCAGGACACTCAGATTTGTGCCTCAAATTACCAGACTTTGGCTTAATAAGTAGCTTTTGCAGGGCAACTTACAAATGTGGAGTGGTATGTGTCTATGTTAGAAGTAATGTTAAATCTAAAGAGGCAAATCTTAGCAAGGTGAAGTGTACAGAAAAAGATTTTGAATGTTGTATTTGTGAACTTACTGACTGTCAAACAATTGGTCCCCATCAGGTGACTTTACCCAATTCTTATATTATGTAAATGATATACATGATCTTTTAAATGAACTGAGAGGCACATCAAAATGAACAATAGTTCTTGATGACTTTTACATTAATTTTAACAAAAGTAATAAGAACAAGAAATAATTATTAAACCAGTTGAACTCATAAAACATGCAACCTACAGTGCAGGAAATTACCAGATATGGGGATGGGTCTGAAACAACACTTGATCAGATACTTACCAACAAAAAAGCTATGAGTACAATATTGAAGTAATGGATACAGGCTTTTCTCACTACATGGCTTTAAAAATGATGACAAGGAATGACAACAATAAGAAATCCACAGTCACTCAACAATATGTACAAAGAAGACTTATTAGTGCAAACGACATAAGGGTTTTTAATAGTATGCTAAAAATGGTGCAGTGGGGCATAGAACAAACTGATGATGTAGACAAAAAGTATTACAGTTTTCTTACTGATTATAGATATTGCTATGATGTCACATTTCCAGTAAAAAGAATTAAAATCAGTGAGAAGACGAACACGTGGGTAACATAAGGGATTAAAAAATCAGCTATCGCCCTTAGAAACCTAAGCAAACATGCTAAAACAATTACAACAACAACACCATGCTATAGAAAATATAGTAAGATCTACAGAAAAGTTTTACAGGCAGCATAAAGACTAAGTAACAATTCGTACATTAACAAGGGAAGCAATAAATCAAAATAGATTTGGAAGGTTATAAACAATAGCATAGGAAAAAGTAACTCCAAGGCCCATAATTTCAAAATTAAAAGTGTCAGTAAAGTGATAGAAGATGCTCAACAGATAACCAATATATTAAATGAATATTATGTGAGCATAAAGTCTGTGCAATTCAGACAACAAAAACATAAAAGTAGTGACTTGTGAAAAGACTATGTTTCTGTACCCAGTAACAGAATGTGAAGTTAGAAACACTACTAATTAATTAAAAAATAAAATGTCTTGTAGTATTGACTGAATTCCAGACAAGGTAATCAAACATTGTTCTACCAGTACAGATAATCACCTAACTGACATTATTAATACTTCTTTCAGGACAGGGGTGTTCCCATCAACATAAAAACTAAAGCCCTCCATATTAAAGTCACTTAATAACAAGATTAGTACAGCTGACATAACAACTTTTTCTAAAGTAATTGGAAGTGTAATGTATGAAAGGATAGAAGACTCCTTGAATAAAAATAAAATACTGAGTAATGGTCTCATTTTTGAGACATTTGTACTCCTTTTTGCCTGCTTCATTTACTGCATTTTTATATTTTCTCCTTTCATCAATTAAATTCAATATTTCTTCTGTTAGCCAAGGATTTCTACTAGCCCTCGTCTTTTTAACTACTTGATCCTCTGCTGCCTTCACTACTTCATCCCTCAGAGCTACCCATTCTTCTTCTACTGTTTTTATTTCCCCCATTCCTGTCAATTGTTCCCTTATGCTCTCCCTGAAACTCTGTACAACCTCTGGTTCTTTCAGTTTATCCAGGTCCCATCTCCTTAAATTCCCACCTTTTTGCAGTTTCTTCAGTTTTAATCTACAGGTCCCTAACCAATAGATTGTTTCAGAGTCCACATCTGCCCCTGGAAATGTCTTACAATTTAAAACATGGTTCCTAAATCTCTGTCTTACTATTATATAATCTATCTGATACCTTCTACTACCTCCAGGAATCTTCCACGTATACAACCTTCTTTTATGATTCTTGAACCAAGTGTTAGCTATGATTAAGTTATGCTCTGTGCAAAATTCCACCAGACGGCTTCCTCTTTCATTACTCTCCCCCAGTCCATATTTACCCATTATATTTCCTTCTCTCCCTTTTCCTACTCTTGATTTCCAATCACCCATGACTATTAAATGTTGGTCTCCTTCACTACCTGAATAATTTATTTTATCTCATCATACATTTCTTCAATTTCTTCGTCATCTGCAGAGCTAGTTGGCATATAAACTTGTACTAATGTAGTAGGCATGGGCTTTGTGTCTATCTTGGCCACAATAATGCATTCACTATGCTGTTTTTAGTAGCTTACCCACTCTCCTATTTTTTTTATTCATTATTAAACCGACTCCTGCATTACTCTTATTTGGTTTTGTATTTATAACCCTGTATTCACCTGACCGAAAGTCTTCTTCCTCCTGCCAGCGAACTTCACTAATTCCTACTATATCTAACTTTAACCTATCCATTTCCCTTTTTAAATTTTCTAACCTACCTGCCGATTAAGGGATCTGACATTCCACACTCCGATCTGTAGAACACCAGTTTTCTTTCTCCTGATAACGAAGTCCTCCTTGAGTAGTCTCTGCCTGGAGATCCAAATGAGGGACTATTTTACCTCCATAATATTTTACCCAAGAGGAAGCCATCATCATTTAACTACACAGTAAAGCTGCATGCCCTCGGGAAAAATTATGGCTGTAGTTTCCCCTTGCTTTCAGCCGTTCGCAGCACCAGCACAGCAAGGCCGTTTTGGTTAGTATTACAAGACCCGATCAGTCAATCATCCAGACTGTTGCCCCTGCAACTACTGAAAAGGCTGCTGCCCCTCTTCAGGAACCATGCGTTTGTCTGGCCTCTCAACAGATACCCCTCCATTGTGGTTGCTCCTACAGTACAGCTATCTGTATCGCTGAGTCACGCAAGTCTCCCCCCCCCCCCCCCCCCCCCCCCCCGACAGCAAGGCCCATGGTTCTTGTATTTATTTGTATTTATTATCCAAGTTTTTGGAACAAATTAAATATAAGAAATTATATTGTAACTGACTACTTCCAAACAATGTATGTTGTTAATGGATGAATAAAGAGGTTGATTGATTGATTGTCAGCGGGAAGCTAGCACATAATTCCATCTACATATTATAACAACACTATTTTGAAAGGGATTGATCAATACATGGTATGTAGTGGAGATGAGCTGCATACTACTATGCATTTAATCTTTACCCCAAATGGCCTTCTTTGAAAATGGAAAGCACATGTACATTCACACAAGCACAGCTCACACACACATGACAACTTTGTGTGTGAGAGGTGTGTGTGTGTGTGTGTGTGTGTGTGTGTGTGTGTGTGTGTGTGTGTGTGTGCGTGTGTGTTTGTTTGTTTTCTATTTCAGGAGGAGACCTTTTGGGCAAAAGATTAAATGCATATCAGTTTTTTGTTGTGCAAATCTGTAACTCAGAATCTCTTTGATACGGTGTTATTTAAATCTGGTCTTTCCAGTGTTTGAGTTTTTGTGTCAAATCCATGTTATTGACTTTAGTCCCTGCCTTCTTTTCCCTATTACCAAATTTGATCCTGTTCTATGCCTTCTTTCTACGAGCCTCTCTCCAGGTCTTTAGCTGGGTCAATTTTAATTTCACAAGTGGTTTCTGCTATTATTCCATTATTTCGTTAATTCCTGTTCTAATTCCTCTGTGAGCCAAAATTTCATTTGTGTTGCTGTTATTGTTCTCCTGGAATCTATTATTATTATATCTATTATCCCTCCAATTTCTATTACGGTTGTGATTTTCCCTGTTATTCCCTATTTTGCACTATTCATGATTCTATTTTATTGATGGAATTGAAGAATGTTTCAGTCAAATAAATGAAGCTATGTAGGCAAGACTGGGTCCAGATGACAGCTGGGGTAGGATGACTAGTCACTTAACCTAATTTCATGCTTCTGGGAAACATAATTTTACAAATGCTTCACATGACAGGACACCCTTGTGTGGTACTGTCATGTACATTCCTTGATGTGTTATATGTCCCAAGAGATTCAACAACATCTTGTGGAATTAGTGGTAAGATCTTCTAATAATTTCCGGGTATGCAGCCGGATCCCGTCGACATTCTGCCACGATATTTCGGCCCAGAGACGTCCGGCCATCATCAGGTGAGTACACAACTACTGAAGAGCCCAGGTGCAGTCGCAGTATTTATACCGATTCTCGCGCACGTGTTGACATCCACGGCATAGCCAAGTTGTACGTGCTGCCCTCGGTGGTGAAAGTAAAAGATCATCTAGTCATTGAGTATCGAATGACGCTGTCTATTCCGCTGTGAATGTATAATTTTAATAACAGGATTCCAAGTTTTATCCAGTTGAAAGCCGTTGTCACGATTTATAAGATTATCGGCAAGACGTATTTCCACTGATTCCTTGATTACGGAATCCCAAAATCCGGAAACCAGAGCTAAAATTTTTGTTCCATTGTATTCCATTGAATGTCCCAATGAAATACAGTGCTCTGCTACTGCTGATTTTGACGGTTGCCGCAGACGGCTGTATCTTTCATGTTCTGTACATCGTTCATGGACAGTTCTTGTCATCTGGCCAATATATGCAGAGCCACATTCACAGGGAATTTTGTAGACGCCTGCTTTCTTCAGTTGTAAATCGTCTTTAACGGATCCAACTGGGGCCTGGTTCTTTGCTGGTGGACGGAAGATAACCTTGATTTTATTCTTCTTCAGTAGTCGGCCTATTTTCGACGACACATTCCCGGTGTATGGAAGAAACGCAGTTGATTTAAAGTCGTCATCAGCGTCCTCAGTGCGCTGCTTCTTGTTATGACAGTTGCACATGGCCTTTCTTATTTGGCGTGAAGTGTAGCCATTCTCTTTAAAAACCTTCTCCAAGTGTTCCAATTCTGCGTGGAGGTTTTCATCGTCCGATATTACATGCGCTCGATGTATTAAGGTACTGAGAACACCGGCTGTTTGTGCTGGGTGGTGGCAGCTTGACGCCTGGAGATACAGATCTGTGTGAGTCAGTTTCCTGTACACAGAATGTCCTAATGACCCATCATTTTTATGGCATACTAGCACGTCTAGAAATGGTAAAGTGGCATCTTTTTCAATCTCCATCATGAATTTGATGTTCTCATGTAAAGAGTTTAAATGATGAAGGAATTTCTCCAGTTCCTGTCTGCCATGAGGCCATACAACAAAAGTATCATCTACGTACCGCCAGAAGACCGTAGGCTTTAAGACAGCACACTCAAGTGCTTTCTCCTCAAAGTCCTCCATAAAGAGATTAGCTACCACAGGGGACAAAGGGCTCCCCATGGCGACGCCGTCTGTTTGTTCAAAGAATTCGTCATTGAATAGAAAGTACGTTGAGGAGAGTATATGTTCAAACAAGGCCGTCATTTCTGCACTGAATAAGTTACCAATAAGATGTAACAATTCCATTAAAGGCACTTTGGTAAACAGTGAGACCACATCAAAGCTGACTAATAAATCTGAGCTGCTAAGCTTAACTTCCTTCAAGCGACTGACAAAATCCTCGGAATTACGTATATGGTGGCAACACTTACCCACATACGGCTTTAGTAGTGAGGCCAGATATTTTGCTGTAGAATAGGTGGCAGCACCAATATTACTCACTATTAATCGTAGTGGGGCACCATCCTTGTGTATCTTGGGAAGACCGTAGAGTGTTGGTGGTACTGCATTGTGTGGTCTCAATCTCTTGATAATTTGTTCAGGTAGAGAACAGTCGTTCAAAAGGGTAGCAGTTTTCCTTGATATTCGGCTTGTTGGGTCCTTTTCAATTCTGCGGTACGTGGAATCATTTAGCTGACAATATATCTTCTCGTTGTAGGCTTCCCTTGTCAGAAGAACTGTGGCGTTACCCTTATCCGCAGGCAGTACGACTGTGCTAGTATCTTCTCTGAGGCTGCGGAGAGCAGCTCTTTCAGCTGGCGAGATGTTACTCTGTTGTGGCGCACATTTCAGCAACGTTCGGCAAGATTCACGTCGAATTTCGTCTGCACTATCCGCAGGGAGACATCTAATGGCTTCCTCAATGGAACTGATGAAATCCTTTAAAGGCAGTGAAACAGGAGTAGGGGCGAAGTTTAAACCTTTCGCAAGCACTGACATCGTCGCATCGTCAAATGATTTCTCCGTAAGGTTCACCACGGATCGTCCAGAGATAGCTTCTTGCGGCTTTCTTGTTACGAGTTGGCTAAACTTCGCACTTTGCCTGTTCGTACTGTTCCTGTGAGCACAGTCTGCCTTGGCCCAGGATACACCGTCAATCCAGTCCCAGCTAAGGGAAGAACATCTTGCTGCAATCTTCAGATGTAAATAATATAAATTCCTGGCAACAGTGTCTAACTCACGACGCGTATAACGGATTCGTTCTCTTAATAAAGCCAGACTCGCCTTGCGTTTTATATTGTTGGCGGCCACACTATTAATAAAATGAACAACTCTGGCGAAAGTTGGAATCAAGTTATTGTTTCTACATTTCAGTAAAAAATTTAGTGAACACAGCAACCTGGCTCTTTTCTCACGTAATTTATCCAGTACGTGGATATACTGAACCATCTCCTCCCCGTAAAGGTATCTGATGAGACTTCTGAAATTTTCCCGGCGTATTTGTTCTTCTAATAATTTCCGGGTATGCAGCCGGATCCCGTCGACATTCTGCCATGATATTTCAGCCCAGAGACGTCTGGCCATCATCAGGTGAGTACACAACTACTGAAGAGCCCAGGTGCAGTCGCGGTATTTATACCGATTCTCGCGCACGTGTTGACATGCGCGGCATAACCGAGTTGTACGTGCTGCCCTCGGTGGTGAAAGTAAAAGATCATCTAGTCATTGAGTATCGCAGACGGCTGTATCTTTCATGTTCTGTACATCGTTCATGGACAGTTCTTGTCATCTGGCCAATATATGCAGAGCAACATTCACAGGGAATTTTGTAGACGCCTGCTTTCTTCAGTTGTAAATCGTCTTTAACGGATCCAACCAGGGCCCGGTTCTTTGCTGGTGGACGGAAGATAACCTTGATTTTATTCTTCTTCAGTAGTCGGCCTATTTTCGACGACACATTCCCGGCGTATGGAAGAAACGCAGTTGATTTAAAGTCGTCATCTGCGTCCTCAGTGCGCTGCTTCTTGTTATGACAGTTGTGCATGGCCTTTCTTATTTGGCGTGAAGTGTAGCCATTCTCTTTAAAAACCTTCTCCAAGTGTTCCAATTCTGCGTGGAGGTTTTCATCGTCCGATATTACATGCGCTCGATGTATTAAGGTACTGAGAACACCGGCTGTTTGTGCTGGGTGGTGGCAGCTTGACGCCTGGAGATACAGATCTGTGTGAGTCAGTTTCCTGTACACAGAATGTCCTAATGACCCATCATTTTTATGGCATACTAGCACGTCTAGAAATGGTAAAGTGCCATCTTTTTCAATCTCCATCATGAATTTGATGTTCTCATGTAAAGAGTTTAAATGATGAAGGAATTTCTCCAGTTCCTGTCTGCCATGAGGCCATACAACAAAAGTATCATCTACGTACCGCCAGAAGACCGTAGGCTTTAAGACAGCACACTCAAGTGCTTTCTCCTCAAAGTCCTCCATAAAGAGATTAGCTACCACAGGGGACAAAGGGCTCCCCATGGCGACGCCGTCTGTTTGTTCAAAGAATTCGTCATTGAATAGAAAGTACGTTGAGGAGAGTATATGTTCAAACAAGGCCGTCATTTCTGCACTGAATAAGTTACCAATAAGATGTAACAATTCCATTAAAGGCACTTTGGTAAACAGTGAGACCACATCAAAGCTGACTAATAAATCCGAGCTGCTAAGCTTAACTTCCGTCGACGGGATCCGGCTGCATACCCGGAAATTAATAGAAGAACAAATACGCCGGGAAAATTTCAGTAGTGGTAAGATATTTGCTCAGTCTTTGTTATAGATGATGAAATGCACAGAGTGTATTTTGTATCATTTTATATTATTCTTGGAAATCTCATTCCAAAAATCAACCATTTTTATTACAGCTGAGTGGAGAAAGTTCACTGGAGTGAGGTAAGAAATTAATTATCTGTTGGCAATTGCTTATTTCAAAGCAGCTGCTGTTGAAAATGCAATTAATGAGCTTAAAATAATGTAAAATAAAATGTTATGATTATCTTTACCTTAATGATAACCATTTTACTAAATTTGTAACGGACCATGCCAATTCTGAGAATGCTCATGCTCAGGCCACAACACCTGCAGACCATCCTACAGAAACCTATAATTAATATGCCTCATTAACATAAGGTAGGGCATAACAAAGAACCAGGACCTCTTGTAAATGCTGCTTCCATGAAACTGAAACAATACCAATCCATTTTCCAATTTAAACTTGTTGAGAGTACTTATTAATAAAACGTTAAATACAATTTACATCTTTCTTCATACAGTGAACACACTCAAAGCATGGAGCTGACTAAATATTACATACATTTATCCTCATTGTTGAGAGCCCTACTGACATTGTTGGCTCTTACATTTGTATCATAATCAAATTGCATAAAACATTTCACAAAATTTTACAAATTTTCCCTTCCTCAAAAATTTTGTAAAATGTCAGATACCTTGTTTTCTTAATCTGTTTTAAAAAATGTCTGTAGTTACATTCATACAACATTCATTCACAAAATGGTAGTGTGCTTCAGTATATTTTGATTTTTTTATAAAATTATCACATCTAGCAGTACAGAGTGGCTCTGAGTTGTCTTAATACACTCTAAGACTCACATCAGACCTGTTTCTTAGATTTTCAAAATATTGGATTTTCAAATAATCTAATTACATACCCTGATCTACACAATCACAACACATCTAAAAAAATCTAACAGATAAGTAATTTGAGTCTTTCATATGTTAACTTCATACATTTTTGTATGACAGAAATATTTCAGCATTCGCAAAACCATACTTGAGAGTGAATGGAACTATAACAATTTTGAAATCCACTCAAATAATTTACACTGTAAGATACATCTGGCTATGTTCCTGAGCTAGTGCACATGAGAGCACATATAAAGTTCCTGTACTTAATGTCATGTCTTACTTTTTGTGCTGGTTCTGATTTCAAATTAATTTCCATTAGTGCACTGTACAACAATGTTCAGTCTTTTATTTCTTAGCTAGAGATTCAATATTGCTTACTTGGCTAAGAGTCATTATATTATTTACATAATTATAGTTAACATATATGCAAAGATAATTCCTTACTTCAGATAGGCCTTTTATTTGAAATCACTTGGATAATGGATTCATTATTTTTTGTGCTTTCCTTTTCTTTTTACCACAAATTAGCAAATCATAAAGAATCACAATTATAGAGATAACATAATTTGCTGTTACCAATATATCAATATATAAAGACAATAATCATATTTGTTTCTTCTACACCTAGATTTCTTAAAAACTCATCCAGACAATCATACCATGCTCTAGGATTTTCTCTCAAGCCATTTAATGCCTTAAATAGCTTATAAACTCTGCCTGTTTCATCTCCGTATCCTAGAGGTTGCTTTGCATAAATTTCTGAGGAACTTTACCATTTATAAATGCAGTCTGTACATTTATTTGCCATACAGGTAAGTTCTTTTGAATGAGAATAAAAGTAATGAGCAGGCATCTTCTACACTACATTACTGAAAGAAATGCCACAGACATTGAGCAACAGTGTGCAGTCCGGAGCAGAACAATTATTACCAGTTGATATTGCTCACAAGCAATTGTACAGAAATAGTTTTTTTTGCCATTTGTAGAATGGAAGGACAGCACAATTCCAAAGCAGCATGCTTTCTAATGTGTTACACATCATTAACTTTAAAACAAATGTTGATACAGTAACCAGACAGAGTGTCTACATGTACATCTGCCTCTATACTATACAAATCAACGTGAAGTGCATGGCAGAAGGCACTTTGGGTTTTAATACTTATTAGTGATTCTTCCCTTTTCATTGTGTAACTTTGTAAGTACCACCACCTCAAGTTCAATTTTTTCAGTAGATTCATCACATGCCTACATGTCCAACAAATCTGTGACAATTCAGGCTGCTCTGTCTGTATAAGTTCACCTGTGAAAAACACAATTTTAGATTTCTAAATATTTGATACTTTTATCTGGTATGTGTCCAAGAAATTTCAACAATATTCTATGATTGTCCACACAAGACTTTGCAGAACACTGATTGCATTTTCATAGTAAACAACCAATTAACTGAAGTCTGCCATCTGATTTACATATAACTGAGCCTCTGTGATTGTTACATTTCATATTGCTTTGTATTGTTATGCCAAAGTATTGTATTTATAATGTAGGAAAAGATAGACTGATATTTAATGTGAAGTTAACGTGCTAAGTTGTAGACAGGCACAATTAAAAGAAACCTACAGATAAGCTTTTGTTGGAAAAAGAGAAATATGCATCATTCATTCACACAAGTAAACACATCTCATGCACACATGACTGCCAACTCTGACAGCTCAGGCCAGAATGCCAGTGCTGCCCTGAGCTCTTGGAGTTGGCGGTCTTGTGTGTTAAAGGCTGTGGCTGAAAGCTTATATGTTAACGGAATTCCTGAATGACAACTCCTTCTACTCCATAGATGAATTTTTAGACATAGGCCAAAGAAATACAGTAAGCATTAACAATTGTACGGTATATAAGACTAACAATGATTATTTGGGATAAATGAATCTTGTGTACTTTGACACGTTCCACATCATTACGAAAGAATCGTGTTCATGATCCATGGAACAAGTAATATAACTAACTAACTAACTAACTAAAAATGCCTTTTAATTGTGACTGTCTGCAATATGTTGCCTTATCTTTACAGTAAGCAGCAATCTTTTCCTACGTCGTTGATACTCCCACACACAGTTTCCATCGTTGAAATATTATTTTTGTATTACTTTACTTCTTCCAGTTGTGACTCATAGATATTGTAGCCAGGGGATAATATGTTTTTCTTTAAGATTTTTGTAGTATACAGTTTTACATTTAGGAATATTTAAAGCAAGTTGGCAATCACTGCAGCTCTTTGAAATCTTATCAAGATCTGACTAAATGTTTGTGCAATTGCCTCCAGTTATAGATAACAGCATCACATGCAAAAAATCTGAGGTTACTATTAATTTTGTCTGTTAAGTCATTAATATAATATATGAACAACAAGTGAACCAACACATTTCCATGAGGAACATCTGAAGTATTTCTATATCTGTCAAACACACCCTCATCCAAGATAATATGCTGCATCCACAATCCAGTCACTAATTTCATTTGATACACTATATAGTACTTTTGATAATAAGTGTAGGTATGGTAATGAGCCAAATGTGTTTTGGAAGTCAAGAGATACTGCATCTTCCTGACTGATTTGTTTGATGGTTTTAGTATGAGATGTGAGAAAAGGGCAAGCTGTGTTTTACATGACATGTTTTCTGAATCCACACTGGTTGATATGGAAGAGTTCTTTCTCCTTGAGATATCTCAATAGTTCTGAGTTCATAATATGTTCTAATAATCTACAATAGATTGCTGTCAAGAATACTGGGATATAGTCATGTGGAAGACTACTGCTTTCCATCTTATAGACAGTTATCACCCTTGCTACCTTTCATTCATTGTGCATACTTTTTTCTTCAAACAATCTCTGGTGTATGATGGCTAAAATGGGGACTAACTTGGCCCCAAATTTTGTGCAGAATTTTTTTTACTGTGCTACTGATACTAACATCCATGCTCTTACACCATAACTAAAGGCAAGTCCAAATCTGAAAACAGAGTCCTAATGAAGTGTAACATTTAGCACACATTTTTATGAATGCCAGTTTAGAGACAGAAGAGAACTCCCAGCTGGATGGAGAGTGATAAAAGTTATTCCACATCACATGCAGCGTGATTCATGCAAATATGATTCATTTTGGCTGTGGTTCAAGAATTAAACTGTGGCAATACTTCTGGATTTTCCTTAACAGAGCATTTCTGCTTTTGCTTTCTTATCTTCAGTTTCAGGTCTTATGTCTCCCATGATGTCTTGACATTAACTTGGTGTCACTAACATTCATATGAGTAGAACTTCTTTGGATAGATGAAAGATACTTTAATAATATTACATTACTGTACTTATTGAAGACTTCAGGCATTGCCCTCTTGGCAGCCAGATGGCTTTAATCAGCATTCATCTTGCTACAGCCCTATGCTATGTTTATGCACTGTATGTAATAGTCTCCCTTTGCTTTTCATTACAGTGACTGTGTACAGTTGACAGTTCTTCCAATCAATGACAGGTCTACTAAGTATGTACATATTTACGTCATGGACCACAATAATTTTAAACTTTTTTTTAATATGTTTTTCTTCAGAGTTAACATTTAAATTCAGTATGACACTATTGACACTTCATCTAGCACTCTGGCCATATGACACTTTCTACTAGTTTTAGTTGTCCCTTGTCTTTTGGTAATGATTATTGTTACAGCTACTTCATGGTCACTGATCTTAGTTTAACACTGACTCCCACAAGGAGCTCAGGGCCATTATTTCAAATGAATTTCCATTTTGAAATGGGTATTAGGGAAATGTTTTGCTTTGCTTACTGAAACATAACAGTCTAATAAAAACTTATTAAACACATAAATTTTAACCATAAATAGTAATTTCTGACATAGAGGTGTATAGAAATATGTAATTTTGGAAAATTTATGAAAAAAAACAATTACAGAATATTAATTACACTAATGTGTAGAATTGGTAGGAACATTTTATAAGATATGAATCTTCTGTAATTAGTAAATATAACAAGTGTGTTGTTAATGTCTGACACCTAAGTGTTTATAAATGATACAATTAGTATATAGACTAGAATTCACTCATGTGTTTAATATGCAATAATCTAGGTAATCATTGAAATATGACATTTGTTTTAGGATGAGACTTTTAATTGTTAATTAATGAAAGAATAATTTTAAACGATGCTGAGGATTGTTTGGGTTTGTTAAAAAAGTATAAATAGTTACAGCCAGGTTGGCAAAGTCAGTCAGTTGGGTTTAGGTTTCAGAGCAGTGAGCATGTAGCTGTGCCTTTAGTATTGTAAGTATTGTTTGCCTTTGTAATAATATTTTAATTTTGTTTTGAAAGTATAATAAAATATTATGAAACATAACACAAGATTAAACTAGAATGAGATTTTAATTCTGCAGTGGAGTGTGCACTGATATGAAACTTCCTGGCAGAATAAAACTGTGTGTCGGACCGAGACTCGAACTCAAGACCTTTGCCTTTCGCGGGCAAGTGCTCTACCAACTAAGCTACCCAAGCCCAACTCATGTCCTGTCCTCACAGCTTTACTTCTGCCAGGCAAAGTTCCCAAGTTCCAGTCTCGGTCTGGCACACAGTTTTAATCTGCCAGGAAGTTTTGTATCAGCGCACACTCCACTGCAGAGTGATAATATCATTCTGGGAATATCCCCCAGGCCGTGGCTAAGCCATGTCTCCACAATATCCTTTCTTTCTGGTGTGCTAGTTCTGCAAGGTTTGCAGGAGAGCTTCTGTAAAGTTTGGAATGTGGGCGATGAGGTACTGGCAGAAGTAAAGGTATGAGGACGGGGCGTGAGTCGTGCTTGGGTAGCTCAGTTGGTAGAGCACTTGCCCACGAAAGAAAAAAGGTCTTGAGTTCGAGTCTTCATCTGGCACACAGTTTTAATCTGCCTGGAACTTTCAAGATAAAACTACATTAACTCTCCAGTAGTTAATTTACAGTGACTGTAAATGTACTCAGGATGACGACCGTGGCAGATTGTGAGAAACTATGAATAACTCCATTATTATGAGATATTAAGACAGGTTATAATTGGTGTATGGAGCTGGGATACAGTGTAATTCTGTAAAGTAATCTTGCATTTTGTTTCAGAGTTAACCCAGTTGTTGAAATAGTATTCCATTTTTTTTAGAACAGAACAATGAAGACAATGAGTAACACTGCAAAGGATGTAATGATACTTAAGTGAAAATGCAACTTGGAGAACCAATTGTAAGTACAAAATTTATTTGAATTTTCCCTTTTGGAAATTGTTTTTTGTTTGCGTTGTCATTGTGGAGGATAACAGGGGGGTAAACCACAATATGGGAGTTGATGATAATGTGGAGGTTAATGGAAACTGTAATTAATTGAGACAATGAAATCAGAGAGGACAGTGATCACAGTAGTGTATGTTGACCCTTTTGTGGACTTGAACCTAATGTATCAGCCTTGGATAGGTTGGTTCAACTTATGGAAGAACGATTGATGGAAGAACAACAAAGATCAATGGAAGAACAGAAAAAGATAATTGAAAAATTGTTTGATGAACATAAAACCTTTTTTGATCAGAAGCTTGATTCTATCGGTAAAAAGTTAGACAACCATGGAACCCAAATTCACAAGACAAAGGAGAGTGTAGATAAATGGTGGGAGAAAGTAGTCAACAGTATCAAAAATGTGTTGACTATAGAAGGGGGAATTGTTACCTTAAAACAGGAATACCAAAAAATTGAAGAGGGGCTAGATTCTGTGGAAAATTTCGAAAAAGACGCTACAGTTGAACTGTTACAATTAAAAAAGCTGAACAAAAATTTTGTAAAGAAATTCACAAAAACAGACCAAAATCTACAAAATTTCACTAAAATTGCAAATGAGAATTTTGAAGGGTTAAAAGTAGATGCAGGCACTTGTTTAGGCAAATTTTCGAACTTCAAATCTAAATTTCAAGAAATCTAAGATTCTGTTGGTGCAAAATCTTTCTGTAGTTACAGTCTGTTGTGGAATAATGTTAACATAAAACATTTTCAGAGGAGGGCAATATACATCCATTTGATTTCTTGTACCAGATGAAACTTAACTTGACTGATAAAATGAGCGATAGTTTGAAAATTAAATTTTGCAAAAAGTTTTAGATGGGGAGGCTTTGTCATGGGTAGACCAATCAATCAAACCTGAAATGTCATTTAATGAGGTAGAACGAGCTTTCATGAACAAATTCTGGTAAGAAACTAAACAAGCTAGAATTAAGTCAGAATTTTTGAATGGGCCAAATTTCAAGCAGAGTAATGGTCACATGAAAACCTTTTGTGAACAACACTTAAGAACTTCAGCATATCTTGATAAACCACTTGATGAAAGAATCCAAATAGATACTTTAAAATGTAGATTGCCACACAGAATACAGCAGAGTTGGCCTATGGGTCTGACAACACCATTTTTTGAGATTTGTGGACAAATTAGACTTAGAATGAGAAAGAAATGACATCTATAATGACAGGCAAGATGGCAGCAGAAACAGAAACAGAGCCTTCAGTTTCAGAAAGGGAAGCGGTAGAACAAACTGGACATATCAAAACTATGAATCCAAAAGACAACCTCAAATGAGCAGAATATTATTTTGATAAGGAATTTTGCGAAATTTCTTATCTGAAAACAAAGATGAACAAAAAAGTAAAAAATATGAATTTGAATTGAAGAAAACACTTTGACAAATTTCTTTAATGGTAGTAATGCAAGTAGTAGATGTTGATAGTGATGAGAACAGATCTGATGAGTATGGTTTAGTGAGAATGTTGAGTGACTGTGTAATTCCAGATGAAATTGCAATAGATAATAGGCAGGAAAATGAGGATGTGATAGAACAGAGTAGTCACAGTGTTGAGGTTGTTGATGAACTGTGTGAAGAGAGAGATGAGTTTGGTGTTGAAAATAATATTAAGTGTGATGATAATGTTTCTGATGAGAATGTTTCAGATGATGATACATTACTTACAGAATTAGATGGGATGGTATATGTAGAAGTCAAAGTTGATGATTTGATGCTGAATGATTCTGGAATTTCTATTATGTGTTTGAGTAATGAGTTAGAAATCAGTGGAGGATTGCCTGATAGATTAATGTTACCAGTTGATGTTAGTGATGTTGTGTCTGAATATGTTTGTGAAAATGGAAAAGAAGATTTAATTAGTGACAGAGTACTAAGTGTAGTCGATAACTACAGTATCAAATATCAGTATGGAGATCAAAAGTATATGGCCTTAAGCAAAATTTGTCAGAGTGTGTACGCAGATGATAAAATAGCCATGAAAAATATGGAACAGTCTCCTGGTGGTAATATGATTAGTAAATGTGTAGAATCCATAGTAAAAGGAAGTGGCTGTGATAAAGTGGTGGAAATAGTTAGTGACTATGGTGACAGATGTATCTACAGTGGCCAAAAGTTTGAAACCATAAATGAAATGCATCAAAATGTGCATTTAGGAAAGGAAAATTGTTTTCAAAATTTGGAACAGGCATCTAATAGTAACTCAATTAGTGAATGTTCACAAGTAGTGAAGGAATGGAATGTGTGTGTTGAAATCAGTAGCTTGAAGACAGATTAGAGGGAGTTTAGCAAAAACAATTACCTATATAATGAAAGTACCACAAAAGCAAATAAACAACCAGCAAATAGCAAACTTGTGTTGAAGAATGTATACTCTATGCCACACAGACAAACTCATGCTGTACACCTTGTTAAGACTCATTATGAATACTTTGATCCAATAATAAAGAAAACACTAATTGAAAGAAAATTACAACTCATAAAAAGTGCACGATAACGTAACACATTTGAAGCTAAAACTGTAAAAAAAATTTTGTGGTTTATATTCACATTTCTTTTATTTGTGAATATTTGCATATTTTTATCTATATTTTGTCTGTTCATATAGTAGGGCTTGAAAAGAGTATATTTGAACATCTGTGTATGCTTTTACCTGGCATAGATTGGGGGCTGTTTGATTTTTATGTAGGACCATTTGAATTTGTTGTTATTTGGACATAGGAAAGTGACACAACTGAAATTGTGCAAACAACCATAATCACCTGTTAGCATCATGATATTTGTTCTTTGATATTTGACGTACCACGGACAATTATTTGGTATGCATTTTACTTTACAAAGTCAAGATTATACTGTATACTTTAGCAGACTCTACAATGAGTACTTTAACCCAGTGAAAGTGAAATAACCAATAAGAGGACATTTATATTCATTTTTTGTTATCTCTGAATATTTGAACATTTTCTAAAAATTCTTATATCCTTCATAAATTATGAATTAAATAGTGATTTGAGGAGCTGAAATAGTTGAGAATACATTCTGTGTACTGTATAGTCAAGGCAAAATCTTGGGTTGAACATCCTTTCAGAACCATTTTTTCTGTAGCTTTGTGGTGAAATTTAACAGATAGGGGATCTGTAGTACTTTCATAGATACAGCATGTGGCATATGGTGCCTTGCCCCAGCCAGTGACTCCATATTTATTTTCTGCAATCACTTTCCTTTTACCACACTATCTAGTTAGAAAGAGCAGTTAGGATCCTTCTACTATCCTAGAGGATACAGTGTGCTATTTATAAGACACAAGTCTATATCTTGACCATGCACTTAACTTAGAGTGTGGAAGAACAAAACAATACCAATTTCTTTTTTTAGTTAGAAACCAGTATTTTCAAAAATGAATGTATCCATTTTTCTTAAAATTAAGGTTCATCATGTAGTGATTTGCTATTGCATACCAGTAAAATATGAACACAGTAATTTAGTATAGGTTGTTCAATGTGAAGGAACATGATTTATTACATGAAATTTTCAATGTAGAAGCAGATGATGTGACTGACTGTGTGGTATGGATATTGAATATCCGACAGATGATGTTCAAAAATATTGTGTGATTCTATCAAAGCTATGAATTCTGATTAAACATGTAGTGACAAGCATAACAATTGAGTGAGGACAGTAAGAACAGATGCTATTTCAAATGATGACAGCCTCAAATCATTCTAATGAAATTTTCCTCAGGAGGCTGCAAGGTCTTTTTGAAATTTGGGGGTGGCAAACCCAAGACTCCAAGCTGGTGTGACGCTTTCCTTTTCAAGTCTCATCTTCTTTTACTTATCTGTACAAACTAAATCCTCCCCCCATCCCCCTCCCCCTCCCCCCCCTCCCCCTTTTTTTTATACTAGTACAATCTTTGGGAAGGTTTAATAACGTGTGGTTTAATAATGCAACATATGTACGAATTCTGAGGAGAGTTGGTGTAATATTTACTTATCTTGTCTGTACAGTTATTCTCACTATGTTGATAAAGTTTTAATCTTATTTTGCTGATAACTTTGGGTAAAGTTGAGAAAATGTTTAGAGTTGGTGTGAAGTTTACTTAAGATATCTGTGCTATTATAGAGAAAATTTATTACTTTAAAACTGAGATGTAATTACTATTAGGTTAGACTGTTTGTAGCCTTAAATATGTGTTCTTATTTGGTTTGGCCTGTTACTATACCTATTATGTGAAAGTCACTGGATAGACATTGATTTACTATCAAGTATGAAAATACTTTGTGTCATGATCTTATCCTTAACATGTATTAGATCTAATATATAATTGGAAAGGGAACATTTATCAGAAAGAAATTTATTATGTTTGTATTACTTCTGTAATCAGTCTGTGGATAGTGATTAGGACAGAAGTGTTCTGATCCCCAGGATTTAAGAGTCACATAGTTTTATTTTCATGTAATTTTCTACCGCTTCAATGACCAAACCATTGGTAGTCTTATTTAATTATTCTTTTAGCATCTTAGTACTATAAGATAGGGATTATCTTTGCTACATGTCTGCTATCTGTATAAGTCATGCTTTCTCCTTAGTACAGATACAAGGTGTTCTTTGTCAAAAAGTCTACACAAATCTGAACTGTTTAATACTGCTGTATGTTACAGCAAGTCAATGCTTTTCAATGTATACAAATGTTAACTTACACTCTGTTTCTTAATGAAAACTAGTTAAATTTCTCCAGTATCTTATTGAGAATACTCTGATGAACACTAATGAGTCATTTGTAATGACTAGCAAAGGAAAAACAAAAGATTGAGGATTCAAATTCATATTCGAATTCTTGCAGACACCTACTTTCAACTGAAGACCAGTTGATTAATTAAAATGTAACTGATAAGGTAGTATAAATTTAACATACCTTTAGAGTGGCTGAACTAACTATTTTACTCCTAATATTAACCCATTCATATTTAACCACTAGTACTTCACCCTTTCCTTAACCTGTGTTGGAATTTACCTTATCTGTGCCCAATTTAAATTACTGTCTGATCTGATGTTGCTAAATCATATCTAATATGGTGGTGACCAATGAGAAATCTGTCAATTAGTTGTTGAGCAGTATATATTCTGAAAATAACCTGCTGGTACTTAATTTTCCAATGTAAATCTGATTCTACAGTGGCGTGTGGCCATGATGGCTCTCAGTCTCTACAAGAATGTGCTGAAAAATTTCGTATGACAACTTTCAAGCTATGAGAACAAGGTGCCTTTTAGAGTTATTGTGGGCAAATCCCTGTGGTTTCCTGACCAGAAATGTCCATGTCGGTTCAGTTGCTCTGAAGTCAGAGTTTGACTTGTAAAGGGATAAGGATGTTTGGTCTTTTTTTCATGAAAATAGGCGTTTGAAAGGCCAACAATTGCTGTTTCTTGTAAATTGCTCAGCAACAACCTTTACATTATATGATATATACTATAATCATCTGTTTAATCTGGTCTGTCTAGACTTAATATAATGTTACTCTGTTAAAATCTATAAAATTCTTTATAATCACCTATTGTCAGGGTAATTTCAAATTTATTAGTGTTTATTCATATGCACTGCTGCTTGTAATATTTTCTGCCTATATTCAGTACAGTGATATACTGTTACATGCAACGTGGTTTTCTGTAATCACTTATTATTAATGCTCTATTCCTTTCAAAAGAAATGACCTTACTATAATTAATCTACATCTTACAGGCACAAAATTAGAACTATTCGTGTACTGACATGTACTATAATGTGCTGTCACATGCAACCTAATTCTCTGTAATTATTCATTGTATTTGTGGTAAACTGCTTTCTTATGGCATACAGTCTCCCCCTGCTATTATTAATAGCAATATCATAACTATAATTGATTCTATCACTCTGCTAATGACTGTTTATTTATAAGTACTACCACTTGATATAGGGAAACATTCCACGTAGAAGTGACAGACGTGTATCGTCTGCTTGTGTCTGTATATGTGTGGATGGATATGTGTGTATGTGCGAGTGTATACCCGTCCTTTTTTCCCCCTAAGATAAGTCTTTCCGCTCCCAGGATTCGAATGACTCCTTACCCTCTCCAGTGCTCTTCATTGCACATAGAGGAGACTGAACACTCTATTATATTATGGTACTGTTTTGATTTTAGTGAAATGTTATCAAAGAACAAGTTAAAATTACAAAATGAGATTTAAGACAGGAAATGTTTAAATATGAACAGTTGGAATTTTGCTAAATTTAACTATTCTATTCAAAACAAACAATTACACAATATATATGATGGTCATAAGGAGTGGAGTATGAGACACATTTCAGGTTTTGCAACAAAGAACCTCTGCTGAGCAGAGATCTACAGTGTACTTCAGTTCAGTGCTCTTCATTGCACATAGAGGAGACTGAACACTCTATTATATTATGGTCTAATACTTGGTGTACTTGCCAAAGATAGGAGGTACCTAAATACAAACCAATATGGATTTTGAGTATCCGATACTAACATTCGTTCTACAACACATCGCCAATATTGAGAAAGGGTTATACACACCAGTGTGTCTATTGCACTCAGGAGAACCTGGAGGATCTAATGACAGAGAGAAATATACAAAAACAAGACCAATTCAGCTAACTTCCAATTGATAATTTTCTGATTAAAATAGATCCTCATATTCTTGTTGTAATACAAGCTGCAGACAAATTCTACGAATCAACTTGTTCTTCCTTTGTTCCATTAATTAATATTTTGTTTACTCTAGTTGAATCTTATACAAAATATCTTTCAGAAATTGTTTGTTAATCCAATTGATTGTAAAATGAGCACTGTTACGTAGATCTGTCAGAAAAGGTTTTGTTCAACTTTCAGTTGCGCAAATCCTTTTGGGGGTTGTTGAAACATAATAGTCTAATAGAAACTTATTAAACACGTAATTTTTTTAACATAATCAGTAATTTATGACGTAGAGGTGTATGGAAATATGTACTTGTCAAAAAGTTATGAAGAAAACAATTACAGAATCTTATTTACACTAATGTGTAGAAGTCCCATAATTGGTAGGAACATTTTATATGATATGAATCTTCTGTAATTAGTAAATACACTCCTGGAAATGGAAAAAAGAACACATTGACACCAGTGTGTCAGACCCACCATACTTGCTACGGACACTGCGAGAGGGCTGTACAAGCAATGATCACACGCAAGGCACAGCGGACACACCAGGAACCGCGGTGTTGGCCATCGAATGGCGCTAGCTGCGCAGCATTTGTGCACCGCCGCCGTCAGTGTCAGCCAGTTTGCCGTGGCATACGGAGCTCCATCGCAGTCTTTAACACTGGTAGCATGCCGCGACAGCGTGGACGTGAACCGTATGGGCAGTTGACGGACTTTGAGCGAGGGCGTATAGTGGGCATGCGGGAGGCCGGGTGGATGTACCACCGAATTGCTCAACACGTGGGCATGAGGTCTCCACAGTACATCGATGTTGTCGCCAGTGGTCGGCGGAAGGTGCACATGCCCGTCGACCTGGGACCGGACCTCAGCGACGCATGGATGCACGCCAAGACGGTAGGATCCTACGCAGTGCCATAGGGGACCGCACCGCCATTTCCCAGCAAATTAGGGACACTGTTGCTTGTGGGGTATCGGCGAGGACCATTCACAACCATCTCCATGAAGCTGAGCTACGGTCCCGCACACCGTTACGCCATCTTCCGCTCACGCCCCAACATCGTGCAGCCCGCCTCCAGTGGTGTCGCGACAGGCGTGAATGGAGGGACGAATGGAGACGTGTCGTCTTCATCGATGAGAGTCGCTTCTGCCTTGGTGCCAATGATGGTCGTATGCGTGTTTGGTGCCGTGCAGGTGAGCGCCACAATCAGGACTGGATACGACCGAGGCACACAGGTCCAACACCCGGCATCATGATGTGGGGAGCGATCTCCTACACTGGCCGTACACCTCTGGTGATCGTCGAGGGGACACTGAATAGTGCACGGTACATCCAAACTGTCATCGAACCCATCGTTCTACCATTCCTAGACCGGCAAGGGAACTTGCTGTTCCAACAGGACAATGCACGTCCGCATGTATCCCGTGCCACCCAACGTGCTCTAGAAGGTGTAAGTCAACTACTCTGGCCAGCAAGATCTCTGGATCTGTCCCCCATTGAGCATGTTTGGGACTGGATGAAGCGTTGTCTCACGCGGTCTGTACGTGCAGCACGAACGCTGGTCCAACTGAAGTGCCGGGTGGAAATGGCATGGCAAGCCGTTCCACAGGACTACATCCAGCATCTCTACGATCGTCTCCATGGGAGAATAGCAGCCTGCATTGCTGCGAAAGGTGGATATACACTGTACTAGTGCTGACATTGTGCATGCTCTGTTGCCTGTGTCTATGTGCCTGTGGTTCTGTCAGTGTGATCATGTGATGTATGTGACCCCAGGAATGTGTCAATAAAGTTTCCCCTACCTGGGACAATGAATTCACGATGTTCTTATTTCAATTTCCAGGAGTGTATAACAAGTGTATTGTTAACATCTGACACCTAAGTGTCATACATTTATTTTCTTTTTATTTTTTCTCCTTTAATCCAGTTTCTATGTCGTTCATAAAATGCAGTATCTTCTAAACTCTTACACCAATCAAGCCCAAACTTGGTTCTGTTGGTTGGAGTTAGAGGTATTTGTTAATCCTGCTTTTGAGTTCTTGTGGTGATATTTCCATAAAAACTTTCATTCCCTAACAAATATTTCTTTAGAAATCAAATACCAATTTTCTTAAATTTAGCATTAAATATGTTTCAATACAATTAACTATTTTCATTAAAATTTTTATCTTCTGTTTCACCACTTTCAGGGTTGAATTTCCAAAAACAATGAAACACTTGGACACTGTAGACTGGCAGTACACCCGTGGATATTTTGATTAATGAAACACTTATTTTTTTCATTTCTAAGCAACAAGCCAAATACCAGTTTTTAAAGATGTAGCTAGAGATGGAATTTTGAACAATCCTTTTCTAAAAGGTGCTTACAGAAGAAGATAAACATACTCTCCATATTTTAAGTTTCTATGTTTAGTAGCTTGGATTTGATGAAGATGAGCCACTCACTCAGGAAATTTCCTTTCATTGATAGAGATTTCAACCATTATGAATCTTATTTCCATGTATAAAAAAGTTTTTCTACTGCAGATTTGGTATAACTCACAAGAAGTACAGATGAAAGCATCACAAAAGCATAGAAACCATTACATAAAAATTCAAATTGTAAACAGTAGCATTTAAAACATTATGTGCAACAGTAGTAGCTTGACTCTGTAAATAAAAACAATTTCTTCAGAGTAGCTTTAGAAGATGCTTCCATTTGGTAGATTTAACTACATCAGCACAAAACAAAAATTTATTTCCTATTACATATCAAAATAAATGAGAAGATTTTGGTAATCTCAATATAATTAGAATTTGTAACTTCCTTAGTTACCTTTCTAGATAGCTTTGGGCAAGTGCATTAAGATCCTTTACAATTTCTCTCAAAGTTTCATTTTCTGTATTCATTAGGCTTTCATTTTCTTTGAGTGTCGTAATTAATGTCTCTTTTTCCTCCAACCTGAAACAGGGTTAAAAGTTTGCTTTCTGACAAAAAATTGTATTTTTGGCATTATTTGAAAAAACTGTAACAATTATTTCCATATTACAAAATTAAAACTATTGATTTTCCTCTAATGACCTTCTGTTGTTGATTAGCAAAAAGCAAAACACATTTAAGGTCTCAAAACTGCTGTGAAATCAGGCAATAACTAATATTCCTGAAACTGGTCTGTGTTCTTTATTTGAGTTCATAAAACTGTTAGGCGAATTCAGAGTGTTTTGTTAGTTGGAAACACAGATATTATACAAGGATTTAAAAAAAATAAACATAAAATATATTTAGCTACTTCAGATAAGTAGATGTAGCAATAGAGTGATTGTCATAAGAAGTATTGTAAATTTTGGCTGGTTAAGTGTTCTTTATTGTACCTGCTGAATATTGTTTGTCATAGACTATTGGAAATCTTTCCCTCATTCACTACAACATCCACTATTGAGGCCAGCAATTTTGGCCTTTCTGCATGATTTGCTGAGGCCTCTCTGTAGAGCAACTTGTTCTACTTCAATATTCTCTGGCAAACAAACAGACTTTGGCTGAGGTCAATTTGTTTCCAAAATTGTTCCTTTGTGTACAAATTGATCATACAGCCTGTGAATGTTTCTCTTGTAAAAGGCCCATTGTGTGTTACATTGTTGTCAAAACCACCACTGAGTCACAAAAGGAACTTTGGTTTCATGAAAATCTAACACAACTGGTGACTGCTGCGGCATTGTTAGCCATCCCTTGTCAGTCACGTTGTTATCACTACTCTCCCAGCAATGGTAGCACGAATTACATTTCATTTCATAACTCTTTTTTTTTTTTCTTCAAGCTCTACTGCTATTGCTGTTGAGGTGCTCAATTGGATAGCTAATCCAACTCATAAATCATGTGTGAATCAAATGGTGACACACTTCACATTCCAACCTGGACATGCATTAACAGAAGCAGTTGCATGTGAGATGTTATAAAACCATGTTTCATTCATGCTGTTTCTCCAGATGATCATTATTGTCAAAAATAAGTGGTTAAATAATCCTACAGGGTTACCAAATGATAGGGTTGTTGATTTCCTTTTTTTAAATTCATAAGTGTATTAAATATTTTGTTTCAAGTAAAAAACTGCAATCATTTCTGTGATGTCTGCAACAACCAGTGGTAACTGTATCAGCTGGAGGCTGATTTTCCTGTCCTTTGCACACAGTTGACATCCTATGAACACCACACAATGTAGGTTTCCTGGTCTCCACTACCCTCACATCATCCTATGTAAGAGCTATCATGATGTCATAATATATGAACAAAAGGTAATTATCTGGAAAGATTTTGCGGAAGGATTATTCATGATTAGACCTCCAAAAAGACAACAGTTTATTCAGTAAGATGAAACATTAACATCATTGTTGCTAGAAAGCCAACATGTTCTGTTGAACTAATAAAGAACATTATTACACTGAGCATACAACTTTTATTTGAAATTATACAGGGTGAATCACTTAAAACTTGCATTGCAAATATTGCGGAAGTGAAAAGAGCTATTGATGTGTCATTTTCACAGCATGGATTGGTAGTCAGTTGCTGATATTGTTAGCCAATAAATAGATTGTAATAATACTTACATAGTGCATTTTTCATGCAAACGTATATTTTTTTCATGGAGCAATGCCTATTGACATTAACAAATTAAAGGAAGAGTAATTTAGAAAGTCAGTGTTGTTTGTTGCACCATTCTTTTTTTTGTTTTTTGAAACGTTCCCATATTGACAATTGTAGGATATCTGTGGCAGCACATAGTAAACAACAACTCTAATGCATACACTGGTTATATGAATTCATAGTAGTAATGAGACAACTTACCATCACAGGTTGTGTTCAAAATGACCACCTATAGCAGCAATCTGCACTTTCAGTCTGGTATTGAATGGCTGCTGCACACATGCTAGCATTTCAGCATAGATGTCTGAGCAAGCTGTAGTAATACATAATTGCATATTGTCAGGCTTAGTTGGTGTGCCCCTGTAGACAGCGTCTTTCAGCTTTTCTCACAGAATAAAGTCTACAGGCATAAAATCCAGGAAATGGACCAGCCAAGGTACAGGTCGTCTGCATCCAATCTTATTATATGGAAACAAATGATGAAGACATGCTTTAGTACTCTGTGCACTACGCGCTGGACAGTTATCATAATGGTATCACAGGTTCCTCCAAGGGTGTGGCGAAACGTCTTCTAGCATCCATGGAAGTTGCTGTTGGGAAGCTATAATATTTTTGCACATTCAGAATGTCCCATTTATGACAAATGGGCCTATGAGCTGATGGCTCACTATCCCACACCACATATTTACATTCTGTGGATGATGATGTTCCATCTGATGAGGCCGATGGGGATTGTCAACAGATCAGTAGTGCATGTTTTGGCAGCCACCTTGCCATGATTGATAAATCTGGCTTCATCAATGAGCAAGATACATGATACTTCTAGAGTATCCTATCTCAATGCCCACACACAGGAGTTAACATGAACCTCACAATTATTTCCATGTAGCTCCTGACACAGAGAGGTGTGATAGGGATGGAAGCTTTGTCAATGGAGATTCCTGACTCACAGTACTTTCTCATGTGCCTGCACAGCAGATAAAGTGTGTATCATCTGCAAAATCAGCAAGAACATTAATTTCCCCTTCTTTTTCCATCACTTGTTTTCTTGTGTTTCATCGTCTAGGTGTTACACTATCACTTTCAGGTAACTGGTTCAAGAGGTTGATAAATAGTTGCCAAGATTGTTGACATGTATTGGGTATCTTGGCACATACACCATACAAGAACAAATAGCATTATCCCTATACTCTTCGTACACAGTGAGCATGTAGGCTTTCTCTTAGTTGGTAAATCCCATTGTCCACTCACAGCCTACTTGGACTGTCATACACTAACTGACTAGCAAGTTGCAGTGCAGTAAAGGAAAACACAAGCACAGTGTAAGCAAAAACAGTAACATTTTACCTACCAACAAATGGCACAAATAAGTGCTGGTGTGGGAACTTTTCAAAATATGGTATCTCATAAATGACTCATATTAGAATTCAGCAACAAATGTCAGTGACATTCGACTTTACCCTACTTTTAGTATGTTACATAATGTTACTATTCATTGCTCCATTTAAAACAGGGTATGTTTGCACAAGAAACACACTTTCTAAGTATTATTACAATCTGTTTATTGGCTAACAAGAAGAGCTTCTGCGGGGAAATCGCATATCAATAGCACTTTCCATTTCTACAGTATTTGTGGTGCAAGTTTTGAGTGATTCACCCTGTATAGCTTTATTTTGCTGTTATGTAAATTGAAAAGAAAGTGACTGAACTGAAAGTTGTGGAAAACAGGACATTGTCAACTTTAACCTTTGAGTGGGAGCAGCTATGTATAAAGTTTGCCAACCATGAAAAATATTGTTTGTACCACTTCATTGTTGTTTAGCAATTGCAAGCTCATGTCTATTCCTTCACTATTGCTTCAACTAAAACAGTGATAAATTTAATTATCATACATCCTATGAGCAGCAGTAATATGGAAAAAAAAACAGCACGCTAGACAGGAAGAATTTACAATCTGTACAGAAAATTGACCCAGATTATGAGCTAACAGCACAAACCCACCGTAAGGCAGTTCTCTGTGAGGTAATTAATAACCAAATAAGCTGCTGGCTGGGATCTGATGCAACTCCACTATTTAACATTTCAAGTGTGTTACTACATTGGGGTAGCACATGTATGTGGCACCAAGTACATATAGAAAAAAGTTCATTTTATTATTGTTTAATGAAACAGTGCTTTAGCTCATGTAATGTAAGTTCATCCCTTAGGCACTGGCAACTATCACAACTGAGGTGGCACCAACCAGTGAAAATGGTACCCTTGCTATTACCGTCCACCTGACAGGCAGCACTTGAACCTTAAGTGTGAATTCCACCCTGCACCACCCCCCACCCCCACACCCACCCCCACCCCCAAATGGGTCTGTCCTGTGGTGACCTGCCTCAGTCCTGAGGCACCATCCCCAAGCCTTTGGCACCAAGACACCTGTCACCACCACCACACCCACAACACATGCTCCCACTGTCACATATGTTCCAGCCTGCCAGCAAGATGTGAGAGTGGTGGTGGTTATGGCACATGTGTGGAGAGCACTAGGTGCTGTCTGCCATGTGTCACCTGCCTGAGCACCAGCATGGAGCTGCTTTCAAGCTAGGTCCCACCCCAACATAGTGGCACACCCAACTGCAGTGCAACACCACATCCTGCCATGAATGGTGGTACAGCAGTGTTGGCACTACATATGCCCCACAACTTGACATCCTGGAGGCTGCCATACACCATGCCTCTGCCTCTGACATCATCATTGGACCTGTTCCTGCTGACACCACACTGCCACGCCAGGAGCTTTCAGTGTGTCCATCAGTTTTCATAGGAGAGGGTAGGGAGGTGAGCTGTACACCAATGTATTACTATGCATGTGCCCAGCTCCCACCTGCCCCTGCAGATGATCACATGTCGTAGGATGTAGGAGACAACACATCAACCAGCTGAAATCATGTCACTATAAGCATTCTAGGACAAGGGTTTTCATGCCTCTTTTACACAGTGCCTAGGATTTACCCAGTGCTATAGAAAGTGCACCCAAACCTGACACCTCTTGTGCTGACATCAAGCTGTCCACATGAGAATCACAGTGATTAAATGTTTCCTAAATGTTCAGGTTATTAATGCATCGGAACTTAGTGACTTACCTTAGTGCTATGATATAGGTGCATGACCTGTGAAGAAGTCAAATGTTAGTTTCATGTGCCTATTTGGTGTACAATATTGCATGCTTCCCTTTACACCTATGGAGAACTAGTAGACATATGACTGACATGTTATTTTGAGGCACGAATGACTTAGCACTACCACACCATGGGTTTTCTGATAATGGAGTATCTGCTTCATGGAGTCTATGGTTCTGCAGTGAGTGCAATGTTATCTGACCCCTTTGTGAGCTAGGTAACCTGCTGGGACACCCTGTATGCAGCCATTACATCAAAATTCGATCTTTGTTGGATTATTTCCAGAATGAGACTTTCACCCTACAGTGGAGTGTGCGCTGATATGAAACTTTCTGCGAGCCGGACCGAGACTCAAACTCGCATCTGTGAATTTTGGAAGGTAGGAGATGAGGTACTGGCAGAAGTAAAGCTGTGAGGACAGGGCATGATTCATGCGTGGGTCTCTCAGACGGTAGAGCACTTGCCAGCAAAAGGCAAAGATCTGGAGTTCGAGTATCGGTCCGGCACACAGTTTTTGTTAGATTAGTTCACCTAAAGACCCTCAGACCATCGTATCATTAGATGTGCCATCCAGTTGCCTTGGTTATTGTACTAGATAAGTCACTACATTCTTGTAAATTGTATATATTTTTGCTATCTTCAGTTTTGTTAGGTCAGGTTCACTCATGTTACCCATGTAAGTCTGGTTACTTGTGGGATGCATTGTTCTTCAATCCCTGTATTAAATTAATCACATTTCCTGTACTGAAAAGAATATTAACAATGTCCTTTCATGTTGTCTAAAGAGATGATGTTAACTGATATTTTCAATGGATGTTGGGCACTCAGGAAGTATATAGGCATATCACATGGCCTGAAGCTACTTTGTTCATAGATATTTTTGGAAGTTTGTGCAACAGATTTTGTCTTGTCAATATTCAAGTAAAGGAACTGGTAATATCTCAGAATGGAGATGAGTTCAGCCTTGGGCCATTGTAGCTACAGCCCTTCAGTAAAGAAAGGTCTCCATGTACTAATCTCATTGCCTGTTTTTGAAGCATAAAAACTTTTTCAGCTCATGCAGGTTTTTCCCATAACATTATAGCAAAGGAGTTTATACAATGGAAGTATGCAAAATATGACAAGAGCATTATTTCTCTGTCAACAATGTGAAAAATCACTCTGATTTCAAACCATGCTGAACCAAGTTTTTTGGGCAGCTGAGCATATTTTTGTTTCCGGCTTAACTGTCTCTCCATCTGGATGCCTAGGTATTTCATATCTTGATTTCAGTAATATCTTGATTGTTAATATCCAATTCAGGAACTTGTAGTTTATTTGTATATGAAACTGTGTAATACTTCCTTTTTTAAAAGAAAGTAGAGAGAGTCCATTTGCTGTGAACCACATCACTGCATTTCTTATAACATGCTCCTATGTCCTGAAACTATACAGCTCCTGCTATTTGGGTTTTCCCAAAAAAATGATACAGAAAGAAAATATGCAGAATAAACTTGTTTCTTGATTTTTAAACTGCCTATATCAACAGTCATGAACACAGCAAAGATAGTTATCCTGTGATATTTTATTAATGCTAACTGCTGGGTTTTTCAATTAAGGTTGTGATTTATCTGTAGTCTGAAAAACTTGATAAGTTCTATGGCTTGAGCACTGTTGGTTGAAAAAACTGTTTTATGATGTGTGTAGTTTATGAGAGGCACAGAACGGTATGTACTCAGATGTATTAAAATTAAATGGTAATCCACTTGAATATTTCTTGTGTGTGGTGTTATGCAGCCATAACAAACTGCATGAAATGCATACTGTTGTAATATTACTCTACCACAGCAGCTTTCATTTATATTTCATTTGATAATACCAGTTTTAAGTGATTGCTAATTCTCAAGCAGTACCTAGACAAAATCAAGATATTATCAGCATACATATTTGTTATATCCATGTAGAAGTACAGTTGGCAACTCCATTATCATATTTTCTCATTATAAACAAACATTGTTTGATGATACCCTTTATCACCCCTGACAGAATTTCTACTACTTGCAAAAACAGGAAGAGAAAGGAAGATGACAGAAAAGATTTCTAAATGCAACAGTAACAATAACAAACATAATTGTTGGGTTCAAATTAGTGATATGAATATAATAGAGGGAAACATTCCACGTGGAGAAAATATATCTAAAAACAAAGATGATGTAACTTATCAAATGAAAGCATTCACATGTTGATAGACCCACAAACAAACACAAACACACACACAAAATTCAAGCTTTTGCAACCAATGGTTGCTTCATCAGGAAAGAGGAAAGGAGAGGGAAAGACAAAAGGATGTGGGTTTTAAGGGAGAGGGTAAGGAATCATTCCAATCCCGGGAGCGGAAAGACTTACCTTAGGGGGGGAAAAGGACAGGTATACACTCGCACACACACACATATCCATCCGCACATATACAGACACAATCAGACATTTGTAAAGGCAAAGAGTTTGGGCAGAGATGTCAGTCGAGGTGGAATTGTTGGTGGGTTTGATGTGGACGGATGTGTGGACCTGGCCATTAGACAGATGGAGGTCAACGTCAAGGAAAGTGGCAAGGGATTTGGAGTAGGACCAGGTGAATCTGATGGAACCAAAGGATTTGAGGCTGGAGAGGGAATTCTGGAGTTCTTCTTCACTGTGAGTCAAGATCATGAAGATGTCATCAATAAATCTGTACCAAACTTTGGGGTGGCAGGCCTGGGTAACCAAAAAGCCTTCCTCTAAAAGACGCATAAATAGATTGGCATATGAAGGCGCCATCCTGGTACCCATGGCTGTTCCCTTTAATTGTTGGTATGTCTGGTCTTCGAAAGTGAGTCAGGATGAAGCTGGCTAATGTAATGAGGAAAGAGGTTTTAGGCAAGGTGGCAGGTGATCAGTGTGAAAGGAAGTGCTCCATCGCAGTGAGGCCCTGGACGTGCAGAATATTTGTGTATAAGTAAGTGGCATCAATGGTTACAAGGATGGTTTCTGGGGTAACAGATTGGGTAAGGATACCAGGAGTTCGAGAAAGTGGTTGGCATCTTTGATGAAGGATGGGAGACTGCATGTAATGGGTTGAAGGTGTTGATCTACGTAGGCAGAGATAGATTCTGTTGGGGCTTGGTAACCAGCTACAATGGGGCGGCCGGGGTGATTGAGTTTGTGAATTTTAGGAAGTAGGTAGAAGGTAAAGGTGCGGGGTGTTGGTGGGGTCTGGAGGTTGATGGAGTCAGGTGAAAGGTTTTGTAGGAGGCCTCAGGTTCTGAGGATTCCTTGAAGCTCCACCTGGACATCAGGAATGGGATTACCTTGGCATACTTTGTATGTAGTGATGTCTGAAAGCAACAGTACCTTCATTACTGGATCAGACTCTGAATGTGACTCTCCAGCAGGGATACGACTTCCTATAATCCTGCCCTGAAATGAGATCCATCCTTCACGAAATCCTCCCCACTCCACCAAGAGTGTCTTTCCTCCGTCCACCTAACCTTCTTAACCTCTTGATTCATCCCTATGAAATCCCTAAAACCACCTTCCCTACCCTCTGGCTCCTACCCTTGTAATCGCCCCCAGTGTAAAACCTGTCCCATGCACCCTCCCACCACCACCTACTCTAGTCCTGTAACCCGGAAGGTGTACACGATCAAAGGCAGAGCCACGTGTGTAAGCACCCACTTGATTTACCAACTGACCTGCCTACACTGTGACGCTTTCTATGTGGGAATGACCAGCAACAAACTGTCCATTCACATGAATGGACACAGGAAGACAGTGTTTGTTGGTAATGATGATCACCCTGTGTCTAAACATGCCTTGGTGCATGGCCAGCACATCTTGGCACAGTGTTACACCGTCCGAGTTATCTGGATACTTCCCACTAACACCAACCTGTCAGTACTCCAGAGATAGGAAGTTGCCCTTCAGTATATCCTCTCTTCCCATTACCCACCAGGCCTCAACCTCTGCTAATTTCAAGTTGCCGCTGCTCATACCTCAACTGTCATTCAACATCATCTTTGCCTCTGCACTTCCACCTCGACTTACATCTCTGCCCAAACTCTTTGCTTTTAAATGTGTCTGCTTGTGTCTGTATATGTATGGATGGATATGTGTGTGTGTGTGGGGGGGGGGGGGGCGCTAGTATATACCTATCCTTTTCCCCCCTAAGGTAAGTCTTTCCGCTTCCGGGATTGGAATGACTCCTTACCCTCTCCCTTAAAACCCACATCCTTTCGTCTTTCCCTCTCCTTCCCTCTTTCCTGAAGAAGCAACTGTTGGTTGTGAAATCTTGAATTTTGTGTCTGTGTTTGTGTGTCTATTAACATTCCAACGCTTTTGTTTGGTAAGTTACATCATCTTTGTTTTTAGGTATATTTTTCCCACGTGGAATGTTTCTCTTTATTTTATTTATATATACACACACACAAACACTCGAGAAACATTTCTAAAATATTTCTATACTACAGAATTCTACTGAACTAAATCACAGGATTGTCAAAGTAGAATGTTCCTGATTCATTTATAAACTACATATAGGTTAGAAGAAAAGTTTGACTGTCTCAGAAAACATGAAAAATGAGACAGACAGATGGGGTAGCACTACTGCCACATAATCAATCCAACACAGGCTGTTGAACCCCCTACTTGATTGTAGGTGTTACTTCTGTTTTAATGCACATTATAGTAGGTTCCTCCTCCTTTTTACATGATAAACAACTCTACATGCACCATCATTCAACATCTCACTATAATTAGCATTGACACTCGGCTTACTACTAACATTTACATTACCCTTACCTGTTATTACAGCACATTTACATGCACATGACTCTTCATCACTACCTGCTGTGGTGCAAGCCAGAAAAGGGACATTATCTAGTTTAAATGGTTTAATCCAGAATTAAAATCATCTCCTCCATTTCTTTCACTTGAATTTCTCCTACCATTTCCATGCACATTCTGGTTAACTTCCACCAAACCTTTCTTTGAATTTCTATTCTAATTAGTCCTTTTCATCCTATTTACCAGAAATTCCATCCCTGATTGAGTATTGTCATCAAAATTCCACTCATGGTTTCACACTATCCACTTTATCAACATAATTCAATAAATCGTTAATATTACCCCTAGGAGCTGCTACAATCAATTCTCTAACTTTCTCAGGTGACTTATTTTCTAAACCCATAATTATTGATTCACTAACTAGGTCTTTGTACAAATATTTCAGTTTGTTTATCCAAAGCTGACAACCTTTCACAGTACTCTTCCTAGACTCAATCTCTATCTCCAAAAATTCACTCAAAATTGTCTGCTGCTTCTCTTTGGAGCAATAATTCGTCTTAAAAATGCTTTCTCAAAGCTTTTCCACAAAGTACAGCTATCAGCTATCTGATCTGCTCATCCATAACATCCCCTTTCAAAAAACATCTCACAAAAGACATTTTTTTTGTCATTCTATGTTTCAAGCAAAACATGGAATTCCCCAATGAAATTCAGTGGATGCTTTTCCCCATATGGTTCAAAATTATTAAATTTGTTACAACTAACAAATGAAGGACTGTTTTGAACACTACATATTCTATGCTTTTGATTTTGTACCTCTTCCGCCTTTTTTCTCCATTTCAGCCAATTTGGAATCTACATTTTTATTTACTTTTATCAATTTTTCCTCTACCACTACTGCACACTTGGTTTCTGCCTCTGTTTCTAAATAATTTTTAATCTGATCAATTTGGCTCTCTCAAGTTTAACCCTGTTTTCAGTACAAAGTTTCCTGGCAGCTTTGACTTCATGATTACACTGGTTTTCAGAAGCCGCCACCCTCCTACTACAGTCATCAGAAAGGTCCTTTCTCTCTTCTACACATTTACTACTCATTAATGCTAATTTCTCATTAGTATTCTATTCTACTTTCTTTATCTTTTCATCACAGTCTTGAATTACTTTCTTCTGCCTTCTTATTTAGTTCTGAAACATTAGAGCTGACTACCTTATCTCCTTTGTAATTTCTTTCTTCAGTTCATCCTTTAAGTTAACCATGTCAGTTAAAATGCTATCAGTTTTCTCTTCCACTTTGCTAATGTCATTTTTTATACTATCAATGTCTTCTTTCATACTCATACTACTCATAATTTGCATTAACTTCACCTCGTATTTTCCAACTGCCATAAACTTTTGCCTTTGCTGATATTCACTACTAGGTTCCTCCTCCTTAACCTTAATGATTTCATCCACTTCAGTACTGTTTTTGTCCATTTCGCTCACATCACCACATAGTGTATATGGCGATTTTATCATTCCTTCAACAATAGGACTTATGTCCCCATCATTCAAAGTTACATTCATGTTTGATGTATAATCACTATTGTCTACAGAACCATTCCCACTTAATTCTTTCTCTCCATTTAATAACTTAACATCTACAGCTATGTTCTCAGTCACACTGTCTTGTTTGTTAAGGCCACTCATTATGGAT
Source organism: Schistocerca gregaria (assembly GCF_023897955.1). NCBI lineage: Eukaryota > Metazoa > Arthropoda > Insecta > Orthoptera > Acrididae > Schistocerca > Schistocerca gregaria. The sequence goes on from NC_064922.1 coordinate 684,367,171, forward strand.
CACTTAAATTGAAATGACTTTTGTTATGAAGTTACCTTATTCTCATCCACTCTTATTCTGCTGCTCTGCAGTTGTCATTTCAATCTGTACAGCTGCAGCAAGTTGTAATTCTCTTGGAGAGGCATCTGTTTGTCTCCGGTCAGCAGTGTCCACCTGCATGCTGACTGGCTGCTCCTGTACAAAATGGCTGCTTCCATAGAACCCACTTGCTGATTGGTTCCTGTTGTCCATGGCCATGAAAGCCACAAGCTGATTGGCTGTTACACCACTGCACTGCAAACCTCTGTTGAGTTCACTATCGAAGTTCACTAGTTTATTATGCCCACATGCCTCACACGGGATACAAAATGTGATCATTGCCTGCATTGTCAACATACTGCATTGCTATACTGGCTGAAAAATGGACCTTGGAAGTCAAACACGGACTACTTTAAATGATGTAGCCAACAGGTACACACTTGTGTTTCACAGTTGTTTACTTTCTCTGTTCACAGGATACTTCCCGGGACTGGATCAGACTCTGAATGTGGCTCTCAAGCAGGGATACGACTTCCTAAAATCCTGCCCTGAAATGAGATCCATCCTTCATGAAATCCTCTCCACTCCACCAAGAGTGTCTTTCCGCCGTCCACCTAATCTTCTTAACCTCTTGTTTCATCCCTATGAAATCCCCAAACCACCTTCCCTACCCTCTGGCTCCTACCCTTGTAACTGCCCCCCGGTGTAAAACCTGTCCTATGCACCCTCCCACCACCACCTACTCCAGTCCTGTAACCCCGAAGGTGTACACGATTCAAGGAAGAGCCACGTGTGAAAGCACCCACGTGATTTACCAACTGACCGGTCTACACTGTGACGCTTTCTATGTGGGAATGACCAGCAACAAACTGTCCATTCGCATGAATGGACACAGGCTGACAGTGTTTGTTGGTAATGAGGATCACCCTGTGTCTAAACATGCCTTGGTGCACGGCCAGCACATTTTGACACAGTGTTACATCCTTCGGGTTATCTGGATACTTCCCACCAACACCAACCTATCCAAACTCCGGAGATGGGAACTTGCCCTTCAGTATATCCTCTCTTCTTGATATCCGCCAGGCCTCAACCTCTGCTAATTTCAAGTTACCACCGCTCATATCTCACCTGTCTGTCAACAACTTCTTTGCCTCTGTACTTCCACCTTGACTGACATCTCTGCCCGAACTCTTTGCCTTTACAAATTTCTGCTTGTGTTTGTGTATGTGTGGATGGATATGTGTGTGTGTGCGAGTGTACACCTGTTCTTTTTTCCCCCTAAGGTAAGTCTTTCCGCTCCCGGGATTGGAATGACTCCTTACCCTCTCCCTTAAAACCTACATCCTTTTGTCTTTCCCTCTCCTTCCCTCCTTCCTGAAGAAGCAACCATTGGTTGCGAAAGCCAGAATTTTGTGTGTCTATCGACCTGCCAGTGCTTTCGTTTGGTAAGTCACATCATCTTTGTTTATATATACACACACACACACACACACACACATACATGACCCTACCCTAGGAAGCACTGACTCGTCCGATAACTATCCAGATGCATAAAAGAAATAATGGTGGTATCAGACGTTTCATATGAATCTTGAGGGAGGCTGTGCCGTTATAAGTGACTGAATGAATGAAATGAAATTTCTCAAACTTCAAGTAAAATAATGATAACCAGGAGGTCAACAGCTCAAAACATGCTACATACTCAGTAATATGATAATATAAATTGTCTTTCATGACTAATTACAATAAGAAAGTGCACCCGATTATTTTCATAACTAATACAACTCATGTATTGGTACACATCAACACAGGATGCTCAATTTAGACTTTCTAAAAAGTATAAATGCAGACAACAGAAGTTTATTATGTGTGGTTTTTTCTTATTACTGTATATTTGACAGTAAATGCATTTTATACACTGAAGAGACAAAGAAACTGGTACACCTGACTAATATCATGTAGGGACCCCTCGAGTATTCAGAAATGCAACAACACAATGTGGCATGGACTCAACTAACATCTGAAATATTGCCGGAGGGAACCAACACTATGTATCTTGCAGGCTGTTCATAAATATGGAAGAGTATGAGGAGGTGGAAATCTCTTCTGAACAGCATTGTAGCAGCAGCAACTAATCTAACAAACGTGCCCTACATTTGTTGTCATATAGCCATTGCTGACCACAGTGCCATATTCTGCGTGTTTACATATATCTGTATTTGAATATGCATGGCTATACCAGTTTCTTTTGCGTTTCAGTATATATAACATGTTAAAATTGAAAATACAAGTGAGCGCAATTATATCCCATCATTTAGTCTGTTGTTACTTGAACAATAAACTTGTAACCTGCATAAGCAAAATTTATGAGAATAGAATTAATGGTTTGTGGCTTAAGTTCCAAATCAATTGTTGTAACAAATGTAATAAACTTCTTAAGTGAAATTGAATCATATTTAGTGCTATAAAACTACAGAGTGATTATAATTAAATTCAAACTTTCAAAATTTTGTAGACATAACATCACTGGTCAGAATGACATCAAATCACAACGACATGCTACCAGAGTAGGGGAAAACATATGGCAGGAGAAAAAAAATAGTATGAAAATTGATCAATCGATGCTGCTGTATTTGTCAGAATATGTAAATGAAAACACCTGTCATGCACATGACCCATTGAAGTTGATATAAACATGATGGGTATGCAGATTTTCATCTTCTCACATCTGCGACGTTTGCCATGATTATCTCAAAGCAGGATTGCGCTCTGCTTGTAAAGCTGTATTACAAGAATGATGACGGTGCACCCATCACTCTGCAGAAGTTCCAGATACTGAAGGGTTTGAAAAAAGGCTTTGGTCCAATGACTGCTGTGGGTCTGGAGAACATAATTCAAAAATTTGAAAAGACCGTGTCTTTTGGTGTGCAACCTGGTCGAGGGAGGAAGTGAATTGATTCAACATTAGTGGGAGAAGTGGCCACAGCAATGCAGGTGGAAATGAGTGGTGATGTGCAAACAAGTAGAGCATGGAGAATTGCCTGAACATTGGACACACCCATGAGCATGGTGTGTAAAATCCTATGAAATATCCCTCTTTGTTATCAATTGAAAATTATGCATGTGCACAAGTTGCTTCCTGTTGACCTGCAAGCAAAAGAGACCTTTGCTTTAGAATTTCTTGCTTGCCTGGAAGTGGACAATGATGGGCTGTGGAAGATTTTGTGGACAGACAAAGTCTACTTCCGTCTGAAAGGATATTTCAATACACATAATTGCTGAATATGGACAACGGAAAATCCACACATAAATCAGCCAGTACCACTTCATCCTGGAAATGTCACTGTGTGGTGCTGGTTTATGGAATCATTTACCATAGGACCATATTTTTTTGAAGACACACATGCTTCTGGTCCTATTACCTGTACCATCACTGGTAAGTGCTACGAGTTTCATTTGTGCAATCTTGTCATTCCAGCTCTCCAACGGTGTGGATGCGTGGACGGGATAATTTTTATGCAAGATGTTGCACATCCACACATTGCAAATCCAGTTAAGCAGCTGCTGAAGTGCCATTTCAGGATTGCTAGAATTATCAGCCAACATTTCGCTACAGCCTGGTGGCCCCGATCATCTGATCTTAATCTGTGTGTGACTTCTGGCTGTGGGAATATCTGAAAGATTTTGTGTTCATTGTTCCAACTGCAAACTTAGCTGCATTTAAGGCATTCATTGCACAATGCATTCTGAATATGACCCACGAAACACTTTGATTAGTTGTGGAACACACTGTTTTTTTATATCAACTTGTTGCAGAAAACAGTGAACAGCATATTCAACATGTATTGTGGCAGTCACATGGAAATTAATAATCCAATTTGATTTTTATTAATGCTGTTTATGCAGTTTTTGGCCTCAGGACACTTAAAAAACAATGTAATTGGTGCTTTTTATGTGGGTTTTGGCCTCAGGACAATTAAAAACATATTTTTCCCATTAGATGTGATATGACCTGGTGCCATGGTGGATGGACTTACCTAATGAACAGTATCACACCTGTATACCCTTGCATATTGAGTAGTACAGTTTGTTTAATGTCATACGTACACCTTAGACATTGTTATATGTTTCATTTGTCATTTGTAGTTGACCACTATTAAATTATGATGATTAAGTGCCTTCCATTGCTACATTTTGTAACTATTTATTTTTCTTCTGCCATACATTTTCCCCCTTCTCCGATAATATTTCATTGAAATTTGACATTATTCTGACCAGTGGTGTTATTTCTACAGTGGTTTGAAAGTTTAAGTTTAATTATAATCACCCTGTATAGTAGCATTCTAGAAATATTAGTAAATTACAACACTTTATCAACAAACTTATCAGGCTCTATGAATAGAAAAAAATAAATATGTAGAAAAGATGTGTGTTGGAACTGATTCAAATCAAGTTATGAGGTTACTATAGAATGTGGTATGTACGTATAAGGACTGAGTACTTTGGTTACTGTTTTTTGATGTATGCTTATTATATGTGCTCTGAAGAAAGTATATACTAAATTGAAGAAAGTTCAGTATGTTTAATAGTGTTTATTCAACAGTATTACATGGTGTATCTACAGTGGTGACTCCCAATACTGAGTGAGTTTCTTGCATTTTTTAAGTCTTCTGAGTGGCATAATAGTTACCATGACAAACATGGGTATGAAGTAAGAGCCTTCACCCACAGTCACATCTAGGAGCAGTGTTTCACTCATTTCTAAAGACTTCAATAGAAATTTTAATATCAAGTTTCCTGCTTTTTGGCCTACAAGGGTACAATTATGGTGTACATAGATTGAAGTTGTTTTTAGATTGCATAGCATAAAGTGAGACTCAGACCAATTTACCTTGGTCATTTCACAATTGATCTTAATGTAATTCAACAGATCAATGATATTCTGCACCTGTAGTCTTTCCATGTGTTTAAAAGAAACAGTGCTCTGACACTCTGCTTTCATGCCAGAAGTTTGTTTAGAGAAAATCATTGATGGTGATACATGTATGGGTGATTCTTCATCTCTAATTCTTCACTCTCTTCATGCATTCATGATTAACAAACTGCTGACTGATACTTTGTTAAAGATCTTTTGGAGTACAGGATCCACCAAACTGTATATCAGCTTCTATTGAACTACCTGTTGACAAACTGGCTAATAAAGCAGACGTAATTGCTGTTGCCTGTGCCAACAGCAATAATTGATGGACCCAGTGAAAAAGGGGCACATGCCACCTGCGCAGTGATTTTGTGATTTTGGTACAGGAAGACAGCCGATGCTATACAGTATTGTAGGTGGGAACTTCTTGCACAGTGGCATGTGTCCGTTCCTTTAAAGAGAGCATATTACATTTGCTGTTATTCAGAAGTGACACATTCCCAGTTGAAAACATGTCCATGCCAATAGTATCTCTGTGCCTAATGATTCATTTCATCTCATTGGTTGACTTGGTTTTGGAAAGCCAATCAAAAAGTGTTTCTCAAATGTTGTTCATGTGTTTCTAAGATGGCAGCAATAGGTGTTGCTATTAGTGTTACTCAAGAAGAAAATGCAACAGTATATGTAAAAAAAGAATTCATAAAGAAAATGAGTGGAAAGATAATGAAAGGAAGATGTTAAGAAAAATGGAAAAGAATATATCATCATCATCATTTAAGACTGATTATGCCTTTCAGCATTCACTCAGGAGCATAGCCCCCTTATAAAATTCCTCCATGATCCCCTATTCAGTGCTGACATTGGTGCCTCTTCTGATGTTAAACCTATTACTTCAAAATCATTCTTAATCGAATCCAGGTACCATCTCCTTAGTCTGCCCCGACTCCTCCTACCCTCTACTGTTGAACCCATGAGTCTCTTGGCTAACCTTGCTTCTCCCATGCATGTAACATGACCCCGCCATCTAAGCCTGTTCATCCTGACTGCTACATCTATAGAGCTCATTCCCAGTTTTTCCTTGATTTCCTCATTGCGGACACACTCCTGCCATTGTTCCCATCTACTAGTACCTGCAATCATCCTAGCTACTTTCATATCTGTAACCTCAACCTTGTTGATAAGGTAAGCTCTATCCACCCAGCTTTCGTTTCCATATAACAAAGTTGGTCGAAAGATTGAGCGGTGCACAGATAACTTAGTCTTGGTACTGACTCCCTTCTTGCAAAAGAGAGTAGATCGTAGCTGAGCTCTCACTGCATTAGCTTTGTTGCACATCTCTTCCAGTTCTTTCACTATGTTGCCATCCTGTGAGAATATGAATGTGAGAATATGAATCCTAAGTACTTGAAACCATCCACCTGTTCTAACTTTGTTCCTCCTATTTGGCACTCAATCCATTTATATTTCTTTCCCACTGACATTACTTTCGTTTTGGAGATACTAATCTTCATACCACAGTCCTTTCATTTCTGATCTAGCTCTGAAATATTACTTTGCAGACTTTCAATTGAATCTGCCATGACAACTAAGCCATCCGCATATGCAAGAATGTTTATTTTGTGTTCACATATCTTGATCTCACCCAGCCAGTCTATTGTTTTCAACATATGATCCATAAATAATACAAACAACTGTGGAGACAGGTTGCAGCCTTGTCTTACCACTGAAACTACTCTGAACCATGAACTCAATTTACTGTCATCTCTAACTGCTGCCTGACTATCCATGTAAAGACCTTTAATTGCTTGCAAAAGTTTGCCTCTTCTTCCATAATCTCATAGAACAGACAATAACTTCCTTCTAGGAACCCGGTCATATGCCTTTTCTAGATCTATAAAGCATAGATACAATCCCCTGTTCCACTCATAACACTGCTCCATTATTTGCCGTAAGCTAAAGATCTGGTCCTGACAACCTCTAAGAGGCCTAAACCCACACTGCTTTTCATCCAATTGGTCCTCAACTAATACTCACACTTTCCTTTCAACAGTACCCACAACGCTGATTAAAGAGATACCTCTGTAGTTGTTACAATCTTTTCTGTTTCTATCTTTAAAGATTGGTGTGATTACTGCTTTTGCCCAGTCTGATGGAACCTGTCCTGACCCCCAGGCCATTTCAATTATCCTGTGTAGCCATTTAAGACATGACATTCCACTGTATTTGATGAGTTCCGAGTTAATTTCATCCATCCCAGCTGCTTTACTGCACTGCAATCTATTGACCATTTTCTCCACTTCCTCAAATGTGATCCTATTTTCATCATCATTCCTATCCCATTCTACCTCAAAATCTGAAACATTGCTGATCATATTTTCACCTACATTGAGCAACTCTTCAAAATAATCCCTCCATCTGCTCAAGGCATCCACAGGATTCACCAGCAGTTTTCCTGACCTGTTCAAAATACTTGTCATTTCCTTCTTACCTCCCTTTCGAAGACTGCTAATTACACTCCAGAATGGTTTTCCAGCAGCTTGGCCCATAGTCTCCAACCTGTTTTCAAAGTCTTTTCACGATTTCTTCTTGGATGCTGCAATTATCTGTTTGGCTTTGTTTCTTTCTTCAACATAACTTTCTCTGTCTATCTGAGTTCTAGTTTGTACCCATTTTGGTGATATGCCTTCTTTTTCCTTTTACAGGCTGCCTTGACTGTGTCATTTCACCAAGCTGTTTGCTTCATCCTACTTTTACACACTACTGTTCCAAGACATTCTTTAGCCACTTCTAGTACTGTGTCCCTGTACTTTGTCCGTTCCTTTTCCAATGACTGTAATAGACTACATTCAAGTAACTGGTACATTTCTGAGACCACTGTTACGTACTTGTGCCTGATTTCCTTATCCTGAAATTTATCCACTCTTATCCTCCTACATATGGACCTGACCTCCTGCACTTTTGGCCTCACAATACCGATTTCACTGCAGATTAAATAGTGATCAGTGTCATCAAAGAATCCCCTGAACACACATGTGTCCCTCACAGCCTTCCTGAATTCCTGATCTGTTATTATATAGCCAATGACAGATCTGGTTCCCCTGCCTTCCCAAGTATATCGGTGAATGTTCTTATGTTTAAAAAGACAAGTAATCCAAGAGTTGTTTCCCATTCCTGTTGGCCTCCATAACCTCTCCAAATTTACCCATACCCTTCTGTTCAATTTCCAATCCTGGCATTAAAATCCCCCATGAGCAGAACACTGTCCTTATCCTTTAATCTAACAAGTACGTCACTGAGTGCTTCATAACAACTATCCATCTTCTCTTGATCTGTCCCTTCACAATGCAAATATACTGACACAATCCTAATTTTCTTGCTAGACACTGTCAAATCTATCCACATCAGTCGTTCGTTTACATACCTTACTGCAACTACACTGGGTTCCATTTCTTTCCTGATGTAAAGCCCTACACCCCATTGTGCTAATCCTGATTTGACTCCTGACAGGTGAACCTTGTATTCTCCCACTTCCTCTTCTTTCTCACCCCTTACCCGAATGTCACTAACAGCTAAAACGTCCAGCCCCATCTTACTTGCAGCCTCTGCCAGCTCTACCTTCTTCCCAGGGTATCCCCCATTGATATTAATAGCTCCCCATCTTATTACCATTTGTTTGCCAAGTTGTATCTTAGGAGTCCCTGGTTTGTCAGTTAGAGGTTGGACTCCGTCACCTCCAAAGGTCCGAGGCATTTTGCTCTGATTGTTGCCAGAATCATATTTAAAGTACCAGGGAAGCAGGTTGCTAGCCTTACCAGCCCTGAGTCCCATTGAGTTTAACCCCTAACAGTTGAGGGACTAACCAGTGGATTTGGTAGTCTTTGCCGTATGAGCACAAAGGTGACCACGACTCAGAATATGTCCGAGATGCCCAGCCTAATTCCAAAGTAACTGGTATCCCGACTGTCGGGACCACTTACTTGGCTACTCATACGTTGCCCGTGGTTCACGAATTAGGACATGACTACAGGAACCCACACTGAAAAAATAAGATTGTGCCCGAGAAAGTGTTTTCTAGTGCCAGTGATCCATGCTCCAAAACTAGTTTCTGCAAATACTCTGTATTGAATGAAGAACAGAAGGAGGCAATGAAGTAGCTAGCTTTGTTTTAAAGTCTTTAGACATAGTGAAGGAAGAACATCATTGAAGGCTCATCATTTATTCTGATTTGTGTGTTGGAAAAAATAGAAATTATACTATCCTAGGTCTGTGGCTGTATCTCATGTGTAAAAAATGTTTTGATGTTGTTGAACACAAATTTCTCCTCCCTGGTCACACTTTCCTGCCATGTGACAGTGATTTTGGAGTTATTGTAAAGCTGAAAGGAAAGACACAGGCCATGTACACTCCATCAAAATGCATTGAACTCTGAAGAAAGATCATGCAAAAGAACCCATTCATTGTGGTTGAAATGAAGAAAGATGACTGCATGTCTTTGTTGTCTATAATGAACAGTATCATCAAACGTAACATTACTATTGACAAAAAGCCTCCAGACATCACAAATGCAATGGTGTTTAGATTAGTGAGCGGTGAACATTCTGATTACATCAAATATTCACATAATGCATGCTGCCAGTTAGTTCCTAAGTGTCCAAATTGATGTCAATTTAATGCAGAAAAGTTCAAAGACCTTCAAAGCTTACTGCAGTTTGTGCCTCCAATATATTCAAGTTTTTATTAGTCATTGATGAGTGATGGTAGTGATGACACACTGGAACAGGGAAACATTGAAGAGGTGTTTGACTATTTATTGACATGTTATGTAATGTATCTACATGTCAAGTATTTCATTTTCTTTACTTTGAATTGTAATACAGTGGCCTAATATTTAACAGTGTTTGCAAAACACCATCTAGTTACTGTAACAAGGATTGCTATAACAGCAGGACTCACATTACTACACATCATATTCCCTTAATTACTGTTTATGAAACAACATACTCCCCTTTTCCTCTGGGCCCCTCAATTGCACCACCATTAAAGAGGTTATGGACGACAACCCTGAACTGTGCATGAATGCTACCAGCTGCACAGTTGTGTGCCTGACCCAGAAGACGTCTGTGGACAGTTTGGCAAATGAGCTTTCCCACTTAAATGACAAGTTAAACAGACAGAATTGTGTTTGTCTACTGTTCATGCAAGAAACAAATTTTAGTGTACTCACATTTGGTGTTGGTACCATAAGCATTTTGGGACAGCAGCAAGGCAATGTACCAAGCCCTGCTCTTACCCAGACTTGACCAATGAGTGCCAACAGGCATGTATGCTCATTGATGCCAATTACAGCACCTATAGTACTGCTCAAATGCCACAAACGCCACAGTTACTGATGTTGCTCATTCCGCAAAACTGTTCATTAAAGTCAAGTTATCGTAAGCTGTGTTCTTGATTGATACTGGATCAGGGATTAGCATTAGTCCTCCAACTGCTAGTGGTATTTTGATGGCAGCTAATAATTCATGTAAGAAAATCTTTGATAAACAAATGTTAACATTGTCCTTGGAGAATGGGTTTTCACCCTGCTTGAATTTTTGTTGTTGGCAATGTATCTGGATCTATACCGTAGCTGATTTCTTGTGTCCCTTTTCTCTGGTACTAGGTTTGGTGAATAGGTGTCTTACAAAAGAACTTTTATGTGCTCAACACTCTATCATGTTGGGTTGCAATTGGTGTGATGTCCACACCATAGTCCTTGCAAAGAGTTTTTGACCAACTGCATCTCCCACAATGGTACAATGTGTCTTGGAGCTGCACTCATCCATATGCGGACACAAATTTTAGAATTGAATGGAGTTCCACATTTAGGGCACAAATTGAGGAAGGTCTGGAAATGTGGCATGAAGAAATGACCTATCTATGAGAGCAAAATCAGCACTTGTAAGATCAGGAGTTGCCATTCTAGTCTCCATCACAACTAAACTATTCCAGCACTGCAAATGGTTAGTAGACTTCATCACCTGCCTCCAGAAAACCCGTATGCTGCTCAGCAAGAGTTTGAGTAAATGATTAGTGATGGTTCTATTCTTGGATCGTAGGCCACTTGGCCTTCTACCTTACAGATGATCAGAAAAAAATATTGAAACTGGGGAATCTTTGGTGATTACAGAGCTTTGAAATCTTGTAGAAACCATGATAGGTACTCTGCCCCATATGTATCTGATTTTACCATTAACGTGTTGGATGTAATTTTTTTTTTACTGTTCTTGATTAGGCTAAAAGATGTCAAACAAAGGCATTTCTCCTATGCCTGACAAGGTTTCTGATATTCAAAACATGTCTCTCCTTGAGACTTTCATCGGACTCCACCATTTATTAGGCATGGTAAATTATTATCACAAACATTTTCCCTTCCTGTCTGAAGTACAAGTGCCTTCTAACAGCCTCCTAAAAGCAAAGAAAATTTCTGGCAACAGAAAGATTACTTGAAATCATAGAGTCAAGGACTTAAATTCAAAACTGGCTCAGACTTCTTTGCTAGCTTACCACATTGCTTATGCTCTTTTTGTTGAAGCTAGTCAAGTTACTGTGGGTGCTGTATTGCAACAATACACTTCCCAAGGGTGGCAATCTCTGACTTTCTTCTCTAAAAATTTGGGAGAACAGCAACATACTTGGAGTGCTTTTGATAGAAAGCTACCAGCCATGAGCTATCATCTCTCCACTAACAGAATGGAAGAGCATATGCATCAGACCTAAAAGACACCATTTGCATGTCATCCAGAATCTTGTCCCTTGGAACTGTCTTTGGTTTTATTCAGATTGGGTACTAGTGTTAAGGAGGACATGCAATGTTCCCCTGCACAGCTCGTTTATGGTGAAATGGTAAATGTGTCGTGATTTTTTCCTCAATCTGTACTTCCTGCCTTAGAATTCAGGGAATTTGTTGATTTTTTAAAAACAAACTATAAAAGCTAATGCAAAGCCTGGTTTCAAAACTCCTGCTAGTCATGGGACCAAATCTTTTTTCATACTTAAGTGCTTGACAATGTGTTACTGCATTTGGTTACATGATGATGCTGTCAGAGCACCCCTTGCTCCTCACTATTCTAGCCCTTTCAGGGTTCTACAGTTTGACAACATATCTATATTTCACAGAAACGGTAAACCAGATGCAGCCTCAACTGATGACATAAAGTCAGCATGGTAAACCAGATGCTGCCTCTATTGATTACATAAAGCCAGCATGTTGTGACTGCACTCTGGGAACTGTTCCACATCAAACAATGGTAGCTACAGTCTGCTTCAAACTCCTTCAAGTGTAAGTCTACCTTATGTTATTCAAACTTATTCAGGTAGAAATGTCAAACTAAGTACACAGAGGTACCAGGGGTACCTAATTTTACAAAGATTTCTCAATACTTATGATTTCCATTTTGTGTCTATGCATATTTTTAGTCGAATTACAGCTCACAAAAAAAAGGGGGGGGGGGGGGGGGGGACTATTGTGGCACAGAATTGATTTGAATCAAGTTATGGTCAGTAGTATTGTGTCACATACCTAGAAATGTAATATTGAATGTACTCCATCTTCAGGCCAATTGGGACCATCTGACCACTGTGCCATCCTCAGTTGAGGATGCGGATAGGAGGGACGTGTGGTAAGCACATGCTCTCCCGGTCATTATGATGGTTTTCTTTTACTGGAGCCACTACTGTTCAGTCGAGTAGCTCCTCAGTTGGCATCACAAGGCTGAGTGCACCCCGAGAAACAGCAACAGCACATGACGGCCATGATGGTCACCCATCCAAGTGCCAACCACGCCTAGCAGTGCTTAACTTCAGTGATCTCACGGGAACCGGTGTATCCAATGCAGCAAGGCCATTGCCTATCTGCATTGAATACTTAAGTTTTAATATGTGTTTTTTAAAAAAGTAAGTTCTTCTCTGATGACCACAACATGCATCACTATGTTTCCAATACTATATAATTTACAGGGTGGTTTCTTCATTCACTTGATTATCACCAACTTTGGTACTTTAATTTAGTATTTTACTGATATTCTGTGTTATGAGGGTTGATCAAATCTTATACTGATTTTTTGGAGATGTTTATTACTCCATTTCAATGTTTATGTGATCTTTTTAAAATTACTCCCTTCTTACTTGAATGCACTTTTTATGGTGTCTTTCCCATTCCTCATATGTCTTGTACAAGCCAATCTTTGTCAGGTCATTAAGAACCACATTAATTTTCTTCAGAGTTCTCAAATCAAATGCCTTGAAGCTTTGCCTTTAGTGGTTGGGGGAAAAAAATAAAATTAAAAAAAATAAAAAATCACAGGGTTCAAGACCGGGGGCTATAAAGCTGATGTGGTACACTGGTAATGTAAAACTGAGCCAGAACCTGCATGATTTGATTTGCAGAATTGTCATGATGAAGTTGCTACCCAGCTGAAGAAAGTTCTGGTTATTTCCTTCCAATGTGTTTTCTCAGTTTACCCCATAATGATCTGCACTATGTTGCTGTAACAATAGTGAAACAACGTGATCACCATTTCCCCACAGATGGAACAACTTTCGTCTTTTTTAGTGTGGGAAACCTAAGAAATTTCCACACTGTCCTGGCTTTCTTTCTTTGAGGATCATCAGTGATAACCAATTCCAGAAATGCATCCCTTTTATCAGCAAAGATACATAGCATCTTACAGCTTATATCTACTCACACAGCCTTTAGTTCAGCAGTCAGTAGACTTGGCACCCAATGGGCACAAACATGGGTCACATGGAGATGATCACTCATAATCATAAAGACACTTTACATAATATTAGATAATGTTAGCACAGCAGTTAAACACTGCACATCTTCCCATTTTTTTTTTCCCCCCTGGACACAATTTTATTGCATGATACTGCTTTCTCACATCCGCTCCGTTGTTTAGTGTGCAAAAATTCAAAGAATATTTACAAAATAGAGCACAACTACCAACATATTAATACAAGAGTGGTTGTATTGTATTGTATTTGCATTTCTTTATACTTCCTGTAAATTGTGATTAAATATGTAGTTTGTACAAAAGATACAGGATAAGTCAGATTTGATAAGGTAAATGCAAGTTCATACATGCTGTGATTTACAAAACAACAGTCAATACATGTTGAATACTGGTAATGTAATACAAAACCAATATAATGACATAAAGAATACTATGGTTAAGTATAATTATGTGATCAATTACACTATATTTTCTAGGTGCTCAAGAAACTCTGAAACTGAACAGAAGCAGTGATCAAATAAGTATTCTTCTAGTTTAAATTTCAACTTAGGTAAGTTTTGTATCTGTACCAGTTAGGATGGCATGTGGTTATATAACATTAGGCTAGCATAATACAATCCTCTCCTATACATGTTTGTACTTATTGTGTTGACATGCAAGTAATGCTTCTGTCTAGTATCATGAGCATGGAAATCATAATTATGCTTGAAGATATTTTCTTCTTTTAATGTGCTTACTTTTATGAAGATTAGTACTTTGTAGATACATAAACAAATTCAGTAAAAACTAGCACTTTCTTTGTGTGACTGAATCCCACCTATGCTTTTAGTATCCAGTCCATGGCCAGAAAAAGGTTATCATTCAAATCTGAAACAAAAATACACCCCTAAAAAAAGTTATCTCATTACTCTTAATATCATGTATTACTTGTGTCTCAAAACTTTACTGTATTTCCCAGTAGCTCCCTCAAGTTTAACACCATTTACAGGTAATTCTACAAAATGTGGACTATGCTTAATTCTGTCTTTCAGTTTTTCACTCAGGAGTACTAGTGACAATTAGTCAGTTTCCTTCCAAACTATCAGTCTGAATAAAAATGTATGTATGTCCACTTAACTCACAACCATCTTTGCATCATGTAATAGGTCCTCCTCAGTTTCTTTAAACCCAATATCTTCTATGTCATCACTCCCAATGCATGCATCTGCTCTTGACTGCATGGCACTAACAAGCAAGTCAGATTCCTCTACAATATTCAGTCTACTTTTTACATTCTCTCACTAGACTGAGCGTTAACTCTAACAAATTTCTTGTATTTTTTCTGTGATTTTATTGCAGTTATCTGTATTGCTATAATGATCTTAAGTTATCCTCAATAATTTATCATCAATGCTTTTACTTCTCGTGTGACAAAGGAAGCTAGGATATTTTTACTTCCCCTCTTGTTTTGCCATCTATCTCCTTAAATTCATTTTTTCCATTTTAGCTAATTACCATTAACATATGTGAATATAATCTGCATTTTCATAAAAGGGAAAGGTTGGCCCACAGATTTAAAGAATGTAACACCAGATCTAGTTTTGTGCTTAGTTTTATGTATGTTATATTTTACAATTTATTTTGACTATTCCTAGTTAGTATCTTTCATTATAAGGCGAAATCAGTAATTGTTTCATAACTTAAATTCTATTGTTGGCTTATAAACAAATACAAATTTTGTATGAGTTATAAACATTTGGAGGAACAATTGATAGTATTCTTAAACAATCTATTTACCTCTATTTGAAAACATGTTAGCAAAGCCATTCCTTTATTAATTCCAAAGTAATTAACAGTTTTGTCAAAAATATTCTTTGCATAATTATACTTGTTAATTTCAGCATTTAAACAAAAAATTCGGATTAATCCTGGCAGTAGAAGATACTGCTAAAAATATGGACTGTGAAAGAAGTGTAACACAATTAGGCCATGTGTTAAAACAATGACAGTGTCTGTACCATACATACCCAATTATTCTGATAGAACTGTGAACTATGTGGTTATGTCTTTACTGCTCATCGATACTCAATATTAAACTTTTGTAGCAATATGTGAATGTCCACCTTAAAGCTACTAATGAGGATTATCAAAAGTAAAACAATAGTGAACTGGCCATATTAAATGTGTATATGGAGGGTTGAGAAAAGTGAAAATAAACAAGCATGAAATGCAAATGTGTATGTGTTGGCTACATCGTTTAAAGTAGTCAGTATGGTATTTCCACAACCCATTTTTCAGCCAGTGTAGCAATGCAGTATGTTGACACTAAAGAATAAAGAAGGTTAATGTCATTATACTCTCTTCTTATAATCACAAGTGCGCACAGCTCTACTAACATCAGCAGGTAAAATCTAACTTTCATGTATTAATTTCCTGGTCTCCCTTACTATTATCATATTTTTTCTCTATATTACTTTCTTCTAATACTTCCTGTTTAACCTCTGTATCTCACACCATCCAATTCCTCACCAAAAACAATCTCAGTTCTTACTTTACCAAAAAGAACCTCAACAACTTATTTGTCATTAGCTGACACAAATTCTTCAGTGACTTGCTCATAAGCATTAGAAATATTATCTTATATCCACTCCTCATAATTGCTTTCAATAACATTTCCTGCCTCGAATACAAAGTTGTCAGACTCACCAGCTTTTTCACTTCCCACTTCAATTACTACATTGTTCAGTAACTTGTTTATACCATATATATGTCACAGCTATGATCAGTCAATTCTTCACCCACAAAAACTATGTTATTTATTCCACTGTAATGATCTTAGAGGTTCTGCATCCAGTTCTGGTTCACTGTTCTGTCTTATGTTAACTTCTACTGTCCATATTCATTAAACTTCATGGCTTCCAAAACTTTCTGTTAAAGGATATTCTATTTACATAGTAAGTGCCTCTGTTCTGCTGTCCATAAGATCTCAAGTCTCTTCCCACCTGGTCTCTCTTTCCTCTGTACTTGACCTGATTTCCATTGCTTCTTATCACCCCAAGCTGACAGGCTCCAAATGGGACAAACGTAAATTTACCTGGCCATCCTCTATGTTGGCTCGTCTTCTATTTTCATATGATTCTTTATTCCCTTCCCATGGGCTATTTCTGTTGTCATATGTTCTTCCTTCCTTCCTATACCCATGACTCCATTGCAATTCTCATCTGTTACCTCCTCTATAATAATCATTTCTGCAATAATTTACACGTCTTTCCCATGGCTTCCCACACCATAATTTTGTTTCCAACCTCCCAATGGAAATCCACCAGGCTCATTTTGATTAAAACTCTCCCTACTGTTTCCCTCTGAATCTCTATCTAGTTTGTCCACACCTTTCAAATACTTTTCATTTAGATACATCAGTTTCTAAACCAACCCCCACTGTACTTTCCCTGGTTAACCTCTTCTTCAAAGTGTTTGTCTTTTTCACTGTAAGTGGAGCACTCTTCTTAATTGTCTCTCAATATACTCCTTCAAACCAGCCGCAGTGGCCAAGCAGTTCTAGGTGCTTCACTCCGGAACCGCACAACTGCTATGGTCGCAGGTTTGAATCCTGCCTCGAGCATGGATGTGTGTGATGTCCGTAAGTTTGTTAGGTTTAAGTAGTTCTAAGTTCTAGGGGACTGATGACCTCAGATGTTAAGTCCCATAGTGCTCAGAGCCATTTAATATACTGCTTCATGTTTCCATGGTCTCCTCTATAACGAGGAACATTCAAAAATTCTGTTTTAATCCTTGTCTGCTCAGTGTCTGAATGAATTTTACCTAGAAAACTTCTCTGAGAATCACTGTAGGTTATTTATGTGTTAGTGTCTAGCTTTGCTCATGATAGTGCCTCCCTAGCCAAAAACATTTTTACAAAGTTAATTTCCATGCTATAAACAAAATTACCACTACAGTGATGTATAAAATGAATTGGATGTATGTTATTATCTACAGGAAATTTTGTTATAAGAGCACTGGCCCACATAGCACTGCAATTACTAGTTACACTTTTTGCAACAAAATTTTCCTGTAGCTAAGGTTCCTTTTAAAAAAAGGTTGAGTCCGAAAAGTTATCTGTGACCAAAACCTCAAAATGAACTCCACACACTTCCAGCATTTCCTGCATTTTGAATTTCTTTTTCTGGGGCGTGTCTTTGTGTTGATATTCCAAAGACTGATGTTTCATCTCCAGGTCATAATGATGTACCCATGTTTTGTCTCCTGTCACAATTGAATGGAGAAAGGAGTCAGCTTCATTGTCATAATGCAAGAGGAGTTCCAGGTAAATTTCAAGTCTGTGTGCTTTTATTTCAGGAGTCAGTGTCCAGGGTACCCATAGTGAACAGATTTTCCAATAGCCAAGCAAAGCAATAATGTGACCCAAACGTTCTTGTAAAATGGCGATTGTGCTTTCAATTTCTCTCTGAGTAATACAATGATAATCCTGAATCAATCTGTGGTTGCTGTCACAGGACTTCCAACTCATTTTTTTTTGTCAGGCAGGTCATATGTTCCCATGTCAACATCTTTCAACTTACTCATTCAATGACGCACAGTACTCACACCAACACAATCACCATAAACTACTTTCATTCTCTGATGAATCTCCTTTGGGTGATACCTTCTGGATGCTCTCTGAATCCCATGACTGGGTATTATTCATTCTCTTATAATCTCCCACCATTATTATTAAATAAAATGATGAACTACATATTTTCATAAACAGAAATGAATGGGAAGACAGCGAGTGTAAATAGGGGTTGTGGGTATAATGACATATCTATGCTTCATGATATGTCATTTTACCCACAGTTACAACATTCTGTGTACTAGGACAATAGTCATATACAAGTGGACCTACATACCCAGTAATATGCTTAAAATGTTTGCAAAGAAGAGTTTACTCACCTTCTATGTAAACAACTTTATAAGTCAAATCATCCAGGTATAGAAGAACAACTGTCACAACTTCTAAAACCTGATGTGTATGGGTCCACCACAAAACACACAAATATCTAAACAAATGACCTGACCATTTCACATGTAACAATGTCACCAACACAAGAACATACCCTTGTGCCATAAAATGCCACACATTGTAGCAGTTAAAGAAACAATATAAGTCATTTTGCCAGACTATGTCATTTTAGAACACTTCCCCCTAACTGTGTGGCCATTTGTGTGCACTCCATGAAGTAGTGCAAAAATCCCATAGTCTATGCCTACAATGTAACAATGCTGTGAAAGATCCATGTACAAGCTGAAGAAGGTTTAGGACATTGTTTCATTTGTGTAACAATCTGTAAAACAGACATATACACTCTTATGTGGTGTTTCCTGTAATCCAAAGTCTAGTATTACAGCAGTTGTAAATTCATGGAACAATATATGAAGGCTGTTATAGAAGAAACTATTCAACTTAATTTATGAATGTTTCATACAATTGTGCACATTCTAATTTCAGTATAAACCAAGAACACAACAGTACCAATATCCAATAGAATTGTACTGACACAGTGAAAAACACAAATACATTCCAGATGCAGAAATTCAGAACTACAAGTAATCGCCAGACTCAAATCAAAGAACAGATACAGGGAACATTGCAGTAGCTAGATGAATATGGACAGTTCCTGAAAACTACTCTCAAAGTAGCCCTTAGAGTTTGAGATGGTCTCAGTTTGTAAACATTACATATTATTGAACTTGAAATACATCAATTTTTTTCTTCTAGTCTAGTACAGAGAGTGGTATTTTCTTTTTTCAGTTGATGTATTTGATTCCTTGGGTTAAACATAGATGTAACCATCTACAGTCTAGTGCAGCTGTGTTCTTCAAAGTCCGCTGCAGTACCTCTGACATGTACAAGTGAATCTGTAATCAGCAAGCAATCATTAGTCTTCTTTGTCCACAGACAAACACATCTTTCTAAGGCTATTGTTACTGCTTAAAATGTAATATGATGCACAGCTGGTAACTAGTAATGATCATATCTAGCAGATGGGGTACAAAGAACAGAGGTAAGAAACACCTCAAATAAGGCTAAGCTCATAGTGAAACACTAATTAGAACCAAAATACATTAATACAGTGGTTCCTAGAGGTAGCATATTAATATCAGTACTATTCCTGATATGAATAAAACTGACACAGTAGTGCTAGCCATGGGGAAAAAATTCTCTTTGCTTATGACAGTTCTAATGGTTTTGCCCACAAGAGAATTGGTGCAAAACTGTATTGCAAACTTCACACTTCTCTTACTACAGTTGACTTACTTGAAATGTTTAGCCAATTCTCTTCTCTTCATATATGGCTGTGTCAATCTCCATAATGCTGGTTGGAGGAACCAAAAATTTATTAACTCTATCACATGAAATAACTCAGTACTCTCATACTTTCATTTCAGCTAAGATGTATTTTCCTTTCCACAAGTTTCATATAAGAATACAACTCTTGCAAATCAACTACACTGATACCCATTAGATACAATTAAATATAATCACAGCTGCCAGGTTTTAACAACCAAATAATTTATAGAGGTCCCATCCATCTTGCTTCATTCAGAGCTAAAGTCTACAGTCAAATGTTTGTTTTTCTTTTCTTTTCCTTTTTTTTTGCCAACAATCACATTCACTAAGATAGCAAAGAATAGCATTTAATTACTCCATGTCCTCTCACACAGTGTCTGTGGCTCTTGCGGCAGACACTTGTCGGTGTCATTCGACTGCCCCACTTATTGTCTTCTCATTACAAACTTCTAAACTGCACACAGAAACCAGTGGCGCAGTAGAAATGTATCCGTTCTTTTACTTACTTTTAAAATATCAGGTGCCTCTAGAATTTTCATCGAAATTTTTGAGTCACTACACAGTCACCAAGAAAACAAGAGAACTCCTTGCAGATAAAGCAAGGTATTTTTTTCACTTAAGGTTACGCTGAACACAAAGAAAACAAACATCATAAATTTCAGTTTCAAGAGAAAAAAAGACACTATTACATTAAATGCAGATGGTACCTTACTGACTGCATAACATACACAAAATCCCTAGAAATGAATACTGATTGTCAGCTGAAGTGGTGCAAACAGACAAAGATACTTGGAAATAAAATGTCATTAATATGTCAAGTTAGGATGGGGTAGGAGAGTTCTAGGTTAAGTTAGGCACATACAGTCCAGTCATCAGGACATAACAGCCATAAAGGACAGTGTCGTTTAATTACATAATATCCATATGCCTGCTAAATTCTTGGTTATGGTATTCTTTTCTGTGAAACAAATGTACAATCATTAACACAGTTTTCAAACAACAAAAAACTATTGAGACTAATAACCAAGTATAGAAATCAGGCTCAGTCTAAAAATATATTCAAAACAATGGAGATTCTTACTGTATCATGTGAGTGAATTTATCAATTTATTATGCAGATCAAAATTTAGCCATGATGATTATTAAACTAACAGCTCTCTTCATGACCACAGTACAAGATACAGACAGAATCTACATTTACCATAACAGAGTATACATGAAATTTTGCACAGTATTTTCTACAAAGGAATAAAATGTTCAATAATGTGCTGCTGTAGTACATGCAGTGATTGATAATGATACACTATTCACCCACATCAATGTGACCTCTTGTCAAAAGCATGAATAACCACAGTTTTCAATGGGAATGACAGCAAACCAAGCAGGAAGAGAGTCAGTGAGGGTGAGACTCTGCAAAATACCAAAGGGGATGTGGAACTACACAAACTCCAATGCCCTGCTTAGCTAGGCTAGATTTCTCAGCTAAGATTCCACAGTGCATACAGCCCAGTTGGGTTCATCCCAAAGATTCTTTACTGGGTTTAAATGTGGAGAGTTTGGTGGCTACAGAAGTATGGTAAACTCATCTTGGTGCTCTTTGAACCATGCATGTATATTGTGAGCTCTGTGACAGGGCTGCATTGTTCTGCTGGTAGATGCTATCACGCTGAGAAAAAACAAATATTAACATAGATATTGACATGGTCTCCAAGGATATATGTATACTTGTGCTGATCCATTGTGCCATCCAGAATAATGAGATCACCCAGGGAATGACTCAAAAATATTCTCCAGACAATAAAGCTCCCTCCTCTGATGTGGAACCATCTGATAATTGTTGCAGGGTGTTTGCTTACAGACGTTTCATGCCACAGATGACAATGGTCATCTGCTGGATGGACACTCATGAGAAAAGGTCACCTGTTGCCACTCAGTGAACATCCAGTTGTGATATCGGTGTGCAAATTCCATCCATTGTTGCTGATGAACAGCAGTCAGCTTGCATGCATGGATCTGCCACCTACTGCAGGAGGCCCATGCACAGGAATGTTCACCAAAGACTGCCTTGTGTTCAGGAAAATGGAGGATCAATTGCCATTCAACCATCCTAATTTAGGTATTTGGTGGTTTCCCTAAATTACTTCAGGCAAATACTAGGATCATTCCTATTAAAAGGTGATATCTGCCATACTTCCCAAACCAGATTTATCAGTATGCCTGTATATATGGACAAATTAAATGGAAAATTCAGGAGGGAATAAAGTCAATATTATGAGAAGGATAGACTGCTACTCACCATATAGCAGAGAAGTTGCATTGCAGACAGCCATAGCAAAAAGATTGCTAAACGTTTAAGCTTTTGGCCAAAATGCTTTCTTCCAAAAGTAGACAACACACACATATTATGCAATCACAACACACATGATGACTCCCTCTGGCCACTGTGGTGTGACTATGGGGGATTAAAAGAAAAATAGAATACCATTGCCTTGGGTGGAGGTTTATTTATTTATTTATTCATTCGTGGAACAATAAATATTGAATGGATATCATCAGTTTACAACACATGAGCACACATTTACATTTACAATGAAACAGGTATCTCATATTTTGTGTAGTTTTTATAACTAGTCATACACACATTTATAATTGCATAATATTTTGGTGATAATGTCATATGTTGCTAATAATCTACATCTATGTTAAATATTCTTTTACAGTATAACAACTTTTACTTACTAAAAAGGTTTTAAGTTTTTGTCTGAAAGTGAGGGGCTCATTTATTTCTTTAATTTCTTGTGGTAATTTGTTATACAGTTTTATCCCATTATAAAATATACTTTTTGCGTTCTTGCCTTGTTCTTTCTATCTAGATGGAGGTGGTGACAAGCTCTTGTTTCAGGGTCATGTATTAGGCTGTTTGTGTTGTACATGTTGAGATTTTTCTTAATGAACATTATGCTCTGAAAGATATACTCACAAGAAACAGTTAGAATGCCTAGCTTTCTAAATGATTCTAGATGGTGGGCCCTGTTGTTGCTGTTTGTTATTATCCTTATGGCTCTTTTCTGTACTTTGAACACAGTTTGTATCTTACTGGCACTTGTTCCCCAAAACATGATCCCATAGCTGAGGACTGAGTGTAGATATCTGTAATATGTTATTATAAGACAGGTATTATTGCATACCGGTGCAAGGATTCTAAGAGCATAGCATGCTGTGGATAATTTCTTTGCCAAAATGTTGACATGGTTTGTCCATTTCAGTTGGCTGTCTACATTCATCCCTAAGAATTTGGTACTTGTTACACATTCTAATTCATTATTATTAACTTTTATTCTAGTGGCATTGTGTTTTTTGTTCAATTGGAAGTTAATATAGTTAGTTTTCTTTACATTTAGGGTTATTTTATTTTTTAATGACCAGTTGTGGACATCATTGAGAGCCTCGTTTGCTCTTTCTGACAGTTGTGTTGGATTTTCACCTGTTATTACTATGTTGCTGTCATCAGCCAAAAGTAGTTTTTCTCCATGTCTGATACTTTGTGGGAAATCGTTAATGTATATAAGAAACAATATTGGGCCTAATACACTTCCCTGGGGGGCGCCTATATTCACATTTTCTGGGTCAGAGAGGTGTTTTATAAGGGAATTGTTTGAAACTTGTGATATCTCAACTCATTGAACTCTGTTTTCCAAGTATGATTTGAACCACTTCTTTGTCACACCTCTTATTCCTATTTGCCCTAATTTATGAAGTAAGATTTTGTGGTCAACTGTATCAAAGGCCTTGGGCAAGTCTAAAAAGATACCACTTACATTTTCACCTTCGTCCAGTGCTTCTAAAATTACTTCAGTCAACTGTGCTATAGCAGATTGTGCGCCTTTTCTGGGCCTAAAACCAAATTGGTCATTGGCAAGAAGACTGGGATTTCATCAAGTCCAACTGAAGCTATATTTTTTAGTTGGTGTACTACTAGTGCCACTTCCCTTTCTGTAGTTGGCAAGAGTTTGTTGGCTTTTTCTGAGTAGGTAAATCATATGTATCTGGAAATTTCTGCTGTAATTTTTATGCAATACTTCTGAAATATGAGTTTACAAAATCAGCTAATTTTTTAGGGTTACCTACTGGTACATCTTTGTTTTTAATATGTGAATTGAGGTCCTTATTAGCAGAGTTAGCTGTTTCCCATTTGACGATGTTCCAGGCTGCTTTGCTCTTGTTTTCAGCTTCAAGTAATATTTTGTTGTTTGAAAGTTTTTTTGCAGCTAGCAACACCTTTCTGTATATTTCCCTGTAATTTTTGTAGAATTGCAGAACTTCTGGATTAGATTGATGATTTTTTTATGGAATTGACATATCTAAGAGTTTCCGAGGATTTCTTGATACCTGTAATCACCCATTGATTTCTCTTTGCAGCTTTAATTTTATAAAGAGTTTTGGGAAACATCTCTTCGAATCTGAGTTTAAAAATTGATATGAACTTGATAAATTTCTGATTTGCATTGGTTTCTGCATAGACTTTCCTCCAATCTTCATATTCTAGCTGGGATTTAAACTGATACAGGGCTGATTTGGAAAACATTCTTTTGTATGTACAAAGTTTAGGAGGAGTTTCTACATGAATGTTAGTTTTTAAGACCTGGAAGAGGTGGTCTGATAGGCCCAGGTTTTGGACAACAATGTGACATTTTATACTATCAATATCTGTAGCTACATGATCTATAGATGAGTAGGATTCTTTCGCTATTCTAGTTGGACAATTAAGAAGGGAGGATATTCCATAACAGCTTAGAATATTCACATATATTTTGCTAGTCTTATCAGGCTTCATCATATTAATGTTTAAGTCACCACAGATAATTACATTTGCTTTTGGTCCAGAAACCTAGCCTAAGCTGTGTTGTGTAGTACACATTTCTGCTGCTAGGTGTGTATAGCACAACTCATTACCAGTTCAGTGCTGCCTCTGTTATCGATCTGGCTTGTTCTGTTCATCTGCAGTGATTATTTTTACTAGTGCTGTTTTGTTCTTGCTTCACTTTTTATGATGGCAAGTTTAAGTGTACAATGTGCAGCTGTGATATTTCATTTTCTGCTTAGTAAAATGCTGTTTAATGTTGGAAACAGCTTAACAAGATGACGCTATGGGAAAAACTTAAGTGTATGAGTGGTTTGTTCAATTTAAAAATGGTGACATGCCGACTGATAACAATTCTCATTTTGGAGATCCATCAGCAGCCCAAACTGATGAAAATATTGAAAAAATTCGAGAGCTCTTACTCATACACCATAGACATACAATTGATCACTGTCAGAGATTAGTGAAATATCTTAGAACTTGGTTCAGCAAATTTGTGGCAGACAGGAGACTGGTTCCTCAATCATTACAAGTCACCTGCACACACAGCCATCTCTCTTAGAAAGTTTTTGGCTAAAAATGGCATGGTGCTGCTGCCCCACACACCTTACTTGCCTGACCTGGCTCCATGCAACTTTTCCTAATTTCCACACATGAAAAGGGGTTTAAAGTGACATCAATTTGGAAAAAAATAAAGGAAGGAGTTGTCAGCCATTTCTAAAGATGACCACAAGAAATGTTTCGAAAAGTGAAAGCACTGGTGAGATAAATGCATTAGTTGTAATGGAGAGTATTTTGAAGGGGATAAGGTTTTTTGGTTGTGGTGGTGAAGGGTGGGAGGGGGCGGGGGGGGGGGGGGGGTAGCCCCTTGCATATTTTTATCTATTTGTTCTTATACTTTAAAACCATAAACAACAAGTATCATTCTAAACTAATATATGGATGATTAATACTACTATTATCCCTTCTATTATTACTAGCAATACTATTACTACTACTACTACTACTACTACTACTACTACTACTTAGTGTATTGTTTTCATTTCCTTGTGAGGAAGGATAAGGTATGAGGCATCCTTATGAAAACTGGGGGTGCATGGCAGCCACAAGCCAGCATGATAAGGTTAAAACAAGGAAGCCAGGGAGAAAAGATTAAGAACACTATTTAAACACAGTTCTGCAATGCTTCACATCAATTTCAACACAGAATGGTGTGAAATCCATAACTGCATAAACAAATCAGTATATCTGAATGTGAACAGACAGACAGCCATACAATCCAAGATACATAGTCATTACTAGAGCCATCATGCTCTGCAGTGATTATATAATTTGAGAAAATTTTATAATTAATAAAAAGAATATAGGCAAATTCCAGGAGGGGCAAGTGCCAATTCTTAACAGTCCTCCCCCCCACCCCACCCCCTTTCTGTAGGGTGACTGGCACTGTTTTATATTCTTATATTTGTATAAATTGCAAAAAAAGTCCAAATTTATATCTTATGAAACTATAATTGGGAGATCATTTATGTAGGCCTATATCAGGAACAACAGCACACACAATCAGAACACTGTGGTACACCACTAACATTTCGTCTATGCTTTCTGTCTCTGAGATAAGATTAAAACTGTGAACCATTGCGTCTTCCACTTTACAGTATTCTTCAGGAGGGAAAACACACATATTCACACAAGCAGGCACCACATACATACACACACAAGTCTCACATGTAAACACTGTTCAGTAATTGGGTATACATTCTATGGATCACTTTGCATGATATTCATAATGATTTTCACAGAATATTATCTTAAATGGTATTTTAAAATGGTTGCATGTTGACGGAGTATAGACAAGTTCACATTAGACAAGACAATATTTAGTCAAAATAAAAAAAGTCAAGAGAAATTTCTAAATAAAAATTCTTCTGTGGAATAGAGACCAGAAGAAATTTCTCGTATCACTTTAAAATCTAGCTTTGCTATCAGGCATTATTCACCCTTTTTGGGCTCAACTTAAGTTTACTTAAGAATAATGAAAGTCTTTTTCTCTTCTTTTTCTAGTATTCCAGTTACAGACACCATTCTCTCTTCCAAACTGAAATGTATTTTCTACAACATATTATTTTTATTCTTTTTTAAATGTTCACAGTAATCGCTACCCACCTATTTTCCCTCACCCTGCTCATCAACCCTTTGATTACTGCAGACTTTATTGCTACTTAATACTGTAATTGTTGCATCACTGTTAGTAATCCAGTTACCTGCTCACAGATGCCTTGTACTCAGGCTTCTGCCTATAGCTGAGTTATCTCCACAACCCACATTGTCCTGTGGTGACTATTTTTCAGAATGCACAGTGCCAATTACATCACAAACAAATACACTGTTCTAAACAATCACGTCCCCATAGTCTAATAATCACTCAGACAATTAACCAAACACTAAATTCGTTTTTATGACATTTCTGTCTGAAGTAACAGACATAGAAATATGTGCAGCTCGATTTGAGAACAGAAGCCGTAAATGGGCAGTGCCTTTTTTGTCTGTTGCAATATACAGAAGCTAAACAATTAAACTCATCTTGACATTCTTGTTGTATTAGGTCATGGCTCAGGTCCCTGCCTTGTAATAAAGTGTGATTTGATCTTTGTGGAGGCCATGGATTTGGCAAGGTTCAGAAAAATATTTTCCCTGATTGTGATTATACATTGTAGTACATTTATGAAACAATTACGTATAGTAAGATTCTGCCTACTTTAATAACAACAAGACTGGATACATTATTAGTATTTTTGAATGAAACACTTCCTAAACCTCATACTATACATACGCTGCTGCAATCAAATCAGAAAATTTCTTGAATAGAACAGTTTCAAACATCATTGCATTTTAATTAATATATTTTTGTTAGTTACAGTGGAGATGAGTTCCACACTTCGCTACCCATGTCTGTTCTCCATGAACCTATCACATAGATTCTGTTCCAGCTAACTTTCCAGAAATTATGAAGTTAACAAAGATCTTACATTTCTCTAGTTCAAAGATGTCAGTGCAGTCAGACTGAGATAACCTTTTTGTATAATATATTATTCGAGTCACGAACACATTTTGTAGAACATAAATGATTAGCTGATTTCGAACATAATTTGTGTAGTGACTTTTTAGTAACTTGTATATTGTCAACAACAAGTTTATCTGCATGTATCTGACAAAAGAAAACAAAACTGATTTCACAGTATTATTAAGATTTTCAGAGGCAGAGTGAAAATATAAACAAACAGATTTTCAAAATATATAGAAAAAATATAATATGATAATGGAAATTTTAATTGATAGTTGCCACATATCATAACTTTCCCAAAAACTCCCCTAAATGAATATATGCTATGCAATTACCAAGAAACATAATTAGGATATGATTGTTATGGAATGGTTTATTTGACACAGCTGTATCAACACATACTGATGAACCGATATTACAAAATTATAGATTTATTTCAATACCTCCTCCCCCACACACAACACCATGCATAATGAAATATGGGATTGTGTGAACCTATGGAACACAAGTATTTTACAATAATATTATTTATCCCATGGACTTAAGTGCGTATTTTTACTCTAATTTTCTGAATTTTAAACAATTTTTAGTATAACTAATAAAGATTAGTGACTTTTGACCATAAAATGGTTGATTTTTTTTTTTTTTTTTTTTTTTTTTTTTTTTTTTTTTTTTTTTTTTTTTTAACTTAACAGTTGCATAATGATATATTTAGACATTTATCACTGTGAATTAGTGCAGACATTACTAATCTTTGTCCTACATCAGAACTTGCTTGTGTGAAATTATTATTGTGTTTCTTCATTTTTCAAATCGTTCTTCATGCAATTTCTGTTCTCTTATATTCACCCAAGTTAATACAAATAAAATGAAGAAAAATACAAAAATCATTTTGAGTTCCTTTTTTCAAAAATTTTCTTCACTCTTCGGCCAAAAGTCTATACTATTCAAGTAACAACTGGTTCACAAGTTTTTAGTAACAGGTATAATAGTTTTCTTTAATTAATCATTCAGTTTAGTCCACTTGTTATCTACAGTAATGATTTCCTTAACCTTATATGCCCTGTGTTCCTTCTTTGGGTTCAGCACTCATATTAGTTCTCGAATTGCCTTAATGTGTTCCTTCCTCCAGTTTCATATTTTCAGCAGTATAAGCCATATGTTTCTGAAACTATGTTCATCTTATAATTAGTATAGTACAACAGTATGTTACAATGAAAAGAAAAATTGTTCATGAGCAAATAATAATTTAAAATAGGTGTGAGTGTCAGAGGTTATTACAACATAGCATATACAAATGGTGAAAAATTCTTAAGTTTCTTTACATGATGTATGAATATACACTCCTGGAAATTGAAATAAGAACACCACGAATTCATTGTCCCAGGAAGGGGAAACTTTATTGACACATTCCTGGGGTCAGATACATCACATGATCACACTGACAGAACCACAGGCTCATAGACACATGCAACAGAGCATGCACAATGTCGGCACTAGTACAGTGTATATCCACCTTTTGCAGCAATGCAGGCTGCTATTCTCCCATGGAGACAATCGTAGAGATGCTGGATGTAGTCCTGTGGAATGGCTTGCCATGCCATTTCCACCTGGTGCCTCAGTTGGACCAGCGTTCGTGCTGGACGTGCAGACCGCATGAGATGACGCTTCATCCAGTCCCAAACATGCTCAATGGGGGACAGATCCATAGATCTTGCTGGCCAGGGTAGTTGACTTACACCTTCTAGAGCACGTTGGGTGGCACGGGATACATGCGGACGTGCATTGTCCTGTTGGAACAGCAAGTTCCCTTGCCGGTCTAGGAATGGTAGAACGATGGGTTCGATGACGGTTTGGATGTACTGTGCACTATTCAGTGTCCCCTTGACGATCACCAGAGGTGTACGGCCAGTGTAGAAGATCGCTCCCCACACCATGATGCCCCCGGGTGTTGGCCCTGTGTGCCTTGGTCGTATGCAGTCCTGATTGTGCGCTCACCTGCATGGCGCCAAACACTCATACGACCATCATTGGCACCAAGGCAGAAGCGACTCTCATCGCTGAAGACGACACGTCTCCATTCATCCCTCCATTCATGCCTGTCGTGACACCACTGGAGGCGGGCTGCACGATGTTGGGGCATGAGCGGAAGACGGCCTAACGGTGTGCGGGACCGTAGCCCAGCTTCATGGAGACGGTTGCGAATGGTCCTCGCCGATACCCCAGGAGCAATAGTGTCCCTAATTTGCTGGGAAGTGGCGGTGCGGTCCCCTACGGCACTGCGTAGGATCCTATGGTCTTGGCGTGCATCCGTGCGTCGCTGCGGTCCGGTCCCAGGTCGACGGGCACGTGCACCTTCTGCCGACCACTGGCGACAACATTGATGTACTGTGGAGACCTCACGCCCCAAGTGTTGAGCAATTCGGCGGTACGTCCACCCAGCCTCCTGCATGCCCACTGTACGCCCTCGTTCAAAGTCCGTCAACTGCACATATGGTTCACGTCCACGCTGTCGCGGCATGCTACCAGTGTTAAAGACTGCGATGGAGCTCCGTATGCCACGGCAAACTGGCTGACACTGATGGCGGCGGTGCACAAATGCTGCGCAGCTAGCGCCATTCGACGGCCAACACCGCGGTTCCTGGTGTGTCCGCTGTGCCGTGCATGTGATCATTGCTTGTACAGCCCTCTCGCAGTGTCCGGAGCAAGTATGGTGGGTCTGACACACCGGTGTCAATGTGTTCTTTTTCCATTTCCAGGAGTGTATTTTACACAGAGCATACAATCATAACTACATTTCAAAAAGATAACAATATTCTCTGTTAACTAAAAGACGCATATCATATTTAGTGGATTCAATATGTTTAATTTTTAACTGACCTAATCAACAACAATCATTTTAGTGTAATATTTACAAATTCTGTGCCCCACTTCCCACCACAATTTTATGTACACCACTGTACAGTTTTTTCAGGCAAGCACATGTGGATTGCTGAGTAGTGACTTAATTTTTCTACTCCAGAAATACATAATACAGACTAAAGGCATATGTATGAAAATCATAAGAAAAATCAATAATATGTGTATAGACTTCTAGATCTCATTCCAGTGAGGTATGTCATCACCCTTGCCATCTTTAAACTTCCTGACTTCAGGCCAAAAAGCCAGGAAGTCCTTTGAAAAACAGTAAAAACATAGCATAGGAAACCCATTCTCACCACCTCATTTCAACTTACATTTATGCAACAGTTTAACATATTTCTCCCAAGCATATTAACAAATGATAGCTTAATAAGTCAGTAAGAAATAGACTTAAGTTTTGCATGAAAAGAAATTATTTCAGTAAGTTAATTACTCCCATAAATATCAAATTCAAAGTAACTATCTTCAGTCTCTAACCTATACCAAATGGATGTACAACACATATCATGAAATATCCTCGTACTACACTAAAACATTAGTAATCTCACAGTGGTCTACAATATGTAAGTGCCAGTTTTGTATCATTCATATTACTTGTTTTGTAACCATGAATTATTATTAGTATTTTTATTAGGGTATCAATTCCTTTTTTCACATAATTTCAGTGGTGAATTATTAGTCAGACAGTTCCTAAGGTTTATATTTTGGTATCAATTATTTATAGTCAGCTACATCATTATAATCAATATTTCATCTGTATCATCTGAGTTATTTCATTAATTTAATTACTATGTCATCACTGTGAGGTTTCCAATCAAAATTTACGTACCACATACATGTCAGACCCATGGGAAGGGTTTCAGTAACTCATGAATATAACCAAAGACCTCAACAAATGCCATAACCTCACTTCAGCCATTTCTCAAAACGATACATAGCTTCTACCATAAACAAGAATAATATAAATTACAAAACAGAGCATCAGCAAGTCCCTAACACATCCTCAACCTGGTATCACTATAATAACTTTTATCACCAGAGAATATATCACAAATTCCATTTCAGTATCTCCCATAACCTTTATGAATCTCACCACTGTACCACATATGTACCACAAAAAAAATATTTCTTCATAACATCATATCTCCAAAGTGTCCTAAATATCATCATGTTTCTCCCCTGCAGGTAACTCACATACGTCATTCAGGATAAGACAGCATGTACTTTGAACCAAGAAACATATTACAATGTAACTAATTCTTTTTAAACATCCTATATTCCATCTGATGAGATAATGCCTCTTTCTAGTAAGCTTTTTCCCTCAACAACAAGTATAGGTTCAGCTCTTACTATTTAAAAGTAGCAAATACACAGTACAGTATAACTTTGTGTACACAAATTAGATAAAAAAATATATTATACTTGAAAAAAGCATAAAAATTCTTCTACTGATTTTTTTGTCCATATAAATTCCTCTAACTTCATATGCAGCAAAAATCTTCAAAATACAGTAAACACGATTTCATCTTGCAGAAGTTTCTTAGCAGAACCAATAATAAATACTATCTCTTTCAAAATCCTAGACAATTTTTAATTTTTAGGATGTACATTTCAATATAATTTTTGTTGTCACTGTGAAATCATCACTTTAACTTAACACATCCATAAATCCACTGCATGTTTCTTTACGTACAATAGAAGATGATAGTATGGCAGTAGATGATAATTTGTAAATGATAAACAGGTAAGTTATGAGTTATACATTAGCAACAAAAGAAGGAACTAGGTGCCTCCAATATCCAGGCACAGTGAATGCAGTAACATCTCTACCAATTGCAGACTCAACTCTAACACCAGCAGCAATATCATCAACAGTAAGAGCAGCAGCTGAACAACTACCAGGGAAGCCCGATACAGAAGAAAATTGTGCTGCAGATGATAATAGAAGAATAGGTGCAGTCGGGAAAAGAAAAGCAGTACTTCCAGCACACCTGAATGATTTTTTATTGACAAGGTAAAGGTAAGTATTCAATTAAATATGCAAAAGGCTAACAAACCCTTTAATTTCATGCTGATTCATCAAAATGTCCAATCATTGCTAAACAAATTAGGTGAAGTTGAAATTTTATGTACAGATGAGCTAAAAAACGTTTCTGTAGTGTGTATTAACTGAACACTGGCTGTCTAAAGATGCAATGTCAGTCACAAAACTTGCAGACTTCAATTTTTCTTCATCATTTTGTAGAATTACATCCAGTCATGGAGGGTCATGTATATTTGTTAAAAGTGGCATTGATTATGGTAACATAAAACCCACTGAACTGTTAGCTGAAGAGAAAATTTTTGAAGCATCCACAGTTGGACTCTCTGCATTAAAATTAATAATCATCTGTGTATATAGGAGCCCTGATGGGAACTTAAATGATTTCTGTCACCATCTAGAAGCAGCTTTAAATACTATAAAAAACTTCAACAAAACAGTGATCACATGTGGAGATTTTAATATAGATTTTCAAGAAATCTCAAAAAACTAGCAAAGCTTGATGACGCTACTGGAAACATATAACATAAAAACCACCATTGACTCTCCTACAAGAGTTACACCAACAACTAGCTCAACAATTGATCAGATATTAATAAACACAAATGTAAATCACAATTTCTGTGCCGGAAATCTTAATACTGGCTTCAGTGATCACTATGCACTGTTTATTGCTTTGCACACCCCAAGAGAAACAACTCAGAAAGAGGAACTTGTAAAAGAAGCAAGGAAATTCACTAACAAACAAATAAACATTTTTGTACTGAGACTAAGTGAAGAAACTTGGTATGAAGTGTATACTTGTGAAAATACTGACAAAAAGTTTGAAAAATTCATGGAAATCTTCATGTCATACTTTGAAGCTGCATTTCCATTAAAAAAGCAAAAATGTCAACCTAACTTCAATAAGAACAAATGGATTACAACAGGTATTAGAATATCTTGTGCAGAGAAAAGAAGATTATACACTATAGCAAACGCACAGAACATGCCTCATGAATTTCATTTGTACCTGAAGAATATCAAGAGGATCCTCAAAAATGTTGCAAGAAAAGCTAAAACAATGGAAAATGACAAATACATTGAAAATTCAAAAAACAAATCTAAAGCTATATGGGAAGTTATAAAAAATCAAACAACAAGTGAAACTAAACAATATAAAAATATGAACTTGTGTTATGAAGGACAAATGATTTCTTGCCCAACAGAAATTGCAGGGACCTTCAACAAATATTTTGCAAATGTAAGTGAACAGTTGGTGAGTGGACTGGAAGAATACAACAAAATATCACCTCCATCATGCCGTAGTGTGAGAAATGTGTCTACATCTTTGTTCCTTTCACCACAAATTCTGAAGAAATTTTATCAGTTATAAAAACCTTGAAAACAGGGTACTCATATGGAATTGATGGAATACCAGATGCAATTATTAAAAAAATGCTGCCTTGCCTTAGCCAGTATTTGAATTTCTTAATGAAATCTATGCTAAACTGGATGCAAGTGAATTTGTGACAGGCATATGTCTTGATTTATCTAAAGCTTTTGACGCCATTGACCATAATGACCTACTGCAGAAGCTTGACCAGTTAGGAATTTGATGTATATCCAGTGAGTGGCTCAAGACATACATATGTGGTTGCAAACAGGTGGTTGAAGTGCAATATACTGGCCACAGCAAAATCAGCTAATTCTATTCAGGATATGAAAAATGTGAAATATGGTGTCCCTCAAGGATCAGTATTAGGACCCATTCTGTTTCTCCTCTATGTCAATGATCTTATGTACAACAAGTATTGCCAAACTACCCTCCAATTTGCAGACGATACAAGCTTCCTTATTAGTGGTAAAACAGTAGAAAAACTAAAAGACTCCGCTATACAAACAATGAACAGTGTAGAACAGTGGTTCAACTACAACAAGCTAATTATAAACAAAGAAAAGACAGTAGTACTGAAGTTCTATAATGTAAAAGCAAGACACCACCCAAACATAGAAATAGAACTTAGGGACAAAGTTCTTGAAAGTGTTGACAGCACTAAATTTCTGGGACTCTGGCTCCAGAACAACACAAAATGGGAGGTACATATTGAATATTTGCAAAGAAAACTAAGCAAAACCTGTTACATGATACGGATCTTAAAATCTTGTTGCAGCAAAGCCAGCCTGTTAAATATATAGTACTCCTATGTGCATTCTGTAATTAAATATGGCATAATCTTCTGGCGCAGCACAACAACAAATTATAAATTTTCAGGATGCAAAAGAGAATACTAGGAATTATTGAAGAGGTAAACAATACGAAATCGTGCAGACCCTTATTCAAAAAACTGTCAGTTCTTCCTCTTCCTTGCATTTTTATCTACGAAACATCAGGTTTCATCAAACAATATATTGATAGACACACAGATATCTTATTAAAAATGAAGATACACATGCACACAATACAAGGCAAAAATCTGAGATTCATGTGAAGCAGGTGAGAACATCATTGTGCCAAAAAGGCACACTACCTACTGGGATAAAGATTTTCAATAATCTACCTAAGCATATTAAATCAATAGGTAAACTCTGTAGTTTTAAGGCTGAAGTAAAGGCATATTTAATTCAGCATTGCTTTTACAGTTTGACAGAATATATAAAAGCCAAACAACAAAAATAAAGATGCATTATTAATATTCTACTTTGTATGTTGCCTGTGATGTTTGTTGTATTGAAGAATCTGTACTAAATTACCTGACTATCTAGTCCTTAGCATTTGCAATACAAACTATATTTTATGTTGTAAATACCTAACCATGTCCAATATCCTTGTATATATTCTATACATGTAGGACTTGAAGGAATAACTAAATAAATAAATGAATGAAGAAGACAACTCATCAAAAGTGCTGCGTCATCAACATATACACAGACAAAAGGTACAGAGTTTGCTAGCTTTTGGAATTAAATTCCTTTTTCAACCTTATAGAAACACACACACACACACACACACACACACACACGTGTGTGTGTGTGTGTGTGTGTGTGTGTGTGTGTGTGTATTTGTGTGCATGTCTGTGAAAAAGTAATTTAATTCCAAAAGTTAGCAAAGCTCTGTACCTCTTGTTCATGTACCTGTTGATGATGCACCACTTCTGCCTTTCAGTGTATCATCTCCTTTATTCCTGAGTAGTTCATAATTCTCAACCAGAACCTTCTTTACATTATTAAACAGGTACGTTAGATGAAAACATGCAGTACAGACACTGAAATATCTGAAATAACACTGCAATAGCGTTTGGGCTTGCCACAGCCATGCTACAAAAAGTGCTTGCGACTCCCTGTGTTTACCTTCACTACAGTTCTTCATTGTTTGTTGCCAGATTCTCATTTTCATTTGTTTCAGTTAATGTCATTGATTCATTAGCAAACCCTAGTACTATCATTTGACAGTTTAGTACTACTGTCACAAGCTGATAAAAAAATAAAATAAATAAATAAATAAAAATAAAAAAAGAATTCTAGCAACTGTGACACTGCTTGTGCATTCACACATCCAAAAACATTAAGTATGTTAAACCATTCCTAAAACTATAATTTTCACAGTAACTTGCTATAGTTGAAGTCTTAGAACTGGGTGCTTGTTGTTATAAAGTTACAGCCATTGATTTCCCTATAAACATTTTCAACAATGTCATGAAAAGCAGAGATAGGTTCTCATGATATAGTAGAGATGCTGAGTTGCAGACAGGTACAACAAAAAGGCCGCTAAACAAGTAAGCTTCTGGTCATAAGCCCTTCTTCTGAATTAGAAACATGCATACACACCCTGTTGGAAACTCAATTCACATTCACATGATTACTGTCTCTGACTGCTGAAAGCAGACTGGGGTTAAGATGGGATTAAGAAGGAGGCTTGGAAGGAGAGGGTGAAGGATAACATGGTAGGGTTAGGGGAAGGGGACAGTAAGAGAGAGAGTGAGAGGGGGAGAGACAGAGAGAGAGAGAGAGAGAGAGAGAGAGAGAGAGAGAGAGAGAGAGAGAGAGAAGTGGGTGCGTTGGTAGAATATAAGATTGTCTGTGCTGAGTGGAAACGGGGAAAGGGGTTGGTGGTAAAGGGTAGTGACCAACAAAGGTTGAGGTCAAGAGGGTTATGGGAATGTAGGATATATTACAGGGAGAGTTCCCACATGTTCAATTCAGAAAAGTTGCTATTTGTAGGAAGAATCCAATGGCACAGGCTGTGAAGCAGTCATTGGATTAAAGAATGCTCAGCAACTGATTCAAAAATGGCTCTGAGCACTATGAAACTTAACATTTTAGGTCATCAGTCCCCTAGAACTTAGACCTACTTAAACATAACTAACCTAAGGACATCACAAACATCCATTCCTGAGGCAGGATTCGAACCTGCGACCGTAGCAGTCCCATGGTTCCGGACTGCAGCGCCTAAACCACACTGCCACCGCGGCCGGCCTCAGCAACTGGGTGGACATTCATGAGGACAAACAGCTTGTTGGTTGTGAAGCCCATATACACACACAAAAAAAAGTTTTGCATCACCCCAGTTCCCAGAACTCCTGAAGATAGACATTGACTGTGGGTATTGTATCACAGACACAGTCCCTTCGACTGTTCAGAGATGTCGCTAAACCATCCCAATGATGTGTGTGTGTGTGTGTGTGTGTGTGTGTGTGTGTGTGTGTGTGTGTGTGTGTGTGTTGGGGCTTATATGCGCTCAACATTGAGGTCATCAGTGCCCTGACTCACATTAAAAGGAATGCATGTGGGCAGACCTAATGAAACTGAAGCACACACGCATATAAAGCAGGAAAAGAAGGAAAATGTTACATAAGAAAGTAAAATGATGTAAACAACTATGCATGAACAGCGCTTATTAGATGGAGGGGCTACGACAGCCGATCAGTTCCAGAAGTTCCACCAAGAAGGAGGTACGCGGCTCATGTTGTATGTAATTCAACCATGCCGATAAGGTCAAAACTGTGGTTTGATTGTGTTCACATTGTTACTTTGTGCCAGGAAGGGCTCTCAACAAGGAAAGTGTCCAGGCATCTTGGAGTGAACCAAAGCGATATTGTTCGGACATGCAGGAGATACAGAGACACAGGAACTGTTGATGGCATGCCTTTCTCAGGTCACCCAAGGGCTACTACTGCAGTGGATGACTGCTACCTATGGATTATGACTTGGAGGAACACTGAAAGCAAATCCACCACGTTGAATAACGTTTTTTGTACAGCCAGAGGATGTTGTGTTATGACTCAAACTGTGCGCAATAGGCTGCATGATGGGCAACTGCACTCCCAATGCCTATGGCAAGGTCCATCTTTGCAACCCTGACACTTTGCAGCACAGTACAGATGGGTCCAACAACATATCAAATGGACTGCTCAGTATTGGCATCATATCTCTTCACCTACAAGTGTTGCATATGCCTCAACCAGACAATCATTGGAGATGTGTTTGGAGGCAACCAAGTCAGGCTGAACGCCTTAGACACACTGTCCAACAAGTGCAGCAAGGTGGAGGTTCCCTGCTGTTTTGGGGTGGCATTATATGGGTACAACTCACACTGTTGGTGGTCTTGGAAGGCACATAACATCTGTACAATATGTGAAAGGCATCCTCCGACTGGAAGTGCACCCATATTGGTAGCATACTGGTGAGGCATTTGTCTTCATGGATGATGTTTCGCACCCTCATCATGCACATCTTGTGAAAGACTTCCTTCAGGATGACATCGCTCCACTAGAGTGGCCAGTATGTTCTCCAGACATGAGCCCTATTGAACACACTTGGGATGGATTGAAAAGGGCTGTTTATGGACAAAATGACCCATCAACCACTATAAGATATCTGTGCCTAATTGCCACTGAGGAGTAAGACAGTCTGGACCAACAGTAAGTTGATGAACTTGTGGATAGTATGCCATGATGTATACCAGCAGGCATAAATGTAACAGGATGTCGTACTGGGGATTAGAGGTACCGGTGTGTACAGCAATTTGGATCACCACCTCTGATGTCTTGCTGTATGGTGGTACAACATGCAAAGTGTGGTTTTCATGAGCAATAAAAAGAGTGGAAATGATGTTTATGTTTATTTCTGATCCAATTTTCTGTACAGGTTTCGGAACTCTCAGAACTGAGGTGATATGTGTAGAAGGCAGCACATAGGTTGCAGCTTAGTTTGTAGATCACATGACTGGTTTCACTGGGAGTCCTGCCTTTTATAGGATAGGTGATGCTTGTGACTGGACTGAAGTAGATGGTGGTCGGAGGATGTATGAGACAGACCTTGCATTTAGGTCTGTCACAAAGATATGAGTCATGAGACAAGGGGTTTGGGAGCAGGGGTTGTGTGATGGTGGATTAGAATATTGTTTAGGCTTGGTAAGCAGCAGAACACCACAATGGAGGGGTGGGAAAGATAGTGGATAGGACATTCCTCAATTGGGAGGATAGTGGGTAGGGCATTCCTCAATTCAGGGCACAACCCTGGTGGAGAATGCAGTGCAGTTGCTCCAGTCCTGGATGGTACTGAGTCATAATGGGAATGTTCCTCTCTGGCTAGATGGTGAGACTGGTAGGTGGTGGTTGACTGGAGGGATAAGGCCTGGGAGATCTGGTTTTGTACAAGTTTGGAGGGATAACTATTGTCTGAAAGGATTCAGTGATACCCTTGGTATATTTTGACAGGGACCACACTTCACTACATATGTGACTACCACAGGTAGCTAGGCTGTGTGGAATGGCTCACAGCTTTCAAACAAGAGGAATTGCTGGTGGTTGGTAAGTTTGATATGGACGGAGGTGTTGATGTAGGTATCTTTGAAGTGGAGATCAGCATTGAGGAAGGTGGCTTGTTGAGTTGAGGAGGACCTGCTAAAGTGAATGGGGGAGATGGTGTTGTGGTTCTGGCGGAATGTGGCTAGGGCGTTTTCACCCTTGATCCGGATAACAAAGATGTTAACAATGGATGTGGACTATGTGAGGGGTTTTGGGTTATGGGTGATTAGGAAGGATTCCTCTACATGACCCATGAATATGTTGGCTTAGGATGGTGCCATTAAGATGCTCAGTTCTGTACTCTGTATTTGTTTGTAGGTGATGCCTTCAAAGGAGATGTGATTGTCGGTGTGGATGTAGCTGATCATGGTGACCAGGAAGAAGGTTGTAGGTTTGGAATCCATCAGGCACAGGGAAATGTAGGGTTCAGTAGCAGTAATGCCATGGGCATTAGGGATGTTAGTGTACAGGAAGATGGCATCAAAAATAATGAACAGGGCTCCTTGTGGTACAGAAATAGGAACTGAGGAGAGTCAATAAAAGAAATGGTTTTATATAGGAGGGTAGGTTGTTGGTATCAAGCTGAAAGTGTTGGTCTATGAGACCAGAGATTCTCTAAGTGGGGCCACTGTAACCAGCCACAATGAGGTGTCCTGTGTTGTTGGGTTAATGGGCTTTAGCAAGCATGTGTAAGGTAGGAGTGTGGAGAGTGGTAGGGGCAAGGAAACTGATAAACTCCAGAGAGAGGATATGGGATGGACCTAAAGTTCTGAGGTGAGACTGGAGATCCTGCCGGATTTCTGGAATGGGGTCACTGTGGCAGGGTTTGTTGGTGGAGAAATCTGACAGTTGGCAGAATCCTGCTACAAGGAAATCCTAGCAGTTCAAAACCACAGTGGTGGAGTCTCTGTCAACAGGTATAATTAAAGGATCATGATCCGTTTTATGACAGTGAGGCAAGGTTTGTGGTTAAGAAAGTCTGGGAAGTAAACAGGGGCACTTGGGATGGATCACATTTGGATGCGGGAGTGAACAAAGACAGTCAAGTTTCAAACTTGATCTTTTGTTGAGTCTGATTGGTAAGATTGGTGGCAAAAAGTGTTTCTATTGAAGGGACTGGGAGAAGGAAAGGATGTCTTTAACCAGTTCATCATCATAATTGAATTTTGAAGTGGGGCCAAATGTAACATCTCTCGAAAGACTGATACTTTTGTGGAACCAAGACTTTTGGAGGAAACGTTCTTGACTGTCTTTTGGTTCCATTTAGGTTCTGCATTCAGTAATTCAGTAAATCCCTTCCATAGCCTTGCCATTTGCCCGACACTCAAATTGAATCATGCTGGACTTGTTAATCATTTTGTCTCTTTCTCCCAGTCCCCACAGTAGAAGCACCAATCTTGCCAGTCAGCTTCAATCAAAGACCAAGCTTGAATGCTGCCTCACTCAGTTTACTCCTCCATATGTCCATGATTCACCCCATTACCCCATAATCAGCAACTGTTAACTTTACAGAATTTCTTAACCTCAAACCTCACCTCACCAACATTCCCAAAATCCCTCAACATGCAAGCTAACCTTACATCTGCAGAAAGAAACGCTATCTGCCACCTAAAAAATGATCCTGACATTATAACCCTACCTGCTGGCAAAGGCTCTCCTATTATTGTTTTGAATCATAAGTATTGCCTCAAGGAAAGTCTCTGCCAGATTTGTCCACATATAGACCCTACCAAAGTAACCCCATTCCAGAAATCTGCAAGATCTGGAGTCTTTTGTCAAAACCTTTGGTCCATCCTAGAGCCTCTCCCAGGAATCTATCTCTCTCCTCACCCCTTTAAGTCCCCCTACTTCAAACTTCTCCATGCTTCCTAATGTCCACTAACCCAACATCCCAGGATGTCCCATTGTGGCTGGTTGCTGTGCCCCTGATGAGAAAATTTCTGCCCTCATAGACCAACACATTCAGCCTATTGTTACAATCTACCCTCCTATATAAAAAATACCAAACATATCCTCCACTGACTTTTCTCAGTTCCTGTTCCTTTACCATATGGTACCCAACTCATCATTTTTTATGCCACCTCCCTGTACACCAACCTCCTAATGCCCATGGTATTACTACTATTTATCCTTACATTTCCCAGTGCCTGATGGGTTCCAAATCTACAACCTTCTTCCTGGACGCCATGA
The DNA here is from genome assembly GCF_023897955.1 of Schistocerca gregaria. Taxonomy (NCBI): domain Eukaryota; kingdom Metazoa; phylum Arthropoda; class Insecta; order Orthoptera; family Acrididae; genus Schistocerca; species Schistocerca gregaria. Next base: position 684,409,075 of record NC_064922.1, read on the forward strand.
TCAACCACAATTACTTCTCCTTTGAAGGCAGCACCCACAAACACACCTGCAGTACAGAACTGTGTATCTGTATGACACCATCCTATGTCAATGTATTCATGGGTCATACAGAGGAATCCTTCCTAACCAACCAGAACCCAAAACCCGCACCTAGTTCATATTCATTCTTGACATCTTCATTATCTGGATTGAGGGTGAGAACACCCTAGCCACATTACCCCAGAACGACAACACCCTTTCCACCATTCACTTCAGTCAGTCCTCCTCAACTCAACAAGCCTACTTCCTCAATGTTGACTTACACCTCAAAAAAATCTACATCAGCACGTCCTCCATATCAAGCTTACCAACCACCTGCAATACCTCTAGTTCGATAGCAGTGACCCATTCCATACAAACAAGACCCTTCAATAGAGGCAATCTGGCAGTTGCATCAGTAGTGAAGAGCAGACTCTGTTGAAATATCCCCCTTGCGTCATGGCTAATATCTCTGTAATAGACCTAGGTGCCTGGCCTGTCACATACATCCTCCCACCACCATCTACTCCAGTCTGGTCACAAGCATCAGCATGTGATTTACAAACTAATCAACAAAGCCACTACCACTGTGCTGCATTCTACATGGGCATGGCAACCAACAATCTGTATGTCCACATGAATTGTCACTGACAAATTAAGACCAGGAAACATCAGGACCATCCAGTTGCTGAGCACACTGCCCAACACAACGTTCTTCAATTCAGTGATTGCTTCACAGACTGTGCCATCTGCATCCTTCCTACCAACAGCGGTGTTTCTGAATTGTGTAGATGGGGACTCTCCTTGTAATATTGCCTACATTACCGTATCCCTCCTGGCTTCAGCCTTCATTAGTCACTGTCCTTCACCTACCTACCACTTTCCCCATTTCCACTCCAGCACACAAAATCTTCTATTCCATTCGTGTATCCTTAGTATTTTTACTTCTCCACTCCCTCCTCCTCCCCTCTCCCACCCATCGTCTAATGTCCCAACTACACCTAGTTGCCCTACACTCTCCCCACCTTGTTCTTATACGTTCCCACAAGCAGTGCTTTACTGTCTCCTTCCCCTACGCCTACCCTGCTATCATCCTCAACCCTATCATATGCTGCAGTTCCCATTCTGGATTCAGCAGTCAGAGACAGTTGTCATGTGTGTTTTGAGTTGCACTTGTATCAATGTATGTGTGTATGTTGTCTAATTTTGAAGAAGGGCTTGTGGCCAAAAGCTTACACACTTTGCAGTTTTCTGCTGCACCAGTCTGTGATTTAGCATCTCCACTACAAGGTTAGTAGCAATCTACCATTTTCATAATACTGTCATTATTCCATCCTGGATCCTGTAAACATTGTCCATATATAGTTCTGCCTTAATTTCAGTTCTGCTTCTAATGATTTTTCTTCTACTAAATTTGTAAATAATGTTTGAATTCTTGTTACAGTCCACTGCACGTAAGTATTGCACACCCAGGTTTCCTGTACAACAAGAACATTGCTGTCTGGCTCAATTATATGATATGAAATTAACCAAACTCTGTTGACGTTGTTGTTGTGGTCTTCAGTCCTGAGACTGGTTTAATGCAGCTCTCCATGCTACTCTATCCTGTGCAAGCTTCTTCATCTCCCAGTACCTTCTGCAACCTACATCCTTCTGAATCTGCTTGGTGTATTCATCTCTTGGTCCCCCTCTACGATTTTTACCCTCCACACTACCCTCCAATACTAAATTTTTCATCCCTTGATGCCTCAGAACATGTCCTACCAACCAATCCCTTCTTCTAGTCAAATTGTGCCACAAACTTCTCTTCTCCCCAATCCTATTCAACACCTCCTCATTAGTTATGTGATATAAGCATCTAATCTTCAGCATTCTTCTGTAGCACCACATTTTGAAAGCTTCTATTCTCTTCTTGTCTAAACTATTTATCATACATGTTTCACTTCCATACATGGCTACACTCCATACAAATACTTTCATAAACGACTATCTGACACTTAAATCTATACTCGATGTTAACAAATTTCTCTTCTTCGGAAACGCTTTCCTTCCCATTGCCAGTCGACATTTTATATCCTCTCTACTTTGACCATCATCAGTTATTTTGCTCCCCAAATAGCAAAACTCCTTTACTACTTTAAGTGTCTCATTTCCTAATATAATTCCCTCAGCATTACCCAACTTAATTCGACTACATTCCATTATCCTCATTTTGTTTTTGTTGATGTTTATCTTATACCCTCCTTTCAAGACACTATCCATTTCGTTCAACTGCTCTTCCAAGACCTTTGCTGTCTCTGACAGAATTACAATGTCATCGACGAACCTCAAATTTTTTATTACTTTACCAGGATTTTAATACCTACTCCGAATTTTTCTTTTGTTTCCTTTACTGCTTGCTCAATATACAAATTGAATAACATTGGGGAGAGGCTACAACCCTGTCTCACTCCCTTCCCAACCACTGCTTCCCTTTCATGCACCTCAACTCTTGTAACTGCCATTTGGTTTCTATACAAATTGTAAATAGCCTTTCGCTCCCTATATTTTAGCCCTGCCACCTTCATAATTTGAAAGAGACTATTCCAGTCAACATTGTCAAAAGCTTTCTCTAAGTCTACAAATGCTAGAAATGTAGGTTTGCCTTTCCTTAATCTATTTTCTAAGATAAGTCGTAGGGTCAGTATTGTCTCACGTGTTCCAACATTTCAGCGGAATCCAAACTGATCTTCAGCGAGGTCAGCTTCTACCAGTTCTATCATTCATCTGTAAAGAATTCGCGTTAGTATTTTGCAGCTGTGACTTATTAAACTGATAGTTCGGTAATTTTCACATCTGTCAACACCTTCTTTGTGATTGGAATTATTATATTCTTCTTGAAGTCTGCGGGTATTTCGCCTGTCTCATACATCTTGCTCACAAGACGGTAGAGTTTTGTCAGGACTGGCTCTCCCAAGGCCGTCAGTATTTCCAATGGAATGTTGTCTACTCCCAGGGCGTTGTTTCGACTCAGGTCTTTCAGTGCTCTGCCAAACTCTTCACGCAGTATTGTATCTCCCATTTCATCTTCATCTACATCTTCTTCCATTTCCATAATATTGTCGCCCTGGTATATACTCTCTACATACTCCTTCCACCTTTATGCTTTCCCTTCTTTGCTTAGAACTGGGTTTCCATCTGAGCTCTTGATGTTCATACAAGTGGTTCTCTTATCTCCAAAGGTCTCTTTAATTTTCCTGTAGGCAGTATCTATCTTACCCCTAGTGAGATAAGCCTCTACATCCTTACATTTGTCCTCTAGCCATCCCTGCTTAGCCATTTTGCACTTCCTGTTGATCTCATTTTTGAGACGTTTGTATTCCTTTTTGCCTGCCTCATTTACTGCATTTTTATATTTTTTCCTTTCATCAATTAAATTCAATATTTCTTCTGCTTCCCAAGGATTTCTACAAGCCCTCATCTTTTTACCTACTTGATCCTCTGCTGCCTTCACTATTTCATCCCTCAAAACTAACCATTCTTCTTCTACTGTATTTCTTTCCCCCATTCCTGGCATTTGTTCCCTTAAGCTCTCCCTGAAACTCTGTACAACCTCTGGTTTAGTCAGTTTCTCCAGGTCCCATCTCATTAAATTCCCACCTTTTTCCAGTTTCTTCAGTTTTAATCTACGGTTCATAACCAATAGATTGTGGTGAGAGTCCACATCTGCCCCTGGAAATGTCTTACAATTTAAAACCTGGTTCCTAAATCTCTGTCTTACCATTATATAATCTCTATTACTGGTAATTCCATGGATGGTAAATCTCATTCTTCACCTGCTTCATCTACACCAAAAGTATTACTATCTCTCTCATTTATCTGTTCCTTTCCCACAATATGATTGATTGTAGAATTGATCTCTTCTACCGTACTACCCAAAGAAGTACTTGTTTCTTACAGCTCATTTCTTATCTCTTCATTACACGTTTTCATTTCATTTTTCATGGTTGACTGTAAATGGTCACTGTTGGCATCTAAAGTTGAGTTCATACTGACTGGCAGTTCTTACTTTAATGAATCAATGTCCAATTTAATTTTTCCTAAGTGTTCAAACACTGACATTATCAAGTAATAAAGGTCTGATTTTTTTTATCTGTTTCAAACTATGTAAATCTTGATCCACATGAGGTTAGCCCATATCCTGATATTCCTGCCCTGCCAACCCCTCCCTCCCTGCAGCATTCACATGATTAATAGTCTTGGTTGTTAATGTAATCACAAATTATTCAAACCAAATTTGATTATTGGTGTGAAACATTGCTTGGAAACCATTTGTCCATTTTAATTATTATTTCTTGTCTTGTCAGTCTTGAAATTAGCATTGTCCTTAAAATTTATATCCAGTTTTTTACATTATGATGTATTTTCACAGTACAAAATAAGTCATATTATCTGTATGGTACAACAACATTAATATTTTGTTCACAATAAAGGATCCCAGAGGAACCCCCAGATCTAAACAATATCATCCCCATAGTCTAATAATCACATGGACAATTACTCAAATACAAAATTAGTTGTCTGTAGCATTTATATCTGAAGTGACACACTTGGAAATGTGCACAATTCAATTTGGGGACAAGGGTTGTGGAAAGACTGTGCATATGTTATGTGTTGGAATATACAAAAGTTAGAGAAATGTACTCAACTTGAAATTCTTGTTGTCATAGACCACATCTGAGTTCATTGTCCTTCTAATGTCCCTTCTTTGGTACTAGAAAAATTATTAAGTATTCCTGCTAAGAGCACATAGAACACACACACAGGCAGCCTCAAAACTTTCTGCTGAAAAATTGATTGTAACTATTATTCCCTACTCTTATCAGGTCCTCTTTCCTCCCTAGTGTTAAATGATTTAAATTTATCCTTTCGTGATACTTTTGATTATGAACATTAAAACAGACTTTTCCATCACAAATAAAATATTTAGTGCTGTGGATCTTAATTATTGTCTTATTGGCTGTAAAACAGTAAATAATTAATTTTGAAGTAAATTCTGACATCTCTGGAGCGCAATTTAGTGCACCCAAGGATAAAGTTCTTCTTAGCAGCTAGTGCAAGAAACAGTTTTCCAATATCTGCATTGTAAAGTAGCTCTGAAAAATTCTTAACACTATTATTGAAGAGTAAGTCAGTTGGATATGATTCAGGACAAGTACGACAGTCTGTCAATAGGGCAAGTTCCACAAATTTTCATTTTTCACAAAAGAGAATTTGTTCATTCCAAAAGATGATGTTATTAAACAGGGATTACACACTACTACCTAGCATTCAAGATCATAAGTCTTCTGCTTGCTAGCACTTTGTATCATAATTACTAGGAGAGCAAAGATGAGCATCATATTCACTTCACAGATGAGAAAAATTTTACCTTTCAAGATAACAATTATTATTTCATAAAACGTTTTTCTCAGTCCTCAACTATTACAGTATATATTCATTATGTAAATAAAACAGAAAGAAACTTCCACATGGGAAAAATATATTAAAAACAAAGATTCCAAGACTTACCAAGCTGGAAAGCACCGGAAGACAGGCACAATAAAATAACACACAAACACACACACAAAATTTCTAGCTTTCACAACCGATGGTTGCTTCTTCAGGAAAGAGGGAAGGGGAGGGAAAGACGAAAGGATGTGGGTTTTAAGGGAGAGGGTAAGGAGTCATTCCAATCCCGGGAGCGGAAAGACTTACCTTAGGGGGAAAAAGGATAGGTATATACTCGTGCGCACACACACACACAAATCCATCCATACATATACAGACACAAGCAGACATATTTAAAAGCAAAGAGTTTGGGCAGATATGTCAGTCAAGGTGGAAGTGCAGAGGCAAAAATGATGTTGAATGACAGGTGAGGTATGAGCAGCGGCAACTTTAAATCAGCGGAGATTGAGGCCTGGTGGATAATGAGAAGAGAGGATATATTGAAGGGCAAGTTCCCATCTTCGGAGTTTGGATAGGTTGGTGTTGGTGGGAAGTATCCAGATAACCCGGATGGTGTAACACTGTGCCAAGATGTGCTGGCCGTGCACCAGGACATGTTTAGCCGCAGGGTGATCCTCATTACCAACAAACACTGTCTGCCTGTGTCCATTCATGCGAATGGACAGTTTGTTGCTGGTTATTCCCACATAGAAAGCGTCACAGTGTAGGCAGGTCAGTTCATAAATCACGTGGGTGTTTTAACACGTGGCTCTGCCTTTGATCGTGTACACCTTCCGGGTTACAGGACTGGAGTAGGTGGTGGTGGGAGGGTGCATAGGACAGGTTTTACACCGGGGGCGGTTACAAGGGTAGGAGCCAGAGGGTAGGGAAGGTGGTTTGGGGATTTCATAGGGATGAACCAAGAGGTTACGAAGATTAGGTGGATGGCGGAAAGACACTCTTGGTGGAGTGGGGAGGATTTCCTGAAGGATGGATCTCATTTCAGGGCAGGATTTTAGGAAGTCGTATCCCTGCTTGAGAGCCACATTCAGAGTCTGATACAGTCCTAGGAAGTATCCTGTCACAAGTGGGGCACTTTTGGGGTTCTTCTATGAGAGGTTCTGGGTTTGCGGGGATGAGGAAGTTGCTCTGGTTATTTGCTTCTGTACCAGGTCGGGAGGGTAGTTGCGGGATGCGAAAGCTTTTTTCAGGTTGTTGGTGTAATGGTTCAGGGATTCAGGACTGGAGCAGATTCGTTTGCCACGAAGGCCTAGGCTGTAGGGAAGGGATCGTTTGATATGGAATGGGTGGGCAGCTGTCATAATGGAGGTACTGTTGCTTGTTGGTGGGTTTGATGTGGACGGACGTGTGAAGCTGGCCATTGGACAGATGGAGGTCATCATCAAGGAAAGTGGCATGGGATTTGGAGTAGGACCAGGTGAATCCAATGGAACCAACCTCAACTCCTTTGGAACCAACCTCAACTCCTTTGGAACCAAAGCCACATCTTAAATTAAAATTATATTATTTAAATATACTCTAAAAACACGAAATATGCTCAACATAATGAATATAGCAAGACCAGAATAAAATCACCTCATGTTACTTTCTGCCTGAGCAGATTTGAATGCATTTTGTAGTTGAGTGAAAGCACTTTGTACTTCCTGTAGTTGCTGAACATTTTTTTGAAGCCGCTCACGATATTCATTTAATTCTGTACTAACATCAGTATACTCCTTCAGTTGTGACTCTAGCTCATTACACCGTTTTTTTGCAGCATTTAGTTCCTGTGACGCTGTAAATGTTTGTGTGAGCTGATTTTCTAATTCAGCACACCTGTAACACATTAAAAAATAGCCATTAACTTGAAGAAAATTCAGAATTCTGAAAAGAACTAATGACTTTTGTAGTTATCATAGAGTACTTCTTTATGTGGCTTTAGCTACTGATATGACACTGACAACTGCTTCATTTACCATGTTTCCAGACAATTAGAATGTGTGTGAGAGTTTTTCGATTGGTGTGATGCAAGTAGGATGGTGGTCAAGGGATGGGGGGATGGGGGAGGAATATAACGTATCTTGTCAAAACAAGAGAAGAATCAGATTGAGTAGGAAGGGAAGTAGCAGAGGTTTAGGCTAGGATTTCGTGAGAACAGCGAATGGACTGGAGGGTAAATACCCATGTGGGAATTTCAGAGGAGCAAACAATTTTTGGAAAAGGAAGACAGGGATGGAAGATCAAAACAGAGCACATATTGATGCAGTGAGCAAAGTTGTTCCATATCATATTCAGCAATCAAATGGGCAATTTGGAGTTAGCAACAGTTTGATGGTGCTTACATACAGGGTGGTCAGAAAATGTCTGAAACTCTTGTCGTGTTGTTGTAGGGCAGATTGTACTGAGACATAAATGTTAAGGAAAAAATTAGATATGTTTCACCGTTTCCGAGTTATTTAGCATTGAAGTTAGCCAATCAGATCGTCGTAAATTAAAGTTTCAGATAATGAGTCAAAGCAATCGTTGGGAACATCACCCCTGGCAGGATGCTTGAATGTGAGTGCGCGACACCCTGATTGGCTAAATTCTATGCAGATAACAGGTACATGATATAGCAGTTTTGAATTACAATTCTGCTGTTGATGTGTATGAAAATGTACATGAATGGATTCCACTTGTGAAGGGACAACCTCCTCTAACATTGCCTTCATTCAACAGAAGTAATCAGTACCAAAAATATCTTCGAATCTTGTACAGGTTAACATTATCTCAGCTTCCAGAATGAGATTTTCACTCTGCAGCGGAGTGTGCACTGATATGAAACTTCCTGGCAGATTAAAACTGTGTGCCCGACCGAGACTCGAACTCGGGACCTTTGCCTTTCGCGGGCAAGTGCTCTACCATCTGAGCTACTGAAGCACGACTCACGCCCGGTACTCACAGCTTTACTTCTGCCAGTATCCGTCTCCTACCTTCCAAACTTTACAGAAGCTCTCTTGCGAACCTTGCAGAACTAGCACTCCTGAAAGAAAGGATATTGCGGATACATGGCTTAGCCACAGCCTGGGGGATGTTTCCAGAATGAGATTTTCACTCTGCAGTGGAGTGTGCGCTGATATGCAACTTCCTGGCAGATTAAAACTGTGTGCTCGACCGAGTGGCTGGAAGGGGGCGGGGGTTGAATCTTGTTACAGTGTAACCTCACCCGTTCTACCCAGGATGGCAGTTCAGATGGTTTGGCAACTGGAGTAGGAGCAAAAAGTTCACCTGGCAGTGTAAGGGACTGGCCGTAGACGAACTCGGCCACTGAGCCTTTAAGGTCTTCCTTGAAAGTGGTCTGCAAACCGAGTAAGACGAATGGCAGGTCTTCCATCCAAAGGTGGCCATGGCAACGTAGGGCCTTCTTAAGCATCCTATGCCAACGTTCCACAAGACCATTGCTTTGGGGTTGGTATACTATTGAATGAATTTTCTTGATGCTGCACAACCTACATAGTTCACAAAACAAGACAGACTCAAACTGATAGCCTCGTTCAGTCGTCAAGTAAACAGGGCAGCCAAAGTGTGAAATCTAAGTGTCTATGAAGGATCGTGCCACTGATTTGGATGTAATACTGGGTAGCAGAGCATCTTCCATCCAACAAGAGGTTCTGTCTATAATAGATAGCACGTATCTGTAACCCTCGGAGTGGGTGAGGGGGCCCACCAAATCGATGTGAATGTCCTGGAAGCGACTGGGAGGAGTGGTGAAGCTGCCTATTGGGGGCGATGTGTGCTGTGAAACTTTATTTTGTTGGCACGGAATGCAGGCCTGGGCCCAGGCTTGGCAGACATGATGAATGTTGCGCCAGACAAAGCACTCTGAAATAAGTCTGGTAAAGGCTCTCACACCTGGATGAGCTAGGTTGTATAATTTGTAAAACACTTGTCTCTGTAGATGTTTGGGTACGAAGGGACGCAGCGTACCAGTTGATTCGTCATGCCAAACCTCGCCTATGACACCAGGAAAGGTGGATCGCACAGGTTTGAGTGACGAGCTGTGATCTGAAATAAGGTCCATAGTGTCCGTGTTGGCAGACTGCAGCAGAGGCAAGTTAGAGAGGTCTATCAGAGTTGTGAGAGCACTGACAAGAGACAAAAAATCTGTGACCACATTATCTGCACCCATGATGTATCGTATGTCCGTGGTAAATTGCAATATAAAATCCAAATGACGGAAGCATCTAGGTGGAGGGTCAGTCTTTACAGCAGCAACCAAAGGTTTGTGGTTGGTTAAAATGTAGAAGTCCCTACCCTCAGCCTCAGCACTAAAGTGTTTCACAGGCTCCTAAGGTGCCAAGAGCTCCCTATCAAAGGCTGAGTACTTTTTTTGAGCGCCGTTGACCTTCTTAGAAAAGAACTGCAAAGGAGAGGTAGTATCTCCAACAGTTTGACTGAGTACAGCATCTACTGCAGTATCACTGGCATCCGCGCTAATAAAAAATGTAGTGTCCAGATGTGGGTGGGCAACACTCACTGCGTTTGCTAGTAGGTGCTTCAGTTTGTCAAAAACTTGTTCCATGGCATGGGTCCAGGAGACCGGGCAGATACCAGTCGTATTTTTGCCAGCAAGGGCATCTGTGAGGGGAGCCTGATACCTCAGCTGTGGCAGCAAAGTGCTTCCTGTAATAGTTAACTGTTCCGAAGAACCTGTGCAGCTCCTTAAACAAGTGAGGGCATGGCAAACTCAAAACAGGTTTGATTTTATCCTCGGGAGGAGTGAGGCTCTTAGCTGACACAATGTATCCTAAGAATCTTACCGAAGTCTGATGCAACTGGATCTTATTATTATTCAGTTCAACACCAGCAGCGGTAAGAGTGTCTTTAACAATCTGCAAATATTCCTTGTTCTTTTGCAATGTAGGACTGAAAATAATAATGTCGTCCAAGTAAATGAAACAAAAATCCAGAGGAAACAACACCTTGTTTATGAATCTCTGCCAAGTTTCTGAAGTACATCAGAGGCCAAAGGGCATGAACCGGTACTGGAAAAGGCCGAAAGGTGTTGTAAGAGGTGTCTTTTCAACATCCTCTGGTGCCATCGGAATTTGATGATAGGCCCTCCTACAGTCCACTACCGAGAAATATTTGGCACCTGCAAGAGCATGGTTAAAATCCACAACATTAGGAACCAGGTACTTGTCTATGATAGTACGAGAGTTCAACTTAGTATAGTCGCCAACCACACACCATGTGCCGTTGCTTTTTGTGATGAAGTGGATAGGCGAGGCCTAGCATCCGGCAGATGGTTCGATGATGCTGGCTGTTAAGAGATCATCTATTTGTGGCGTGGTTGGCAAGAGATAGGCAGTCCATTTTGCAAGCGAAGTTTGTGGGTGGTGCCATCTGTAACCACAGAAACGCACGATGCGGTACACGTGGTGACTTTCTGAGGTATAGTGTGCGCGGCGGCCACTAGGCTGGTTTGTGGTGCGGACGGCAAAAGTGTGCACAAGTGCCAACTGTTGGGTGGCTGGGAGTGACAAACAAGTGAGCTACACAAAACAAGGTTGGTACACTGTTTATTAGTAACCAGAGGCACCGCTGTCAAGCTTGGTGGCGAATGAACAGCTGATGGCGGTAAATCAAAAACATTGACCTGCACCTGTGAAGTTAGCTGCCCAAGTGTGGAGGGGCATGAATGTGTACTTGAATTAACACAGTTAGAGCTGGCAGGAGCACGGACACTGTACAGTTTATGTGGCACATGGTCACAAATGCACTCGGGCGCGAGGACACTGTAGTGGCGCCGCCTAATCTTGTATGTAGCTGAGGCATCCTCTGCTGCAAGCTGCTGCCATGCCGAAGATACCTTGGAGGAGGGGTTATTACACTTCCAAGCCAGGGGGACTTGCTTAGCAGTACTATTGACACTCGACGAAGCACACGGGATGTGTTCCTGCTTAGGGTGGTAGAACACTGTATTCTTGACGAGGTCAGGCCACAGTTTGTGGTGTCATAGAAAGTCGATGCCCAAAATAGGATCGTCGATGTCAGCCACCAAGAAGGACCACTTCAGGTTACACTAAGGCGAGAGGGACACTACATATGAAGTATAGCCTAAGCACAACAAACTAGATGAGTTTACAGCACGTATGATAGTTTTGTGTAGTAGGACCATTAAGGTCACAAGACAAGATGGAAGTAGGGAAACCTCACGCCCCCATGTCGCTGAGAAAGTTTGTGCTAGAGTTCAAGTCGCAGATGTAGACTCGTCCATTCAAAGCATTAGTGTTGGACACAGAATGGAGCGTGGGATGGCACCTGGTGTTTACGTTGCAGGAGGTGGCGCTGCTGCCTACCTGCGGTTGAAGTTTGGGTAAAAGCATGCTTTACACTTGCATGCTTGTTCCCCGAATTTTGCATGAAAGAAACAGTATTTATGGGCAGATGTCTGCTCCTGTGAGTGGTCAGAAGGCTGGGTACGGCATTCACGTAGTAGAGCGGAGTAAGCTCGGTCGGCTGCATGCAAGCATTCACTATTTGTTCTATCTCCGTAGGCGGAGATGGACGTTTGGACAGACAGAGGCAGATTTTATGTCCAAATCTCAGTGAAAGTGGCATCTGGCATGTTGCATTCACTAACTAGAAGTTGAAGGCATCGCCACAGCTGGGACGGAGATCTGTCACCGAGTGTTCTTCATAGATGAGCTGTTGAACGTTTTCTCTTCTTGTCATGGAGGCACGTTCCAGTATTGAAACGGGCATTGTCATCAAGTGCACAGACACTGAAAGTTTCCTTGACCAGGTTGAACCAGAATTACAGGTGGGCAGGTTTGAATGCCGGAAGCTTTGGTAGATTCAACGAACTGGCAGTCGACGATTGTGGGCAGCCGCTCACGGACGCAGGGGTAGGCAAGTCAAAGCTAACTCTGCATCGTGAGGGCAGTAGAGAGGAAGCAGACATGCCAGCTGCGTTCATAGTAGCTGGAGGGGAAGAGAAATCTGTTAGAAGGAAGCCCAGCATGGAGCGAAGCGGACCAAGTGTTGCAGCAGAAGGTCAAAGTGGTCACGGCGCTTGCTCGACAGGTTAATATGCAATTGGTCCTCCACATCTGCAGTGAAATTGTGCATCACAGAGTCACTGATGAGCTTGGTGGAACCTGATGTGCTCAAATTACTGCACTGATGAACACTTGGAGTAAAAGGCTGGCGAATGTCATTCACGTAGTTTGCAACTGGCACGGAGTGATACACACATGGAGCTTGCAAATTCAAAAAGGCATCCTGTTGTGGCTCATTATGAAAACTATGCTCCCCACTATTTACAGTATTTGCATTAAAGTTTGGTATCAGTGTGTGGTGGTTTCTTGTACTGCTGTGTGGTGAAAACTGAAGCACTTTGGGGCTAACAAAGCTGGAGTCGGAGACTGCTGGCGTCATGTTCACTGCACCTGACAAGGTCCCTGGGTTCTCAAGGCTATATGACTGAGGAAATTCACATCAGACACTGACTACAACTGGTGTGCTTGAATTTAGTTGCTGTTGCTAGTGAAAACCAGGCAGTGGCGGCTTGTTGTAGAAGGCCATTGTGTAGCGGACAAAGGTGAATGCGGAAGCCAGCGAGGTAGTCACTTCGTACTCAGCTTGACAGATTATTCGAACTTTAGGGTCACCACTGAAGGAGATTTCAAGGTGGTAAGGTAATGACCATGGTTCTCTCTTCTAATCATCAATACTTTTATTACATGACAAATGTACAGGTCAAAGACCAGGCCAGAACTGAGGTCCCGGAAGTATACAAAACAAAGATCAACTCGAAGACATAACACACTTATGATGCTCTGGCATATTGATCCGTGGATTGATGCCACACCAGAAATGTATTTTTATATACCTTCAGAAATAAAAATCGAATACAACAGCTAATCCAATACTTAAAAATCTAGTTGTAAGGCAGACTGGGAAAAGGTTCTACACTCTGAATGCAGATAATGGCACTGAATATGTGAATGATGACCTGATAAACTTTTTTGGATGAGAAGATATCTGAAATCAGACTATAGTGCAACATACACTGGAACAAAACAGAGTAGCTGGGCATTATATCTGTACAACAGTAGAAAAAGCAAGATGCCTGCTCTTTGAAGCAAGTTTGCCAAATAAATTTTGGGCAGAAGCAGTCTCTGCTAAATTTCCAACTAGGGCTTACAAATGAAAGACTACAGAAGAAGCTTGGACAAACAAGTAGGCAGATCCTTATAACCTCAAAATATTTGGAACAAAGACCTATATTCACATTCTGAATGCCAACTGACAAAAAGGGGATTAAAAATTATTTAATGTTTCTTGGTGGGGTACTGTGAAGAATCAAAAGCATACATCCTAACCATAGAATCATAAAAATGAGGGAAGTTATTTTTGATGAGGATACTTTAACACAGTATAAAGAAAACCCAGAGTCACAGTAACCAAGTCAGTTGTTTCTCCCACTGACAGAAAAGAAGCAAAATGAAATAACAACTGAAGTAGAAAAAACTGAACTTCAATCTGAGACTATCACAATACACAGTACTTAAGGAACACTAGCTGCAATGAGAAATCAAGTCTAAGCAATGCAAATAATGATACTGAGCATCCATAGCAGTTTGAGTCAATACAAAACTCATCATGAATTTCAAATCCAATGAAGCTGCATGACTTCATAACTTATCAGCCTAAACAGTCAACCAACACCACTATTTTGTCACTGAAAAAAAAAAAAAAAACACTGAATGTAATACAAGATGAGTTAAAATCTTACACATAGGACCACACATAGTAGTCTCTTGTTTTACCTACCAATAATAAATCAGTAAATTTGGATTCAGTGTCTAAAACAAAGAAACATTTACAAGACCACACTGTATACAATAAAACATGGTTAAAAGTGAAAGGTTGTGCTTAGAAGCAAGATCAGGATTATGATGGACCAGTTATAACTTATTAAGATATTTATTTACAATTATCTAGACTTCCCATTAACAAGATATTTATTTGCTGTGGCTGCAATAATGATTTTGACACTGATCGTCTATATGCAATCATGTCTTTCTTTCAAGGTGATTGTTTGATTTGGGGGAGGAGACCAAACAGCAAGGTCATCAGTCCCATTGGATTATGACAGGATGAGGAGGAAAGTCAGCCATGCCCTTTCAAAGGAACCATCCTGGCACTTACCTGAAGCAGTTCAGGGAAATCACAGGAAATCTAAATCAGGATGGCTGGATATGGGATTGAACTATCATCCTCCCGAATGAAAGTCCAGTGTGCTAACCACTGCGCCACCTCACTTGGTCTTACAAGATGACTTACATGGAGAGATTTATGTGGAAGTTTTAGAGGTGCACCTTGGTACTGAAGGATACTGGTTAAAGAACTAAACAAGAAAGCATGTAGAATAAAGCAAGGTGGTTACTGTTGGAACTTGAAGTGAGACATTACACTGTTGAATCAAACTTTCAAAAGATCAACAGCTGCCCCTAGTGTCAATTACAGAAATCAATGTTCAAACATTCTAATAGTCATTGTTTGTGTGGATGATATGCTAGTTTTTAGTAATAGTTCATCAGAGAAAGAAGTTTCCAAAAACAGTTTAAGAAAAATCCAAGCTGAAAAATCTTGATGAAGCTGCAAACCATTTAGATATCCAAATTACTAGAAATGATTAAGGTTAGACCAGACACACCATGTGGAGAAAATTTTCAACATACGTAATATGAAGGTATGTAACCTGATATCACTCACTCATGATGTCAACCCAAAAACAGGAGAAGAACAAGAAGCTATGAAGAATATACCCTGTTGTGATGGAACAGGAAGTTTAATGTGTGCTCAGTTAAGAACGTGATCACACCAAGTTTATTTGATAGAAATTGTGAGCCATTTTTGAAACAATCCAGGCATATCACACAGGCAAGCACTCAGAAGGATCTTTCGATGTCTCAATGGTACCATGGAGATGAAGCTACTGTTTTCTAAAACAGACGACTCTCATATAATAGATTACTGTAGTGCAGGCTAGGCTGTAGATTCCAAAGACAGGAAGTCAACAACTAAACATCTGTTTAAATCTTAATAAGCAATAATACCCTGTCACAGTAGGAAATGGCCATCTGTAACCTTATCCACAACTGAGGCAGAAAATATGGCTCTGACCTCAGCATGTCTATGGCTTCAAAGGATAGATCAGTGAAACATCTCCAAACCCCAAGAAGAATCCTATCAAACTATTACATAACAACAAAGCAGCACCTGATTTGTCTAAAACTAGTGGCTATAAGAGTCGAGCCAAACATATGTACACTAGACAGAACTTTGTAAGAGAAAAAAATAGTGTCATCCCAAGTCACAGTGGTCCTCATATCTTTGGAGATATCTCGCAAATATGATGACAAAACCTATGGCAAAGCCTTGGCATCATCTGTTGCTACAAGATCTTGGACTGAAAATACAGTTTTTGCAGTCATGTTTCTAGTGAGGGTGAGAGAATTTAGAATCTGTGCTTCACTTGTGTAAATATCTTATGTGTTGCTGTAGACTCTCTTTTCTTTAGTCTGTGGATTGTATTGCACAAGAGTTTGTGAAACTGTGTTTAGTTTATTAATGTGTAAAATAAAACTTATAATTCCAATCAGATATCACCAGAAACTTACTCTGCTAACAAAAGCAAATGTTTAGAGCCCTTTAAAATTAAAGATGAAAACTCTAAGAATAATGTTTGGTTCAAAACATAGAGACTCGTACTATTATCTACTTCCTTAAGCTGAGAAATTAACTATAATAAATAAGTATTTTTTAAAATGAAGTATGTTGGCCCCAATGCATAAACAAAAGTAAACTTAAAATTACACAAACATATGACCAGAAAAAACATTAATTTCATCTCAAAAGCCATATAACTGCAAACATCAAAGAAAGTCACTACATCCAGGACTGAAAATTGCCAGTATACTACTGACTTTAATCACATTACTCCTCACTGCATGCACTATGTGTGCATCTCTGTCTTGTACAGAATCTAAACAATTTGATATAGGGATAATTATATATGTTTAGTATTGTTACATCAACACACAGTAATCCAGTTTTTGTTTTCAGTCATTTCTTCAATAACTACTGTAAACTTATATTAGTTGCCACAGTGTAATGTTCTCTACTTCCAAATCAAGCCTCATCTGTAAGAAAATTATTTGTAAACCTGTCTTGTCACATCACAGTTTGTTGGTTATATCTTTCTGAATCATCAGTGGATACCAATCATATACATGATTTTCATAAGGGAAAAAATTTATATATTTCTTAATTCGTCAGTGGATACCAATCGAATATTGTTACATCATTAAATATTTTAAAGTTGCCTTTTCAGGTGTCAGGCATATTTATGAATGCAAGTTAGAGAATGACGTAGATGACAGAGGGAAGGCCAAAATTCTGAATTCTGTTTTTCAAAATTTTTTCCTTATGAAAATCATAATGCAGTTTCACCTCTCAGTCACTATATGAATGTGATTGTGACAGACATTTTGATATGTCATCAAGCAATAGATAATCAACCAAAAATTATCCAGTAGAAGAAAGGTGACTGGGCCTGAATGGATACAGAGCACGTGAAATAACTTGCTTGCATCTACCAGTAGTTTCTTAGTACTGTATGCACTAACAGACCGTTCTACACAGTTGGGAAAAAATGTAGGTCACTCACTCCCTTTAACTAAGGAGGGTTTTATGCTGATACATGTATAGTTGGGTGATTTCCTCCCAAATCATACAGGTCATGTCAACTCATAGTCATGAATTTCTCTGGAAAGAATAGTGGACCTCTATATCATAAGCGTTAAGAAATTAAGTATTTTCATTTTATCTTAATTTTTGTGAACGATACAGTCCTTTGGAAAATGTATACTTTGTAAATAATTCTTAAAACAGCAAAGAACAAAAAAATAATATAACAAAAGTACTGGAGACCTGGCATCTGTTTTGTATGAAAGCTCCCTCTTAGTGTGATGGAATTTAGTTGATACCTGCACACTTATGGGCTTCCTTTAAATTACAAATTGAAGAAAAAACCATGAAATTTGTAGTTAAATTATCCACTTAATTTTTTTTTCTAATTTGGAAAGCTATCTTTTCTGTCGTATTAACAGATACTACTTATGTAATTATAAACAGTATATTCTCTGCTCCAGCTATCTGTATTATGTAAATATTTCTTACTAAAAATGTAAAAAATTGCATTTTTATGAGCTTCTATGAATTATTTACTCAAAAACCCCCACATCCAAAAACGTTTCAGAATTACACAAAACACTGTTTGGTTAATGTGTTAGTAATCAGTGCAAACACAATGGGCAATATTTTTCAATGTAAAGAGTTAAAAAAATTTCAACATTCTGCATATTTTGCATCACTGAATTTCTAATGTAAAATATGCACGTTGGCAGCACTGTTTCCAGGGCTCTTCTGTTTAAGTTAAATGAATGGAAACTTGCACATAAACCATTCTGCATCGAGTTTTGTGTTTGGTTTGAACTTTTTATTAGATACAATGCCAGTGAGGAAATACAGTAGTGAAAGAGTAAGGTGTGTGGACTACGAAAAAAGACACAAGAAGGTGGTGTTTAACAAAAGTGAAAAACACTTCACAGTTGTTAGAAATCTGTCAAAGGTACTGTAGAAATATCTTGGTCCTCCAGTAATGGTATTATCACCACAACCATTGTGCAGGAATTGCTACACTGACTACAAGAAAAAGTTTAGTGACAACCCACCTGAACGATCATCACCCAAATGTGAAACTGAATAAGACAGTGCAGATATTTATATTCCTGGGCAGGAAGATGTTGATACATTGAATGTTTGCTTTCTGCTGTAGCCCCTACTACATCCCCCTGAAAAATCCACGAAAGGTCAGAAGCACAAGAAGAAAAGAGTATGTAAAAAGAAAATTGGAAGAAAATGAAATAAGTTTTACACAAGTAACAGCTTCAAAACTTTGTGAAGTGTATAATGTAGAAGCACTTGGTGCAGAACCTGAAGACAGTGATATGTGATGAATGTGATGTGTGGTTTTAAAACCTAAATATTGCTATCTCAGCAGCCACTTATACTGGGAATGTAAAGTTACTGACACTGATACCATGTTACTACTCCAAGCAGCAGATACAAAAATACATACTGACTTCCTCACATTATTTTATTTCAAAAGCTTGTAAAATAAAGAATCAGAAAGGTATTTGGGCAAGCCCAGATTTTTACTGAGGACACTATTGAAAGATGATATGTTTACTGTTGCTCTGGAATTTTACCTAAGTGATGACAAAGTTTGCAATAGGCAAAGTCCTAACCCAGCTGTAGTAATCTCAGTTAGCAAAAATGGTTAAAAAGATAAAAAAGTAAAAAGATGTATGGAAAGATCAATAAGAGAAGCATATCTCCTCATGACAAAGGAGAGCCCAAAATTAAAAACTGGTCTCACAAAATTCTGCTCCTAACAACCAAAATGGGTAAAATGCCAGCCAGTGAAGAAAGTATGCACATGTATTTACTGCACCAATTTGAAACTTGTTTGTTTTGCCTTAAGAAGTGTCACAGGTAAGAACTACACAGAGATGGACCTGATGCTCTTGTGTATATATCAGAAGTCGCAAGATAAATGTTGGTTGTAGGAATGTGCAACGTGTCCTGCTGCTGAAGTGATGACTGTTAAAGCATTACACCTTCAGGAAACTGGCAATGGCATAACCTATGCACTGTGGGGGTGAGGAGAGTTGGTGAAGAAGACAGTAGTGCCAGACACATTTCTTACAGAAGTTAGACGTTGGATCTTGAAAGGAATAGCTCACCATCATATCTGGAGTATTAAGAGACAGGCTACGGCAGAAGCAAAATCAGCCACATTCCAGAATACTGACATATTAGTTCTTCATTTCAACTTTGCTGAGAACTGGTCCTTCACTTTGTAGAATGAAATTCAAAGTTACCACTGCCATACGTTGCAGGTATCAATATTCACATTTGTTGCCCAGTTCCTTGGAACATTGCACTGTTTTGCTATTGTCAGTGATGATCTCATTCCTGACAGTGGACATGCATGTTATGCTATCAGCATGATAATTGATTACATAGCATCTGTAGGCCAAGCATTTCCTAAACATGTGTATATGACTGATGGTGCAGCATCTCATTTTAAAAACCACTTTCAGCTTTATGAGCTTGTCCAACACTTTAGTACAGAAATGAAGGCAAAAAATGAATATTTTCAGCAACAGGTCATGGAGAAAGTGCATGTGATGGGGTAGGAGGTCTCCGTAAACATCTCACAATAAAATTAATCTCTAGCATCAAACTGTAGATGCTATAAGAGATGCTGCTGGATTTGTACACACCTTATCAACATTAGTAACAAAAATGAAACTCTTAATTCTAAATGAAAGTAGATTAAGGGGATACTATTAAAAGAGAGAAAAGAGTGATCTGCTATGAATCATGTGGTAGGAATTCAGTCAAGTCTGTACTGGGTTGCATCTCAGAGTGGCACATACACTGCAAGGATGGTTCTCCACAAAATGCTTCCTCTCACCATGTGTGAAATACAGAGACCACAGGATATATTAGAAGACTTTGTAGTGAGCTGCTTCATTTCTTGTGTGTATGACAATCAGTAGTGGGTGGGACAGATAATAAATGTCTCTCATGGGCTGTAAGATATAACCGTCTTGTTTATGACACATCATGGTCCTGCTAATTATTTCAAATGGCCAACATCAAAAGATCAGTGTGCAATTCCCATTTGGATCATCACAGCCCATGTGCAAATTGAGCTTGGCTAAACAAGTTCAATAAGAGACAGATGAAAAAAAAACAAAAAAACAAATGGACTCTTTTCAACAGTGCAGTGTTGATTGTTACACTGTAGGCAATTTTAATTCATGGAAAGTCATGAAGTAGTAAAATCATGACAGAAGACTATAATGATCTGTGAATAATATCGTAACAAGAAAAATGGATGTAAATATTCTATATCTCATTTTTGTTATATAATTCTTTTGAACAAAATTATGAATTGTTTTCCTACTCACTTATAATTTTGTAAAGTAATTGTTTTGATTCAGAAATACCAGTTTTGCATGGCACTTACTTAAATTCAATGACCAGTTTAAATATTTAAGTGTGCATGATTCTTTGATCCTTGAGAGTAAAGTCAGGTCTACTACAAAAATTTCTCACATTTTGTACAGACAAGCGCTGCCCATTCTGTTTGTAAATTCCCTAAGTAAAAAGACCAAACAACATACCACAAAATGTTTAGAACATTTAGGATGGGGGTTTTGGAGAAAATAATTTCTAAAGAAAACAAAAAAATCAGATTCTTTCATCTAAATGTACGTATATTTTGACAGTTTAAGAATTCCATGCACATTAATGTCATAGCTGACAGCTATCAATCCTTCCACTTTATTGTTTCTTAAGATAGTTAACATCCAGCAACTTCATATTTTCAAAACATAATTTTGAAATTCACAAAAAGTTACAAATTTCCATAGTTTATTTTTCAAAAATAAGTAAATAAATAAATTAAATAAAATGAAAAAAAGCTCAGAAATGTGTATGTATTAATCACATCTCATAGGATTAGGAACAAAGTATTTATTGAAAATAAATTCAGATCTCTATCACTTTTGGTTTCTTTATTGCTATTTTTCAACTTTCCCTTTCATTACATTTCCACAAATTCTCTCCTTCTGAGAGTCCTTTAGCGTTTTGACAAAATATCAGAAAATCAATTTGGAGAGATATCATGTAAACTTCAACATGTCTTTTTTAGCAAACTGTGAAATAGTGATGTGACACATCACTCTTGACCTGTATGATTTGAGATGAAATCACCCACTTGCCTCTCACAGTCACTGGCTGTGTCTACAAGAAGTCACCTGCTAGCAAGATGAGCATTGCACCCACCAACATTTGGTTACTGTGGATATCATGCAAGCTCTGATAAAATGGCTTTGTCACATGCTTGTGTGACATTCAGCATTTATCCTATATGATCTAAATGCACTGCTGCATGGGCCACAGGGACCATTGTTCTTGGGTATATTTCAAGTGGGTGTTAACTCACTTGTACTGTTCAAGAGAAGTTTGAACACCAAGTGGATAGAAGACATAACTGCTAGGGTAACATTCCTGTCCTTGCACAACTGCTCCAGCAGCAAACTCAACATGAATTGCCCCCTGACATGCCCAAGAAATATCTGATATCCATATGAACCAAAATTTTGTTAAAAATTTGCCTTCCTTCTGGTAATAGTTGAGGCTCAGTTTGGGCTACTTAAGCCCCCAAGGCTCACATATCACCCCACCCAACATTTGCAAACTCTTGGAGCAATATTAGCAATAGCCCTGCTGCTGAACAATAAATATCACCTGGTCACTGCCTTTTCTTAGGGTTCAGTCAATAAAAAGTGCTCTTATAGGATCACTTTGCTGTCCGTCTGTCTGTTTGTCTGGCTGATTATTCAAAACCCCTTTTCTCAGGAATGAGTACACGTATAAAGTTGAAATTTACATCGCATATTAAGGTCTACAATCTCTTGGTGGAGTAAAGATGTGAAGCTCTAAGTCAATACAATCAAAGGCATGCCCAGTTAGGTCACATATCTTGATACTCACAAACTCGCTTATCAAAACTTACAGGATACTTCCCATTTGCCTAGAACCACAAAATTTGCCAAGAAGCACGGCTTCACATTACAATCAAAGTAAAAAAAATCTGGAAATTATTAATTTTTAATCACATCAAACTAAAATATTTGTTGTCATTTGTTATCAAACTGTCTGCCCATCCGTATGTCAAGAACACTTCTTCTCAAGAACATGTAGATGTATCAAGTTAAGCTCCTAAATCAATGCGGTCAAAAGATACAACCTTTCATGTCACATATTTCGATTCTTGCAAACTCATTCATTAACTTTCCCTTGACACAGAATTATGAAATTTAGCAAGAAGAATGGTTTTGCAGTACAAGAACAAGAAAAAATCTGGAAATTGTTAATTTGTAATAATATCACATTAAAAAAGTTATTAAGCCACTTCAAATTTGATATTTAAAAAAAGTCTTGGAACACCTGAGACAGACAGCTTATCAGTATCAATATCTTTAACAGGCAAAAATCATCAAGATTCTCAATTCCCAAAAAGTATGATGTCTATATACATATTTTAGTTTCTATCAAATCCTCAGTGCAAAAGTCGCACTTACCGCGGCCAGATTTTACATGCTTAAAAATGTATTTAACTGTCTGCTCTGCATCCATACAATGGCTACCCATTATCATTCATTTGGATCTCTTTGAACACTGCCCAAGGATACGTTTTGGTGCTTTTCCCATCATTCATGCACAGGGACATAGTGCTCAGCACTCCACAAGGACCATGAATTAAGCTTTTAGTGATCATATCATATAGATGGTTGACCATGATTTATTTAGCTGCAATTTCTCTTTTAATCACAGCAGCAAGTGTACATGGGACAAACTGCACTTTTGCCACTCAGTTGAGTACATGAAGCATTGAGTCTCACTGAAAACTTGCCATTTGGGGAGGAAGTCCATCAGATTTTGTACTTTAACCTTAAAAGATCATGCTGTAAAACTGTGTAAGTCCGTCAGCTTCTGCCTGTCCATCAGTTCTTCCTTGATCTTGGTTTAGGTTCCATTGCTATAAAGGTAATGTAAGAGTTTAGCTGCCCATATTTCCAGATGCAGGAGAATACATCCCAGATGTATTCATGATGTTACTGTGGACTGTTCACAGACATAGATGGGAGTACTGCATTCTGCCCTAAATGTTTGCCACTGCCATCATTAGAAATAGCATCTTGACAAACGTACATAGATCTTTGCCAGAAACTTGCTTTGGTTTAGTACTATGAACCTCAGATGCTGAAATAAAATAACTGTGAGGTCCTGTGGTAGAACTCTTCAAACAACTTTACATATGATCTCTTGCGCTGATGCTATCCATTGTAAATGTTACCTTATTCAATACTGAGAGTCACCATATTATACACTCCTGGAAATGGAAAAAAGAACACATTGACCCCGGTGTGTCAGACCCACCATACTTGCTCCAGACACTGCGAGAGGGCTGTACAAGCAACGATCACACACACGGCACAGCGGACACACCAGGAACCGCGGTGTTGGCCGTCGAATGGCACTAGCTGCGCAGCATTTGTGCACCGCCGCCGTCAGTGTCAGCCAGTTTGCCATGGCATACAGAGCTCCATCGCAGTCTTTAACACTGGTAGCATGCCGCGACAGCGTGGACGTGAACCGTATGTGCAGTTGACGGACTTTGAGCGAGGGCGAAAAGTGGGCATGCGGGAGGCCGGGTGGACGTACCGCCGAATTGCTCCACACGTGGGGCGTGAGGTCTCCACAGTACATCGATGTTGTCACCAGTGGTCGGCGGAAGGTGCACGTGCCCGTTGACCTGGAACCGGACCGCAGCGACGCACGGATGCACGCATGGATGCACGCCAAGACCGTAGGATCCTACGCAGCGCCGTAGGGGACCGCACCGCCACTTCCCAGCAAATTAGGGACACTGTTGCTCCTGGGGTATCGGCGAGGACCATTCACAACCATCTCCATGAAGCTGGGCTACGGTCCCACACACCGTTAGGCCATCTTCCACTCACGCCCCAACATCATGCAGCCAGCCTCCAGTGGTGTCGCGACAGGCGTGAATGGAGGGACGAATGGAGACGTGCCGTCTTCAGCGATGAGCGTCGCTTCTGCCTTGGTGCCAATGATGGTAGTATGCGTGTTTGGCGTCGTGCAGTTGAGTGCCACAATCAGGACTGCATACGACCGAGGCACACAGGGCCAACACCCGGCATCATGGTGTGGGGAGCGATCTCCTACACTGGCCGTACACCTCTGGTGATCATCGAGGGGACACTGAATAGTACACGGTACATCCAAACCATCATCGAACCCATCGTTCTACCATTCCTAGACCGGCAAGGGAACTTGCTGTTCCAACAGGACAATGCACGTCCGCATGTATCCCGTGCCACCCAACGTGCTCTAGAAGGTGTAAGTCAACTACCCTGGCCAGCAAGATCTCCAGATCTGTCCCCCATTGAGCATGTTTGGGACTGGATGAAGCGTCGTCTCACGCGGTCTGCACGTCCAGCACAAATGCTGGTCCGACTGAGGCGCCAGGTGGAAATGGCATGGCAAGACGTTCCACAGGACTACATCCAGCATCTCTACGATCGTCTCCATGGGAGAATAGCAGCCTGCATTGCTGCGAAAGGTGGATGTACACTGTACTAGTGCCGACATTGTGCATGCTCTGTTGTCTGTGTCTATGTGCCTGTGGTTCTGTCAGTGTGATCATGTGATGTATCTGATCCCAGGAATGTGTCAATAAAGTTTCCCCTTCCTGGGACAATGAATTCACGGTGTTCTTATTTCAATTTCCAGGAGTGTAGTTTCTTGATGCAATGGGCCTGTTATGCACTTCCACTAATTTCTGGCCATGTGACTGTGTTTCCATTTGCAATGAGTCGAGGGCTGTAAGAGAGTGCACAGCTACCCCAGCTCACTACAGAATAACATAATCTCTCTTGACAAACTCTTCCATATTCTTCTTCTTTCATTAACATGTATAGTTGTGGATGAACAGATAGTTATGTTACTACTTTCATACAGTTAGACTTGTAACAGAAGCTCTCATTCAAATACGTTATAACAGAATAATCAACAGATTACACACCATATCTTCCTCTGTTTCTAGATATGGGGATTGTCACCAGTGCCCCTTTTCTCTCTAAGTTCCAAGACAGCGCCAAACCACATCTTCAAAACATAAGCAGGCCTCCACAGCAGGTGGAGACATGCAAACACGGCCATGCCTTGTTTATGTCTGGAGTTCACTCCTCTTTCTGTGGATCTGCACATACACCACACAGGGTGTGCACAGTCAACTGTCTAATGAGACTTGCTATGCACTTCAAATAAATTTTTTACATACAAACATCTATTCTTTTCACTGATGTTTATGGTACAGGAGCAAGTGCATCATACAATAGGTTCACTTTTATGTACATCTTTCAGTCATCAAGCACAATATTTTGCATGTTTATTTTATGGTTGGTGACAAGCAGAGACTGATAGATGATGTCAAATTATTCAGAAATTAAATGGGTGACTGTACTGAAAATGCAAAAAGTCAAAGTCCTGCATGATCACAGTGTGTTGTAGCATGAGTTGTGGGCAGCATGTGTGATGCTACAACATGCCACCTGCTACTGAGGTTGCGGCTTTGGTTGTGGGTGTT
The DNA here is from genome assembly GCF_023897955.1 of Schistocerca gregaria. Lineage (NCBI taxonomy): Eukaryota > Metazoa > Arthropoda > Insecta > Orthoptera > Acrididae > Schistocerca > Schistocerca gregaria. The sequence continues at coordinate 684,434,933 of NC_064922.1, forward strand.
TATCCCACCACCCTGAGGGACAATGGCTCTAAGCACTATGAGATTTAACATCTGAGGTCATCAGTCCCCTAGACTTAGAACTACTTAAACCTAACTAACCTAAGGACATCACACACATCCATGCCCGAGGCAGGATTCAAACCTGTGATCATAGCAGCAGCGCGTTTCTGGACTGAAGCACTTAGAACTGCTTGGCCACAGTGGCCAGCCCTGGAGAGACATCATCCTGCACAAGTATGATGACTCGCTTGGCATGATTGCTGACACACGTCACTTCTATGCCCTCCACTACCACACTATATTCTGAAAAGAATAAGAGGGACATCATTTCAGTATCTCTCAAATGAATTCTGCATCTACATTTATACTCTGCAAGCCACCCAACGGTGTGTGGCGGAGGGCATTTTATGTGCCACTGTCATTCAGCAAGTGGGTGATCAAACCTGAACAAAAAAGTGTCCTGCATCGATTTCTACACATTTCATATGATGATGGTCCATGAACATGACTTCAGCATGGTAATGTGGGTAGCATACCTCTGTCCCAATTTTTGGTAGGCACATATGTGAAGATGGAGAGTGAGAGTTGCAGTGTAATGAGATTCTGTGGAATCATGTGTTCCATCATTATCTCTCAGAACAAAGAAATATGATTGTAAAAGTGACCCTACTCTACAATGCACTTGCCGTGCACCATAAAAGTCAGTGGAAACCCAGGCATGACAAAAGTTCTATCTGCTCCAAAGGAGATCATTTGAAAACGTGGGGCATGTTTTTTGATAAGCTTTAGAAAGTGTCATGGCTCAGTAGCCTTGACAGTAAATTATTTCTGTAAATTCTCAACTGGTTCCTCTAATTTGGGAATGGTTGCCTTGCCCCCAGAGCAACAAATTTGCAGCCTTTTCTCCTTCCATTTCAGTGCCCCATAAAATCTGCAAGCCTTGTTCATACAGTCAATTTTGATGAGCTTGTGTTTACTATCACATGAGGTTGGATCACAGTTGGAAGCAACTGTTTAAAAAAATCTCACCACTTACTCCTTGAAAATATTTGCCAATGTTCAACTTGTCACTGAGCAACAATGATCAGCATATATATATATATATATATATATATATATATATATATATATATATATATATATATATATATATATATACTAAGAAACTTTAAGTTCCATTCATGTTGAGAAGCCATCTCTTCAACAGTCTCAGAGGCATTCTGAGAAGCTATGCACTTTACATTCTCTTGATACAAAGAAGCCACCTCCTCTGGCATTTCATCAGCATACAGTAGCTGCATTCTCCTAACGCCAAAAAGCCACATCTAAATCTGCATCTACATAGATATTCCACAAGCCACCACATAATGCCAGGTGGAGGATATCCTGTACAACTACAAGTCATTTCCTTTCCTGTTACACATACAAGTAGAGTGAGGGAAAAACAGTTGTCTATATGTCTCTGTATGAGCCCTAATCTTTATGATGCTTACACACAATGTATATTGGTGGCACTGGAATCATTTGGCAGTCACCTTCAAATGCCAGTTCCCTAAATTTTCTCAATAGTGTTTCTCAAGAAGAATGTTGCCTTCTCTTCTGAGATTCCTATATGAGTTCCTGAACCATATCCATAGCACTTACATGTTGTTCAAACCTCCCAGTAATAAATCTAGCAGCCCACTTCTGAATTGCTTCAGTGTCTTCCATCAATCTGATCTGGTACAGATCCCAAACATTCAAGCAGTATTCAAGAATATGTCACACCAGCATCATATATTTGGCCTCCATTATAAGTGAACCAATCCTTCCTAAAATTCTCCTCCAACTGAAGTCAACCATTTGCCCTCACTACCACAGATCTCTTATGTTCATTCCATTTCATACCACTTTACAACATTACACCCAGATATTTAAACAACTTGACTGTTTGTAGTGGTTCACCTACTTTGTTTCTTCATTTATTGTCCTTGGTGTCAACGTACTACATTGATACACTGGCTGAAAAATGGGGTTGGTGGATTCTGACACTGACTACTGTAAATGATGTAGCTGACAGGTGCACAGTTGCATTTCAGAGTACTTTAATTTCACTGTTCACAACCCCTAATAATACACAGTTACATGGCCAGTGCACTACTGTTTAACTTTCAATAAGCCTCATTAATAATTTGCAGGAAAACCTCCACATACTGCTACAATACTTTACTGTTGAACATCTACTAGTAGCAAAACACCAACCACAAAGTTCACAGTACTTGAAGAATAGAAAAGTGCATATGGAGCAGGCACTGCCACTGTTTTAACACGTGGCCTAATTGTGCAACACTTACAGTTAAGTTGAAACATTGTTGTTGTTCTAACCAGCACAGGTTTCTTGTCTGAAACTTGACTGTGGACTGACTGACTTGTGACCAAATATCAGGCCCTTATATATAATCACAACAATAGGAGCTGAAACTACACCTTGTTTGAAGTTTAACTTACAGAAATTAAATTAAAACTAAACTCATTAAATTAACTGAATACATCAAAAAATTTGTTCCTTTTAATAGTTTCTTCTCCTACAAGGGTTAGGCCAAATTATTTGTTTAGATCATGAAATTAACAAATACAGTTATGCAAACAATACTTTGGACAAAACTCTTAATCTCTTCGGAATTATTTAAGGTCTGGCTTTGCTAATATGTTTTCAAAGAGAGCCAAACAGATACTTTAATATTACTAGTATTTCATCTTCCAAACGTTTATAATTATTACATAATTTACATTTGTTTATCTATCAACAATAAAATTTATATTACAAAACAATCACTGATTTCACCCTATAACAAAAGAAACTACAGTCAAAGTAAAGTAGAACATCAATTACCCATGAAACTAAACACAAAATTTGGTCTGGTGTTATATACATTAAAACTGGGGGCCAGCCTTTCTCTTACATGAAAATGCACATTATACTTGCATATGCTAATGGTAAATGGTTAAAAGTAAAAAATGAATTTAAGGAAGCAAATGCCAAAACAAGAGGGGAAGTGAAAATACCCCAGCTTGCTTCATCACTTGTTTCAAGCAGGATGCTAGCAATACTACATCCAAAAATTATGGGTTGTACTTCCTACTTATCCACATTAAATTACAATTTTCCACATTTAGAGCTAGCTGACATTCATGATACCAACTAGAAATTTTGTATATATTGTCTTCTGTCTTCCTACAGTCACTCAACTTTGACACCCTACAGTACACCACAGCATCATCAGCAAGCAACCACAGATTGCTGACCACACTGTCTGCCAAACCATCATGTATATAGAGAAGAACAGCAGTCCTATTACACTTCCCTGGGACATCCCTGATGATACCCTTGTCTCTGATGAACCCTCGCCATCAAGAACAACACACTGGTTTCTATTACTTAAAAAGTCTTCAAGCCACTCACATGTCCGTGAACTTATTCAATATGCTCATAATGTCATTAAGAGCCTACAATGAGACACACTCTGTCAAATGCCTTCTGGAAATCTAGAAGTATGGCCTCTGCTGGTTGCCCTTCATCCATACTTCAGAGTATGTAATGTGAGAAAAGAGTAAGCTGAGTTTTGGCATGAGCAATGCTTTCTAAAACCATGCTGATTGAAGGATATAAGCATCTCAGTCTTAAGAAATTTATTATATTTGAACTGAGAATATGTTCAATAATTGTGCAGCAAACTGACATTATGGATCTTGTGCTGTCTCAGAAGCATTTGGAGTCAGTCACCATACATTCCATGTTCTCTTCACATTGAGAAGCCACTTCCTCATCTGTCTGATATGCATGCTGAGAGGCCACATCTTCTGCATTTTCTTGCTGCCAAGAAACCAACTCTCCAGCTGTCTCAGAGCAAGCCATAAATTCTTTGTGCCATTGACATTGAGCAATCAACTCCTTGGATGCCTCAGAAGTATGCTGAGAGGACATGCATCCTGCAATACCCTGCCGTCAAGCATTCAACTGCTCTCGTGTCTCAGCAGCATGCTGAGATACAATTCAGTCAGTGCCAAACATCAGCATGTGCCTAGGTTTCAGCTGTTCAAATATTTGCCTGATGCTCTGCTTGCTCAATTTTTCACTCTTCAGCATGAAGTGATGATTCTTATTGTCTAGCTATCTTCATAGTTCATGCTCTTTGTAAACTCTGCAAAATGTTAGACTTTCTTTGAAAAGCTACACCTAAATAAAATGGCTGATGTCAAAAAAATCCAATTAAAGAATCTAACCTAAAACTAAGTAAACTACCCATAAAGAAATATAATTAATCCAAGAAGCGTACTGAGCAACATGGCACAGTAGTTAGCACACTGGACTCTCACTCCGGAGGACGATGGTTGAATCTCATGTTTGGCCATCCTGGTTTAGGTTTTCTGTGATTTCCTAAGTCACACTAGGCAAATGCTGGGATGATTCCTTTAAAAGAACATGGCTGACTTCCTTCCCCATCTTTCTCTAATCCAATGAGACCGATGACCTCACTGTTTTAGACTCCTCCCACAACCAACCCAGTCCAAGAAGTGCCTATAAATATACAATCAAAAACCTATTTGAAAACGAAATAATCAAACCCAACAAAGGGAGATAAAGTACCTATAATCTACAGTCAAATCAATAAGACAGTCAGTAATCCAAGAAAAATGCCAACAACAAACTTATCTGAAAAGCTAACTGTTGAGATCCTAGTAACAAAAATAAGCACCAAAGAAACTGTGAATCATTTCACTTCAAACAGAAAATCCAAATCAATAATCATGAATCCTGATGATGTCACAATCCAATACACTTTCACAATCTAAGTTCTCAACGATAATTCCTCTGTACAATTGAGATCCGAGAAACAAACAAAATCACAAATCATAGGCTATAAACAGTGTAAATGTGCACCAACTTCAGTTCAGTTGTCCTTTGGTTTTCACGTAAACGACAATGAGTCACTTGTTCTGTTGATAGTTCTTGCAATCTCTTTATACTGTAAAGTTATGAACAAATTGCGAAATCTCATCAGAATTGTTGTTTTGTTGTTTTCTGACCTTTGAATTGTAACGGGAACAATGATGTGAAGTTTTATGAAGATATTATACAAGAATATGAAGGACAATAAATAATTAGAACCAAATAACCACTGTTTCATTTGTATCAAGAAAGGGCCTGTGACATAATTACTAAACCAAAATCCAATCTGTAGCTGTCTTCAGGTATGAAGAGTATTACATTAGTTCTGTGTTTTTTGAAAGCTTGCCTTCTGCATTCAAAACATCATATGCCACATTAGTCTTGCACTTACCACAGAGACTGTAATTTATGCACTTCATAAAAATTACTGTGAAATATTTTGCGTGGTTGAAATATAAGGGGTAATCAAAAAATTTTGTTCAAACTCCACACTACCTCCTTGCTTAGATATCAATGCTTATTTACCAGCACTGGAGTCATCTTGGTTTGAATATATGCAGCAGCAATGCCCTCAAACAGAAACTTTTTGATTGCCATTTAATTTTGAAAGTAATACTACTAAATGGAAAAGTGCAAATGTTTTAATTAGTTTTCTCATTCACGATTTTATACCTTGGATTCAAAAGAAGAAGGTAGAGTGCTTCAGCAGTTATCAGCTGAAGCATTAGAACAAGAAATAACACTGCCGCATTTGCAGTCCCAAAATATTATGGAATGTTCTATCCAGAAGGACAGCTCCAAGAAACAAACCTAATATCTTTTTCATTAACAAGCTACACAGCTTAACTGAAAGACACTGGTTAGCATAATAACCCTGGTTATGGTGAGATAAGTGTACTAACCAATGTTGGATTGTGAAAACTGTTGAGTTCAATGTGTCTTTCTCCTGTAGGGTGGGTATGACAAACTGGAGAAGCATATTGTAGTAATGCTGGGCAGGCATACTGTATGTCTTTGGTCCTAGAGCACCAAGCTATTCAAAAAGGAAAGGGCCAACAATGAACATAGCCATGAAGCCGCACCATACAGTGACACGTTCACCATACAGAGGAACTTCATGCACACTGACTGGAGGTGAAGATCCCACACTCAACAGTTCTGTCTGTCCACCCATCAGAGAAAAATGAATTTCGTCTATCCATAGAATGGTCCAGGGCAGCCCTCATCAACTTCAATCCTTCCATGAAAATGGAGAGCAATGTCAACACATTGTTGTGTGAACCCGTGGTGCAAGCTACTGTACAATAGGGTTTCTGTATGGATACCGCTTGAGAATGGCTTGAAGCACCTTCCGTACAGTTGACCACAGGGTGTTCAACTATTGTGACATGGCACACACACTGCCTGACAATCAGGGATTGCATGCAGTGATTTCATCAAGCACCTGAGGTGCAACTTGTCACTGGCCTCTTCCTATAGTGATGCCCCGTTCTCCAATTAATTCGAACTTCTTCATCAGTTCCACACAGCAGATGAATTAAGAGGACTTTTCCATAATCCTTTCAGCTGGTGTTATTCTCAAAGTGCAGCTGCAGCATTACTGTTGTTTTGATAACAGAGCTTCATCAATACTACACTGCTCCTTTTGTCCAAGCTAATGTTGACACATCAACAACTGCAATGCGATTGGTCAGGTGTGTGAGACTATGAATAATGATGACTGTCATGGCACCTGGTGGCCATAGTTGTAACTGGACAGTGGTGCTGTAACACATGGAAATCATGCACCCCACACTCTGGGCATTAATGCTACCAAGTTAGGTACTCTTACAATAATTAGTTTCCATATTATAATGTGTTAAATATGGAAAGTTTAATTATAACCACCCAATATGTGTAATTCTGCAGAAAATCCACCAGATTTACATTATTACTGAAACCTCGACTTGATCATCATCTAGGCAATTATAGAACGATAAGACACAGATCTGGTTATTTAAATTGTGCCTTTTGAATCCAAAATGAAAGAAATTGAATGTAATTTTAACACTGAAGTCAAAAATTACACAGATGAGATAACTGAAAATAGGGAGGAAAAAGATACTTTTGGAAATGTGCATGAGGAAATAATTGCTGTGGACAAAAATATAAATAGTACAATTTCAACTTTGGAAACTAATGTTGACCCAAAACCAACACTTGTTGAAAGCAGTTTTGTTGAACAGATGAAAACACTAGACAGCAAATTCACAGAACATATTAAATTAAGTAGCAACAAAACTAGCACCCTAGAAAGTAGTGTTTTTGTTTTGTGTAAAAACGTTGAAGAATTGTGTAATGCAGTAGTGAATAGAAATCTTGTTAACAATGTTAGTACCATGTTTTGCAATATCCCAGTGAAAAGCTTTTCACATGAAGGTAGTTTACATCCCATAGATTTCCTGCAGCACTGCAAAGAGATCTTTGTGTGTAGTATGACTGCTATTATGAAAAACAAGTTTGTTAAGAAGTTTCTGTAAGCTGAAGCATTAAGCTTGGCAAATCATCCTATGTACATTTTGAGAAAGGATTTTTAGATAAATTTTGGTCAGAGACTGAACAAGCTGGAATAAAAAGCTAATTTCTCAATAGGCCACATTACAGGGAAGGACCTCTTAGTATGAAACACTTTTGCAAAGATCAGCTTAAAAATTAGAGTATTTGAGCAAACATCTTGATGAACTCACTCCTTTAAAAAGGAGGTTACCAGCTGAGGTACAGTGGGGCCTAATTTATGGGCCATATCACACATTAGACCAGTTTTTGAAATATGTAGGTAAATTAGATAGAGCTTTGGAGAAAACGGGGAAATACAACTACAATAGACAAACACATTTTGAAAGCGGTAGTAATCAAAATTTGCACCATAAGAATCACAACAGGGGAGAACATAGTTATAGAAATGATAACAATTGTCATGAGAAGGAACATAATAGGGTAAATGGTAACAATCCCCTTTCTGAAAAGCAACATAATTGCAGCAAAAAGAAGAACAAAAGAAAAAGGTTAGATGTCTCTTTTTCACAAGGCAAAAAATGAGAAATTGTATAAACATAATGTTTTCTGCCATATGTAAATAACTATGTAGTTACAGTCTTTCATACACTCTTGTGCAAACAATTTAAATATGGTAACTTATTATTTACAATTTGTACAGAAACCAGATGGCAGTTATGAGTTGAGGGCCATGAAAGGGAATCAGTGGTTGCGAAGGGAGTGAGACAGGGTTGTAGCCTCTCCCCGATGTGTATTCAATCTGTGTATTGAGCAAGCAGTAAAGGAAACAAAAGAAAAATCCGAAGTAGGTATTAAAGTCCATGGAGAAGAAATAAAAACTTTGAGGTTTGCCAATGACATTGTAATTCTGTCAGAGACAGCAAAGGACATGGAAGAGCAGTTAAACGGAATGGAGAGTGTCTTGAAAGGAGGATATAAGATGAACATCAACAAAGCAAAATGATGATAATGGAATGTAGGCAAATTAAGTCTGGTGATGCTGAGGGAATTAGATTAGGAAATAAGACACTTAAAGTAGTAAAGGAGTTTTGCTATTTGGGGAGCAAAATAACTGACAATGGTTGAAGTAGAGAGGATATAAAATGTCGACTGGCAATGGCAAAGAAAGCGTTTCTGAAGAAGAGAAATTTGTCAACATCGAGTATAGATTTAAGTGTCAGTAAGTCATTACTGAAATTATTTGTATGGAGTGTAGCCATGTATGGAAGTGAAACAAGGACAATAAATGGTTTAGACAAGAAGAGAATAGAAGCTTTTGAAATGTGGTGCTACAGAAGAATGCTGAAGATTAGATGGGTAGATCACATAACTAATGAGAAGGTATTGAATAGAATTTGGGAGAAGAGGAGTTTGTGGCACAACTTGACAAGAAGAAGGGACCGGTTGGTAGGACATGTTCTGGGGCATCAAGGGATCACAAATTTAGCACTGAAGAGCAGCATGGAAGATAAAAATCGTAGAGGGAGACCAAGAGATGAATACATTAAGCAGATTCAGAAGGGTGTAGGTTGCAATAAGTACTGGGAGACGAAGAAGCTTGCACAGGATAGAGTAGCATGGAGAGCTGCATCAAAACAGTCTCAGAACTGAAAACCACAACAACACATTATTTTTTCTTGTACTGTGTTACTGTCCTACTGGTTGTAAATAAGTAATGATTCATATTTTATTATGTTCTTTCGTGAAGTGCAAGCCTCAATCAATTCCTGGCCATTTGTTCAGTTCTTAATATAATTTTTGTTGTGGTTTATAACATCTCAAACATCATAATGCTGGATTTGGTTCAAATGGTTCAAATGGCTCTGAGCACTATGGGACTTAACTGATGAGGTCATCAGTCCCCTAGACTTAGAACTACTTAAACCTAACTAACCTAAGGATTACACACATCCATGCCTGAGGCAGGATTCGAACCTGCGACTGTAGCGGTCACGTGGTTCCAGACTGAAGCACCTAGAACTGCTCAACCACCTCAGTATCTGACCATGCCTGCACAAGCCTCGGTTCAGTATCAGCACATGCTTTTCTACACAATACCTCTATCCCACTGCTATGCCTCAGTATTTTCTGCCCTGACTCTCTATGGACGGAGCCCCTTCCTCTTGTGCTACTCGGCATTCATGCGATCTATAAGGAAGACCTAACAGGCACAATAGCCAAGTTCATATACGGCCAGAACATTGTTCTCCCTGGCAAACTTGTGAACCCTTCCGCTTCTCTCCCTCAGTCTGACTTACCTTCCTTCATGGACCGCGTCAGACACCACTTCATCAACCTCCAGATCCCTCTGCCCACCAGCCACTCCCCTCCAACCTCCATATACCGGCCTGTACCGAGTTCTCCGGTGCTCAACCAACACCTATGACATCCAGTTGAAAGATTCAGCTACTACAGTTTCTCTCAACAGACTTAAGCCAGCTCATGTCGAGCATTCTTCTACCCCCCTTCAGGCTACGACCACATCCACCGGAGACATCATCATCATCGCTTCGTTCCACCTCAAAACCACCAGCCAACCTGTCACCGCATGACCAGCACGCCCAGTACGATGCCCAGCTTGCTTCAACAACTTCCAGGTTTAGTGGCCGAACCTTCCTTCACGACATCTACCCACACAGCTCCCCGACGATGCTGTTGATAATAATAATAATAATAATAATAATAACCCCATAATCACCCGCCCCTTTCCTCCCACCCCCCGAACTCTCAAGAGGTACTCTGTACTAAGGGGGGGGGGGGGGGGTCTATGTGGCGCCGCCGATGACATCAACACCAAGATCGATGCATCGATCTTTGAACTAAGCTAAGATTATCTTTGGCTTCTTCAGCCATGTTCAGTCCTTTGTGAGCCTTGCTTGTGTTTGGGTGAATAAATAAACTACTGTTAAAGAGGGACTGTTTGGTGTAACTAACCCAAACATCTCCCTCAGATGTACTGTGCAGAACTATGTTGAGGAAGCAATGGACTAGAGAGTTTGTATTATGTATGGTAGTAATTTACATTTAGGAAATCATGAAAAATATTATTGCTAAGTATTGGTAGCCAGAGAAAGTAGTTAATGAAGGAATGTAAGACAAAAGTGAAAGTAAAATTCCAGCTGAGTTTTGCAAACATGAAAGAACAGAAACATGTGGATTAATAATTTAACTGAGCTAATACATAAAAAAAAATGACCAACAATGCTAAGTAAAGAATGGCATCAACGCAAAGTAGAATCCAAACATTGTAGGCAGAGTGTCTTGTCCAGTGAAAAGATCAATAGAGATAAAATCGATGCTACTTGAGATGTAGAAAATTTTCTACTTTGTCAAAATTAACTATCTGATTTATTGTTTCTGCTTGTGAATATTGCCTCATCAGTTTGAATTTCCATGCTGAAAGGTTACCTATTCATCTTTTATAATTATATTATACTATGTATTTGTCTTCTACTGTCTCAATATACTGAAATTAATTGAAGATAAGTTCCCTAACATGATATTAACTTCAAATGAGCTTACATGCATTAAAAAAAGAGAAGTTTATATTTTTTACATAAATGAGTCAGACTGAGAAAAATGTTACTATAGTCAGCCAGTGTTAGCAATAACATCCAGTGCTTTAGTGAATAAAAAATATTTACTGAAAATGAAAAAATTTGAAGCTCATAAACTATGTCAGATCAGTTATTATTGAGATGTCTTTGTGAGGGAAAGGCATAATGGAGAGCATTGTTTTTCAGATCTATATGATGGTAATGGCTAACATATTTTTCTTGGTTTATAATATATGATGTACTAGTATGACAGAATACAAGAACTACATTGTAGAGCAATTTTTCTATTTGATGCACACTGATGGTATTAATAGGTTATGTGTATTATTGATGAGCTTTACACTGAGATGAAGTGATGTGAGGGATGAAGGTTTATTGTATTATGAACTACAATGAATATGTGAAGTTTATGAGGTTTATAGTGATGTTAGGGAAATGAAATATTAGGGACATTGGTGCTATGTTTTGTATTGCATTGTGCTTTTGTTTGTGATGGTACGCTGTAGAAAATTCTGAGAGATGACTATCAGGAAGTTAGCAAGAGTGATAGTGAGCATTAGTCTTTGATTATATGCTTGATATTTATGAAAACTATGATATAACTACCTAAATAATTTAGTTTTCAAGAAAACGTGTAAGAATGAGCTAGATGTCTCATCCTGCAACTTAATTTGAGAGACTGGAAAAACAGTTTTTCATATACTACTGTATAATCTTCTATGTGATATGAAAACTAATGAATGCAAAATGTTGGTAACAATCAGAGCCTAAAGGATAAAATACATGATAATTTTTCATATGGAATAATAAGGGTTTTCTGATTTTGGCAGGCGTACCACATGGCTATTTACAATTTGTACAGAAACCAGATGGTAGTTATAAGAGTCGAGGAACATGAAAGGGAAGCAGTGGTTAGGAAGGGAGTGAGACAGGGTTGTAGTCTCTCCTCGATGTTATTCAATCTGTATATTAAGCAAGCAGTAAAAGAAAATTTTGGAGTAGGTATTAAAATCCATGGAGAAGAAATAAAAACTTTGAGGTTCGCCGATGACATCGTAATTCTGTCAGAGACAGCAAAGGACTTGGAAGAGCAGTTGAACGGAATGGCTAGTGTATTGAAAGGAGGACATAAGATGAACATCAACAAGAGCAAAACGAGGATAATGGAATGTAGTCGAATTAAGTCTGGTGATGCTGAGGGAATTAGATTAGGAAATGAGACACTTAAAGTAGTAAAGGAGTTTTGCTATTTGGGGAGCAAAATAACTGATGATGGTCAAAGTAGAGAGGATATAAAATGTAGACTGGCAATGGCAAGGAAAGGGTTTCTGAAGAAGAGAAATTTGTTAAAATCGAGTATAGATGTAAGTGTCAGGAAGTCATTTCTGAAAGTATTTGTATGGAGTGTAGCCATGTATGGAAGTGAAACATGGACGATAAATAGTTTGGACAAGAAGAGAATAGAAGCTTTCGAAATGTGGTGCTACAAAAGAATGCTGAAGATTAGATGGGTAGAGCACATAACTAATGAGGAAGTATTGAATAGGATTGGGGAGAAGAGAATTTTGTGGCACAACTTGACCAGAAGAAGGGATCGGTTGGTAGGACATATTCTGAGGCATCAAGGGATCACCAATTTAGTATTGGAGGGCAGCAAAGAGGGTAAAAATCGTAGAGGGAGACCAAGAGATGACTACACTAATCAGGTTCAGAAGGATGTGGGTTGCAGTGGGTTCTGGGAGATGAAGAAGCTTGCACAGAATAGAGTAGCATGGAAAGCTGCATTAAATCAGTCTCAGGACTGAAGACCACATCAACAACAACACCACATGGCGAGTAGTATCTTCACCAGCTGGCTGTATCCATTCTTTATTTTTGGTGCACTCTATTCTAACTCTTTCCTATCTGGGTTCTGTTCCCACTGTGCTCTTCAATTTTTATATGCCGAGTGTTCACTGTTCTGTATGTAAGGTAAATGTAGAAGTAATATTTCATGAAATATTGTTACAGAAATGTTTCATTGGTGGTATGAGAAAAGAGATTGAGTTCCTAATTATGTGCATTTGGGAGTTACAAAAATAATACATTGGTGTTATGAGAAAAAGGAGTATGTCCCTAACTAAGTTCATTAATTTTGTCCTGTAATCTAAAGTATTGAGCTATATTCTTTCTAAAAACATTTCAAGTAACATTATATGGACTAAATAAAATAGAAAGAAACTTCCACATGGGAAAAATATATGAAAAACAAAGATTCCAAGACTTACCAAGCGGGAAAGCGCCGGCAGACAGGCACAATGAACAAAACACACAAACACACACACAGAATTACTAGCTTTCGCAACCGATGGTTGCTTCTTCAGGAAAGAGGGAAGGAGAGGGAAAGACGAAGGAAGTGGGTTTTAAGGGAGAGGGTAAGGAGTCATTCCAATCCCGGGAGCGGAAAGACTTCCCTTAGGGGTAACAAAGGACAGGTTTACACTCGCACACACACACACATATCCATCCGGACATACACAGACACAAGCACACATATTTGAAACAACTAACTTTTCTAACGATAGAAATTCAAGGATGGATTGACAGTGCTATGAATAGGATGGATTGCTTCTCACCTTATGTAGGAGATGTTGAGTTGCAGACAGGCAAACAAAAAACTTCTTGTCATGTGTACTTTCAGCCAAAAGTTCTCCTTCTAATGTAGACAAGACACACAAATTCATGCAAACACAACTCACACACAAATGACCACTGTCTTGGGCCACTGAGGCTGGACTGAGGGCAATTCTGCTTGATGGGAGAAGCAGTTAGGGTGGTGGGAAGAAGCAGTCTTGCTGGTGGTGGTAAGGAGGAGGAAGGGGCAGGGAGGGGAAAGATAGCAGGGTTGGGTAAAGAGCTGCTTGTGGAAGTATACAGGGACATGGTGGGGACAGGTTAGGGCAGCTAGGTGTCATCAGGAGGTTAGAGGGAAGAGGAGAGAGGAGAAGCAGAGAATTAGAGGAGGGGAAAAAAGACTGTGAGTACCTTGGTGGAATAGAAGGACATGTAGTGCTGAAGTGGGAGCTGGGAAGGGGATAGATGGGTGAAGGACAGAGACTAACAAAAGTTGAGGCCACAGAGGGTTTGGAAATATAGGATAAATTGCAGGGAGTGTTCCCTCCTGCACAATTCAGAAAAGCTGTTGTTGGTAGCCAGTGAAGTAAAGAACACTGTGTTAGGTAGCATGTTCAGGTACTGGATGGTCCAATTGTCTCTTGGCCTGAGTTCGTCAGTGACCATTCATGCAGACAGACACCTCATTGGTTGTCATGCCTATGCAGAATGCAGCAGATTTGTTGCAGTTTAACTTGTAGATCACATGACCACTTTCACAGGTATTCCTGCCAGTCATGGGGTAGATGACATTTGTGACCAGACTGGAGTAGGCAGTGATGGGAGGTTGAATGGGATAGGCCTTTGGGAGGTAGTGGGTGATGACAGATAAGGTATGAGATCTATTTCTGTATAAGGTTTGAACTATAATTTTGGTCTGTGAAGTCCTCAGTGTGGCACTTGGTATATTTGGAGAGGGACTGCTTGTCACAACAGATGTGAAAGCATAGGTAGCTAGGCTGTATGAAAGGTTCTTCTTGGTGTGAAACAGGTGATAGCTATCAAAGTGTGGCTGGTGGTTGGTAGGTTTGATATGAATGGAGGTACTGATGTAGCCATCTTTGAGGTGGAGGTCAATGTTGAGGAAGGTGGATTGTTGGGTTGAAGAGGAACAGGTGAAGTGAATGGGGGGAAACATGTTGAGGTTCTGGAGGAATGTGGATGGGGTGTCATCACCCTCAGTCCAGATCATGAAAATGTCATCAATTAATTTGAAAGGGTTTGGGATTCTGGATGGTTAAGAAGGATTCTTCTGGATGGTCCATGAATAGGCATAGGATGGTACCATGGTGTCATGCAAATATCATTTACCATACCACAGATTTGTTGGTATGTGAAGCCTTCAGATTTGAAATGGTTGTGAGAGGGGATCCAGTTGGTCAAGGTGACCAGGGAGGAGGCTTTACATTTGTAATTCATTGGCCAACACACCCAAAGACTTTTTTTCTCCTCTTGTAATTCTCTACTTCCCCCCCCCCCCCCCCTTCTTGTTTTGGAATCAACTGATTTGATCCATGATGGAGCTCCACCTCACATTGCTCATGAGGTCACTCAGTTACTCTGTAACACTTTTGGTGAAAACTGAATTACTAGCTGATTGTTCAACCCTGGATGACCAGTAAGATCACCAGATTTGGACCCATATGTTTTCTGGCTGTGAGGTTTCCTGAAGAACAGGATTTATCAATTCGACATGGTGCAGAGATTGGAGATTAAAGACGAACATAGATAGGGAGGAAGACAGCCCCATCTGAGATGTTTCAGGCAGCAGTAGAACAGTTTCTAGTGTGGCTCCTAGTTCTCATGGTCTTCACAATGAGCAACATTTGAAACCTGGAATGTAAATGTGGTACATAATTAGCAAATGTTACACTCTCATGTGGAAGTAAAAATGTGTTTCTTTCAATGGCTTACTCATTATTTCTTTACCAGATGTCCTTACAAATTTTCCTCAAACGTTTCATTGTCCTACAATCACTTGTTTTTCTTGAGGATCCTCTCAACTAATGGAAGTTAAATGATAGCCTCTTTCTACATCAGTTTTACCCTGAAAGAGCTATCCTAGATACACACTTTAACAAAATATTACAGGAGACCAGCATCCAAGTTGTGCATGATTTTTATATATGCAAGTTTGATAGTGTGGTGATAATAGAGTGGTGATAATAGAATTGCACCCAATGCCAAGGAAAATCATTACTGGAATGAAGAAACCTTGTCTACTGTTACAAAGTGAAAAATCAGCTATTTAATATAGCTGACAAAGCAACAGCTTTTTAAATTGAATTAGGCCTACCTAATTAGTTTTCTTCAAACTAGTAGCTTTCTTTCTGATTCATAAGGATGAATTTAACTGACTTAAGCAAAAGTAGCATCAACCACTGTAGTGAACTGTAACACTAGAACAGTGGAGTTTCTGAGAATCCTAAAGTGGCAGAATGGAATCTTTTGAGTCTGCATAAAATATTTTCATATTTGACTTAAACTGGTACTTTCTTTTAGTGTATATTAATCCCTATCTTTTCCACAATACAATAATAATTATTATTTAACACAATAATTAATACATTATTTGTTTGTTTATTTCAACAACAAAAATTTTACCAATTTATCATTGCTCAAGGTAACAAGTTTTCTAAACTGTAGATTTCATTTATCAACTATTTATAGAAACTGCTAGATGCACATGGTCCATATTGTACTCACAAGTGCCTTACACATGACTTGATTGTACTTTTTACTCAAGTTCTTGCTGGTAACAATACCATGCCTGAGGCCGATTTGGAAATCTTCCATATTCTAGATGATTTGGGTCTCATATCCTCTTCTTTTGTCTGTTTTTGTTCCCATTCTTTTTTTTCCTCAAGTTCATTCACAGACTGCATTATGTACTTCTTTTTTTTACATGTTCTTGTTCATTACTATTTTGCAGATGACCAATGCCTTTATTGCCACCATGACCAAGATGTAGAAGTCATTATCAGCCATCTCCTTCATACAAACTTTTTAGCATGTTTACTGGTCATTTGATCAACAAAATCCAACCACCCATTTTTTTGCATTGTGAAACATTATGATTCCAGGTTTCTTCTGTCCTTCTTTTCTCACTGCAACTGGAGCATCCTTTGGAATACAAATGCAGTGCACTCCGTGTTGTTTTTCTGGTGCAGAATTGTGATGGAATGTAGCCCAGCATTTGGCTCCTTTACATCATCAGAGATTGCAAAATGGATCTTGTTCATTCCACCAAGTAATTACCTGTTTTTTTCTTCAAGTTTCTTAGAAAGTTGAAGAGATATGAACAAGTTGTCTGTCATCACATTCTTTTTTGATTTTGGGTGCTTCTCTCAAACCATGTCATTTTTACAGGGCAGGGTAGGTATTACATATAAGTTCATCGCAACATGAGAAGCAACATCGAATCTTTGACCTTATTTGATGGGTTTGTTAGGCACAAACTGCATACATCTGCATCTTATTTTGCTTGGTAATAATTGGCTGGCCATCGTTATATTTTCTCCAGGTGGAAAGGACAAATACAATTTTCCACTTCATGTATAAGAGCAAATTTGTTGGCTGCAGATGTTCAGTTTGGATTAATTTTTCATCAAAATTGAGAAATCTGGGCATCTCTTGAAACGTGTGCCTTGGCATAATATCCTTGATGAAAGTAGGGTCCCTAGAGTGCAACCAAAGATCAGACACAGACATTGCTTTTGTACAAATGATATAATGGCAATCAGTTTTTCCAGTTCCTTAATTGTCACAGTCCATCCATTGTTTTTTATTACTCATTAAACATTTTATTCTGTGTATATTTTCATAAGACATAATACTGCTCCATTAATAATAAGAAGGCTTCCCTTCTTATTTTGATGAAAAATTAATCCAAAGCTGAACATCTGCAGCCAACAAATTTGCTGACAACAAAGTCATTGGAGATGTAAGCAGTGGGATCTCTCACCCCTTTAGAATATCTTCTTCCAGAGATGAAAAATTAGCAATCTTCCACACAATTGCATCCCTATAGATCAACTTGGTGCAAGCTTTCATCTGGGCCTGTGGTAGCGGATAAAGTTAAAACTTAAATATCTCAGCATTTGAATATGATTCCATCAATCCCATCTGATTCACAGTATCTTCATCTTCATGTTCAATTGTTGCTCGTACTATATCCTCATCTTCAACACTGAAGTCAATGTCTGATTCTACATCAGAATACTCTAGGAAATGTAACATTTCTTCATTAGAAAGTCCATGCTCATAAATCATGTGACAAAATGTGTTTAAGGGACAAAAAATATTACATAAATCACACTATATAAACTGTCAAACAATGGAAAATCCAGGATGAAATGTAACAGTATTATGAAAAGGAAAGTTGCTACTCACCATATAGCGTAGATGCAGAGTTGCTGGTAGGCACAACAAACAGGCTGTCACAAACAAAGTTCTGAAACCACACTGAGAGCAGCAGTACCAGTGCATAATGGGAGTGGCAACTGGTTACTGATAAGGAGAAGCCTGGGTGGGGAAGGGATGAGATAGTATAGTGGAGTTGGCAGACAGTGCACTGCTACAGGTTATACAAGGGGCAGAGGAGTGATTGGGGGGAGTAGTGGAAAAGGAGAGAAGAAAAAGATTGAATGTGATGGTGAAATGATGGTTGTGTAATGCTGCAATGGGAACAAGGAATAAGAACAAGGAATCAAAAAAAGAATGTGAGGACAGGAGAATTACAGGAACACAGGAGGTATTGCAGGGAAAGCTCCAACCTGCGCAATTCAGAAAAACTGGTGTTGGTGGGAAGGATCCATATGGCACAGGCTGTGAAGTGGTCCTTGAAATGAACAATGCCAATGAGAAGAAGTAGGGGAGATTTGGAGGTTGTTGAAGTGATGGACAGTGGTACTCGAAGGCGGGAGTAGGAAGTAAGCAGGATGAAGAGCTTTTTGAGGTGGTGTTGTAGATGTTGTTCAAGTTACTGCAGGCCAAGAGTTTCAATGTGTGTTATGGGTTTTAGGAATTTGGGGTTGCAAAGCAGGAGAATTTTGCAGATGGAGAGAAGATGATGCAAGGAGGTTTGGGCTTGGTTGATATGCCTTTGCAGGACTATGTTGGTGAGGGCATCCCATCAAAGGCAAGGCTACCTGTGAAACCAGTCAACTGATCTACAAGCTAAGTTGTAAACACTGTGCTACATTCTGTGCGGGTTCAACAACCTACAAGCTGTGTGTCCGCATGAATGGCTGCCAGCAAACTGTGGCCGAGAAACAAGAGAACCACCCTGTTGCTGAACATGACACCAATGTGTCATCCTTCATCTCAGTGTCTGCTTCACAGTCTGTGCCCTAAGGATATTTCCCACCAACACAAGATTTTCTCAATTCTGTAGGTGGGAACTTTTGCTGCAATACATCCTGCGCTTCCGTAATTCTCCCGGCCTCAAATTTTGTTAGTCACTGTCCTCTCCCATCCAGCCCCTTCTCTGTTCCCATCCAAACATTACACAGCCCTCAGTCCACCATTACACCTATTCCTTTTCCAGTACATTCCCCCCCTCCTACCCCCACTCCTCAGCCAATCATGTGTGTGTGTGTGTGTGTGTGTGTGTGAGTGTGTGTGTGTGTGTGTGTGTGTGTGTGTGTGTGTGTGTGTATGCATGATCACACACGCATGTGTGTGTGTGTGTTTGTGTCTGTCATCCATTGTTGACGAAGGCCTTAATGGCTGAAAACTATATTAATGATAGACTTTCTGTTGTGACTATCTGTGACTCAGCATCTCTGCTACATGATGAGTAGCAAATTTTCATAATATTGCCATATTTCATCCTGGATTTTCCACTGTATTTCCTGATGGGTTTTCTTTGATCCTAACCCAGTGCTGTCTTCCTTTATTACTATTTTCTATGTATCACTATACTCAACGTCCATCCTTCTTTCTCTTCTTTCCTGTATTTCTATACTGCATGCTCTGCTCATGAGCTATACTGTATCAACCACCTTGATCATGCACAAAGGATGGCTATAGGAACACGCTGATTGTTGGTGCAGCATTTTATGCCACACATTACTCCCACCAATATAATTAACCCTATACTTTCAAACTGATCACTCTCCCTGCATAAGTATCCTAAATTTTTGCAATTTATTCCCGCACATTTCCAGTGCCATACAAACTTGCATCTCATCCTACAAGCCCTCCCCACTCCACATTTTTCTCCATTCCATCCTGTTCGCACCCTCTAATTCCACCTGATCGCCCTTCTTCACACTTATCCACACTCTGACCTACTCCCCACAATATATATATCCCCTTACACACACACACACACACACACACACACACTCACACACACACACACACACACACACACACACACAATGAGGGTCTCACTGAGCCTTCACAGACCATAATTATCCTCTCAACCTTGTATGATAACCAATCTCCTGTGCCTCCTTAACTTTCCATTCTCCCATCACCTCTTGAGGTCCCACCTACTGGCCACAGAAGGACATTCCCCTAGTAACTCAGTACCATACAGGCCAGAAGCAACTGAATTGCATTCTCAGCCAGGTTTTTCACTACCTCTCATCATGCCCTGAAATAAAAATTGCCCTGCCCACTATCTTTCCCACCCCTCCCACAGTGGTATTCCACTGTCCACCAAACCTACACAATATACGCATCCATCCTTACACAATACCTGCTCCTAACCCTTTACCTTATGGCTTACAACCCTGTAATAGACCTAGATGCTACACTTGTCCCATACATTCTCCCAATACCACCTACTTGTGTCTGGTTATGAACATCATCCACCAAAGCTAGGGCTACCTGGAAATCAATCATCTGATCTACAAGCTAAGCTCTAACCACTGTGCTGCTTTCTAGTGTGGGTTCGACAACCAACATGAATGACCACCAACAAACTGTGTCCAAGAAACAATTGGACCAACCATTTGCTGAATACGCTACCAAACACTGTATCCTTCATTTCAGTGACCGCTTCACAGCTTGTGCCATAAGGATCCTCCCATCAACACCAGCTTTACTGAATTGTGCAGGTGGTAACTTCCCCTGCAATTTGCTTTACATTCCTGTAAGCCTCCTGGTCTCAAACTTTGTTAGTCACTATCCTCAACCATCCAGCCCTTTCCCTAAAAGCACTACACAGCTGTCATTCCACCATCGCAACCAGTCTTCTTACTTTCCTTCTTTTGCATTACTTTCCCAGAACGCCCCCCCCCCCCCCCCCTCCCACTTTCCACACTTCATCCCTGCTCACTGTCTAACCTGGAGCACTTCACTGTCATAGACCAACACCTTCAACATACTACCTAGAACCTAAATTCCTACATGGAAGGTACCAACCATTTCATTCTCTGACTCTCCACAGTTCCTGACCCTTTATCACATGGTGCCCTCCTCACCACTATTGATGCCACCTCCCTCCATACCACCATTCCTAATGCCCTATTGAATACTGCCTCCCCCAATGCCCAATGGATTCCTAACCAACAACCTCCTTCCTAGTCACCAAGACCAACTATATCCTCACCCACTATTGCTTCTCCTTTGAAGGTATTACCGACAAACAAATCTGGGGTACAGCTATGGGCACTACATGATACCATCCTGTGCCAGCCTACTCATGGGCCATCTAGAGGAATCCTTCCTAAAACCCAGAATCTTAAACCTCTTACCTGGTTCATATTCATAGATAAAATCTTTGGGATCTAGATTGGATCTGATTACACCCTATCCATATTCCTCCAGAACCTCAAAAACTTCTCCCCCATTTGCTACATCTGGTCCTACCCAACACAAGAAGCCACCTTCCTAGATATTGACCTCCACCTCAAAGATGGCTACATTAGTACCTCTGTCCATCTCAAACCTACTAAACAACGGCTATACCTTCACTTTGACACCTGCCACCCCTCTGTACAGACTGGCCATCTGTGGTAGATGCACCTGTAGTGACAAACAGTTCCTCTCCAAATATACTAAGGGCCACACTGAAGCCTTCACAGACTGTAATTATCATCCCAACCTTGTACAAAAACAAATCTCCCATGCCTTACCCTTACAGTGTCCCACCACCTCCCAAAGTCTGGTCACTGAGGACCATTCCTCTCATAACTCAGTTCCACCCAGGACTGGAGCAGCTGAATTACATTCTTCACCAGGGTTTTGAATACCTCTCGTCATGCCCTGAAATGAGAAATGTCTTGTTCACTATCCTTCCCACCCCTCCCTCAGTGGTGTTCTGCCATCCACCGGACCTACACAATATACTCATTTTCCCTTACATAACCCCTGCTCTCAAATCCTACCTCATGACTCATACCCTTATAAAAGACCTATATGTTAGGCCTGTCCCATACATCCCTCCAACACCACCTACTCCACTCTGGTCACAAACATCACCTATCCCATGAAAGACTGGGCTACATGTGAAATTAGTCATCTGATCTACAAGCTAAGCTGTAACCACTCTGCTGCATTCTATGAGGGCTTGACAACCAACAAGCTGTCTGTCCACATGGATGGCTACCAACAAACTGTGGCCAAGAAACAAGTAGACCACCCTGTTGCTGAACACACTGCCTAACACGGCATCCTTCATTTCAATTACTGTTTCACATTCCAGATGTTACCAATCCAGCACTAAACAGCTGTCATTCCACCATCACACCCAGACGTTTTACTTCTCTCCTCTTCCACTACTTACTGCCCCCCCCCCCCCCATTCCCTCCACTGCAGCACAACCCATATAACTTGCAGCACTTCACTGTCAAAAATGTTCAAATGTGTGTGAAATCTTATGGGACTTAACTGCTAAGGTCATCAGTCTCTAAGCTTACACACTACTTAACGTAAATTATCCTAAGGGCAAACACACACACCCATGCCCGAGGGAGGATTTGAATCTCCGCCGGGACCAGCCACACAGACTTCACTGTCCTACAGGCCCAACATATTATATCTGCCTCCCCCCCCCCCCTACTTGGCCCAGCCCCCTCCTTATGCCCACCCAGTCACCACTCCCATCATGTAGTGGTGATACTGCCCACAGTGTGGTTTCAGTTGCCTGAGACTGCAGTCATGTATGTGAGTTGCATTTGTGTGTGTATGTGTGTGTGTGTGTGTGTGTGTGTGTGTGTGTGTGTGTGTGTGTGTGTGTGTGATCTATTCTTGACGAAGGACTTTATGGTCGAAAGCTTTCTTTCTGACAGTCTTTTTGTTATGCCTATCTCTGACTCAGCATTTCTGCTATGTTGTGAATAGCAACTTTCCTTTTCATAATACTGTTACATTGCACCCTGGATTTTCCATTCTTTTATTTTTGCCTGATGGCTTTTCTTTGTTCCTAACCCATTGCTTTTTTTCCTTTGTTACTATTTTCTATGCATCACTATATTCAATTTCCGTCCTTCTCTCTATCTTTCCTGTTTTTCTCTTGTTGCCTTAGAAACCGCACTGCATGCTCTACTGATGAACAACACTCTATCAATAGACTAGGCCACTGATGGCTACAGGAACATGCTGATTCTTGGTGCAGCATTTTATGCCCCACATTACTCATGCTTATGTAATTAACACTATACATTCAAACTGATCACTCTCCCTGCTTCCACCTCCTGTCTCTTCAAGTGTCATTTCCTTCACCTTTCTGGTGCCACATCCTATTGTATCTCATCCTACAAACCCCTTCCATACAACACCCTTTCTTCGTTCCATCCCCCTTCGCACCCAGTAATTCCACCTGGTCCTATCACATCTGCCGTCCCCCTTTTCATACATATCCAAACTCTGACCTGCTACCCACAATATGTATATATTTTATTATTCATTCTTTACATTTGTCGTTGTGACTTCTCGCCAATTTTAGTGTTTTCACCTTTTCCTGTCGTCCACTCCCTCAAAATTCATCCTGTTTCACCCGTTTTTCATCCAGTTCATCCATTTCCTGTACTTTCACACAAATTTGGGTATATTTTTGTGAAATTTTTCAGATGTACTTCTACGTTATTTACATAATTTATAATATTATTTTTTAGACCACAATGCATCCTTGCTCCTTCCATCTCCTAGAAAACAGTAAAGCTTCCTTATCCCTATCCAGATTCCAGTCCCACATAAAGTTGCTCCATTGTTGCTTGTCTTATGGAAATCATGACAAATGGCCTTACCATCAAATTACCCATCTCTGGTTGCCAACTATTCTTCCACAATGACCTAGACGTTTTCAGATTCCACCAATCCTTTGCCCTCACAACATAGTCCTGCAAAATCATATCAAACAAGGGCAAACATTCTTGCACTACCACCTCTCCACCTGCAAAATTCTCTTGCTATGCAGTCCCAAATTCCTCGAACCAATAACACACATTGAAACTCTTGCTATGCAGGAACTTGAGCAACATGCACAACACCACCATAAGAAGCTCTCAATCCTGTTCACTTCCTACTCCTGTCTTGGAGAACACTGTCCACCACCTCAACAACAAACTCCAAACCTCACACACATTCCCTCACAGCTGACAAGCCCTATCTAGCAAACCTACTTTGCTTACCCCATCCTCCAATACTCCCTCCCACCCCCACACACATTCCAGAATCCAAACAGACCCATAACACAGTCATGAACCATTCCTCCATAATCCTTAGCTCCACAGAAATATTAGTCCTTTCCAAAAGACTCACCTTTTGTCCCACTCACAGTTTCAATCCTGCAGGACTTGCTAAAGATATTCTCTCCTTCTCCTGGCCATACAGTGGAAACACTATTTTACCACCAACAATACCAATCAGACTCAACCAAAGACCAATATAAAATCCTGCCTGACTCTGTTCACTCCTCCATCCAACCATGATTCACCTCCACAGCCCCCAAATTACCCCTTGTACCTTCCCAGAATTTCTTAAAATCGAGCCTTGCCACACAAAAATTCTGCAAATCCCTCAACATGCAAACTAACCTTATGTATGCAGAAAGAGGCGCAGTTCACCATCTAAAAACTGATCCTTGACCTTATAATCCTACTGATAGACAAAGACTTCACCACTGTGGTTTTGAAATGCAAGATTAGTTAGATTAGATTACATTAGTACTTGTTCCATAGATCATGAATATGACACTTCATAATGATGTGGAACATGTCAGGTTAATAAAAAGTTATTGTTAATAATAACTTTCATAAGTGAATATATATTTTGAGGTTATAGTGAAGATCTCTAGTTCTTTAAATAAGTGTCTGCAGGATGATCTTGGATGAGCTTCAGCAATTATTCGGATTACACACTTTTGTGTAACAAACACTATTTTACTCAATGATGTGTTGTCCCAAAATATGATGCCATACAAAAGCAGAGAATGAAAATAGGCGTGGTTAGCTAATTTACTCAGATGTATATCGCCAAAATTTGCAATGATCCTAATAGCATAAGTAGCTGAACTCAAATGTTTCAGCAGATCCTCAGAGTGTTTTTTTCCAGTTCAACCCCTCATCAATACATACACCTAGAAATTTTGAATATTCTACCGATTTCTGATAGAAGTCTATATTTATTAATGGTGTCATTCCATTTAATGTGTGGAACTGTATACAATGTGTTTTGTCGAAGTTTAATGAGAGCCCATTTGCAGAGAACCACTTAATGATTTTCTGAAAAATATTGTTTACAATTTCACCAGTTAATTCTTGTCTGTTGGGTGTGATAGCTATATTGTATCATCAGCAAAAAGTACTAGATTTGCATCTTCATGAATATAGAATGGCAAGTCATTAATATATATTAAGAACAGCAGAGGACCCAAGACCGAACCTTGCGGAACCAGATTCTTGATTGTTTCCCAGAAATCACCAGTTTTTTTGCCTATTATGTGAACTACTTATTTCAACTTTCTGCACTCTTCCAGTTAGGTATTATTTAAACCATTTGAGCACTGTTCCATTCATACCACAGCACTTGAGCTTATCTAGAAGTATTCCATGATTTACACAATCAAAAGACTTTGATAGATCACAAAAAAATCCCAACGGGTGACTTCCGGTTACTCAGAGCATTTAATATTTCATTAGTGAAAGTGTAAATAGCATTTTCCATTAAAAACAACTTCTGGAAACCAAACTGACATTTTGTTGAAACTTTATTTTCACAAAGGTGTGAAGATACTCGACACCACATTACTTTTTCAAGAATTTTGGATAAGGCAGTCAGAAGAGAGATTGGGCAGTAGTTATTGACATCAGACATATCCCATTTTTATGTAGTGGTTTATCAATGGCATACATCAGTCTATCTGGGAAGATACCCTACTTCAAAGAGCTATAACATATGTGGCTAAGAATCCCACTTATTTCTTGGAAACAAGCTTTTATTATCCTGCTGGAAATGTCATCAATTTCATGTGAGCTTTTATTCCTGAGAGAGTTTATTATCTTCCTAATTTCAGAAGGAGAGGTTGGTGGAATTTCAATTGTATCAAATGGTGTGGGTAAGACCTCTTCCATTAACTACCTTGCTTCTTCTAATGAATATTTAGATCCTATTTTCTCTACAACATTTAAAAAAAGCTTATTCAAAATGTTTTTGACTTCCAGTTTGTTGTTTATCAAGTTTCCATTCACTCTGATGGTGATGCCATCATCTTTTACTCTTGGTTGCCCTGTCTCCCTTGTAATAATATTCCAAATTGTTTTGATTTTGTTATCAGAGGTATTAATCTCAGACATGATACACATGCTTCTGGACTTTTTAATAACCTTTCTTAATGTAACACAGCAGTTTTCATAATATTTGGCTGTTTTTGGGTCATTACTCTTTCTTGTTGTTAGATACAGATCCCTTTTGTGACTACAAGATATTTTTATTCCTTTATTAAGCCAAGGTTTTTTGCATTATTTATTATAATTAGATTCAACTACTTTCTTGGAAAACAGTTTTCAAATTCTCTTACAAGTGTATCACGAAATAATTAAATTAGCATCGGATTCCTTGTACACAACATCCCAGTCTAACTGCTGAAAAATTTCTCTGAAATTTCTAATTTTTGAGTCATTAATTGAATGCACAACTTTGGAGGGTAGTTTTGAATTACTGACAGAAGGATTACACCAGCTTTCAGATACTTCCACCTACAAACCTTGCACAGTGGCCCTTTCCAGGATATCCAACAAGATCTCCAGTTGCTATTCAGATCCTTACATCCAACCTCGGAACCTGTCCCTGGAGTTCATCTCCCTACTCAGACCTACCACTCCCTACATTCCTATCTTCTACATGCTTCCAAAAGGCCATAAACCTAAACACAAAGGACGCCCCATTGTGGCCGTTTACTGTGCCTCCACTGAGAGAATCTCTGCTCACATAGACCAACATCTTCAACCTATTATTTGGAACCTATCCTCTTGTGTAAAAGACACCAACCATTCCCTTCTCTGACTCTCCACAGTTCCTGCCCCTTTATCACACGGTGCCCTACTGCTGACTTTAGATGCCATCTCCCTCTACAGTAACATTCCTAATGCCCATGGCCTTATCCCTATTCAACACTACATTCCCCAACACCCAACAGATTCCAAAACAACGATCTCCTTTATGGTCACCAAGAACAACTTTATCCCCACCCACAACTACATCTCCTTTAAAGGCATTATGAACAAACAAATCTGGGGTATGGCTATAGGCTCCAACTTGACATCATCCTATGCCAACCTCTTCATGTGCCATCTAGAGGAATCCTTCCAAAAACCCAGAATCCAAAACCTCTCACCAGGTACATACATAACATTATTGTGATCTGGACGGAGGGTGAGGACACCTTATCTACATACCTCCAGACCTTCAAAAGCTTATACCCAATTTCCTAGACATACTCCTTTGCTAGATATACTCATCTTCCCGCACACAATCCCCACTCCTAAATCCTACATCATGACTCATACCCCCGAAAATACCTATATGTAATGCTTGTCCCAGGCGTCCCTCCACCACCACCTATTCCACTCTGGTCACAAAAATCACCTATCCCATGAAAGACAGTTGTCTGATCAAGCTAAGCTGTAATCACTATGCTGCATTCTATGTGGGCTTGACAACCAAGAAACTGTATGTCCACATGAATGTCTACCAAGAAATTGTGGCCAAGAAACAAGTGGATCACCCTGTTGCTGAACACGCTGCCTAACATGGCATCCTTCACTACAATAACTGCCTAACAGCGTGTGACATATGGATTCTTAACATCAACATCAGCTTTTCAGAACTGAGCAGGTGGGAGCTTTCCCTGCAGTACACCCTACTTACCTGTAATCCTCCTGGCCTCATACTTCATTAGTCACTGTCCTCACCCATCCAGTCCTATCCCTGTTCCCATTCCAGCACTACACGGCTGTCATTCCACTGTCACACACTGTCTTTTTACTTCTCTCCTTTCCCACTACTTCCCCAACCCCAGCCCCCTTTCCTGTCTCCCCATAGCAAACCATCTAACTTGCAGCAGCATTTCACTGTTATCCATACCCACCATACTATATCTCCCCATTCCATCCCCCCCCCCCCCCCCCCAAACATCCTGCAGTGTGGTTTCAGTTGCCTGAGATTGCAGTCATGTGAGTTGCATATATATATATATATGATGTAAATAAAATAGAAAGAAACTTCCACATGGGAAAAATATATTAAAAACAAGGATTCCAAGACTTACCAAGCGGGAAAGCGCCGGCAGACAGGCACATGAACAAAACACACAAACACACACACAGAATTACGAGCTTTCGCAACTGGCAGTTGCTTCGTCAGGAAAGAGGGAAGGAGAGGGAAAAATGAAAGGATGTGGGTTTTAAGGGAGAGGGTAAGGAGTCATTCCAATCCCGGGAGCGGAAAGACTTCCCTTAGGGGAAAAAAAGGACAGGTGTATACTCGCACACACACACACATATCCATCCGCACATACACAGACACAAGCAAGTGTGTGTGCTTGTGTGTTATATATATATATATATGTGTGTGTGTGTGTGTGTGTGTGTGTGTGTGTGTGTGTGTGTGTGTGTGTGTGCGTGTGTGCGTGTGCGTGTGTGCGTGTGTGCGTGTGTGTGTGTGTGTGTGTGTCATCTATTCTTGATGAAGGCCTTAACAACCAAAAGCTTTATTTGTGACAATCTTTTCGTTGTTCCTATCTGTGACTCAGTATCTCTGCTGTCTGCTTGTGTCTGTGTATGTGTGGATGGATATGTGTGTGTGTGTGTGCGAGTATATACCTGTCCTTTTTTTCCCCTAAGGGAAGTCTTTCCGCTCCCGGGATTGGAATGACTCCTTACCCTCTCCCTTAAAACCCACATCCTTTCATTTTTCCCTCTCCTTCCCTCTTTCCTGACGAAGCAACTGCCAGTTGCGAAAGCTCGTAATTCTGTGTGTGTGTGTGTGTCATCTATTCTTGATGAAGGCCTTAACAACCAAAAGCTTTATTTGTGACAATCTTTTCGTTGTTCCTATCTGTGACTCAGTATCTCTGCTGTTTGGTGAGTAGCAACTTTTCATGATACTGTTAAATTCCATCCTAGATTTTCCATTATTTGATTTTTGCCTGACAGCTTCTCTTTGATTCTAACTCACTGCCCTGTAGATGAAGTAGTTCATTGTGCCAGCTGTCAGCATTTTGTGTTTCAAAGTAATAAGAGGCTGATAGGTAGCAGCAGATGGAGACAGAGTGAGAAGCATTGCAAATGTTTTCATACTTTATCATCTACAGCAGACCCATGCCTCACTCAAGCAATGTGAAATACCTGAAAGTGATGACTGACTGCCAATTCACCTGACTTCAGTACCAAAACAACAACATGCAGAAGACAGCATACCTCACTGTGGCAATTAAGCTATCCTTAATTGGGTTAATATATCCTGTTGTAGATCGATGACATTAGCAAAATTGATGAAATATAAAATCACCTGACAACAGTTTGCACAAGACTCATTGCAAGATCATGCAGAACATAAGCTGTGATGCTTCTTAGTAACAGCATGCCACTGATTGGCATAGTTTGCTCTGTCATGCAGATGGCTCAAAAACTTGTTGTCATAGATCTTTTAGGTGAAGACTGCATTGAGTAGTAAGAGATCTGTCTACTGGGCATGTGCAAGCAGTTCTTGAGGGAAAAAAAAACTACTCACCTGCACTTGCAGTGTAACTGATATCACCAAAGAGAGCTGACATATCTATTAAAAACAGAAAACTAGTATAGAATGAAAACCCACAAACTGTAAGTCATCATCTGATTACAGTAATTTCTCATGACTGATTCCATAGCCACACAGGAAATTATAACATTAAAAACATGTCCATAAACAGATGGATATATTCATATTTTTCAGTACCTACAATTCTTTTATAATCTTTCTCATAATTCCACAACACTTAAATGGTTAGAAAACCAGTATTGTTTTCAGTAAATATATATCTGTAACAAAATAGTATTTGTTTCTTCCAAATAACCCTGTGTTTGATGCTGAAAATATTTCATATTTCTGTTACAATTATCTGTATTCATAAACTTTGATCACAACTTTGTCAATAACAAGAAGTAGTACAGTGCTAGTGTCATTTTCATGTAGGATAATATGCTACAAGAACTTCTAAGAAAATTGGTTGTGTTTTGTGATGGAAGCATTGTTAGTAACATTATGCAATAAAGGAAACAAGAGGAATCCATTTGGAAACTTTTACCAACTGAATAAAAAGATTTAGCCTGGATGTAAAAAGATTTAGCCTAGTTGTGACTACAGTTTTCAGCATTAATATCAGGACTACATCACATGACTGGATTTGATCAGCCTTCTTCACTAGTCAAAATCTCCAGAAGACACTGCAAGGCTACAGTCTCAGTCCACAGATCACCGGTAGTTCCATTCCACTGGAGGTTGTAACACTAACTGCAGAGCCCATCTCACAAAACAAGACACAAGTTGCACACAAAGACCAGGAAGGAAAAGCTTAACAAGTTCAAGGTGTGTGTTAGCACTAATGTAACAGGACCTTCAGAACAAGTACAGAAAATGTTCAGAAATAAATTCCAGAAGTAGAATATTTTTAAATCTGTGAAACTCCAGTACACAGTGATAGCAAATGATAGGCAACACAGTGGGATGGAGCACATAACACACTTTATTTTATAAAAACTCAATACATTTAAGGGTATACAACATAACAGTCTGCCACCATCAAAAATCTGTGAACTGTTTTCTCTGGCCAGCAATGCTAATGTTGCCACAGATAGTGTCGAGGCAATGGCTGTGGGGTGCCAGTCAGGGTGGCCTGGTGTATGATGCAAAGTTGATGGTATTGGAAAAGGGGAAAAGAGGGGGTGAGTGGATGGTGCAGCTCATTTAAGTCAGTATGTGAGGGGTAAGTGGGGAAGATGTATCACCCAGTATATGCACATCGGATGAGTCTGTGAAGAACTCATTGTCTGGAGGGCAGGCAAGTAGTGGAGATAGCCAGGCAGCCATCATCAGTGACATGTGTGTGCAGAGTTGTGGGGTCGACATTATCAGGTAAGGTGAGAACTTCCTGGAAATGGTGTATCAGGGACTCAGGCAAAACCATGCAGTCATCATGGCCCACTTTGACTACCAGCTCCTTTTCTATAACTGTGATGCTAAAATCCTCCAGGTGGAAGCAGCAGACATTGAGTAGTGGCTGGAAAGGAGGGGAGACAGTCATAGGAGATGGCAGTTGGGAGTAGGGGAAAGTCACTGTGGGGATAGAGTCTATATCAGGGGGCTCACTGATGAGATACCAGCAAGTTTCAGTTGGTTGATGGAGACAGTGACTGGTTTTCCATGAACCAGAATGTCATATCTTTTGGGTCCACATCAGACAACTCTATGCAGGCTTGAGAATAGGGGCTCAAGTGCAGTAAGGAGGGTATCAACATGTAGCATGATGAGGTCGCATGTGGCTAGGTCTTTAGAGATGCAAATTTTAGGTGTGGTATGGGAGGGAGGGAAGGTGGAGTGGGGAACATAAAAGTTGGCAATGTGATGCTGGATACAGTCAACCAGGTTGGGAATGGAGACTAGCATGGAGGGGGGGGGGGGGGGGGGGAGGCAGTCGGAAGAGATGTAACCTTGTAACCCCAAGGAGGGATAGACTCTCACTGTACAACATCTTGGTTAGTGAGGCACTGAGATCTCGTTTATGTCTACTCACAGTGCAGATACCCAGCAGCATTCATGGGAGTGCATCTGACCAGTCATCCCCCTGGCACATAAGAGCAGACTTTTGGGTGCAATGCCACCCCTCAACCAGCCCATTAGTTTGAGGGGGGTAGGTGCTGGTTCTGTAATGGGTAATGCTGCATAGTTTACACAGTTTAGCAAATAGCAAGGACTCGAATTGCCTACCTTTATCCACAGTTGTGGATGCAGGGAAGCCAAAATGTGCAAAACAGGTAGACATAAGACCTCTGGCAAATGGTTCAGCAGTGTCATCTAGGATGGAGGTAGCCTCTACCCAAAGTGTTTCCTGGTCAACAATGGAGAGGGGGTAGCAGTAATTGCTGAATGGGTGAAGGGTACTGATGAGGTCAAGATAAATGTACTGGAAGTGTCTCTGCAGTATCTCGATGGTGACTAGCAGGGGCTGAGTGTGCTGGATAGTTTTACTTTCTGGCACAGTACACAGACCCTCGTCCACAGCAGTCACACTTAAAATGCAGCCAAATGTATCGCTCAGTTATAAAGTGAGTAGTAGGTTTGACGCTGGAGCGGGCAGTGTTGTGAAACAGGTCACAAATAATTCTGCAGAATTGTTGTGGGAAGAGCAGGTGTGTGCATCCCTGGATTGTGTCACAGATGACAGAGAGGATTGAACCAGGGATGAGCTTTGGTGCAATGGGGAGGGTGGAGGTGGGCATCATTTCAGAGGTCTTGTAGCTGAGGGTCGTCCTGCTGAGCCAGTGTGAGCTTGTCAAAGTCGACCATGGCTGAGATGGCACCGATGCATGACAGTCAGTGACTACGTTGTCTGCCTATTTCATGTGACGGTTGTCCAAATTGAATTGTGCAATGTATTCAAGGTGACTGTAATGGTAGGTGCACTCATCCTAGGGTGGGCTATGAGTGGTGTCAGCTGGGGGCCAGTGGTTCATGTAAATGACAATGGGGCCTCCTTCAATATCTTCTTTGAAATACTGCAGAGGTTCGTAAATAGCCAGTAGGTCCTGTTCATAAGCTGACCACATGTACTGTGCCTCAGTCAGCTTACAGGAGAAGAAGCACAAGGGTTGATTGGAATTGTCAACCTCTTGCTGAAAGACAGCTCTTATTGTAAACCACTAGCATCAGCGGTGATGGTCAGGGGAGCTGCTAGAATAGGGCAGGCTAAGGTGGCTGACTGAAGCAGATTACCACTGATCATTTGGAAGGCATGCTGCATGTCCACGAACCATGTGAGCTTCCTGAGACCAGCTGGCTAAGGATTCCTGCTGGGCAGCAGCATGTGGTAAGAGAAGGTGGTACAAATTGACTGTCCTGAGGAAATTGCAGAGTTAATGGTAGTTGGTTGGTGGTGGTAGCTTATGGATCAGCTCGGTGCTCTCTGGAGTTGGGCACATGAAAGAAGCATTAATGATGTGGCCCAAGAAGGTGACCTGACAGAGTTGACATTTTTTAGTGTTGATCACTACACTTCAAGAGGGAGGCGTGGAGTGTGAATCCATGTCCAGATATGCATAAAAAAAGAACATTTTAAAAGCAGGCTGCCTAAAAAATGCTGCCAGGTTATCCAGTGCTTTTTAGTCAGTAAGGCATAAAAAGCAACTCAAACAATCCAAAAGGTGTGGTTATGGAATTCTTGTGACTGCCATCTTTATACATCAGTAACTGCAGATATGCCTTCTTGCAATCAATTAGACTGAACACTTTTGCACTGGCAAGATAGTGAAGTCTTTAATATTAGAGAATATGTGAGCATGTAAGGCATGATAGTCCCCACAGAGTCTGGCCGAGCTGTCCTCCTGAGGGATGAGGCTGATTGGTGAAGTCCAGCTGGTATCTGATGGGCAAACAATGCCAGTTTGTAACAACTTGTCCACTGCTGCTTTTGCCATGTGGAAGCAGTAGGAGCTTGTTGTGTGGGATGCTGACTAACTGTCAGGCTGATGTTAATGTGGTGCACCGTGCCATTGTTAATGGTTGACAAGATAAAAACATCATGCAGGGTGGAACCACTGTTTGAGAGTCTGCCACTGGGGGACATGTGGAGGTTGGTGTTCTGAGAGGCAGAAATGACACTGGGCATCAGCTGCAGGCTGTAGCTGGGTTGCCTGAATAACGTGGAAGTCTGTGCATGTGCTGTGCAGTCAGTGGAGTGTAGAGTTTCAGGCACAGTGCAGTAGGCAGTGCCACGTGCAGACCCTGGGTCAACCCAGGAAGTGGTGGTGTCAAATGGCAGCTGCAGAATGGAGCCTGGCTACCCAGGTC
Source organism: Schistocerca gregaria (assembly GCF_023897955.1). NCBI lineage: Eukaryota > Metazoa > Arthropoda > Insecta > Orthoptera > Acrididae > Schistocerca > Schistocerca gregaria. Next base: position 684,469,103 of record NC_064922.1, read on the forward strand.
AGGTTGGTGTGGGCACAGGTACTGTGTAGTCAACGAACTGTGGAGGTTAGGTCATGGTACAGCAGGCACCACTGGGTGCAGGCACTGGCTCAGCACGTGCAATGGCATACTGCATATGTGCAGGTGCAGCATTGATAAGGCTGTTCTGCGCAGTCACAGTGTATAGGTACATAAGGAAAAGCCCCAACAAGTTATGATAAAAGTTAATACCAATGAAAATAAACACTAGTGCAGCCACTGTAAGCATCGGCAAGGAGATATTTTGCTACCCCGGAAGGCGAAAGGCAAATGATGGAAACTTTTTTTCAGTTTTTTTGACAATTATTAGAGAGGCTCTGTCTTTAGTTCTCGTGGTAAGAAGACATATTTATTGTGATACAGTATGTTGCCTGAATAATAAATTTAGGAAAATATGAACTCTGAGAGTTCGTTTTTGTGCAAAACCACAAAAGTTATCTTTTTTTTCTGTGCATTATCTTGATGTCATGTCACTGTAGCTGCCTGCATCAGAAGAGGAAGTCCAATTAACAATCAATATTGTACACATGGTCAAAAATCAGAACTAATTATGGCAGAAGGAGAACCATTTAACCAACATGTGTAAATCTCAACAGCAAAGCGAATACAGGAATCGATGTAAAGACATTGCATCCACTTAAAAATCTATAAGGAATCAAAATGGTAAAAGGCTGAAAAAAATTAATTTGTCCAATTATTTATATTATATATACTTCCCTTAGTATAAATTTGCACAGCTGGCGACCTGGTGATATGACATTGAGAAAACCATGAAACCAATTGTGTAAATTATTCAAAATTATTCATGACATTGTATGAAATTTTTTTGCATGTACTAATTATTTTCAAATTTTCATGTGCGACATCATGACTTGGAGAAAAATAACCAGAACCAGAAATTATTGTGGATAAAGTAACCAATTGAGAAGGGACTCAAAAGTGAAACCAGAACTTATGGAAAATTTTGGAAATACACTGTTTGTTTCATTGCAGCAAAGGTAGGACTGCTACGCAACCACTTGCTTAACTATGTTTGGTAGCATCTCCTGCATAGTAATTAGACATCCTTTTCTGTGATTTCCCTTCCCAATTGTACTATAGTGAATTTTTCAGAAATTTTACTTAATGATTAGCGAGAAAAAAGTTTGAATTTTGTGTGTAATAACATTTTGTGTGTCATAAAGGTAGCCAATTAAAGTTTGGCAACATGTAAATTGTGTGTTTAAATTTACAAAAATAATATATTTCAGTTTTCAGTTTTCCAAAATTTTTAATTTTAACATTCAATCGAAATGGCACAAAAATCAGTTTCCATTATTGTTGACAATGGCAAAAACAAAATGAGCCAAGATGGCGTACATTGCAAGACAGAACATCTGAAATACAAGTGTCATGTCTTCCATGCTTAGATGTATTAAGTAGTTCCAAGATGAACATAAATGAAGAGACAAGTGCTAGTGAGTTTTCACAGAACTCTAACTTTAATGATACATTGATGACAATAGATGAAACTACATCACATATCTCAGCGAGCAACATTCTGCTCCCACAGGAAAACATTGAAAGCACACATAACGTGATTTTTATGACACACGAAATCCAAAAGCTGATTTACAAAGTGTAGTTGTTAACAACCAAAGTACATTAGATAGCAATCAAAACAGTGCACTTGCCATGATATTTCAGAAACTTGATAGCTTGAGCACCAAAATAAAAAATAAAAACACCAATTTGTGAACAGACATAAATACAAAATTTGACAATCTGTCAAAAAACTTTACCATAGTCAAACATGACATAAACAACGTAAAACAAGAACAAAAAAAGTTTTAAAAGATTTTCAGGATACAGTCACAAAACAGATCAGTGGTTGAACAAAGGATTTTTACAAGGAAATGAATGTAAAATGTATAGACAAGGAAAAACAGCTAAAGCAAGATGTACTTTCCAAATTAAACAATGACATTATGGAAATAAATCAGAAATTAGACACTCGCAATGAGCAGAATGATACAGTAGAGCAACACGTAAAAGCAATTAAAGACACACACACACACACACAAACTTGGAAGCTTAACAAACACAGTAAGTTCCCCACTAAAGAACATCTCTACCCAAGTGAACAAACTGCATAAGGATTACGAAAATACCAATAGCTATTGATGAACTTGCTTTAAAAGTAGCATCACTTGAAATCGAATCAGTCTGTGCCAAAAAGGAAAGAGGCAAAATTAATGAAAATTTATCTCATGTAGTTTCAAAAGCTGAAGCAGGTACTTTGGACAAAACCAGTACTGCAGTGGAAAAAGTAGTGAAGGAATGTAGATAAATCAGTGATGTAGTTGAAAAAGCTATTCAGCAAAAGGAAAATGATATTATCGACAAAGGGAACACCAATTTGCAAGCTACAGAGCAGACGATACATAACTAGTTAAGTGAAAGTGATACAGAGACACAAGTTCTAAACATAAACAAAGAGCCAGCCACAGCAAACCAAAGTAATGCATGCACACGGATCATTGCAAACCCTAAAAACAATCCCAGTTGTAATGACAGAACACAGAGTGTAAGTTTATAGGGCATAACACCAGAACCAGTACCTACAAGAAATGGAAATAATTATGACAGCTATTTAAACACAGCACAAAATGCACACAGCTTGTCCACTATATTTGCTGAGGAAGGTCTATTAAGACACTGTCAAATCCCAATGTTTACAAGTGAAGGTAAGAAGATGAATCCTGTTGTATTTATTAGTGCTTTTCGACATGTGTTTCCTAGAAATTGGACGGAAGTACAAAAGACCAGGTTTGTTGTTGGGTACACTCAAGGCAATGTAGTTTTGCGGGTGACCAAGGTAGCTCAGCATTGTGCCACATATTTACAATTTGAACGGGGCATTTCTTGACAAACACTGGTCAGAAGTCATACGGGCGAGACTTAGGCGAGATGTTTTCAAACACACCTCTTTCAATAACAAATATGGTAGCTTGCGAGAGTATTTTGAGAATTATCTCAATAAAACACGTTATTGGACAAATCTTATTTCTTGTGTTGATGTTTTAAAAATTTTAAAAAGTTGTTTGCCATCACACATTTGTGAGAAATCGCTTACTACATCTGAACACAACACAGAATATTTTCCATCCATTTTAGATTCAATTGATTTAATATATGAGGCGAAAGTAATAACAAACAGGGCATCAGACAGTGAAACACCACCACAACGTAACTTGAATGGTTGGTACAAAAAGCTAGTTGCGAATATACAGCAAGGCTGGTATGCATGACTGCAAGGATACATTGTTATAACATCATGTTGAACACACATATTTCAAAACAACACAACACATTTAAGTTACTGAGCAAGTTGACAAAGCAAGACATGTGAACACGGTAACATTCAAATGAGCACTGAGTCCAAGTCTAGTGGCTGCTGGCTGGCTGGCCACTTAGGTGACATGGCTGCTGCATGGCTGGCAGACAGTGCCACATGTAGAGGACATGTGTAATTGCAAGGCAGCACTTTGAATGATCAGCGAGTCACAACATACATTAACTGTGATAATGGATATGGGATGGAAATGGCAGGAACAAGAGATTTAAACAAAACTTTCCATATAACAAGAACAATTACCATCCAAAAGCTAATTTCCATCCTCCTCTCACGACTATTCACTGCATGTAAATAAAAACAGTCAGCTGTACCAAGGGCAGGCCCGAGGCAACAACAATACCATGCCGTATGCCTTACCGCAGCCAACTTTTGCCCAGCAAAATCACAATATGGCAACATACCACAACAGCCATATGAACACACAAGAAAGCATGTCACAAACTGGAAATGATACACACTGGGGAAACAGTCACACAGTACAACTGATAGAAATTGTCCCATGTACCAAAGTAAATCAGACTACACTGCAGGAAAACCTGAATCAGTTAGTTGAACCCGATACTATAGACCTTATAAGTCATGCGGGGAAATCAGATTTTCAAACATGTTTCATACGATTCAGTGAGCAAGGAGACATAAAAGGTGATCTATACCAAAATGAACTAGGACTGACGAAAAATACACAAGAAGAACAAGCACAAGCAGTAATGAGGGTGATAATTTTTGGTATAGACACACAGTTAATACTTAATATAGGGTCCATGACAAATTTAATGTCTGATGCATTTTTCACTGAATTAAAAAGATGGAATAAATTTCCTGTTCTGCCAGTACAAAATTGCAAAGTGCAAACATCTACTGGCAGCAAAATCCAAGTTAGTAAAACACCAAGCTCCTATCACCATGCACATTGAGCAATTTTCTGTGCAGTGTAATTTTTTAATAGTAGACAAACTTATAGTCAACTGCTTGATAGGTATGGACACATTTAGAACCTACAAAATTCAAATAGACATAGGTAATGGTAAGTGCCATTTCTTTGTGAAAGACCAAAGATTTTCTATCAGCCTGATTACACAACGGAGAGGTATGACACAGCAAACCCAGAACCCCAAGTCACTGGACAGTTTGCATATCCCACAGTGTATTTGTTGAGCACATGTGAAAACGAACACAAGACTGATGCTGAAGTTAACCAGGAATTAGTAGAACAAAAACTGAATGAATCAAACATTCTAGATGTTACACGGTGACGAGAGCTTCCGCACTTGCTCTTTAAATATGCAGATTTTTTTAAATAAGAATCCAGGAGTAATCAAACATTATGAACATAAACTTAATGTCTATCCTCACGAAACATTTTGTGTTATGTCTTGCCCTATACTGTGGGCAAAGTGTGAAGCAGTTAAGCAGGATATTAATAGAATGTGCAAACGGGGAATCCTACAGCCATCATTTGCACCATAGTGCACCCCAGTACTACCAGTTAGCAAATGTGATGGATCAGTATGACTAGTTTTAGATGCTAGAGGCATAAACAAAATCCTAGTACCGGTAAGAACAAAACCAGATAATTCAGATGAACAATTTCTAAAATTTCATAACACCAAATATTTAAGCACTCTTGACCTTTAAAAATCCCACTGCAAATAAAGTTACAAGAGGAGAGTGGAAAATACACAGTATTTGTCTCCAATGGCAGGAGTTATGAATTTCAAGTTCTACTCTTTGGCTTAAACATTAGCGTGGGCATATTTATATTAGCTTTGGACAGGGTCTTAGGACCAGAATTGCTCAGGAAAGTTACCATTTATATTAATGATATGTTAATAGCCACAGCAACTTGGGCAGAACACATCAGTACAATGGAAACGGTATTTCAGAGATTTACTGAGAACAAAGTAACAGGAAATCTTAAAAAATCTATCTTTGGCAAAGAGCAAGTAAAATTTTTAGGACATATCATATCAGAACAGGGTATATTACTGGACCCAAGGAAGCTAGATTCCATACGTAATTGCCCACCCTCAAGGAAAGAAAAACAATTGAAAGCATTTATACCACAACAGCTTATGAATAGCGATGCCCTACTTAACCTGCTGAGAAAGAATACATCTTGGCTATGGGATGAGAGATGCCAAAAGGACTTTACCAAAATTAAAAATGCATTAATATCAGCAAATATTTTGAGTCATCCTGACATGTCTAAGGACTTTTGCATAAGCAGAGACACCTCATCTCAGGGGCTGGGAGCATGTTTATTCCAAATACAAGAAGAAGAAGAAGAAGAAGACGAAGAAAAAGAAGACAGAAAAACAGTACCCAAAGTCATCAGCTTTGCCAGCAGAACTTTATCAGAGGCAGAAAGAGCATATTCTGTATCAGAACTGGAAAGTTTAGCAGTAATTTGGGCATTTAAGAAATTCAAGTTTTTTCTTTGGGGTAAAAACACTAAGGTGTATTGTGATCACCAATCATTATCTTTTCTCTTAAAATGTAAACTGTTACACCAAAGACTAGTCAGTTTGTGTGTGTACTTGCAAGAATTCAATTTTGAAATAATATATATAAAAGGCAGTCAGAATATTATTGCAGATGCACTAACCAAATTACCACAGGGACTAGACGAGTTCAGTGAACTGTCTGAACATGATTCAGAAATCTGAACATTATTGATGCAAAGTAAAACACAAAAATCAGACTACAAAAAATTTTGTAAACAGATGGGAATGATATAACACCAAGAAAATAAGTGGAAAAAGGTAACACAAAACCTCAACCAGAATACAAACCATAAGGTAAGTAAGGTAAATAAATGGTATCAGTTACACAAAGGCATTTTGTTTCACTGGAAGGACAAAAGTTCTAACCATTGGTGTGTTTGCTTTCAAGAGGAATATATCAACAAATTTATGCAACACACACCCAAAGTATAGGGACACTACAGAGTAACAAAATGTAAAGACAAGATATCCAGACTTTGTTACTTTCCTAATTTATGGCAAGATGTTACACAAATATTTAAAAACTGTGGTATTTGCCAAAGAACAAAACCATCAAATATGTCAAAGTTTACAGAACTGCACCCCATACCAACCAAAGCTCCACTGGAAATGGTTTCTCTGGATATTGCAGGGCCATATCTGAGAGCAAAAGTGGTGTCAAATACATAATAGCTCTTTATGATATTTTCACAAAATACATCAAACTTGGTGCTATCAAAACCACTACAGCCAGTAGCATCATAAGGCCAATTGAAGAGTATTATTTACAAAGAGTAGGGAAACCCAAAGTCATATTAACAGACAACACAGCCTATTTTGTGGGAAGAAAATGGAAACAATTCATGAATACACAGGGCATTAAACACATCTTGGTATGCTTCTTCCACCCAAAAGCAAGTCCCATAAAGAGGGTGTTTAAAGAATTCAATGCTCATAACAAGCATTCATTATGGATTGAATAAATGACTTCATGTATGCAAATAGCAATTTCCCCCCTCTTCCACAGGTTTCACTCCTAATGAACTTATGTTGAACACAAAGCAAACTGATGAATGGGAATCACCCATACCAAAATTGCCTACTAAAAAGTTAAAGGATAAAATCAAACAAGCAGTAATTACACTAGAGAATAGAGCAGAATACAGAAAGAGAATATACAACAAGTTAAAATGAGTTACAGATTTTTTAGAAGGGCAACGAGTCCTCTTGAGAGCACATCCCAAATCACAAAGGTCAGTAAGCTAAATAAAAAATGGCAGTTGCTATACTCCAGGCCCTATATTATAGTAAAAATACCTTATCCTGGAACTTATAGGTTTGGTATATGAAATGGGGTGAGACAAAGGTCTCCACCCACACAATGACTTAAAGGCTTTTCATAAGTAGCAACACAGCAGTTGTCATAAAATATAAGTAAATGCCATAGTTTTAGAGGTTAAAATTTTTTATTACGGGTAGTTTTAAATGAAATGTGTATAAACTCAAGTAATTTTCCTGCTTTGTAAGCAAAGACAAACATTTTACTAAAAGGAAGTGTAAAATCACAGCTTCACGCAATGCAAAATGCAAACTGGAGCAGCATACGACTCAGCTGTGCGTGCTCAACAACGCATGCTTATGTCACTACTAGGGAAGACGCACTGACAGTGCACAATTGTAACAGGCTAACTTGTGGCACAATCAAATACAAAGGTGAAGCTACACAAGTATCAAGCCCAATATCATAATAAATAATAACACATAACAACTATATTTACTATCAGCAAACTAAAGAATATAATATTACATTTATAACTACATGAAAAGTTGCATCAATATTAAGATATATATATAGTAACTAGAATTAAAGGAAATCATTACAATGAAACACACAGGATGTGTTAGCTAACAAAAAGATAAGATACCATAGGAGATGTTAATGTAACTTCCTTTGCAGTACACGAATAAAAGGAACACAAATGCAAGTAAATAAATATATAAACAAATAAGAATGAAATATGATAAATGTCTGCAAACAAATGTGATGGCCGAGTGTATGTGTGGTCTATGAAGTATGAAACACAATTAGTTTTTAAGTTAGTTATTAGTGTGTCTATGTGTATATTTTGGTCATCAAACAAATGAAGAATAAGAATATACATCATCGAAGTGCAAATACAAAACATTTACAAATACCTACTAACTACGTGCACACAAACATAGAGGCATGTGACCTTGAATAAAACTAATCAATTCGTATTGTGTCACACACAAATATAAACAATGACACTTCCACATAATCATAAAGAGGGAATCATGAGCTAATGCAAAAACTTTTGCATTATGAACACAAAGCTACACACAAACAATTATAAGCAACACAATGGTATATAGTACATGAGTCGTAAATATGTTTCAGTTTCATGAGAAAGGAGTTCCCTGATAAGTGATTTAAGAAAGTATGAATAGCATTTCCTTAGTAATCCATGAACCAGTAGAATAGTATTCCTTATTCCCTCCCCAACCCAGGAGGTGGTGCCAAAGTGTAGTTAAGCCAGCAATGGATAATGTGGAATCCTGATGTAAATGTTTTCCCTTATTTCTCCCTAGGACAATATTAAACTCTCATAACTGATGTATTCATGACAGGAAAAAAAATGTTGATGCATTAAATGCATATATGGTAAACTGATGTAATAGAATGTAAATAAGTTATTTGTATTTATGTGCAAACGAATTTTTTCAAGCTGACAATCAAACTATACTAACCAGCAACTGTAATTGAAAAAGGAATTTTCTAATGTTTTAGTATTTAAGAATTTTCTACATTTGATACAAATAATGGGTGGAATGTCAGCCTTAGATGTAAGCCATTGTAACATGCATAGTTATGTCAAAATGTTTATGTGAATTTTAAGTGTATATCGAGCCATACGTAAAGCATGAATTTAAAAAACTAACAAAAAAGGGAAAAAAAACCTCAAGAACTATAAACAATTCTCACACCAAAGTGAATGTCAAAACAGATGATGGTATCCAAACACATGTGCAATAGCACAATGAATCAATTATGGTATTGTCATGCTATGCAACGTCTGATACATTAATCAGCAAACTACAATTGTGCAAGCATCACTTACCTTGACGTCGGGTGTCGATGTGCAGTATTCACCACACTCAAGATGTGGATTCAACAGAGAAGATCCTTCCTGGGCCATATCAAAGGTGAATTACTGACACAGCATTGGTTCTTGGAGAGTAAATGCACGTGCACCGCACTCACAATGGAAGACCACGCCACAGCAAATTATCCAACGGATAGTATGGCACTCAGTGTGAAAGTGACACTAAAGCAGGAGTGGACAATATTATGGAAATGGAAGAGGATGTAGATGAAGATGAAATGGGAGATACGATACTGTGTGAAGAGTTTGACAGAGCACTGAAAGACCTGAGTTGAAACAAGGCACCAGGAGTAGACAACATTCCATTAGAACTACTGACAACCTTGGAGAGCCAGTTCTGACAAAACTCTACCATCAGGTGAGCAAGATGTATAAGACGGGCGAAATACCCTCAGTCTTCAAGAAGAATATAATAATTCCAATCCCAAAGAAAGCAGGTATTGACAGATGTGAAAATTACCAAACTATCAGTTTAATAAGTCACAGATGCAAAAATACTAACGTGGATTCTTTACAGACAAATGGAAAAACTGGTAGAAGCAAACCTCAAGGAAAATCAGTTTGGTTTCCTTAAAAATGCTCGAACACATGAGGCAATACTGACCTTACGACTTACCGTATTTACTCGAATCTAAGCCACACTCAAATCTAAGCTGCACCTGAAAAATGAGACTCGAAATCAAGGAAAAAAAAGTTTTCCCGAATCTAAGCAGTGCCTGAAATTTGAGACTCGAAATTCAAGGGGAGAGGAAAGTTTTAGGCAGCATCTCCAAATCAAAACAAATTTGGTCCATTGTAATATGAGACACAATTTTGGTCGAATGAATGACGATACAGCTACAGTAGTTTGCTTCAAGTCATAAGCTTAGCAGTTAAGCTTTACCAGGTAGCCATTGCTATGCATCAGGTGCTCCATCCATATTTATATGGGTACCTTTCCTTTTTCACATGCTTCGTCTGGTTTGAATTGATTGATTATTTTTCTTTGATCTGATAAGTGCCATTCTCTTTGTTATAGGTGTTTACGTCACTCTAAGCTGAAAATGCATTACTGTACTGTGTCATGCATTGTTTGTCGCATTCTGATTATGAGTGATTACAACCTGTTGCCTCTCGTGGCATGGCTTTCTTTTGTGCGTGCTACCACCGCTTACAATTTAAAAAAAGAGAGAGAGGAATCGTCTCATTAGTGAAACAATGGCAAGAGACTGCTATTTGTTGTTACTTACACTGCTGCTTTCTTTGATAATGATCAACAAGAAGCAAATAATAGACTGCTTATGATATAAGGTGTTCTGAACGAGAGTTTAGTGAATTTTTTCTCCGTTTGAAAATCTTTGCAGTTGCCTCTTTAGTAGATTACATTCTGCACAGAAATTAGAATTATCTTAAATTTAAAAATCTAGTCAACCGCTGTGCTTCATTTCAGACTGTATCACTATTAGGCATAAGAATAATACAGATATAAACATGACATGATATGCATATTCTTCCGCATTTGCTGTTGTCTCACTCTAGTTTTGTAGTTTATTAGGCAGACAGGATTTAAATGAGATAGCAGCAAACACAAAACAACACATGGCAAAATGTTTATATTCATATTACTTTTATGGTGAAGAGAATACTGCATGTGATTCACAATTCATAAAAGTCCCTATTAGCAACCATCTCTTCTCACCGGTAGGAAAAAATTCAGAATGTAGAGTTGGCCATATTGACAAACATCTCAAACAGTCTTGCCAGTCATATTTTTGTAGCACATTGAAATGCTTCTACATTTGAAGATGAACTATACAGAATTTGTATTTACTTCATCAGATAATGTATGAAAATGCAGCAGTCGAAACTCGGGGCAGAGAAAAAAGCCCATCTTCTAAGTTTTTTTTTTTTTTTTTTTAATTTATTTACTGATGCAGAGGTTTTGGCGCCAGTATTTACCTTTGTGCCTGTAAAGCACACCTGTGTAGCGCTACATATATTCGATGGCAGAGGTTAGTTGTGGCGGCACCTACCAACATTATTCAGAACTTCCGCTTGCTTTGCATTTGATTCTAAGATGCAGGTGGTTTTTTGAAGTACATAAACGGGGATAAGAGTGCAGCTTAGATTCGAGTAAATACGGTATCTTAGAAGAAAGATTAAGGAAAGGCAAACCTAAGTTTGTAGCATTTGTAGACTTAGAGAAAGCTTTTGACAATGTTAACTGGAATACTGTCTTTCAAATTATAAAGATGGCAGGGGTAAAATACAGGGAACGAAAGGCTATTTACAATTTGTACAGAAATCAGATGGCAGTTATAAGAGCGAGGTGCATGAAAGGGAAGCAGTGGTTGGGAAAGGAGTGAGACAAGGTTATAGCCTCTCCCTGATGTTATTCAATCTGTATATTGAGCAAGCAGTAAAGGAAACAAAAGAAAAATTCGAAGTAGGTATTAAAATCCACGGAGAAGAAATAAAAACTTTGAGGTTTGCAAATGACATTGTCATTCTGTCAGGGGCAGCAAAGGACGTGGAAGAGTAGTTGAACAACATGGACAGTGTCTTGAAAGGAGGATATAAGATGAACATCAACAAAAGCAAAACGAGGATAATGGAATGTAGTTGAATTAAGTCGGGTGATGCTGAGGGAATTAGATTAGGAAATGATACACTTAAAGTAGTAAAAGAGTTTTGCTGTTTGGGGAGCAAAATAACTGATGATGGTCGAAGTAGAGAGGATATAAAATGTAGACTGGCAATGGCAAGGAAAGTGTTTCTGAAGAAGAGAAATTTGTTGACATCGAGTATAGGTTTAAATGTCAGGAAGTTGTTTCTGAAACTATTTGTATGGAGTGTAGCCATGTATGGAAGTGAAACATGGATGATAAATAGTTTGGACAAGAAGAGAATAGAAGCTTTTGAAATGTGGGGCTACAGAAGAATGCTTAAGATTAGATCGGTAGATCATATAACTAATGAGAAGGTATTGAATAGAATTGGGGAGAAGAGGAGTTTGTGGCACAACTTGACAAGAAGAAGGGACCGGTTGGTAGGACATGTTCTGAGTCATCAAGGGATCACCAATTTAGCATTGGAGGGCAGCATGGAGGGTAAAAATCATAGAGGGAGACCAAGAGATAAATACAGTAAGCAGATTCAGAAGGATTTAGGTTGCAGTAAGTACCAGGAGATGAAGAAGCATGCAGATGATAGAGTAGCATGAAGAGCTGCATCAAACCAATCTCAGGACTGAAGACCACAATGACAACAACAGAATTATGTTATATATATATATGTCTTTTAGCATAAATTTGCACAACAGGTACCAAGCAGGAGGCAGCACACTGCGCAGGTACATACGTGACATGGCAGGCATAATCTGAGATGGGCACAGAGACATGAGGGAGCCGAGCAACAGTAGTGCAAGTGTGGTGCAGATGGCAACAGGTGGCAAAGGGGTGGGCACAGAATAATCAGTAGGCAATGTTCTGGCTTGCATAAATGGTGAGGCAGGGCCAACTGTGTCAGGTGTCTTGAGGTGTCAGGTGACACATGCAATTTGTAAGCATTGGTGATACATGAGGAATGGGATTGCTCGAAGGTGGATCAAGCCTCTGTGGTTTCTCTCTGTGCTGTTTGGATGCAGCTGGGCAGGGATACATGTCCTGTTGGAGATGAGCGAGTGTCTCTTGCATGTTCATACATGTAGTAAATGGTCAGTGCAGTCCACACAGTGTTGTATGTACTGTTGTGTGGGTGTGGCTGAGGGCAAAGGAGCGTCAGTGTCATTGCATTGGGGCAGCGAGGCAGCCAAGTGCGTGTACTGTCAGTAGTGCAGTCTTGTTTGCATGCAGTAATGGTGCAAGATGAAAGACCTTTAGCAAATCAGCACCCAGGACTGGCCCCTGGATGTATCAAAGGTGAGGTCTACAGTCCGTGTCTGGATGTCCCTAACAGCAATAGGTAAGCCACTAGAAACTGTCAAGCAAAGATGGAAGTCTTCATATGTAGGCAAAGCGAGCATGTGAGGTGCCATGCAGGTCTGCAGTCCAGTGTCAACCAGAAAATGTAGCCCACTGATGCAGTCGAGGACGTAGACATGGTTATTCAGAGTGACATAGGCCAGTGAGCAGGCGGCGACTTTTTGTGTGTCAAGATGGCTTTCTCATCGATCGCAGCCTAGGGTGATGAGAGGTTGATGACAAAGGTGTGTAACTTCACTGAAGCAGACACAGTAAGAAAAGCAATGAAACTGTACATCCACACCTGCCGATACACTGGGAGTGACAGCTGCTGCCGAGTTTGTTTTGTAAACACAGGGACGGTTGCTGCTGTGACAGCAGCATTGGGCAGGGCTGCGAGCACTCAGTGACTGTTAGTGGCTGCAGGAGATAATGCATGTGGCAGTGCAGCATGGGTATTCATACAATTGTATGGGAGCTTTGTTGATATTAGGCCTATGTTGAGACATGGAGAAAATACTGTTGGCCAAGGTCAGGCTGGTGTGAAGTGACTGGTTACTAGTGGTGAGTAAAGTCATCTTCACATGGTATGGCAGTTTTATGATACATATTGTCCACAGCACCTCATTGGGAATGAAGCCTGGGTCTATTTTGCTGTGAAGATGCTGCCACAATTCAGAGAGGCTTCCATCCTGTAAATTCTCATTGTAAAGTACCTGGTGTAGTTCCTCTTAAGGAGTCCAGAAGAGGCATCATAAGAACTTTGTTTTGGTGGTCTCATACTTGTCCACAGATGCACTGCAAGGATTGTGTAGGACATAATGTCAATGTGGGTGCCAATGTGGCTGAGTAGAGTGATGTACTTTGTATCATCTGTGATGACAGTACTGTAGGTGAACATGCTTTTGATAATCATGAACCACAGGTGCAGGTTGTCTGTAGCGTGAGGCACAAAGCAGTTGAATGTTCAGTTTGGTAAAGTCGTTGGAATATAGCCACATTGCATGGGAAGAACTGTGGGTGGGTGATGGGTGGTAATGCAGGCAGTGCATGGACTGGAGGACAGACATGCCGTGGATGAGATGGCACACATATTGGGTCCAGTGCATACATTAATGCCCAAGATGTGGTTGGTACAGCTCCGTAGTGCAGGTTGTGAAAGTGTTGATTGAATGCAAGAGTAGACGTTACTTTGGTAGAGACTGTAACAAAGTCAATAAGAGGGTTGTCAGTTGCATTGCACTGTATTTCCCCTGTGATTTGCAATAAGGCTGCACTGTGAGAAGTGTCACGGCCTCTTTTCATCATGTGGGCAATGTATGGTGCACTAAATTCACAGTCAGCTTAACACAATAGAGGAGTGATGGTGACATGATCATGACATGAATTTGCACCATTTTAGTGTTCACTCAAATTTTGGGGTCACCAATGTGGAACTAAGGTACGTAGTGATAGTGAATGACAGCTGACACAGTGGTATGGAGTGCACAACACACTTTAATTTATAAAAACTCAATACATGTAAGGATACACAACATAACCCAGCTGAGCTTCAGAGTACACCGAATTGTGCCCATCAACTGTGAGAGATAAGACTTTGAAACTTTCCTCCAGCCAGTGCTGCAAACATTCCCACAAATTAAATATGTTACTTCAGCAAAGTCACTTGTTGCTTGGATGTAATCAGGAAAGATGTTTGCAAGGGACAGCATCTTATAACTATCACAGAACAAGAACTAGCATGAATTATAATCTGTATTGTGTAATTTAGGATTATATCATGCACCCACAGAGAATGTTGTCCACATTACTGTGAAGATGGTGTTATTCTGTGAGCAGTGCAATAAGCTTTGGTCAAAACATTATGTGAGATATGTTAATATAGAGCTTGGAGAATCACTCAGCAGTGATGGTGAAAATGATGCAGTGTTGTGAGTCAAATATGCCAGATCCGACAAGGTCAGCACTTCAATGCTTTTGATATCAAGTTGAAGCCAAAAGTATGTACACTGACCACTTCAGTATCTATTCACTTCCAGTAACATCCAATGTTTCCAATGCATCTTTATCACCTAAAAGTCAGATAGTGGTGTAAATACTGTTTGCAGTTGAAACAGCTACAAGCAAGGTAAAATGTAACAGACTTAACATTATCATGAATATGTAAGAAAAATCATTTATTATTATTATGGACATGATACATAATAAGCTGTTTTGACTCTGTACCAATTACAGACTATGCAATTTTCATGAAGGGTTCATATTCCTGGGTCTGAGAGAGTCAAGCTGTAAGACTTATCACGTTTGACTTTCATCCCAGGAATTTCTGCCAACATTTGCTTAATGATTTTTCTGGCATTGTCCCGGCATGAGTGGATGATGTATTATAAGATTTACCCTCCATTGCTGGTGGCACAAAGAGGTAAAGTCCATGGCCAGAGATTATATATACCTGTCTTGCCAATGTCTGAGGGCTTTCCTTTTGTCAATAGTGCTGTGGTTCTACCTTTGTTACCTGCAACACTCACCTGTAGCACCATGGGAATTCAGGATCCATTCCTTGAGGTTTTCTTCTTCCTTGTTAAAACTACATTCATTTTTATGAATTTCAACGGTTGCCCTGAACATATGGGCATGGTAGCAGAGAGAACCAGATCTCAGAAAATTTTATTACATGATCATACTCACACAGCATGTGCTCTGCTAGAGTTGATTTCCCCACCTCTCCCAGTTTGCAGTATTGTTTGTATTTGATGATTCTGCTGCTAATGAATCATTTGGTCAAACTTGTATGTTTTATGAGTGTAATAATCATTCCCAAATCAAAGAAGATGTATGATCAATAATGCACACAAGCTTAACATGTGAGCTGCATCACCTTGGACATAAGATGCAATACCAGGAACATGTGCTGAGGATTAATGGGTACGCCACCAGTTTGATAAGGAGTTCATGAAACCTTACATCTGGAGAAGTGACAATTCACATTACTGAATCATGCATTCAGTTTAATAAAAGTTAGTACCTGATTACTAATCACAAAGTAACTTCATTCATATCGCAGCTATGCATCTGTGTTGGTGTGTTGTCTCCATTGATGAATGTTTATTATTTCTTATATGGCATTGTTGTTCAGTTTTAATTTGAATGCAAACCCAAGAACAAAAAAGTGTGTGTTTCCCCAGCTGGTGAATGATAATTGTTTCTTATACTGTTGTTTGGCTTTAAATTGAGTGTAAATGGAAGAATGAAGAAGAAATTAATCAAAGCATATTATTTAGGAATAAAGCAGATGACTCACAAGAGGCAGAAGCACTGTGACGTCGATAGGCACACAAACAAAAAGCACAGAGCTTTGCTAGATTTCAGAATAAACTTCCTTTTTCAAGCTTGTAGGAAAAACATGCACATTAATACACATACACTCTCACTCAGATGCACATGCCTACCTTCCTATAATGTGCTCAGTCAATTGCTGGGCACAGAAGGATTCAGATGGCACAGGTTGTGAAGCTGGCATTAAAATTTCACATGTTGTGCCCTGCTGCATGTTGTGCCTCTGGGTGGTCCACCTTGTTTCTGGTAATAGTTTGGCAGTTTCCATTTGTTCTAGTTGACAGCTGGTTGATTGTCATACTAATTTAAAATGCTGTAAGGTGGTTGCAGCAGAGCTGGTACATAAAATGGTTGCTTTCGCAGGTAGCAAGGCCTCTGATGGGGTAGGATAAGCCTGCAATAGGACTGGGGTAGTTGGCACTGGGTGGGTAGTTTTGGAAGGTCCTGCACCTGGGTCTACCTCAATGGTATGGTCCCTGTGGCAGGGGATTGTGGGTGGGAGAGGCATAGGGTTGGACAAGGATATTTTGGAGGCTGGGTGGGAGGCAGAACAGCACTTTGGGAGGGGATGTAAGTATCTTGGGTAGGATTTCCCTCATCTTGGGGCTGATGACAGATAATTAAAGCCCTGACGAAGGATGTGGTTCAGTTGTTTCAGTCCTCAGTGGTACTGAGTGGCAAGGTGGTTGGTTCTTTGTGGCTGGTTCTTGGGATGGATGTGAGGATCAGATGTGTGTATGGATATGGCACAGGAGATCTGTTTGTGTATTAATTATGGAGGGTATTGCCTGTCTGCAAAGGACTTTGTGAGGTCTTCAGTATACTGGGTGAGGGAATTCTTGTCACTGCAGATGCATCTGATTGTTCAAGAGAGATGGTTGGTGTGACGTCATAAGTGAGGGACTGCGTATGAGATCGCTCTTTAAGTTTTTATATATTTGTAGGTTTCAGATACATATTTTAACGGTTTTTGTGATAATATTTACTATATAAGTGACTTATTAGTGGTTTCTTCATTCGCCTCTGCCTATCTTGTGTTAGGATCTGATATTTGTGAGTGTTTCGTATCGAGCAACGTAACCTCTTACCTGTGTTTACATTCCGTGCTGACCAGTTGCAGTTGTAGTGGCACATTGAAAGCTAAGTACTAATTAATTGTTTGTGTATAGTGGTTTATTTAGGAATTTTAGCAGTCTTCAACCAGTGTTTTTTGTTTTTTGGGTGAAATAATTTCAGAAGAACCTTTTGGGAACTGTTTTCCGCTTCGTTACTGTGTCATTAGATAATTGATTCTCTTTCTGTATTAGTCTTTTGTTATATTCACATTTGTTGTTTATTAATACTGTTAATAATAGCAGTTACTTTCCTTGTAGAGTAAGTTTGTGATTATTGTAGTCAGGTTTTAGTTATATCTTCTTATTGTAGTAGCAGAACTTAGAAAAAGTAAATGGGAAAATTCCTGCAGTAGTGGGTGTTAGAGCTGCACCTTTTTTAGATTGAAGTCAGCTGATAGGTATTCCTGCTTAAAGGAAGTCTCTCTAACAAAGGAACCACTTTTGACAAAGCTTAGGTATCGGAGGGAATTAGTATATTTCATCAAAATATACAAGGTATTAGAGATAAAGTTTGTGAATTGCTTATAGATATTGACTCTGAAATTATTGGTATATCTGAACGCTTCTTAAATAAGGAGATAATTCAGAGGCTTTCTTTACCAGGATACAGGTTGGCTGGCAGCTTTACGAGGAGCTCTTTGCGGTGTTGGGGAGTAGCCATGTATGTGAAAAACGGCATCCCATTTGAGTCAATTGATGTTTCAAAGTACTGCACTTAAAAGGTGTTTGAATGTTGTGCAGGTGTGGTTAGATTTAATGGAGCTAAGCTTCTAACTGTTGTTATTTATAGATCCCCAGACTCCGATTTCACAACATTTTTGCTAAAGCTAGAGGAGGTTCTTGGTTCAATTTATAGGAAATACAAAAAGTTAGTTATTTGTGGTGACTTCAATATTAATTGTATAAGTGATTTTGCAAGGAAGAGGATGCTGGTAGACCTCCTTAATTCATATAATCTTATGCAAAACGTATTCTTTCCAACTAGAGTGCAAGGGAACAGTAGAACAACCATAGACAACGTTTTTGTTCATTCCTCATGACTAGAAGGACATTCTGTTAGCAAAAAGGTGAATGGCCTTTCAGATCATGATGCACAAATTTTAACTCTAAAAGATTTTTGTGTTGCATCACATGTTAAATATAGTCATCAGCTGTTTAGGAATGCTGATCCAGTTGCTGTAGAGATCTTTGTAAACCTTATCAAGGAACAAGAGTGGCAAGATGTTTATAGCGCTGATACAGTAGACGATAAGTATAGTGCTTTTCTCAAGACTTTTCTTGTACTCTTTGCGAGTTGCCTTCCATTAGAACATTCAAAACAGGGTACTAGCACAAACAGGCAGCCTGGTTGATGACTAGAGGGATAAAAATATCTTGTAGAACAAAGTGGCAATTATATCAAAACGTTAGGACCAGTCACAATCTAAATGCAGCAGCCCATTACAAACAGTATTGTAAGGTGCTTAAGAAAGTTATTAGGAAGGCAAAAAGTATGTGGTATGCAGATACAATAGCTAAGTCTCAGGATAAAATTAAAACCATATGGACTGTCGTAAAGGAAGTGGCTGGTCTTCAGAGACAGGTAGAGGATATCGAATCAGTGCATAGTGGGAATGTCCGTGTTACTAATAAGTCGCATATATGTACAGTATGTAATAATCACTTTCTGAATATAGCAGGTGAACTACACTCCTGGAAATGCCCATCATACTTGCTCCGGACACTGCGAGAGGGCTGTACAAGCAATGATCACACGCAAGGCACAGCGGACACACCAGGAACCGCGGTGTTGGCCGTCGAATGGCACTAGTTGCGCAGCATTTGTGCACTGCCGCCGTCAGTGTCAGCCCATTTGCCGTGGCATACGGAGCTCCATCGCAGTCTTTAACACTGATAGTATGCCGCGACAGCGTGGATGTGAACCATATGTGCAGTTGACGGACTTTGAGCGAGGGCGTATAGTGGGCATGCGAGAGGCCGGGTGGACGTACCGCCGAATTGCTCAACACGTGGGGCGTGAGGTCTCCACAGTACATCGATGTTGTCACCAGTGGTCTGCGGAAGGTGCACGTGCCCGTCGACCTGGGACCGGACCGCAGCGACGCACGGATGCACGCCAAGACCGTAGGATCCTACGCAGTGCCGTAGGGGACCGCACCGCCACTTCCCAGCAAATTAGGGACACTGTTGCTCCTGCGGTAGTGGCAAGGATCATTCGCAACCGTCTCCATGAAGCTGGGCTACGGTCCCGCACACCGTTAAGGCCGTCTTCCGCTCACGCCCCAACATCGTGCAGCCAGCCTCCAGTGGTGTCGCGACAGGCATGAATGGAGGGACGAATGGAGACGTGTCGTCTTCAGAGATGAGAGTCGCTTCTGCCTTGGCGCCAATGATGGTCGTATGCGTGTTTGGCGCCGTGCAGGTGAGCGCCACAATCAGGACTGCATACGACCGAGGCACACAGGGCCAACACCCGGCATCATGGTGTGGGAAGCGATCTCCTACACTGGCCGTACACCTTTGGTGATCCTCGAGGGGACACTGAATAGTGCACGGTACATCCAAACCATCATCGAACCCATTGTTCTACCATTCCTAGACCGGCAAGGGAACTTGCTGTTCCAACAGGACAATGCACGTCCGCATGTATCCCGTGCCACCCAACGTGCTCTACAAGGTGTAAGTCAACTACCCTGGCCAGCAAGATCTCTGGATCTGTCCCCCATTGAGCATGTTTGGGACTGGATGAAGCGTCGTCTCATGCGGTCTGCACATCCAGCACGAACGCTGGTCCAACTGAGGTACCAGGTGGAAAAGGCATGGCAAGCCGTTCCACAGGACTACATCCAGCATCTCTACGATCGTCTCCATGGGAGAATAGCAGCCTGCATTGCTGCGAAAGGTGGATATACACTATACTAGTGCCGACATTGTGCATGCTCTGTTGCCTGTGTCTATGTGCCTGTGGTTCTGTCAGTGTGATCATGTGATGTATGTGACCCCAGGAATGTGTCAATAAAGTTTTCCCTTCCTGGGACAATGAATTCACGGTGTTCTTATTTCAATTTCCAGGAGTGTATGCAAAAACCTAGTCCCAACAGGGAATCATATAGCTCTTTTAGAAAAAAGTGTTCCGAGACTGTTACCTGAAATGCTCCTCCAAGATACTGACAAGAGGAAGAATGAGTTAATAATTAAATCACTAAAGTCCAAGAACTCTCATGGATATGATGGGGTATCTAGCAGAATACTGAAGTATTATTCCATGTATGTTAGCCCAGTACTTAGCCATATCTGTAACTTTTCCTTTAGGAGTGGTCGGTTTCCTGACCAATTAAAGTACTTTATAAAAAGGGAGACAGGGATAATATTTACAATTATAGACCTATTTCTATGCCATTGGTGTTTGCTAAAGTTATCGAGAAGGTTGTATATACAAGGTTACTGGAGCATTTAAATTCACATAATTTGCTGTCAAATGTTCAGTTTGGTTTTAGAAATGGTTTAACAACTGAAAATGTTATATTCTCTTTTCTCTGTGAGGTTTTGGATGGATTAAATAAAAGGTTGCGAAAGGTAGGTCTTTTCTTTGATTGCTTACAATTGGTTCGCCTCTTACTTTAAGAACAGAAAGCAGAAGGTAATTCTCCGCAACATTGAGAGTCGTAGTGATGTTCAGTCCCAATGGGGCACTGTTAAGTGGGGCGTTCCCCAAGGTTTGGTGCTGGGGCCACTGCTGTTTCTTATTTATATAAATGATATGCCTTCTAGTATTACAGGTGATTCAAAAATATTTCTGTTTGCTGATGACACCAGCTTGGTAGTGAAGGATCTTGTGTGTAATATTGAAACAGTGTCAAATAATGTAGTTCATGAAATAAGTTCGTGGCTTGTGGAAAATAATTTGATGCTAAATCACAGTAAGACTCAGTTTTTACAGTTTCTAACTCACAATTCAACAAGAACCAATATTTTGATCAGACAGAATGGGCATATTCAAGTTCCTAGGCGTTTGGATAGATAGTAAGCTGTTATGGAAAGCCCATGTCCAGGATCTTGTTCAGAAACTAAATGCTGCTTTATTTACCATTAGAACAGTATCTGAAATAAGTGACACTTCAACACGAAAACTAGTCTACTTTGCATATTTTCATACGCTTATGTCGTGTGGTAGTATTTTTTGGGGTAATTCATCTGATTCAAAAAGGGTATTTTTGGCTCAAAACCGGGCTGTTTGAGCTATATGTGGTGTAAGTTTGAGAACCTCTTGTTGACGCCTATTCAAAAGTCTGGGAAATCTGACATAGCCCTCACAGTATGAATTTTGTTTAATGTCATTTGTTGTTAGCAATATTAGCCTATTCCCAAGAGTTAGCAGCTTTCACTCAGTTAATACTAGGCAGAAATGCAATCTGCATGTGGAATGCACTTCCTTGACTCTTGTGCAGAAAGGAGTGCAGTATTCTGCTGCATCCATTTTCAATAAGCTACCACAAGAACTCAAAAATCTTAGCAGTAGTTCAAACTCTTTTTAAGTCTAAACTGAAGAGTTTCCTCATGGGTCACTCCTTCTATTCTGTCGAAGAGCTCCTGGAAGAGCTAAAAAATTAAGCAAATTCCAGTGTTACATTGTTGAATTTCATTATTTAAACTTACGACTTGTCACCTGAATATGCTTTTTTTAATTTCATTTTATCTGTTTCTAATATTGTGTTATAATTTCATGTATTGACTCGTTCCATGACCATGGAGACTTCTCCTTAATTTGGTCTCACGGAACAATAAATAAATAAATAAAAATGAATCTGCCACAGATGGCCAGGCTGTATGGGAGGGAGTTTTTGGTGTGGAAGGGGAGGCAGTTGTCAAAGTGTATGTACTGTTGGTGATGGGTGGTCTTGATGTGGACAAAGCTGCGGATGGAGCCATCTGGGAGGAGAGGATCAACATCTAGGAAAGTGGCACAATGGGTGGTAGACAACCAGGTGAAGTAGATGGGAGAGAAGATGTTGAAATTATAGAGGAATGAGGGTAAGGTGTTCTGGCTTTGGGTCCAGATCATAAGGATGTCATCAATAAACCTGAATCAGGCCAAGGTTTTGGTGTTTTGGGAAGCTAGGAATGTTTCCTCTATGTGGCCCATGAAGAAGTTGGCACAAACAGACTTCCTTGCCATATCCCCACACACAACCGATCCTAACATCCATCTCAAGAACAAACCACAAAAAAGTGCCTCCCTTGTCACCCAGTACCATCCAGAACCAAAACATCTGAACCATGTTGTTTTTCAGGGCTTTGATTATCTATCATCATGCCCTGAAATGAGGGAAATCCTAACCAGAACACTTCCATCCCCTCCCAGACTGGTGTTCCAATACCTACTCAGTCTCCACCCCTATGCCACTCCCACCCCCCAATCCCCCGCCACAGGGGTCATGCCCTTCTGGAAGATCCAGGTGCAAGACCTGCCCAGTCCCCCCATCCAGCATCACCTAGTGCAGTTCCATTATAGGCTTATCCTACCCCATCAGTGGCCATGCCAGCTGTGAACGCAACCTTGTTGTATATCAGCTCTGCAACCACTGCACAGTGTTTTGCATTGGTATGACAACCAACCAGCTGTGAACTAGAACAATGGGCATCACCAAACTGTTGCCAAGAACAAAGTGAACCACGCAGTGGCACAACATGCAGCAGAGTGCAACTTGCAAGATTTCAATGGCTGCTCCACAACCCATGCCATCTGGATCCTCTCCACCACTACGAGCTTCTCTGAGCTGCACAGATGGACATCACCCTTACAGCACATCTTTGCTCCCGTAACTTCCCTGGCCTAACACTAAGAAAACTCACTGTCGCCCCCCCCCCCCCAAACCACCATTCAATAGTGTGTGTGTGTGTGTGTGTGTGTGTGTGTGTGTGTGTTTTCCTGCAAGCTTGAAAATGGAAGTTCATTCTGAAAGCTAGCAAAACTCTGTACCTTTTATTTGTGTACCTGCTGGTGACACAGTGCTTCTGTGTTTTGGTGAGTTGTTTCCTTTATTCCTAAATAATTCATAATTATCAACCAGAACCTTCTGTACATTATAGTCTAAGTGTAAGTACTATTTATAGCTGGGCAGGAAACAAATGGACATATTATTACAACCCTAGTATCATGAGTATGAAACAGAATTGTTCACTATTTTATTTTATTTTCAATGAAAATTAGATAAAATTGTTATATGTATGGTTGGTAATATATATTAATACATAACAGTCAAACCCATTTACTCATATGTAACACTATTTATTCAAGATGCACTCATAATGGTAAAATAATGTCAAGTGATTGAAATTAAAGGATCACTATCATTCATATATTACCAACCTCTTCTTCAGATTGTTTAATTCATCAGGGTCAAAATTTGGATCACATGCACTAACATTTTTATCTGATGTTTTTACAGGAAGTTTCTCATTTTCCTTCATAGATTGTTTGGCATTTTCAGATTCTTGTAGTTTCTGCTAGAAATTAAAAGTTAATGTCAAAAATTATTGCCATTTATGTGCTTCATGGAGAGCAATTTTTACAAATTCATTTTGATACAAATATGATACTGATCTTATTTACACACAAAATTCAAAATTCCAAGCAAAAGATTCATCTACAATACTTGAAAAAAGCCTGCACTGGACACAACTTCTTATATCTTTAAAGAGCAGTTAAAAAAGAGTAACTTTTGCTGATGACACAAGGATACTAGGTACAGGTCCACATTCAACCTTGTAAGATACAGTTCAGATGTTAGCTGTTTACATCTACAACTGGTGCACAGAAAATAGTGCTGGTGACAATTCATATTATGCAATTTCAAGCAAGTAAATAATGGCCAACTAGCATCAAAATTATGAAAAGGATAGATTACTACTCACCATATAATGGAGAAGCTGAGTTGCAACCAGGCACAACAAAACAGTTACTAAACATCAAATTTTTTGGCCACAACAAAGATGATTTTCTGGCTAAAAGCTTCTGTCTATAGTAGTCTTTTTGTAGAGCCTGTCTATGACCCATAATCTCTGCAATATGGTCAGTAGCACTCTATACTTTTCATAATATTGCCATTATTCCATGCTGAATTTTCCATTGTTGAAAGATAGGTTTTGATAGCCATAAACTAAATGATACATTGTGGATAAAATTCCTTGGTGTCACCTAGGAAGTCATTTTATGTGGAGATTTCAATATTGATTTCATCTAGGCACTTACACTTATTGATTTCCAGCTTTGATATGTTCTCCAAAACAATATTCCCAACAAGAATAGCAGGGCATAATATAATAATGATAAATAATTAATTTCAAAATCAACCGTCTTACAATTAATAGATGTGATTCCAATAATAAATAAATCCGGATGGTCAAATGGCAGCAGTGATGCAGCCCATTAATGAGGTTTAGAGAGAAGGGAAAAGTGCAGCTGTACAGAATTATAAAGTTGTCTCAGTCACACTATTTGGGAAGAATTTACTGAAAGAACAATGGGAATAAGTTTAGCAGAGGCATTTGGCATGTGAATGACATAATTATTTCACAAAACTATTCTTATAACTAAATGAATTCAGTTTCTCTTAACAAAAGATAAGGAACATTTACAGTGGGAGCCAAGAGGAAGAGTGACTAATAGCTGGGACCAAAGTATCTTGTGCCAGGAAGATAAATAATTTTACTGAACATAGATTATTAGATCTAATCAAGACACAAGCATGCACTATTAGCAGTTTTGCAAAATTCCTCACAATATGAAAAAGATTAAATCTCACACAAAATTAAAAATGCCACAGAAAAAAATGAAACATCAAAAGCAGATTCATTAGGCATGCTTGAATATTCCATCAGCAGAACTAACTTTTGACATCCTCCCCATGGTTTACCATTTTGACAATTCAATAGCATGAGGCTAAAAGACTGAAAAGTGTGATATGAATTAGGATGGATTGCTACTCACTTTACAAAAAAAGTATTGAGTGGCAGATAGGAAAATGATTATGCTATCACACAAAGTCATTTCCATTTTTCAATGTCAATAAACTTTACCAACAGCTATACACTTTAAGATATTTTATTTTATTCTGAAAGCAACCAGTTTTGGTAATTCATTTTGTCATCTTCAGGCCCCATACATTTTTTTCCAATCAACAAGCTTATTGTATAGTGCCATAAGTTCGTTGATTTGGGGGAAAAAAAAATGTAGCCCGAAGATGACATAGTGAATTGCCGAAACTGGTCGCTTTCAGAAAAAAATAAAATATCTTAAAATGTACAGCAGTTGTTAAAGTTTATTAACATTGAAAAGTACATACCACTCGACGCCTCCTAGTTGTAATGGGCCAACAGAGATTGAAAGTCTTATGTTCTAGAAACACACACTTGCACACACATTAAAACATGCACAACTCATACTCACATGGCCACCATCATCTCCGGGTACAGAGGCCTAACTGCAGGAAGTAATGAGTTTCAGCTGGGGTGGTAGTGAGGGTACAGAAGAGACAAGAGGTGGGGTGGGGGGAAGAATTGTGATTTATTCATCTAGTAACACAGATATACTAAGTGTTTCAGTAGAGTTAAATATTGTTACCACAGCTTCACTGGTACAATACTGTAGTCAATAAGATAGAGCAGTATTTAAACATTGATTTAACTTTTTGTGAAAAGATATCCATATTTACATCACAAGACAACTAATAACCTACATCCTGCTCAAATATTGAGTTCACCTTTCATGAAATCTTGAACTGAGTAGTAGCATTGCTGAAGTAGAGCATAATGTAGTTTTCTTTTCAGTGAATCTAGGCCCAAACTCAGAATGTTCTTGGCTTTTAGTCCATTGTAGTTTTTCATTGCCATATACTGGGGAGTCAGAGCATATAAGTTTAAATGATGAGCAGGGAACACAAAATTATCTTTATTTCTTGTATTATAAGTGTGATCAAAACAGCTTCCCTTGCATAGTTATCATATGGGAATACAACCAAGTGACGTCATTGCCAACCATTGATATTTTAACAGGGTCACACCTTGCCTTGACAGGGTGTGTTCCTATCAAAATGTTGGGGTGTGCCGATGAGGTCACCTGGCTGCAGTCTTGCAAGTTATGTGACCATGTTATTTTCATAACAGCACACCCTGTCATTTTCAAAACATAATTGCAGGAAGAAGGCACTATGCAAGGAAATTTTCAAGACTTGTCATGAAAATAGCAGGCTGTGCTCCTGTCAAAATATTGAGGGTGTAAATAATGACACCGGGATGCGTTCCCATCAGTTATCTGAACATAATATTTTGGTAGGAGCACACTCCACCATTTTGAAGACATAAGTGCAGCAAGTAAGAATTGTGCAAGAGAATTTAAAACATTGGGTTGCAGAAAAATCCTGGAAGTTCAGGTCTTTCAATGGCCAACGTGGTTTCCTTGGATGCACAGCACAGGCAGTAAATACTGTGCCTTGTAACTGATAGGAAGTAGCTGTGGTATAAAATTTTCCTTTTGTACATTTCAGTGGCATTAGCTAATATTTTCATTGCAAATTGCAAAGCTATATATTTTACTAGATGTTTATTCCAATTTAAATTCTTGTCTATGTTTAACCCTAAAAATTTCACAGAATCAACCTATTCTAGACTTTGATTTTTATGGTTACTTTTAATGTCAAGGGATGTTGCCTGTTTTGCTCTCAACTGGATCACAGGGTATTTAGGGTTAATCCACAGAGCTGTACCCATGTTTCTAAATGATGTATGTATTTATGATGCAGACAAGAGATATTTTCTGACTCACAGTCCTCAATTAATACCAATGTATCAACAGCAAATAAAGCCAATGTGGCATTTATAGCAACTGTTCAGTCATTAAAGTAGAATAGAAACAAAATAGATAATAGGACAGAACTTTGAAGGATACCTTGTGTTACTTACTTCCGTTTGGAAGAATAATTTTCTACATTTGCTGAGACTGCCACTCTTTTTTTCCACTGCACAAGTATGAAGTAAGCCAATGCAGAACACTGCCCTCAATTCCATTCCTGTCAACTTTATGGATAAGATTGTGTGACGTACAATTTGGGGAAGTTTTTGTAATGTTGTCTGTAGAAGTAATTAGGGACATGGTGGTGAAATGATGGTGGGCTGCTATGTGCATCATTAAGAGTCTAGACTAGCATTAGGATTCTAGACTAGGGAGGAAGAGAGATGTGGAGGAAAGGAAAACTTTATGCACACACACTGATAAGACAAAAGACCTGTGTAAAACTGGAGTAGGAGTAGGGAAGTGGATAGAGGACAGTGGCTAGCAAAGGCTGAGGCCAGTGTAATTACTGGAATGAAGGGTATGTCACTAGGAGAGTTTGCAACTGTGCAATTCAGGAATGCAAATACATTATGTTGTCCAGCATGCTCAGCAACAGGGTTGTCCACTTGTCCCTTGACCACAATAGAGTGGTCGATTCCTGCAGCAAACATAACTTGTTAGTCATCATGCCCATGAAAAATGCCACATACTGTTGCTCAAGTCCTAGGTACTACATGGTAACAAGGCTAGTGCTCCTTTTGTGACTAATAAGTGGGCATGTGGAGGCTGTAGATGACTGGGGAGATAAGATGTGGGATATCTGTTTCTCAATAAGGTCGGAAGGGTAATATTGGTCTGTGATGACCTCAGCATGTGCGTTGGTTAATATGCCCTTCTGTTGTCTTATTTTCTCTTTCTGTTTTGCCAGTAGTTTCACTTTGTATTCACCTTCTCCTTTTTACCGTAATCTACTATACAATTTTTTCCCGCCTATATATACTCAATAATACATAACCCCCTTCCAAACCATAACCAAAAAAATTTTTTCTGCTTTCAACACTACCGCTACTATAAAAACAACAGTTTCTAGTTCACTAACAGTTCCTTTCACCTATTAAACAACCATTTCGGCTAGTTCTAATAACTTTCGCTTTATTTCCATTTCCGTTTTTCCCACGTCACTGATCATTTTTATCCGCTTCCCACAGGTTTTAATATCATTATTTCTTCGTCAGACAATTGTTATCCTCATTTTCTTAATCTGCCACCACAAACCCACTCCTTTTAAAACATTTACACGTACTTTTTTCGAAATTTTCCCTAGTTTCTCCATCCTTTAACATGTTTTGGCAGTAACACAACCACCTAACCTTTATGCACATTATTGCCTACCAACCCAAGTTCACCACAAGATCAGCATAGCCCAGCTATAACCAACACTTTTTCACCTTTTTTCACACCAGATATCCAGTTGCTTTCTAGTTCACCTTTATCTCTCGACATATATTTTTATTTTCATTTTCGTTTCAGCCTCATGTTCCACCTTCTAATACCATGTCACCCTCACAACACCCCCACAATGACCCCATTAAGTTTTATTTACACTCCCTTCGCAATCATGCCTTTGCCTTAACCAGATTACGCTCTCATATTTTATTTTCTCAGGCATGTCTGACATTTGGTATTACCCCCAAAGGCCTCACACTTAAAGTGCCCATCTCTGGCTGCAACCCTTCTTTCCATCAGTCCCTATGCCAGTTCCAAACTGAACAATCCATTGCCCTCACCCACCTAATCCTTCACCTACACATCAACTCAGCCAATGACCACACCCGTCAACTCCTATCCTTAATAAAAGTCCTCAATCTTTCTCTTCCACATCCACACCGGCTGTTCAGAGCATCCTCCTACAGGCCAACTGCAAATTAGAACAGCATGCCACCCTCCACCTCAAAAAACTATCCAATCTCCTGGTTTCCCACTTCCGGAAAGGCAACTCACTCACCCTTCACAACCTTTCCAGCGAACCTCAACCTCCTCTCATTGCACACAAACCCAGTCTCTCCCATCTACTCAATCTGCCACTTCCAGCTCCACTCCCTCCAAAACCTCAAAATTCCAGTCAACACAATCTATAACCACAAAACCCTAATTTAGTAGTTAACATTTAATCCAAACCTCTCTCCCAATCCGAAACCTCTGTTCTATCCAAAGGCCTCACCTTCAGCCCCACTCCCAGATTCAATCAAACAGCCCTCGTCAAAGATTTACTGTCCCACAATCGTACTCTCTGCTGGAAATACCACTTTGCCATGAAGGGAAATGATCCTAATCCTACTCCTAATGATCCAACTCCCCAAGACACAATCCAAATTGAACCCTGCCTGGAACAGTTCCGTCCTCCGTCACAGCGAGACCAACCTCCTCTTCATCAAAATCACCCTCTCCAAACCTTCCAGGAATTTCTGACTTCCAGCCTTGCCCCTCAATGCTTCTTTAAAAACCTTCATTCTACTCCCAATATCACCACTGCTGAAGCCCAAGCTATCCGCGATCTGAAGGCTGACCGATCCATCGACATTCTTCTGGCTGACAAGGGTTCCACGACCATGGTACTTGATCTTTGGGAGTATGTGGCTGAGGGACTGGATCAGATTTCAGACAACACCACATACAAAGTTTGCCAAGATAATCCCATTCCTGATGTCCAGGCGGAGCTTCAAGGAATCCTCAGAACCTTAGGCCCCCTACAAAACCTTTCACCTGACTCCATCAACCTCCTGACCCCACCGACACCCCGTACCCCTACCTTCTACCTTCTTCCTAAAATTCACAAACCCAATCATCCCGGCCGCCCCATTGTAGCTGGTTACCAAGCCCCCACAGAAAGTATCTCTGCCTACGCATATCAACACCTTCAACCCATTACATGCAGTCTCCCATCCTTCATCAAGGACACCAACCACTTTCTTGAACGCCTGGAATCCTTACCCAATCTGTTATCCCTGGAAACCATCCTTGTTACCATTGGTGCCACTTCCTTATACACAAATATTCCGCACGTCAAAGTCCTCGCTGTGATGGAGCACTTCCTTTCACGCCGATCACCTGCCACCCTCCCTAAAACCTCTTTTCTCATTACCTTAGCCAGCTTCATCCTGACCCACAACTTCTTCACTTTTGAAGGTCACACATACCAACAATAAAAGGGAACAGCCATGGGTACCAGGATGGCCCCCTCGTATGCCAACCTATTCATGGGCCGCTCATAGGAAGCCTTCTTGGTTACCCAGGCTTGCCCACCCAAAGTTTGGTACAGATTTTTTGATGACATCTTCATGATCTGGACTCACAGTGAAGAAGAACTCCAGAATTTCCTCTCCAACTCAACTCCTTTGGTTCCATCAAATTCACATGGTCCTACTCCAAAACCCATGCCACTTTCCTTGATGTTGACCAGCTTCACACGTCCGTCCACATCAAACCCACAACAAGCAACAGTACGTCCATTATGACAGCTGTCACCCATTCCACATCAAACGGTCCCTTCCGTACAGCCTAGCTCTTCGTGGCAAACGAATCTGCTCCAGTCCAGAATTCTTGAACCATTACACCAAGAACATGAAAACAGCGTTCGCATTCTGCAAATACCATCCCAACCTGGTACAGAAAACAAATAACCAGAGCCACTTCCTCGTCCCCTCAAACCCAGAACCTCCCACAGAAGAAACACAAAAGTGCCCCAGTTGCGACAGGATACTTTCCGGGACTGGATCAGACTCTCAGGCTCTCCAGCAGGGATACGACTTCCTCAAATCCTGCCCCGAAATGAGATCCATCCTTCATGAAATCCTCCCCACTCCACCAGGAGTGTCTTTCTGCTGTCCACCTAACCATCGTAACCTCTTGGTTCATCCCTATTAAATCCCCAAACTACCTTCCCTACCCTCTGGCTCCTACCCTTTTAACCGCCCCCAGTGTAAAACCTGTCCCATACACCCTCCCACCACCACCTACTCCAGTTCTGTAACCCGGAAGGTGTACATGATCAAAGGCAGAGCCCCATGTGAAAGCACCCAGGTGATTTACCAACTGACCTGCCTACACTGTGAAGCTTTATATGTGGGAATGACCAGCAACAAACTGTCCATTCACATGAATGGACGCAGGCAGACAGTGTTTGTTGGTAATGAGGATCACCCTTGGTGCACGAACAGCACGTCTTGGCACAGTGTTACACCATCCGAGTTATCTGGATACTTCCCACTAATACCAACCTGTCAGAACTCCAGAGATGGGAACTTGCCTTTCAGTATATCCTCTCTTCTCGATATCTGCCAGGCCTCAACCTCCGCTAATTTCCAGCTACCACCGCTCATACCTCACCTGTCTTCCAACAACTTGTTTGCCTCTGTACTTCCGCCTCGACTGACATCTCTGCCTGAACTCTTTGCCTTTACAAATGTCTGCTTGTGTCTGTGTATGTGCGGATGGATATGTGTGTGTGTGTGTGTGTGTGTGTGTGTGTGTGTGTGTGTGTGTGCGAGTGTACACCTGTCCTTTTCTTCCCCTAAGGGAAGTCTTTCCGCTCCCGGGATTGGAATGACTCCTTACCCTCTCCCTTAAAACCCACATCCTTTCGTCTTTCCCTCTCCTTCCTGAAGAAGCAACCATCGGTTGCGAAAGCTAGTAATTCTGTGTGTGTGTTTGTGTGTTTTGTTCATGTGCCTGTCTGCCGGCGCTTTCCCGCTTGGTAAGTCTTGGAATCTTTGTTTTTAATATACTTTTCCGATGTGGAAGTTTCTTTCTATTTTATAATATATATATATATAGCGCCGGTAGATAGGCACAATGAATAAAACACACAAACACACACACAGAATTTGAGCTTTCTCAACCGGCAGCTGCTTCGTCAGGAAAGAGGGAAGGAAAAGGAAAGATGAAAGGATGTGGGTTTTAAGGGAGAGAGCAAGGAGCCATTCCAATCCCGGGAGCGGAAAGACTCACCTTAGCGGGAAAAAAGGACAGGTACACACTCGCGCGCGCACACACACACACACACACACACACACACACACACACACACACACACACACGTATCCATCCATACATACACAGACACAAGCAGACATATTTAAAGGCAAAGAGTATGGGCAGAGATGTAAGTCAAGGCGGAAGTGTGGAGGTAAAGATGATGTTGAATGACAGGTGAGGTATGGGTGGCGGCAACTTGAAATTAGTGGAGATTGAGGCCTGGTGGATAATGAGAAGAGAGGATATATTGAAGGGCAAGTTCCCATCTCCAGAGTTCGGATAGGTTGGTGTTGGTGGGAAGTATCCAGATAACTCGGACGGTGTAACACTGTGCCAAGATGTGCTGGCTGTGCACCAAGGCGATCCTCATTACCAACAAACACTGTCTGCCTGTGTCTATTCATGCGAATGGACAGTTTGTTGCTGGTCATTCCCACATAGAAAGTGTCACAGTGTAGGCAGGTCAGTTGGTAAATCACGTGGGTTCTTTCACATGTGGCTCTGCCTTTGATCGTGTACACCTTCCGGGTTACAGGACTGGAGTAGGTGGTGATGGGAGGGTGCATAGGACAGGTTTTACACCGGGAGCGGTTGCAAGGGTAGGAGCCAGAGGGTAGGGAGGGTGGTTTGGGGATTTCATAGGGATGAACCAAGAGGTTATGAAGGTTAGGTGGACGGCGGAAAGACACTCTTGGTGGAGTAAGGAGGATCTCATGAAGGATGGATCTCATTTCGGGGCAGGATTTTAGGAAGTCGTATCCCTGCTGGAGAGCCACATTCAGAGTCTGATCCAGTCCCGGGAAGTATCCTGTCAGAAGTGAGGCACTTTTGTGGTTCTTCTGTGGGAGGTTCTGGGTATGATGGGATGAGGAAGTGGCTCTGGTTATTTCCTTCTGTACCAGGTCGGGAGGGGAGTTGCGGGATGCGAAAGCTGTTTTCAGGTTGTTGGTGTAATGATTCAGGGATTCCGGACTGGAGCAGATTCATTTGCCACGAAGACCTAGGCTGTACGGAAGGGACCGTTTGATGTGGAATGAGTGGCAGCTGTCATAATGGACGTACTGTTGCTTGTTGTGGGTTTGATGTGAACGGACGTGTGAAGTTGGCCATTGGACAGATCGAGGTCAATGTGAAGGAAAGTGGCATGGTATTTGGAGTAGGACCAGGTGAATCTGATGGAACCAAAGGAGTTGAGGTTGGAGAGGAAATTCTGGAGTTCTTCTTCACTGTGAGTCCAGATCATGAAGATGTCATCAAAAAATCTGTACCAAACTTTGGGTTGGCAGGCCTGGGTAACCAAGAAGGCTTCCTATAAGCGACCCATGAATAGGTTGGCGTACGAGGGGGCCATCCTGGTACCCATGGCTGTTCCCTCTTATTGTTGGTATGTCTGGCCTTCAAAAGTGAAGAAGCTGTGTGTCAGGATGAAGCTGGCTAAGGTAATGGTGGCAGGTGATCGGCGTGAAAGGAAGTGCTCCATCGCAGCGAGGCCCTGGATGTGCGGAATATTTGTGTATAAGGAAGTGGCATCAATGGTTACAAGGATGGTTTCCGGGGGTAATAGATTGGGTAAGGATTCCAGGTGTTCGAGAAAGTGGTTGGTGTCCTTGATGAAGGATGGGAGACTGCATGTAATGGGTTGAAGGTGTTGATCTATGTAGGCAGAGATACGTTCTGTGGGGGCTTGGCAACCAGCTAGAATGGGGTGGCTGGGATGATTGGGTTTGTGAATTTTAGGAAGAAGGTAGAAAGTAGGGGTGCGGGGTGTTGGTGGGGGTCAGGAGGTTGATGGAGTCAGGTGAAAGGTTTTGTAGGGAGCCTAAGGTTCTGAGGATTCCTTGAAGCTCCGCCTGGACATCAGGAATGGGATTACCTTGGCAAACTTTGTATGTGGTGTTGTCTGAAATCTGACGCAGTCCCTCAGCGACATACTCCCGACGATTAAGTACCACGGTCGTGGAACCCTTGTCTGCTGGAAGAATGACAATGGATTGGTCAGCCTTCAGATCACAGATAGCCGGGCTTCAGCAGTGGTGATGTTGGGAACAGGATTAAGATTTTTTTAAGAAGGATTGAGAGGCAAGGCTGTAAGTCAGAAATGGACACAGGCAGACTGTGTTTGTTGGTAATGAGGATCACCTTGTGGCTAAACATACCTTGGTGCACGGCCAGCACATCTTTTTGCACAGTGTTACACCATCCGGGTTATCTGGATACTTCCCACTAACACCAACCTGTCAGAACTCCAGAGATGGGAAGTTCCCCTTCAGTATATCGTCTCTTCTCGTTATCCGCCATGCCTCAACCTCCGCTAATTTCAAGCTGCCGCCGCTCATACTTCACCTGTCTTTCAACAACATATTTGCCTCTAGTCTTCTGCCTTGACTGACATCTCTGCCCAAACTCTTTGCTTTTACAAATGTCTGCATGTGTCTGTGTGTGTGCGGATGGATGTGTGTGTGTGTGTATGAGTGTGTGCCTGTCCTTTTTCCCCCCCTAGGGTGGGTCTTTCTGCTCCCAGGATGGGGGTGGCTCCTTGCCCTCTGCCTTGGGACCCACATCCTTTCGTCTTTTCCTCTCCTTCCCTCTTTGCTGGTGGGGCAGCCGTTGGTTGTGAGGGCTTGAATTTTTTGTGTATGTTTGTGTTTGTTTGTGTGTCTGTCGACCTGCCGACGGTTTTGTTTGATGGGTCACATCAATATAATGTGTACACACACACACACACACACACACACACACACACTCACACACACACACACACACATATCCATCCATACATACACAGACTTCTCGTTATCCGCCAGGCCTCAACCTCTGCTAATTTCAAGCTGCCGCCACTCACACCCCACCTGTCTTTCAACAAGTTGGTGTCTGTGTATGTATGGATGGATATGTGTGTGTGTGTGTGTGTGTGTGTGTGTGTGTGTGTGTGTGTGTGTGTGTGTGTTTGTGTGTGTGTGTGCACGCGAGTATATATCTATCCTTTTTTCCCCCTAAGGATATAGTAATAAAGTAATAATAAAGAAGTGCAGGAAGAAAGAGTGAAGGAACAAGAGAAAGCAGTTTTCAAAGGGTTTATATTTAATAACAGGAAAATATATATTGTCATAAAGCAATTGGCACAAGTAAGGCAGTAAGGGTGGACTGAATAAATGGGAAATTTAAAAAAATGTTGATTGGAGTACTGTGCTTTACCTAAGACTCCTATTTGACTTCTGTACAAATAATAGTGTACCCCCAGATGACTAGAAACAAGTCATAGTACTATTTGCATGCAAGAGAGAAGGACAAAGGGGCAATACCAAAAATTTTGGACCAGTTAGTTTTACCTTTATCATAAGCAAAATACCTGAAGGGATCATTGATGAATATATAAGAGGTTTTTTGAAGGAAGTACTGTGGTCATAATGTGACAGTATGGATTCACAACAGGGTTTCCATGTGAGTAACAGCTATCTGGTTTACAGCTTGATTTGTCAGAAGTGATTGACTGTACAACCATTGATCTCTCCAAAGTCTCTGATAGGGTGAACCACATGGTACTGCAAACAAACTGTTATGGCAGGGTCTTGATGAAATAGTTGCTTCTTGATTGACACCATATCTGAAATACAGAAAATGGGTAGGAGTGTTCATATCAAAGACAGCAATATTACAGAGAGCTGTATCACAAGGCAGTAAATTAGGACAAAAGAAAAAAACCTCCCATAGAGCCTTGTCATCATCTAGGGATGGTGTCTCTACGATGACAAGAACTACCTTTCACAGCATGCTGAAGGTCTCACCAAGGGGTTCACAGACAGGCATTATCCCCCAGACCTAGTCCACAAACAGATTTCTTGTACCATTTCCCCACACATCCCCATTCCTCCCATCACCATTGCAGATGATTATTATGTCCCCATTAAAAGGATTTCAGCCCTCACTGACCATCACCTTCAGCCAGCTGCTCATAATCTAGCCTCCCATGTCAAAGATATCAATTACTTATTTCTCTGACTCCACCATCCCCACTCCTTTACCTCCTTGTTCCCTACTTATTGCTGTTGACATTACTTTCCTATACTCCAACATCCCTCATACCCATGTTCTCTCCATAACTGAACATTATGCTTGTATTCCTCAACATCCTTCAGATTCCAAGCCCACTACCTCACTTCACATTCACCCAACTAACTTTGGCCTAACATATAACTATTTCTCCATTGAATGGGACTTATATGAACAAATCTGCAGAACAGCCATCGCCAGATGCATGCCCCTTCCTAAATCAATCTGTTAATGGGCCATCTAGATGAAGCCTTCCTAGCAACCCCAAAACACAAGACCCCTTGTCTGGTTCAGATTCAATGATGATATCTTCATGATGCAGACTCAGGATGAAAACACTCTATCCTTTCCTTCACAACATCAACACCTTCTATTTATTTCACCTGGTCCTCGTCAACCCAGTGTGCCATTTTCTGACACAGACCTCCTCATCTATGATAGCTCCATCCACACCTCTGCCACCATTAAACGCACCAACCACCAATATTATCTGCATTATGACAGC
Organism: Schistocerca gregaria; assembly: GCF_023897955.1. Classification (NCBI taxonomy): domain Eukaryota; kingdom Metazoa; phylum Arthropoda; class Insecta; order Orthoptera; family Acrididae; genus Schistocerca; species Schistocerca gregaria. Next base: position 684,505,999 of record NC_064922.1, read on the forward strand.
TGCTATCCCTTCCACAAAAAAAAATCCCTCTCATACAGCCACACCATCCAGGGGTCATGTATATGTAGCAACAAGAACTCCCATTTCCAATATGCTTAAGGTCTCACCAAGGCTTTCACAGACAGGCATTATCCCCTGCATCTAGTCCACAAATAGACTTCCTGTGCAATTCCCCCCCCCCCCCCCCCCCCAATCCTCCCATCACCCTAAATACCCAGCTACAAAAGAATTAGCTATTTGTCACCCAGTACCAATCTGGACTTGAACAAATGAACCACATCCTTAATCAGTGCTTTGATTATCTGTCATAAGGCCCTGAAATGAGTGACATCCTAGCCAAGATCCTTCCCAGTCCTCATAAAGTACTGTTCTGTTGCCCACCCAATGTCCATACCATCTTAATCCATCCCTATGTCACTCCCAATCCCAACCCCTTGCCTCATGAATCACAACCCTGTGGAAGGTAAAGGTGCAAGACCTGCCCTCTCCACCCACCCAGCACTTCCTATTCCACTCCTGCCATAGGCTTATCTTACACCATAAGAGACAAGACCACCTGTGAAAGCAGGCATGTAGTATACCAGCCCCGTTTCAACCAATGTACAGCATTTTATATACTACCAACAAGCTGTTCACCAGGATGAACACCCGCCACAAAACTGTTGCCAAGAGCAAAATAGACCAACCTGTGACTCAACATGCAGATGAATATAACGTGCTTTATTTCAATGGCTGTTTCACAACCCAGGCCATCTGGATCTTACCACCACCAGCTTTCTTGAACTGTGCAAATGGAAGTTATCCTAACTACACAATCTTTGCTTCTGAAATTATCCTGGACTCAACTTACTGTAACCTACTGTCCCAACACCCTCCTCCCAACAATTTCTGCCCTCTTGTCCTATCATCTCCTTCCTTCTCCTGTTCCCTCAACCTATTCACATGACAGTTACATTCCAGTCAGAGCTGCCGTTGTTAGCAGTCGTGTTTCTGTGAGCTGTACATCCTTGTGTGAATGTGTGTCTATTTCCTTTGCTGGAGAAGGCTTTGACGAAAAGCTATAATGTGTAAAAGTCTTTTTGTTGGGTCTAACAGCAACTCAATGGGTTTTCTTTATAGTGAGTACTGATCTAGCCTTTTCCTAATATTGGTAATATTTCAATCTGGAATTACCATTGCAAGAAGACTGTGAGATAGTGCAGAATGACCCAAAACTCATTAGAAATTGAAACAGGAGAAATGAGATTTTAGCTAACACAGAATGTGTCTATTAAGTTACAGATAATAGAATACTTCTTGAGTATCCTTTGTACCTTACATGTAGTGGCCTAGCACAGCAGCACTCCTGCCTGGGAAACCCCAGTGTCAAGAAGCTCAGTCTGGTGCTAGTTGTTATGGGTGGTGCAGATGGCAAAGAGTAGTGGGGAGTCGTAGTTTGATGGCATGCCCTGAGAAGTTCAATAAATCAATTAAATGTTGGTGTTTATAGATGGGATCGAGAATTTATCAATATTAGAAGTGAGTTGTTAGCAAAAATCAGTAAAAGCAATGGTTACATAAGAAAAGTAATAACATGCTGAAATAGGAGTGAACATGTATGTGGGTGTGCATTTGTGCATTTGTAGAATGCCTTGTACTAGAGACAATTAACCTTTTAGTTCTGTGAAGTCAGTGCCTCCTTTTGAATCCTTTTTATATCTATTAGAATTGAGTGTGAAGATTTTTACTGGAAAGTGTGGTGACTTTGACAGGGCATGTACTGGTAGGCTCACTGTCCAATTTTTAGTCTTCAGGTGTATCTTCCTTGGGAGTAAGATGCCCTCTCTAAGCTGTTTAGCATAAACATTAGCCAGATCACCATATTTATATAAACACAGTCAGTTTTAGAGGGAAACCTGACCATGACCTGGAGAGTAAAATGTAAGTGTGACAAAAGCCTAGGCCACCAAGAGTTTTATTTATGTGCTACACCATGTGTACTTATTATGTCTGATAACGGAAAATCCATGATGGAATGTAATAATATTATGAAAAGGATAGTTTTAAATTACCGTATCACAGAGACGCTGAGTTACAGATACCCACAACAAAAAGACTGTCACAAAGTGAGTTTTTGACCAACAATAGACAAAACACACACACACACACACACCCACCCACACACACACACACACACACACACACACACACCCACAAGCAAACACAGTTCGTGCACATATGACCACAGTCTCTGTCATCTGAAGCCAGACTCTGGATCCATCTGCCAGAGATATTGTGGTCATCTGTGTGTGAGTATGTCGACTATTTGTTGGCTGAAATCTCACTTCCTTACAGTCTTTTTGTTGTGCCTATCTGTGACTCAGCATCTCCACTGTATGGTGAGTAGAAACTATCCTTTTTATAATATTATTACATTACATTCTGGATTTTCCATTTTTGGACATAAGAAGCACACATGGTGTAGCACATGAATACAGATCTAATGTTAAAACATGTGCTTGAAGTCTGCACCATCAGATGCCATGCATATTTGACATCAAAGGAGCACTGACATGCTCAAAGACACACGGAGTGTACTTGATTGTACTATGCAGACAGTTCTTGTGACAAGATCCATTTCAGATGCCACCAGATCATGATACATGAAAGATTTCATGACTCCCAACACAAAAACATCAAGCCTCAAAAAACTCAGTGAGCATACTGCTCTCCAGTGCTCTCATGTACAACAGCACCTAGCAGCATACAACAATGTTTGGAGCCATGGGTTGCCAAGCTATTCTCAATCCTTATGATATGCCCCACCTCCCCTACAAGTTTATTAAAACTTTTCTGTATATATATTAGTAGACAAGGTATTCCTCACAGTACAAATCTAGATGAGCCATGTCTTTTTAAGACTGAAGTTAGATCAATGATGCAAAACCAGTTACTAGTTTAATAAAAAATATCAAAATATCATTAACTTTTTTCACTGTTGACACTTATTTGTTTGGATTTACAGTAATGCTTCCATCCCCTGCACAAAAAAGGACTAAACTGGGTCCTTATTCAAATAAAATGAAAACTCATGACCAAAGAGCAAGAACAGTATTGGGCCCATGACCAAACCCTGTGGCATGCTAACTATCATTTTTCCACAGGCAAATGATGTGGCACCCCAATTAATTTATATAGCTCAAAAATTCTGGTCCAGCTTTCTGCATCCTTTCTGTTAAATACAAAATCAATCAGGCATGTTGTGAATAATGTATGCTATAAAACTTCATTTCTCTAATAGAATATTGTGACTGACATACTCAAAGGGCTTTAATCATTCACAGCAAATTTCAAATATTAATATCTTATCTGTTCAGATATTATTATGTGCTCAGTTACATTACAAATAGATGCATTAGTAAAGCAGACTTTTGAAATCCAATCTGTGACTAATGAGAATCCCATTGCTAAACATATGGGTGACAATCCTTGAGTATAGCACCTCATTAAAAAGTTTGGAACATAATGTAACAAATGAGACTGGCTTCTAGCTATTGACACCTGAGAAGTTGCCTTTCATATAGAGAGACCTATAAATAGCAATTCAAACTGCCCAGGGACTGCCCTGAACTAATGATATATCACTTAAGTTACTAAGAACACTACATGCTTTAAAGTTACAACTTTTTGGAGTTGTATTAGAGACACCACCAGCTCCATGAAGTCTTATTTTTTCCTTTTGGCAGTCATGACAATTCTCCTTCCTCCTTCTTAAGAATGGGGATGAGTGAGACATTTTCATTTCACTTAATTGTATCTATGTTGATTGTACAGTGTATAGTTTTCTTTCTCTTCTGAACTTCCTGAACCAATATTCTCACCAACTTTTGCAAAGTATTTTTTATAAAATATCTAGGCTTAGGAAAAGTGAACTGATAGAATGTAAATAATAATAGAAATAAAGATAACAATGCACAATTAGCTGATGTACTGAGAAGGCAGTTGCTTTATAAACAAGACTGAGATAAACTCTTCTTGGGCTTCAAGTCCCCCAATAGTCCATGAGCTATTGGCTGAGTACTCATTGACCATTATCAATAAGTAATTTAGTGGTCTCTGACTGATGCCTTCATCCTTATATAATCACAGTACTGGTTGCGACATTACTGGTCCCTGTCCATTACTGTATAAAGCAAAGGTGCCTTCTCAAGTCTGCTGCACTCACTTTAACATCCTGATGGCCAGTTCACATATTGTTCAAATCCAAACTGGTGTTTTCAGATATTTTTATCTCCACTGATTTTTTAATTACATGACCCAAGGAAACCTTAGCCTTGTGGCATGTCTTCTGCACAAGAGGTAGCTTGGTAGATTCTTCACAATGAACCAAAGTCTTTGAAACAGTGGGCTTTTGGGTGAGGTGCTGAAGGCTGTAAGCATGCAGATACCAGTCTGTATGAGGTATACTATAGCTGAGATAAGCAACAGATTTTTGTCAAACCAAAGTCTTTGAAACAGGGTGCTTTTGACTGAGGTGATGACAGCTAAAAGCATGCAGATACTAGTCTGTACAAGCTATATTATGGCTGAGATACCCAATGGATTTTTGTCAAATGAGAATATCAAATAAGAGCAATGCAATATCTTTTTCAACTTACATTCTGATCTCCTGGGTGTTATTGAGGTGTTCAAAGAGCTCTCTCAGTCTCCATATCCACTTAGGCAGAAAATTTAATGTCATCATCAGAGCAGTATAAACACAAAACACAAGCAAAAATGAAAAGTCTTCTGCGAGTACGGATAATACTATCAACAAATAACACAAACAACTGCAGGTTGCACATGCAGGCAGAACACCATTAAAAAGGATAGTATAAAGCTTCCACTCTTTCCCATTCTGTTGTTCAGTGGCACAGATAACTAGCCGGTACTGAAGAGAGATAACATCAAGTTAATCTTTATCGCACTACATCTACATCTACATCTACAACTACATCTACATCTACATCTACATCTACATACATACTTCACAATCCACCATATGGTGTGTGGCGGAGGGTACCTCGTACCACAACTAGCATCTTCTCTCCCTGTTCCACTCCCAAACAGAACAAGGGTAAAATGACTGACTATATGCCTCTGTACGAGCCCTAATCTCTCTTATCTTACCTTTGTGGCCTTTCTGCAAAATATAAGTTGGCGGCAGTAAAATTGTACTGCAGTCAGCCTCAAATGCTGGTTCTCTAAATTTCCTCAGTAGCGATTCATGAAAAGAACGCATCCTTTCCTCTAGAGACTCCCACCCGAGTTCCTGAAGCACTTCTGTAACACGTGCATGATGATCAAGCCTACCAGTTACAAATCTAGTAGCCAGCCTCTGAATTGCTTCTATGTCCTCCTTCAATCCAACCTGATAGGGATCCCAAACACTCAAGCAGTACTCAAGAATATGTCATATTAGTGTTTTATAAGCAGTCTCCTTTACAGATGAACCACATCTTCCCAAAATTCTACCAATGAACGAAAGACAACTATCCGCCTTCCCCACAACTGCCATTACATGCTTGTCCCACTTCATATCGCTCTGCAATATTACGCTCAAACATTTAATCGATATGACTGTGACGAGTGCTACATTACTGATGGAGTATTCAAACATTACAGTATTCTTTTTCCTATTCATCTAAATTAATTTACATATATCTGGATTTAGAGTTAGCTGCCATTCTTTACACTAATCACAAATCCTGTCCAAGTCATCTTGTATCCTCCTACAGTTACTCAATGATGACACCTTCCTGCACACCACAGTATCATCAGCAAACAGCCACACATTCCTATCCACCCTATCCAAAAGATAATTTATGTAGATAGAAAACAACAGTGGACCTACCACACTTCCCTGGGGCACTCCAGATGATACCTTCACCTCCGATGAACACTCACCATCGAGGACAATGTACTGGGTTCTATTACTTAAGAAGTCTTTGAGCTACTCACTTACTTGGGAACCAATCCCATATGCTCGCACCTTAGTTAGGAGTCTGCAGTGGGGCACCGAGTCAAACACTTTCCAGAAGTCGAGGAATATGGCATCCAACTGATACCCTTCATCCATGGTTCACAAGATATCATGTGAAAAAAAGGGCGAGTAGCATTCCGCAGGAGTGATGCTTTCTAAAGTCGTTCTGATGCATGGACAGCAACTTCTCTGTCTCAAGGAAATTCATTATATTCGAACTGAGAATATGCTCAAGAACCCTGCAACAAACCAATGTTAAGGATATTGGTCTGTAATTTTGAGGATCCGTACTTCTACCCTTCTTATATACAGGCGTCACCTGCACTTTTTCCAGCCACTCAGGACTTAACGTTGGGCAAGAGATTCATGATAAGTGCAAGCTAAGTAAGGAACCAATGCAGTAGTGTACTCTCTGTAAAACCAAATTGGAGTCCCATCAGGACCTGGAAATTTATTTATTTTCAACCCATTCACCTGCTTCACAACCCCAGGAATGTCTATCACTATATCCTCCATAGGGGAATCTGTACGAGACTCCAACGGTGGTATGTTTGTACGATCCTCCTGCGTGAAAGATTTCTCAATTGCCAAATTTAAAATTTCAGCTTTCATTTTACTGTCTTCCATTGCCAGGCCAGATTGATCAGTGAGTGACTGCATGGAAGCCTTTGATCTGGTTACCGCTTTTATTTAAGACCAGTATTTCCTTGGGTTTTCAGAAAGATATTTTGCTAAGGTATGATGGTGTTAGTGGTTGAATGCTTCCCGCATCACTCTTTTTACAGCAGCATGAATCTCTACTAACTTTTTCCTGTCCTCATTCTCCTGATCTTTCTTGTACCATGAGTGCAACTGCCTTTGCTTTCTGAGCATTCTCTGAATTGCGCTGTTAAACCACGGTGGGTAAATGAAGTCAATTCATTTACTAAGCGGGATGCTAACAACTGCTTATCTGCTATTTCTAGTAAGTATACTCTCCTAGCCTTCTTAATCAACTTTTTAACTTTCATAACCATAGTCGAAATGACAACATCATGATCACTAATCCCTGTCTTAACACTGCCACCGTCAATGAGATCTGGTCTGTTCATGGCTGCCAGATCTAATATATTTCCATCACATGTTGGCTGTCGATTTAGCTGCTCAAGACAGTTTTTGGATAATGTGTTCAAAAGTAATTCACACAACAGTTTGTCTGTACCACCTGTAATGAAACCATAGACATCCCAATCTATACTAAGTAGGTTGAAGTCGCCTCCGACTAATATAGCATGATCCGGGTACTTCTGTGATACAGAATGTAGACTCCCTCTGAATGATTCTAGAACTATCATGGTGGAACCTGGTGGCTGGTAATATTACCCCACAATTAACTTTATTTACCCTAGCCCTGTTAAACGTGTCCAGATAACTTCACAATTACACTCTACTTTGACCTCAGTAGGCACAATATTTTTGTCAACTGCAATGAAGACATCACCTCCTACGGTGTCTAATCTGTCTTTTCAATACACGTTCCAACCCTCACTAAATATTTCAGAACTTCCTATCTCAGGTTTCAGCCTGGTCTCAGTCCTGAGAATAATTTGCATGCCACACGCTTCCTGGAGGGCAGTAAATTCAGGAACTTTATTCTGAACACTCTGAAAATTTACTGCTAATATCTTGATAGCTGAAGTGTCTTTACACTGAGCACGTCATGATTTCCCTGCCTGCACGTCGACTGGTGAGTGTTCATCAGGACACCTCGCACTCCTGCCAAGCCTTAAAAAAAAAAAAAAAAAAAAAAAAGGGTAAAACAACGAGGTCTATTAAAAATATGAAAATATGTATGCCTCAGAACTCCTGGTGTCCACAAATAACACCTGTTATGATTCAGTCATGGAAATTTTAAGAGATGAAGATTTCTTTTCAGAGTGATGAAAAAATTTGTAATGATTTTTGTAAATTAAGACTGATTTTTTGTGACATATTGGTTATACCTCTGTTACAGTATTTAAACTGATGAGTCTCCTGCACTTTAAATCAGCGATTTATGTATGTATGAAGCCCATCCAGAAAGTAAGTTCCCCAATGTTGTTCCAATAAAGAAGATATATTTCACTGGGAAAACTGTACATGTACAACAGAACTATGGCACGACAATCAAATTCTGGCTAGACAGGTCCCAGCTGGTGCCATTACCATGGCAGCAGTGCCCAAAATTGGGGCTCATGATCAGGCTCCTTAATGCACAAAACAAAGTGCCCACTGAAATTCAGCATCAGCTCTTTCAGGTCTACAGGCAGATCATGAGCAAACAGATGATATGTTGCTTGAGTAGGCTTTTTTCTGATGGTCATCGAAGTGTCCCTGATGAAGAGCACAGTGGGTGACCCTCCCTCATCAATGATTACCTGGTTGAGCTGGTATGGCATTGCATCCTGGAGAACCATCACTCCATGATTATGGAGCTAAGCAGCCATTTTCCATGGTATTGCAATCCTTGTTGCATGAAATTGTAATTAAGCGCCTGCTGTTCAAGATATTGTGTGCCAGGTTGGTGTTAAAAATCTGACACATGAGCTCAAAATGAAATTCTCATCCACTATATAGTCCTGATCTTGCTCCCAGTGATTTCCATCTTTCTTACACCTCAAGAAATTCCAGTTTCCAGCCACATTTTGACAGTGATGAACATGACTGTCACATGCTGGTTCCATTCACAGGCAGCAGACTTCTACGATATAGGAATACAACAGTTGATCTTATAACATGACAAGTGCATCAAAAAATAGCTCAAACATTGCTGTATCCATTGGCAACAAAGTTTATCATATAACAATGTTTTCTTTGTTTTTAAAAATAAGGAAACTTACTTTCTGGATGCTCCTCATATGTCATGAGACAATAAAATCCTGATTCCTGAGTGTGCACAGTATCATATTTCTCTGACCACATACACAGTACAGAAATGCTGGATTGAACTTGTTATGTGCTTGCAACTGCCTTACACAGACAATACAACAGCTGAACATGCATTGGAAAATAGACAAAAATTACATCCAGTGACTCATGTATTATCATGAAGGCTACTGGCTACTGCGAAAGTGTTATTAAAGCTACAGATATAAAAAATATCTGTCAACACATCAATAAACATGAGTAAATGGAGCCAAGCAACTGGAACCCAGTAACAGCAACAGTAAAAGGGGTGTGGGAGGGGAATACTGTCTGACACAGCAATGGACAGAGCATTGCTTGTGTTACAGAGAGTACAGAGGCTATATAAAGGCACAGGCAGAAGCCACATAGTAATCAGTTATTGCTTGTCAATGGTGAAGGAGCACTAGGTTGAAAACTCTAGGATATATATACATATAATATGGCTGGAAGCTCTAGAACACTTTTTCAATCATATCTCCACAAGATCACACATTCACACAAGACTGAGAGCTCTTCTGAGCTTTTGAATGAAATTTTCTTCAGACTCAATAGAACACACACACGCACACAGACAAACACACACACACACACACACACACACACACACACACACCTGTGCAGCTACACTGTCGTGAGTGACTACATTGTGCTACTACTGCAGCTCAGCTTTGGTATGGAGCCGGGTCTAATGTAGTGGGAAGAAATGAGGGTGGGAACTGGGAGGAAGAGTTGGGCAAGGGTAGGTGATGGCTGAGAAAGAGAGGCAGCAAGCACACAGAACAGGTATTTGAAACCAGTGAGCTTACTGTGGTGCAACTAGGAAGAGTTTTATGTAGTATACAAAGAAGAGGATTAATAGACTGAGAGGAGGAGGGGGGGGGGGGGATATGTAACAGAGGAACAGGGAGAGAGTAGCCTTTCACTACAAGTTAAATGAAAGAAGGAAGATTAGAATTTAACTTCCCATAATATGAATGAAGTGGGGGGAGGGAGAGGGGTCAGGGGAACGGTGGTTAAGATAGGTGTGGAGTAGGGACTAGTGGAGTTTGAGATCAGGAAGATTAGGGATTTGAAGAAATGCCACCTCTGTGACCCACAGAAGTTGGTGTTGGAGGAAGGACCCATTCCATTTGAATCTTTCCCATAATTAATAGTTTCTAAAAATCAAACAGAGAGGAACTGTCCCTGTTCCACATATTTTGACACCTTAACCCTCGCAGCTTCAAACTCCACTAGCCACTGTTGCACATCAACCTCAAACCCTGTACAATGAGACTACTTCATTCACCCTACACTCTAACACTCTCTATCAAAGTATCCCTCTTCATCTGATACATTCCTCTATAAAACCTTCTGCACAAAACATAGCTACTCTTGGTGCACCATAGAAACCTCTGCACTGCCACATTACTGTCAAAAGTTTTTGCTTCCTCTCTCCAACAGACATAAGGCAATTTCTATCCAATCTTACCTTCTGCTCTCTGTCTCCTCCCTTCCTACATCACCTGAAACCACTCTGAACACCAGTCAAGTTGCAGTGTAGTCACAAAGTAGTTGGCTGAATTATGTATCCATGCAGGTGTACAGAGTGAAGAAACAAAGAAGGAAGATTGCTTTCAACATACCATTGACATCGAGGTCATTAGAGATGGAACACAAGCTTGGATTGTGGCAAGGATGGGCAAGAAAATTTGCCATGCCCCTTCAAAGGAACCACCCCTGCATTTGACTGGAGCAATTTAGGGAAATCACAGATAACCTAAATCTGGATGACTGGATGCAGCTTTAAACAGTCGCCCAAAATATAAGTCCAGTGTGCTTACAGACAGGGAGAGAATTCATAAAAATCCGTAGCATTTTGTTTTGGTAAACTGCAAAGCTTTGCTGTGTGTTACACAGCAAGGAGACACAGTACTAGCAAACATATTTTCTACCATAGATTGTTGTTGTTGTTGTTGTGGCATTCAGTCCAGAGGTGGGTTTGATTCAGCTCCCCATGCTAGTCCATCCTGTGCAAGCTTCTTTATCTCCAAGTACGTACTGCACCTGCATCCTACTGAATCTGCTTAGTGTTTTCATCTCTTGGTCTCCCTCCACAATTTTTAACCTCCACACTGCCCTCTAGCACTAAAATGGTGATTCCTTGATGCCTCAGAACATGTTCTAACAACCAATCCCTTCTTCTGGTCAAGTTGTGCCACAAATTTTTCTTCTCCCCAATTCTGTTCAGTATCTCCTCATTACTTATGCGATCTACCCATGTAATCTTCAGCATTCTTCTGTAGCACCAAATTTCGAAAGCTTCTATTCTCTCTTTGTCCAAACTACTTATCGTGCATGTTTCACTTGCATACAGGGCTACACTCCATACAAATACTTTCAGAAAAAGCTTCCAGACACTTAAATTTACACTCGATGTTAAGAAATTTCTGTTCTTCAGTAATGCTTTTCTTGCCATTGCCAGTCTACATTCAATAATTATCAGTTATTTTGCTCCCCAAATAGCAAAACACATCTACTACTTTAAGTGTCTCATTTCTTAATCTAATTCCCTCAGCATAACTTGATTTAATTCGACTATGTTCCATTACCCTTAATATGCTTTTGTTGATGTTCATCTTATATCCTCCTTTCAAGACACTGTCCATTCTGTTCAACTGCTCTTCCAGGTCCTTTGCTGTTTCTGACAGAACTATAATGTCATTGACAAATGTAGAGAGTTTTTATTTCTTCTCCATAGATTTTAATTCCTACTCCAATTTTTTTTCCTTTATTGCTTACCCAATATGCAGATTGAATAACATCAGGGATAGGCTACAACCCTGTCTCACTCCCTTTCCAACCACAGCTTCTTTTCCACGCCTCTTGACTCATATAACTGCCATCTGGTTTCTGTACAAATTGTAAATCGCCTTTTGATCTCTGTATTTTACCCCTGCCACCTTCAGAATTTGAAATAGAGTATTCCAGTCAACATTGTCAAAAGCTTTCTCTAAGTCTACAAATGCTAGAAAAGTAGGTTTGCCTTTCCTTAATCTACATTCTAAGATAAGTTGTATGATCAGTATAGCCTCATGTGTTCTAACATTTCTATAGAATCAAAAGTGATCTTCCCTGAGGTCAGTTTCTACTAGCTTTCCCATTCATCTGTAGAGAATTAATGTTAGTATTTTGCAGCCACGACTCATTAAACAGACAGTTCAGTAATTTTCACACCTGTCAACATCTGCTTTCTTTGGGATTGGAATTATATCTTGCTCACCAGATGGAAGAGTTTTGTCATGGCTGGCTCTCCAGATGCTATCAGTAGCTGTAAAAGAATGTTGTTCACTCTCGAGGCCTTGTTTTGATTTAGGTCTTTCAGTACTCTGTCAAACTCTTCACACAATATCATATCTCCCATTTCATCTTCATCTATGTCTTCTTCCATTTCCATAATATTGCTCTCAAGTACATTGCCCTTTATTTATTTATTTATTTATTTATTTTCATGTCACGTTCCATAGGATCAAATGGAGGGCAAATCTCCAAGGTCATTGAACATATCAGAACATGAAATTACAACATAAAAGTAATAACAGATAAAAATAAAATGTTTATGAACCCAAAAAATGTCAATCCATAAGTGTAAGTAAACGCAATCAACTATACAAGAAGAATCAGCTTAATTTTTCAAGGAACTCCTTGACAGAATACAAGGAGTGACCAATGAGGAAACTCTACAGTTTCAATTTGAAAGTGCATGGATTACTGCTAAGATTTTTTAATTCATGTTATAGCTTATTGAAAATGGATGCAGGAGTATACTGCACACCTTTCTGCACAAGAGTCCGATCCAAATGCAGGTTTGATTTCTGCTGAGTAGCAACTGAGTGAAAGCTGCTTATTCTTGGGAATAAGCTAATATTGTTAACAAGAAATGATAGTAAGGAATATATATATATTGAGAGGCTAATGTCAAAATACCCTGACTCTTGAACTGGGGTCGACAAGCGACAACTTATATCACTTATTGCCCGAACTGCCCATTTCTGAGCCAAAATGATCCTTTTTAAAATGGGAACAGTTACCACAAAATATAATACCATATGACATAAGCCAATGAAAATAAGGAAAGTAGATAAATTTTCATGTCAAACAATCATTCACTTCGGATACAATTTGAATGGTAAAAATTGCAGCATTAACTCTCTGATCAAGGTCCTGAACGTGGGCTTTCCACAGCAGTTTACTATCTATCTGAGCACCTAGAAATTTGAACTGTTCAGTTTCACTAATCATATGCGCATTATGTGAAATTAAAATGTCGGGTTTTGTTGTAATGTGTGTTAGAAATGGTAAAAACTGAGTCTTACTGTGATTTAGTGTTAGTTTATTTTCTACGAGCCATGAAGTTATGTCATGAACTGCACTATTTGAAACTAAGCCAATGTTGTGCACATTACCCTTCCTACCAAGCTAGTCTCATCAGCAACATAAATATTTTTGAATTACCCATAATACTAGAGGGCATATCATTTATATAAATGAAGGAACAGGAGTGGCCCCAACACTGATCTCTGGGGCATCCCCACTTACCCCACTCAGATCCCACATCATAGTCATTCTCATCACTGTGAATACTGGCCTTTAGCTGTCTGTTGCTAAAGTAAAAGGTGAACCAATCGTGAGCCACTCCTCGCATTCTGTAATGGTCCAACTTCTGGAGCAATATTTTGTCATCAACACAATCAAACGCCTTAGTTAAAACAAAAAATAAACCTAGCATTTGAAACCTTTTGTTTAACACAACTAGTACCTCACAGACAAAAGAGAATATAGCATTTTCAGTTGTAAAACGACTTCTAAATCTGAACTGTTCATTTGGTAGCAAATCGTGTCATATAAAATGATCAATTACACTAACATACATAGCCTTTTCAATAACTTTAGCAAACACCGATGGCATAGAAATAGGTCTAAAATTATCTACATTATCCCTTTCTCCCTTTTTATTAAGTGGCTTTACTACTGAGTACTTGCTCAGGAAACTGACCATCCCTAAAGGAAAAATTACAGATATGGGTAAATACAGGGCTAACATGTGCAGCACAGTACTTTAATATTCTGCTAGGCACTCCATCATAACCATGAGAGTCCTTAGTCTTAAGTGATTTAATTATTGACTCAATCTTCACCTTGTCTGTGTCAAAGAGTTCTTCAGATATCAATCTCGGAAAGGCGTATGCCAAGAAAGTTATATGATTCCCTGTAGAAACTATTTTTTTTTAATTCACCAGCAATGCTCAGCTAATGATTGCTAAATACTGTACATATATATGATATATCAGTAATGTAAATATTTTTGTTAGGAACTGACTTTATATCAGCAACCTTGTGCTGCTGACGAGACACTTCCTTCACAACTGACCATATGATTTTAATTTTATCCTATGAATTTACTATTCTATTTGTGTACTACATACTCTTTGCCTTCCTAATAATGTTTTTAAGCACCTTACAGTATTATTTGTAATGGGCTACTTTATCTTGACTGTTACTACTTCTAACATTTTGATATACTGGGTGATCAAAAAGTCAGTACAAATTTGAAAACTGAATAAATCAGGGAATAGTGTAGGTAGAGAGGTACAAATTGATAGAAAATGCTTGGAATGACATGGGGTTTTATTAGAACCAAAAGAATACAAACGTTCACAAAATGTCCGACAGATGGAGCTTGATCTGATCAGAATAGCAATAGTTAGCATAACAAAGTAAGACAAAGCAAAGATGATGTTCTTTACAGGAAATGTTCAATATGTCCACCATCATTCCTCAACAATAGATGTGGCTGAGGAATAATGTTGTGAATAGCACTGTAAAGCATGTCCAGAGCTATGGTGAGGCATTGGCGTCGGCTGTTGTCTTTCAGCATCCCTAGAGATGTCAGTCGATCACGATACACTTGTGACTTCAGGTAACCCCAAAGCCAATAATCGCATGGACTGAGATCTGATTTCCCTAATAAAACCCCATGTCATTCCAAGCATGTGTGTCAGTTTTTAGCTCTCTATGTACATTATTCCATGGTTTATTAAGTTTTCAAATTTATACTGACTTTTTGATGACCCAGTAATTCCCACTTTGTTCTACATGTATTCTTATCCCACTAGTCAGCCACCTGGGCTGCCTACTACTGCTAGTACCCTGTTTAGAAAGTTCTAATGGAAAGCAAATCTCAAAGAGCATTATATTTATCATCTATGTTGTCAGCACTATAAACATCCTGCCACTCTTCTTCCTTGACATGGTTTAAAAAACTCTCTACTGCTATTGGATTAACTTTCCTACGTAGTTTGTAATTATATATGACATTTACTTGAATACAAAAGCCTTTTAGTGTTAAAATTTGTGCATCATGGTCTGAAACACCATACACCCTTTTACTAACAGAATGCCCATCTAGTAATGAAGAATGAATAAAGATATTGTCTGCGTCTATGCTACTGTTCCCCTGCACCCTAATTGGAAAAAACTTGGTCTGCATCAGTTAATATGAATTTAGGATACCTACCAACATCCTTTTTTGTTCACCATCATATACAAAATTTATATTGAAGTCACCACATACAACTAATTTCTGGTACTTCCTACAAACTGAATCAAGAATCCTCTCTAGCTTGAGCAGAAATGCTCCGAAGTCAGAGTTAGTGGACCTACAAACAACAATTAGAAGTTTAGTTTCACTAAATTCAACTACCCCTGCACCACATTCAAAAATCTGTTCAGTGCAGTGCCGTGATACATTTATGGACTAAAATGGAATACTGTTTCTTATGTACATAGCCACTCTCCAACCCTGCAAGGAACTCCTTGAGAAATAGCCAGCTAATCTGTATCCTGATAAGGGAAGCCTCTAAATTATCAAATTATTTAAGTGGTGCTCCAACGTACCAATAATTTCAGAGTCAACATCTATAAGCAGTTCACTAACTTTATCTCTAATACCACATATATTTTGATTAAATATGCTAATTCCGTCTCTACTTGGAAACATTACATCCTGTAAAGATGATCCTTTAGTCAAAGGGACTTCCTTTAAGCAGGTATACCTATATCAGCTGACTTTAATCTAAAAAAGGTGCAGCTCTAACACTAACTACTACAGGAATTTTTCCATGAGTGATCCCACCATCACCCACTACACTGTCACCTATAAGCTTTGCCAGCCTCTGCTTCCCATATCTATTGAGGTGCAGGCCATGCCTAGTGAAGTCCGAACTACTGATAGGCCCAACTGCCACCACTAAATGTGACTCATGCCCTCTGCCATCAGTGTCCTTCCCAGCCACATGTTAACACACCTAACAGCCAAATTAAGATGAGGTTGATCACAGCACTGCAACAGTTGCACAAAATGTGCATTAGTGCCACCAGTTTGAGTAGCTATCTTTACCAGGTCACCACCTACATCATATTCCCTGTCCCTATCAAGAATGTTCCGTGCTCCACCTACTATCACTAACTGCTCGTCCTTCATAAAATTGCTACATAACTCCCCTATGCTGTCAGTCACCTGAGCCAACCCTACACTAGGCTTCACAATGCTGGTGACTTGGCACTCACTCCCCAACATTTCCTGCAGCTGCTGGCACATACCTCTACCATGTGAACTACATAGCAGCAGAACCTTCTTATTTCTGTTAAACTTTTCAACTGACCTAGGCCTCCTAAATGCTTAGGACTACTGCATGTTACCTACATCTACAGCTTCAAGAGGCTCCTCTCCACTCAACTCTGACAGTTGGTCAAATCTACTGCATATATGAAATGTATAACTGTCTGAATACCTCCTCCTCCTAGCTGCCCTTGTATAAACCTTCTACGTACTCCTTTCTACTTTCTCTGCTTTGTTTAGAATGGGTTTTCCATCTGTGCTCTTGATCTTCTTAGATGTGGTTCTCTTTTCTCCAAAGGCCTCTTTAATTTTACTGTGGGCAGTATCTATCTTTTCCCTAGTGATATATGCCTCAACATCCTGGCATTTGTCCTCTAGTCATCCCTGCTTAGCCATTTTGCACTTCCTGTCAATCTCATTTTTGAGACATTTGCACTCCTTTTTGCCTGTTTCATTTACTACAACATACAATAAAGGAAAATGAGCATCTATCATCATCACAGCTAGTTGTAACAACATTCTTCAGGATGAACATTTTTTCTTAGACATAATGAAGAGCTTGTAAATGGATTTACTAACTGGATTGCAAATTTTATATTTCGCACTCTGTATCAAACAATGGAAACCCCAGGTCAGAATATCAACCATTATGAAAAGA
This sequence comes from Schistocerca gregaria, assembly GCF_023897955.1. Classification (NCBI taxonomy): domain Eukaryota; kingdom Metazoa; phylum Arthropoda; class Insecta; order Orthoptera; family Acrididae; genus Schistocerca; species Schistocerca gregaria. Next base: position 684,523,243 of record NC_064922.1, read on the forward strand.
ACAGACTGCTACTCACTGTAAAGATGACATGTTGAGCTACAGACAGGCAAAATAGAAAGACTATTTAGCACTTAGCTTTCAGCCAAAGCCTTCTTCAGAAAAGAAAGGAGAACACACACACAGATTTTTCTCAAATGCTCCATAAGTCAGATTATAATGTAATACCATATGCAGTATACATTAGGACCTTACTGCCAGGAGAAAGCAGGGGACTTGTGCACGCAAGTTACACTGTGTGAATGTTTGTGACCTTTGTTGTCTACATTTGATGAAGAACTTAGTCTGAAACTTCTATGTAGTAGTCTTCTTCATTGTGCCTGTCTGCCACTCAGTGTCTCTTCTACGTGGTGTCTTTTTCATATTGTTGTTATACTGTATACAAAATATGTTGTAGCTTAAGAGGTATCAACAACCAAAAGCATCTAAAGAAAGAACACATATTATATAACAGATTATTATTGTAACGCTGTGAAGCAATAATTTTAAGATAAAATGTAAGACTTACCTGATTCCACACTGTGAAATACCTTCATATCCAATAGAAATATTATTACTATTATTATTTTTATTATTAAGTTTGGGTCATCTAAGGACCACACATCAATTTCAATGCTTCCTCCTTTATTATTCTTCTTCTTCTCCCTCCTTCCTAGTAATCCTTAATTTTTTAACACTTTCTTCTTCAAAATCTCTCTTTCTATTGCATCTTTTTCACTTATATTGTTTTGTTCCAAATCTTTCCTTGCTTCTTGAATCCAGACTACTGTTGACTCCTTGTCCCAATGATATTTAAAAATCTGTTTGGTTAACCTGTTGCCCTTCATTATCTTACATATTATCTTATTATATCTTATTATATTATTTTTAATATGAGAAATGTGATTTTCCAAGCTACAGAAGGTTTAATCCCATTTGAGGCATTCTGCTCAAAACATTAGTTAAAATGGGTACCGTGCACCTACAGGCTTTTACTTTCACCTGTACTTTTTCATTGAATTTTTAGGCATAAAAATGGAATCAACAACTTGATTGAACACTAAAAAGCACATAAAAAATTTTATGTTTACTATAAAATGATTAATATTTTCAAAGTGTTATGATTCCAGCTTTTAAATACTTATCAACTTTTGAGTATTTTGTGGCTCATTCCAAGATTTTGACTCATATGATTTTGCAGTGTCTGAGAAAAATAAATAGTCCAAATGTGTGTATAACCTCTTGATATGAGCCATTGCTTTTTATTTTAATTATATGGATACAGCACTGCAACTTGAATGTCATTTATATTGCAACACTTAAGACTCCACAATAAAAATCATATGATATAATCAAATAAGGGCACACAAAATACCATAAGGATAATCTTTTTGATTAACACTAGCAAGACTGAGGTTAAAATAAGGCCTCCTCTACTATTTATAAGTTGTAGAATACTATTAAGGACCCTGAGAAGATGTTTTCTTCGAAGAAGGTTTGTACTGGTATCCTAATATAGGCTACTCATTAAAAATTAGCTTTTATAAGCTGCTTGTATTACTAATTACCTGGATTTGTGATCTTATATATTATTTATATTATGAGAAATGTGATTTTCCAATCTACAGAAGGTTTAATCCCATTAGCGGCATTCTGCTCAAAACATTACTTAAAATGAGTACTTTGTGTTTATGGACTTTTACATTCACCTGTACATTTTTTAATGAATTTTCTTGCAACTATTTGTTTATATATTTGAGAATCTATATGATTGTGTTACTTAAGTCTCTATGCTAGTAACCTGCACTGGTATTCCTGATAGCTGGACCTCCTGACAGTCATGGAATGTCTCATTAGAAGAAACAGAATGCACTTCCAACTGCTGGTGCTTTATTTGGTCCTCCAGTTGATCCTTTTGTTTAATTGTTTCATTGAGTGCTTCTTCTAAAACGCTCCTAGAATAAAACAACACATATTTTAAAACATTGTCAGCATATGCATAGGAACAGTATATCCACAAGAAATTTAATTAGAGGCACATAGTTAGAAGCTTCTAATACTCTCTTTGCCCCTGGCAGAAGCTAAATCTCATGTCAAGGACTCCATGAGACACAGAAAGCACTGGGGAGTCATTTCAATCTATGACTATGCAGATATCTCACCCAATTCATGGACATTTGTCAGAGATCAGTTGAAGGTGGTCACAACCCAGTGCACTACATCCCAGATGTTCATATTGATAAGAACCTGAACTGAAAATCACAATTTACAGATCTTCTTAAACATCTTAGTTCTACAACTCACACATTAAGCATAATATCACATTTTACAGGCATTGAATGTCAATAAATTAATCTACTTTTCTTATTTTCCTACAGAAGTCTTTTAGGGTAATATTCTGTGATAACTTATCAATGAGGAAAAAAGTATTTGTTGAACAGAAGTGTGTAGCAAGAACAATATAATCCCTAGTAGACATCTCTTCAGACAACAGGTACTGACATCAACCTCATAGGATGTTAACTCCCTTATGAAACTTGTTGCCAATAACTGGCCACAGTTAGAGGAAACAGTAATGTTCATAAATACAATACTAGAAGGGGAAATAATTAATACTATCACTTCACCTTAGTATGGCACAGAAAGAAGTGAGGTATTCAGTTATAAAAAGCTATGATGTCAGTATCTGCTGTTTGAAGAGTTGTCTACTAGGGGTTATATTATTCTTGTTACACATTTCTGCTCAACAAATACAAATAAAATTAACTTCAGATACCTAGAGATAATGTATCTGCTTACAAGTCCTGATACTACAGAGGAGAATTTATGAATGTTTAGTAGTGCCTGCTGCTGAACATTTCCTCAGTCAATGCCCACCTGATTCCAAACCTATGACATCCTTATTGCTCACTTTAATCAGCTTTATACTTATAACAATTACTTCAACTCTGAGGGGCACACACAAAAACAGATCAAAGGTATTGCCATGGGAATGAAGATGGCTACTTCCTATGTCAATCTTTTCATGGGTCATTGGAGGGGGCTTTCCTGATATCCTTAGGACTACAGCATCTGGCTTGATTTAGATACATTTATGACATCTTTGCCATATGGACGCATGTGGAGCCTGACCCGTTAAAATTCCTGGAATCTCTAAATACCTTCTCCCAATTAAATTTCACATGGTCCTATTTCGAATCACATACTGCTTTCTTTGATGTTCATCTCATCCTCACTGAAGGCCAGCTACATACTTCTGGCCACATTAACCCTACTAACAAACAACAGTATGTATATTTTGACAGTTGCCATCCTTTCCATGTCAAACATCCCCTCCCATATAGCCTTGGCATTCAAGGCAAACATATTTGTTCAGATGCTGACTCTTTACAGCAACACACTGCCACTCTCATCTCACCCTTCACTGAATGTATTTATATCAACAGCTTTGTTCAAAATCAGATTTCCCAGGCCATCACATCCAATCCTGGTACACAGCAGTACTCCAAAAAACAGCTTCAGGGCATGCCACTTGTCACTTATTATCCTGGTCTTGAATGTATTAATCACCTACTTCAACAAGGCTATGACTTCCTAAAACAATGCCCTGAAATGAGAGCTATTCTATTTGAGATTTTTCCCACCACACCTAAAATAGCTTTTCATTGCCCTCCCAATCTCCACAATATCCTTGTCAGACCCTATGCTCCATCTTTAGCCATCTCCCAACCCTATGGCTCCTACCTCTGTGACCATCTCTGCTGCAAGACTTGCTGATGCACCCTTCTACTACCACCTATTCCAGCCCTGTAACTGGCAAAACATATACTATCAAAAGGAGAGTCACCTGTGAAATGACACTTGTCACATACCAGCTGCTATTTAAACACTGTTCAGCCTTTTACATTGACATCACTACTAACCAGTAATCAGGCAGGGTGAATGGGCACAGGCAGAGTGCGTATACATGCAACATACAATATCCTGTTGCAGAGCATGCTGTACAACATGACAATCATGACCTCGGTGCCTGTTTCACCACACACACCATCTGGATTCTTGTCCCAGATGCCAGTTTCTGAGAACTCTGCAGCTGGGAACTAGGGCTACAACATGTCCTTCATTCTCACCACCCACCTTGTCAAAATTTATATTAATTTCTTCTGTCTCAGCATTTCTTCAAAGTAACTATTCCTTTCTTCACTCCATTTTAGTTTCCTACATCTCTTATTTTCTGAGATGTCTGTTTTTCACCTTCCCCTCCAACCTCTGTTACATATAATGCACTTGCTTTTCACTCTTATTCTCTTGCATGCTCTTTTAGTAGGAATCTCTGTCTTCCATATTTCTCTGTCTTCCACCAGTAAGTTCTCAGGTTTTCAAAAATCATCCAGTGCAGTCCACAACAATCAGCATTTCCTTGTCATCCTGTCCAGTAAGTCTCCCCTGACCTAGGGTTCTGGGTGACTTTTATGAATAGCAGCCATTTTCATAAACTCTTCCTTTCGCTTCAACTCCTCTGTCACAAGAAGGGGTCAGTGCCTCCAAAAGTTAGTAAAAGTTAAACCTTCCTGTGTGAGTATTCTCCTGCCTCAGCTTGGTATTTGATTTTTTAGCTATCCATTTACAATATATTGTCAATAACAAATCATTTAATTGCTAGAATGTTATCAAATTTTTTGCTGGGAAAGTACACTACAATTGTAAAACTGGCTTGTTCCACATCATAGCAAGAGATTGCAATTATAATCCATAGAACATGCAAACAAATAATAAACAACAACTTTACACACATTCTATCTGAAGTGATGCACTGTCTACCAAAATTTTTGTAACCTTTTAAAGATGTAAGACACTCATACTGTACACAGAAACTGTATTTCTCTCAGTAAGCTACCATACATTAAGTTTTCATGAAGATTATCTACAGTTCTGAGTACTACATTTGATTTATTTTCATAAGAGACATGCATCACCTTCATAAAAGAGGTTGACCAGATGTTGCATAAAGTCCTACAAGAAATTAATTTAATTTACATCTACATATATACTCTGCTAGCCACCAAATGGTGTGTTGTGGCTCAGGGCACAATTCATACCAAAGTCATATTTCTCTGCCTCTGTTCCACTCACGGATCGCGGGAGGGAAAAATGACTGTCTGAACACCTCAGTATCAGCTTTAATTTCCTTTATCTTTGAATGGTGACCATTGCACGATTTAGAAGTTGGTGGTAATAACATACACTCTACATCCTCGGCGAAGAGTGGATTTCAGACTTTAGTGAGCAGCCCCTTCCGTTTAGCACGTCGTCTTCTGCAAGTGCGTTCCACTCAAACTTTCTATGAGATTTATAACACTCCCTCAATGACTAAATGTACCAGTCACAAACCTTGCCAAACTTCTTTGGACATTCTCAATCTCTTGAATCAGACCCAACTGGTAAGGGTCCCATACAGGTTGGACAAATTAATGTATTGTAAGCAATTTCCTTTGTTGAAAACTGCATTTCTTCAGGATTCTAGCAATCAACCACAATCTAGATTTCACCTTGCCCGTTACTTGTGTAATCTGATCATTCCATCTGAGATCATTTTGAATAGTCACACCCAGATACTTGACAGATGTTGCTGCTTCCAAAGACGGGACATTTATTTTGTACTCATACATTAATAGGCATTTTCGCCTTGTTATATGCAGTAGGTTAGACTTACTAATATTGAGAGATAACTGCCAGTCATTACACCACGCATTTTTTTTCTCCGAATCCTCATTGATTTGTTCTCAACGTTCGTGTACTACTACTTTCATGTAGACTACAACATCATTGGCAAACAGTCTAATGCTACTGTCAATAATATCAACCAGATCATTTATGTAAGTCACAAAAAGCAGCGGACCTATAAGGGATGGCCTGTGGCACACCTGAAGTTACCCTTGTTTCTGTTGAAGTCACCCCATTCAGGATAACACACTGATCTCTGTCTGTTATAAAACTTTCTATCCAGCCACATATGTCATCAGATACTGATCTATTGGCAATTTTCAGCCTCTTCCCAGCAGTTGCAAATGCCCATACAAAAATGCAACTAATGTTCACATATAATGAACAACAAGTGGCAGGATGCACTTGCTTGCCACTGTTTGTAAACCAGAAGGCAACGTTTGAAAATGATCATGGAATATAAAATACTTATTGATCTTCGAATGCTGTCTTAACTGCTGTTGATGTTTAAATTTGCTTGTTCTTGGAAAAAGCGATCAGTTGTAGAAAGTTCAGGATACGCACAGTTATATCATGTACATTTTGTGTATATAAATTATTTGATTAAAGTTGAAAGAGATAGTGAAACTTATCTAAGAGAATATTATTTGTTATATACAGATGGACAGAGACTGACATCAGGTTCAATTTTTTATTGGATGCGAAGGACTAGCACAAATGTGAATGCTGACATGGTCAATAAATGGACGTAAAATACAGTGGACATAAGAGAAAAAGAAATCAAAAGCAAATAGTATTTCGTCAGAGAAAATCATTAAAATCTGTCGATCTGTCACAATGGACAAGGAGACAGACCTGAGAATATTCTTGCAAATGCTTGCCACCTCCTGCATAGTATACGCAATAGAGATATAAAGCACACAAAGCATATCTAGAGCACAAAATTTTATTTTAACATTTGGAGGAACAAATACACAAGGCAGAATATAAAATTCATTGCATATGTGAAGGAAGGTGTTTTTCTGGTTATGCAAGAATCTTCCAATAAAGTGCTATAATCTTGTGCAGACCCCTACTGTTATTGTCAATGACACAATGTTTATAACCAGAAATAAGAAAATAAACCTAAATTCCATACAGGTCATTTGAAACTTTTTTCCACATTACAACAAAGGAAACAATGCAGACAGCCAAAATCTGAGGCCACATGTATGTTGTAATGTTGCAGAAATGGGTATGAACAGCCCATTTGGAAATGTTGGTAGAAAGCGCAAGACTGTTAAGGCTACAAATAAAAGGGCACACTCTCCTGAGCAAGCAAGTGATGTCAGGGGACTTTGCTACTGCTACTCATTGAAGCAGGCAGCTATGAAGTAACAGAAAGTGGCAAGGAACTGAGTTACTGATTTGTTTTACCCTTAATAGGTAGACGTGCCTCAGCAATACAGATAGCCATACCATAGGTGCAACCACAACATATGGGGTATGTGTTGAGAGCCCAGACAAACGTATGATTCCTAAAGAGGGGCAGCAGCAGTTTCAGTAGTTGCAGGGGCAACAATCTGGATGATTGACTGATCTGACCTGTAACACTAACCAAAACAGCCTTGCTGTGCTGGTACTGCAAACGGCTGAAATCAAGGGGAAACTACAGCTGTAGTTTTTCCCTAGGGTATGCAACTTTACTGTATGGTTAAATGATGATGGTGTCCTCTTGGGTAAAATATTCCAGAGGTAAAATAGTTCCTACTCAAGAGGACATCATTATCAGGAGAAAGAAAACTAGCATTCTACAGATTGGACCATGGAATGTCAGATCCTTTAATCGGGCAGGTAGATTAGAAAATTTAAAAAGAGAAATGGATGCATTAAAGTTAGATATAGTGGGAATCAGTGAAGTTCGGTGGCAGGATGAACAAGACTTTTGGACAGGTAAATACAGGGTTATAAATACAAAATCTAATAGTGGTAATGCTGGAGTAGGTTTAACAATGAATAAAAAAATAGGAGTGTGGGTAAGCTACTACAAACAGCATAGTGAATGCCTTATTGTGGCCGAGATAGATATGAATCCCATGCCTACTACAGTGGTACAAGTTTATATGCCAACTAGCTCTGCTGATGACAAAGAGATTGAAGAAATGTATGGTGAAATAAAAGAAATTATTCAGATAGTGAAGGGATACGAAAATTTAACAGTCATGGGTGACTGGAATTCGATAGAAGGAAAAGGAAGAGAAGGAAACGTAGTAGGTGAATATGGATTTGGGGTAAGAAATGAAAAAGGAAGCCACCTGGTAAAATTTTGCCCAGAGCAAAACTTAATGATAGCTAACACTTGGTTCGAGAATCATAAAAGAAGGTTGCATAAGTGGAAGAAGCCTGGAGATATTGACAGTTTTCAGATACTGGCAGGTACTGGCAGAAGTAAAGCTGTAAGGATGGGGTGTGAGCCGTGCTTGGGTAGCTCAGTTGGTAGAGCACTTGCCCACGAAAAGCTAAGGCCCTGAGTTTGAGTCTCGGTCCAGGACACAGTTTTAATCTGCCAGGAAGTTTCAAGTTTCAGACAGTTTATATAATGGTAAGACAGAGATTTAGGAACCAGGTTTTAAATTGTAAGACATTTCCAGGGGCAGATGTGGACTCTCACCACAATCTATTGGTTATGAACTGTAGATTAAAACTGGAGAAACTGCAAAAAGGTGGGAATTTCAGGAGATGGGACCTGGATAAACTAACTAAACCAGAGGTTGTACAGAGTTTCATGGAGAGCATAAGGGAACAATTGACAATAATGAGAAAAATAAATACAGTACAAGAAGAATGGGTAGCTTTGAGGGATGAAGTAGTGAAGGCATCAGAGGATCAAGTAGGTGAAAAGACGAGGGCTAGTAGAAATCCTTGGGTAACAGAAGAGATACTGAATTTAATTGATGAAAGGAGAAAAATAAAAATTCAGTAAATGAAGCAGGCAAAAAGGAATACAAATGTCTCAAAAATGAGGTCGACAAGAAGTGCAAAATGGCTAAGCAGGCATGGCTAGAGGACAAATGTAAGGATGTGGAGGCTTATGCCACTAGGGGTAAGATAGATACTGCCTACAGGAAAATTAAGGAACCACTAGCAGGAATATCAAGAGCTCAGATGGAAACCCAGTTCTAAGCAAAGAGCGGAAAGCAGAAAGGTGGAAGGAGTATATAGAGAGTCTGTACAGGGGCGATGTTCTTGAGGACAATTTTATGGAAATGGAAGAGGATGTAGATGAATATGGAATGGGAGATACGATACTGCATGAAGAGTTTGACAGAGTGCTCAAAGACCTAAGTCGAAACAAGGCCCTGGGAGTAGACAATATTCCCCAGTAGGCAATATTCCATTAGAACTACTGACAGCCTTGGGAGAGCCAGTCCTGATAAAACTCTACCATCTGGTGAGCAAAATGTATGAGACAGGCGAAATACTCCCAGACTTCAAGACGAATATAATAATTCCAATACCAAAGAAAGCAGGTGTTGACAGACGTGAAAATTACCGAACTATCAGTCTAATAAGTCACGGCTGCAGAATGCTAACGCGAATATCTTTACAGACAAATGGAACAACTGGTAGAAGCTGACCTTGGGGAAGATCAGTTTGGATTCTGTAGAAATATTGGAACACGTGATTCAATACTAACCCTGCAGCTTATCATAGAAGCTAGATTAAGAAAAAGCAAACCTACATTTCTAGCATTTGTAGATTTAGAGAAAGCTTTTGACAATGTTGACTGGAATACCCTCTTTCAAATTCTGAAGGTGGCAGTGGTAAAATACAGGGAGCGAAAGGCTATTTACAATTTGTACAGAAACCAGACGGCAGTTATAAGAGTCGAGGGACATGAAAGGGAAGCAGTGGTTGGGAAAGGAGTGAGACAGGGTTGTAGCCTCTCCCTGATGTTATCAAATCTGTATATTAAGCAAGCAGTAAAGGAAACAAAAGAAAAATTTGGAGTAGGTATTAAAATCCATGGAGAAGAAATTAAAACTTTAAGGTTCGCCGATGACATTGTAATTCTGTCAGAAACAGCAAAGGACCTGGAAGAGCACTTGAATAGAACGGACAATGCCTTGAAAGGAGGATGTAAGATGAACATCAACAAAAGCAAAACGAGGATAATGGAATATAGTCAAGTTAACTCAGTTGATGCTGAGAGAATTAGATGAGGTAATGAGACACTTAAAGTAGTAAAGGAGTTTTGCTATTTGGGGAGCAAAATAACTGATGATGGTCGAAGTAGAGAGGATATAAAATGTAGACTGGCAATGGCAAGGAAAGCGTTTCTGAAGAAGAGAATTTTGTTAACATTGAATATAGATTTATGCATCAGGAAGTCGTTTCTGAAAGTATTTGTATGGAGTGTAGCCCTGTATGGAAGTGAAATATGGATGATAAATAGTTTGGAGAAGAAGAGAATAGAAGCTTTCAAAATGTGGTGCTACAGAAGAATGCTGAAGATTAGATGGGTAGATCACATAACTAATGAAGAAGTATTGAATAGGATTGGGGAGAAGAGAAGTTTGTGGCACAACTTGACCAGAAGAAGGGATCGGTTGGTAGGACATGTTCTGAGGCATCAAGGGATCACCAATATAGTATTGGAGGGCAGCGTGGTGGGTAAAAATTGTAGAGGGAGACCAAAAGATGAATACACTAAGCAGATTCAGAAGTATGTAGGCTGCAGTACACACTTGGAGATAAAGAAGCTTGCACAGGATATAGTAGCATGGAGAGCTGCATCAAACCATTCTCAGAACTGAAGACCACAACAACAACAACAATGAATAATGGATGCTTATGACTATTCTGTGGTCACACAAAGCATGAATTCAATAACCATGTGCTAAAAGAGTGATCTTAGAAACCATTTACACAACATTCAATCTACGTAGCTCCAAAGACGCATCTGTGAGTGAGGAGTACAGTGATATAACACATTTAATTGTACAGCAAAAACGATAAAAGTTACAGCCAATAAGTTATTAAAATAAACAGCTACTAAATAAAGATCTTAATGAGAGCTGTTATGTATTGATGTATCAAATCAACCAGTCCTGCAATTGGGCTCTGTAAAGCCAGAATAACATGGTAAAAACTTTAAACATGTCAGTGACGTAACACAGACAATGATACCTTTGTAATGTAACCAGTACTGTGTCTGTATCCTGATACTATGGCATTAAATTGTATGGCTGTATAGTTCAGTTAGGTAAAATTGTTGTTTCATTATACAGTGATTGACACAAAATGGTACAAAGACAAGCAAATGACTGGTATAACCAGATAGCTTATTTTAATAGTAGAACATACACTACTTGGACTGATAGCATAATTTAAAGGTAGGTTTTTATTGTGTAATTAGATCCATGTCACTAAAACTGATGACTATTTGCATTTTATTTCAATGTGTTAGTATTGCAGTACTCACAAATGCTCTCAACTGATACACCATATACTCAATACAGACAAAAAATGAAGCACACACAAGGGGAGGAGAAAACAAAATGAAACTTCACAGGTTGAGAGGGTATATGATGTTATTTCAATAATTACAAACTTGAGTCAAATTTAGAAAGAACTAGGTAGTATATGCCCACTTATCAGAATGAAGCTGCATCCCCTCTGGCCTAGATGCATGTACTGATTTGGCTGGGAAGTGTGTCATAAAGCCATTCCAACCTCTTCTGAGGCACACTGGCCAACAGCTGTTGTAGCTGGTCTTTTATATCAATATCAACATCTACATCTACATACGTACTCTGCAAGCAATCGTACAGTGTGTGACAGAGGGTACCCTGCTGCACTTCTAGTCATTTCCTCTCCTATGCCACTTGCAAATAGAGCAATGGGAAAATGACTGTCTATATGCCTGCATATGAGCCTTAAATTCCCTTACTTTATCTTTGTGGTCCTTAAACAAAACTTATATTGGTGGCAGTAGAATCATTCTCCAGTCAGCTTCAAATGCCAGTTCTCTAAATTTTATCAATAGCTTTGCTCAAAAAGAAGCTTGCCTTCCCCCGAGGGATTCCCATTTGAGTTCCCAAAGAATCTCTGTAATACTTGTGTGCTCTTCAGACTTACTGATCACGATCTAGCAGCTCACCTCTGAATTTTTTCAATGTCTTCCTTCAGTCTGACCACACACAGATCCCAAATATTTGAGCATACTTAAGATTGGGCTGCACTAGAGTTCCCCTTTACAGATGAATCACACTTCCCTAAACATTCTACCAAAACCAAAGCTGATCATTCACCATCCACCTTCCCTAATATAAACCTTATATGCTTGCTCCATTTCATATCATTTTGCAGTGTTATGCCTAGATACTTAATCAACTTGACTGTGTCAAGCAGCACACTACTGATGCTGTATTCTGACATTACAGGAGTGCTTTTCCTACTAACCTGCTACATCTAGAGCTAGCTGCCATTCATCACACAAGCTAGAAATTTTGTCTAATTCATTTTATATCTTGTAAATAAAACAGAAAGAAACTTCCACATGGGAAAAATATATTAAAATATGTCTGCTTGTGTCTGTGTATGTGCAGATGGATATGTGTGTGTGTGTGTGTGCGCGAGTGTACACCTGTCCTTTTTTTCCCCTAAGGGAAGTCTTTCCGCTCCCGGGATTGGAATGACTCCTTACCCTCTCCCTTAAAACCCACATCCTTTCATTTTTCCCTCTCCTTCCTTCCTTCCTGACGAAGCAACTGCCAGTTGCGAAGGCTCGTAATTCTGTGTGTGTGTTTGTGTGTTTTGTTCATGTGCCTGTCTGCCGGCGCTTTCATTTTATATCTTCCTATTCTGGATACGGGCACTGGGATGGAGTTGGCATCTTAACTGGGTTCACATGTGTTCCATAAGAGACAGATCTTGGGATCTTATTGACCATGAGAGTACTTCAGAATCATGCAGGCAGTTCATGAAGATAGTTGCCATGAGTGTATGAGTGTCATCCTATTGAAAAATGTCCTCAATAACTACCAGCCATGACCTAAAGTCCTACCCAATGGCTTCCCATACTGTGACACCAGAAGCAACACTGCTGGGCCTCTCCAAAACACTGGGAGCATGGGACCTCTTCCCAAGTTGCTCCTGTACTTGCTAGTGCTTATCATCTAGGTAGCTCTGAACCACATTTCATTGTTGAACATAATGAAATACAATTCATCAGCAATCTATGCTTCCCAGTCAGAGCACCACCCCAAACACAGCCATTAGTCTTGTGGTGTTAATGGCAGTCTATGCATAGGATGGTACCTCCCTAGTCTGGCTGCTGCTACCCTCAAACTAATGGTGTAGTACAACTCAGAATGTTGCAGGAAATCCATTGCTTGTTCTCAGATAGCTTGTGCAGAGGAAAGGGATTTTACAGCTGAGTTAAAAACATTCTGACTTCAGAAATGTTTGTGGAATTTAAACAAATATGTTAACTTATGGGAATAGTAGATGGAGTCAAATGAAAACCTTAAATATATATATTTTTTTTTTATGAACCGAAAATGAAACACAAGTGTATCATTTTTCAACATAGTCTTCCTGTCATATCTACACACTTCCTCCAGCATGCAAGAAGCACACATATTCCTTGGAAGAAATTATTTTGGTTTTGTGTGAGACCACTAATGAACCATCTGTTGCTCCTCGTCATTGGAATCAAATTTCTTTCTTCTCGTCACCTCTTTGAGTGGTCCAAACACATGGTGATCAGTCAGAGCTAGATCTGGTGATCATGATGGATGTGGCAGGGTATCAAAGTGCTAGTCAGCATTGTGATGCTGAAAAATAACACCTGTATTTGGAAGCTCATGTGGCTTTGATCTTACTGCCACCTGAAGCTGATGTTTTTAAAATATTGGAATATGATACACTGGTAATGGTGATTCACCTAGCAGAGCAGTGTTTCTATAGAATGTTTTATTTATCTCAAAAGAGAGTCAATGAAATCTTCCCTGCATATCGCAGCATCCAGAACTTCTTGGGTTTTGGTGATAAGGAAGTGTTCCATTGCTTGTTCACTCTCTCTATTTTGGGTTGGTGGTAGTGTACCCTGATTTCATCTCATGTAATCATTCTTGCAAAGAAGCCATCACCTTCTCCTTCAAAACACCAATTTTTTTTTTCAAAAACATCAATGTGAAATATAACAGGGCATAAAAGTTATCTAACAAATACTCATCTTTTGTTTGTTGGTGATCTTGAGTGATTCAGAATCTGTAAAAGATTGCTGCAAGTATCTGCTCCACCAAAAATCGCTGCTGCTTGCTGAAAACCTGACAATGTTGCTAATGATTTGGTAGTGTCAAGAGAAATTTCAAGAAATTCAGGTTGACACGATCTTCCTTTTCAGAACTTCACATTTATTGCAATTGTTACAAAACTGACTTACAAAAATTTGCCAAAATGCTGAGGCCCAGATGGCTGATTCCCCACTGTTTATACAAATTTCCAGCAATCACTGCTGATGTCATCTACTATTAAAAACAGAAAATTTATGAATTACAATATCATGAAGATTATTCATTGGAGAGTGTTTCTAACATTCCATGAGTTTCTTCCATAAATACTGACCACAAGACAGTTTCACTACTTCTTAAATGTATCCTGGAGTTACAGAATTATAATTGTTTATGTTTTATGTTCAAGTGTTGATTAGTAACAGTCCAACTAGTGCAGAGATATTTCTATGCTTGCTAAGGTCAAAACAAAATGTCATAATATGAATCAGTACAGTAAATTGAATTCCAAAAGATCAGATAAATGAAATAAGATAGGTACAGAATTTATATAAGGCTATAAATGTGGCAATTTGGCACCTGAGGTCAACACTTCATGTCATACTCATCCTAATGATTGTATATTGGTATGTTCCTGTAATGGTTCATTTCCAGCAACAGGTGACCGCTGCTTTGAATTCCTGCTGCATGACACCTCTGGTGACTGCAGTGAATGGGAGGGCACTCCAGGAATGGCCACACCTGTGTTGCTGGCAAGGCATTGGCAGAACCTTCCAGAGATCGATGATGCAAAGTTCTCACTGTGACAGAGATGGCTGATGAAGAATGGCTGCAATCTTTGCCCTTGTGATCTGTTGAATTGGTTGAGGCACATGGTCTATCACTTATAGGTTTCAAGCCATTGTTGGATCAAGTGGGCATGGAGAGTTTTACAAATGGGGCCACTGGAACAGCTGCATACCACCATTTGCAAATTGTGGACTCTGAGTGACATTAAATTTCCACATAAAGAGGAGATGATGTTGTTTGAGATGGCTGTTTGCAACTGTTTAGACTATGTGGATTTGAGTGGCCATTACAGCTTGTAAAGGCATATTCATGGCTCAGTGTTCTGGACATTTTGTTATAAAAAATGTTTAATGATTCTCTTGTAAGGCTAACTGGTGGCTCACCTCTTGAATGAATTTTCTGTTTAAACACTTCTATGTAATAAAAGGATGGATCTTTGTTCATTGGAATGTTATTATGTATGCCTGAAAAACTCCAGCCAAACACATCACAATTTCAGTTCTGGAGTGAGTTGCTGAGGCACTCATTCTGCAACCACTTTATCAAACTTAAGCACTTCATGAATAATTTGATGTGCTGAGCCATGACTGATGTTCAGAGTTTTGGCTATTTCATCCACTGTTGCAAAGTGATTTTACAGCACAATGGCTCCAACTGTAGTAGCAGACTCTGGGGTCACAACAAGGTGTGACTGAATCAGGCACTGAGCATCTGTCAATAGGTTTCATACATTCACTACTCAGAAAAGTATGACAGAATGGTGTTGATCCTTGGGGCAAATCGGAAGTGGGGGCAGCACAAGAGTACAAAATTTAAAATAATATAATTTTTAAATACATTAAGTGTGTGTTTCAATGCTATTGATCCATTAGGAAAAAGTACTTTAGCTGAGGAGCAAATTATGTATGTACCACTTCCCTCACCTCTTCATTGGAGATGAATCAGTGGCCTCTTAACCAGTCTTTAAGCGCATCAAACAAATTCAAATCCAATGGAGTGAGGTCAGGACCTCGAACTTCATATTCTGAAAATTGTAAATGATGTGGGCAGTGATGTGTGGACACACACTATCATGCAAAAGTAGAATTATGATTGACAACAGGTCCCCGGCTTTGTACCCCGAGGATCTGTTCTTTGACCTTTCCTTTTCATTATTTATTTAAATGATTTACCTGAAGTTGTACCATGTGATGCAGTGCTATATGCTGATGACACAACACTCATCACATGTGACACCAACCCTGAAAATGTACAACACAGCATGGCAGTGGCAATGGAGGGATGCACTACGTGGTTTGAAGCAAATGTATTGGAGGAGAATGACAATAAAACTGAGACTATTGTATTCAATCTGAATGCTCCCACTCATGATAACAAAACAGTAAAATTATCAGCATTTCATATACATTAAAAGCTCAGCTGGGATACCCACACAGGGAAGTGATGTGGCAAATAGGCACGTGTCATCTATCTGCTGTACAAGCTGAGAAGCAATGTCAGAAAAGAACTTATCTTATATACATATTTTGCATTCTTCCATTCCCACCTGTGTTATGGAATACTATTATGGGGCAATTCTGTAGGCTTGAAATTAGTGTTTAAATGACAAAAGAAAGCAATAAGGTGCACAGCAGGACTTAGCCCATATGAATCATGACGAGATTATTTTAAGAAACTAAATATAATAACAGTGCCTGGCCAATATATTTACAACTGTTTTGTCTTCATTAAAGAGAATCAGAGTAAATTTGGCTTAAGGAGGGCAGTTCATGACCATAACAAAAGAAGTGGGCATACAATTAATATGCCATATGTTAGGCTGGCAAAAACACACAACAGTTACAAACATTCTTGTCCTACCTACTTCAATAAATTACCTGAAAATGCCTATACAGTGCCAGTAAATAAATTTAAAACTAGTCTTTCAAGGTGGATGAAAAGTAAAGTAATTTACTCTGCTCAAGAGTTCCTTGAGAATTTGGCAAATGACCCACTTTCCTTATGACCAAGAACAATAAATTAACTGTAAACTATACATATGCTACACTATGCAACTATTTTATTACTGTTTCATGCACTTATTGTTATTTATTTGAATTTTTACTTGTCATTCACTGAACTATGTAGTTCATTTATCTTGTAATTGATCTGACAGAAAACCTTTTGTTGTTATTGACACTTGTATAAATATGTATTGTAACCATCTTGGATTATTATATTGTAGTTAATGATGTTTGTCCAAGTTTATATTATTATTGTTGTTATTGTTATTGTGTTAAAACTGATAACACTCAGCTGCATGTAAATATGCTCAAAGGTGGAATAAAACAATTGTATTTGTATTTGTTTTCAAATTGCTGACTTTAACTCATCACGTAGCACAGCACTGCAATTGCACTAGCTGTTTACTCTTGACTTTGTCCCAGACAAGATTCCAAAAATTGCTCTTTATGTACCCAAAAAAACTGAGAGCATTACTCCTCCTGTAGTGTGTTCACTCTTTTATTTCTCTTTGAATTTGGATCAGGACATTTCCATTACATGCTTTAGTGTTTGTACTCTGGCTTAAAGAGGTGAATTAAAGTTTCATCTCCAGTGATTCTTCACTTCAAACCTTTTTTTATCTTACATGATGATCCAGTAGGTGCCAATACATTTTCACACAGTTGCACTTGTGCTCCTCATTTAGTTGTTTTGCAGCCCATCTTGCACAGACATTATAAATGTTGAGTCTGTTGTAGATGCTGTTATATGCAGAACTATAATTAACAAGCCTTTGGTTTGCCACTTCAGCAACAGTCACACATTAGTTATTCAAAATCAGGTCACAGTCTTGCTCAGTGTTGGCATCTGTAGTAGTAATGACGGAAGTTCTGATCTCCTGCCGATATTTTTCAAAGAGTCTTCTATGGATTTTATTTCCTGGTAAACCTTCATGCAACAAAAGCTGATTATGGAAGGTTGTTGCCCAATGGTGTGAAAGGAGGGTGGCACAGCCACATTAATTTCACAAGAGCTTAAAGTGAACTGATGTGACATTGCTGAAATCTATCACAAATGAAGGGAAGAAAGCCATCCAGTGGAACGTAGATGCATGAAATGGTACTGCTAGCCTATGGACAGCTAAATAAAAGTGTAGATACTTACTGATTTATCCCCATACAAACTCAATGAATGAATTTAATACAAGATGAGTAATGAAGTAGTTTTGTCAGGATTTTTGTGTTTAAGATTAGAAACTTATCACAACAAAATTCGTGTTACTGTATTCGAATTGTTTATAGTTATGAATGATGTAAGTTATTTGTTGATTCTTGATATTTGTGATATTATGGAGTGATTCAAGCAAAGGAAAATACTGACAGAGGTGGTTCATTGTCAAAGCACTGACTTACAATCTGGAGAAGCAAGTTCAAACACCACCAATGAATACCTTGGTTTTGCACGGTACCTCTAAATCTTAATGTGAATATCAGACTCACGTACGTGAAAAGGTCACAGTTAAATGTCCTCTCCAAGTCTTGCCCATTCTTAGACAAGACAGTATATGTGTAATGTATCTGACATGAATACTGTATCTTTGCACTCAATACATTTATTTGTTTCATCTACAGAATAACATGATTTAATCCCTAAGGCTTTTGTGATCACATTTTACTATGGATTAAAAATGTTTCAGTAACACACACAATTAGCTCCCTATTTCATCATGTAGCAGATTAGGCCAGCATATTATGGCAAAATAAAAACTTTAGTATTGAATATTATGTTATGGCACACCATACTTAATAACTTTAATAAACACTGTCCCACTACAAATAAGATAAGATTATATGAAAAGAAAAAGAGAGAAAAAGCATAACCACAAGGTATAATCCTCATATAAGACTGATAAAGGTAATTAGCAATCATGGTTATAAGCCACTCTATCTGAAACTGAAAATACGAGGGTAGTCCCAAACGTAAGGTCTCCTATTCTTTTATAAGTACATAGAACTGTTTATTTCTACAATGGCTTACATTAATTTACAGTTTGAACATTTAGCTATTTTTTGACATGATCACCATTTCTGTCGATGCATTTTTGTAGACATTGTGGCAGTTTTTGTATGCCCGCGTCTTACCAGCTTGCCGCCATGCTGTTCAGAAAGTTATGAACCTCGTCTTTCACCTCCTCATTGGAGCTGAATCACTTTCTGGGCAAATGTTCTTTTAAATTAGGGAACAGGTGATTGGGTGCCAATTCAGAGATATAGGGTGGGTGGGTGCTAATGTTCGACTGAAACTCGTGCAGGAGAGCAACGGTTTGCCAAACGATGTGTGGGTGAGTGTTGTCATAGACAATGTGTGTGCCCTTGCTCAACATTCCTATTCTATGGTTCTGATTTGCCTGTTTGAGTTTTTTCAGAGTCCTACAGTACCTGTCAGCATTAATTTTGGTCCCAGTGCTCAATCTTAAACACTGTCTCCTCAGAAATTGACAGTCTCCCGCTCCTTTGTTTGTCATGAATTTAAGTTCTACCAGCTGCAAACTCTCTACCCCATTTATGAACATTTTTGACATCCATATACAACTCACCACACACTTCTGTCAATTGGTGATGGATTTCAATTGGGGCAGTGCACTTTGCATTCAAAAACCGAATAACTGTACGCAATTCGTACTTGGTGGTAACATCAAGTGGGAGCTCCATTATCAATGGCTGCCAAACCAAGACTGAGTGCCTCAGAGCAGCATGCGCATGTTTACACACAGTGTGTGAAGCACTCTTCATAACAGTGTGACCAACTGCCACACAAACAGAGTTCTGTACTTATAAAAAAGTAGAGGACCTTACTTTTGGGTTTACCCTTGTATATTGCAGTATGGGAATAAGATGTACCAAAGGTTGGCACCACCGCTGAAAAATATTATTGAAGCAGAAATGTGGAGGGAGTCATGTACTGGAGAGGGCTTGTGTGTAAACTGAGGAGAAAATCAGTCACTTCTTGGCAGTTTGGCGGCATGATGAACACTCCCAACTTCAGCAGCTGGCCAATTGTTATCAGTTTCCTATGATTCAGAAGTGTGAGGATGGCATAGAGTGATAGTACTTCACACTGAAAAGCAGTTTTACCTAGGCAGCTGGATGGTACCGTTGATGCTCTCCATTGCAGTGGCTGGGCAGTTTTTTTAATTTTTTTTTTTTTTTTTTTTTTTTTTTTTTTTTTTTTTTTTTTATGAGGCATCTAAGTTTCATAAATCACTGTAAGGGATAGATCACAAGCTCTTCTGGCTGGAGGCAGTAAGACAGACACATGTAATGGAGTAAGTGCTAAGCATGTTTGCTCTTGAGTTGAGCCTTGAAAGTTTCCATCAAGCATAACTGTTGTGACCAGCATCATCAAATGGATGTTAATATATGTGTATTGCTCCAAACCAATTCAAGTTATAGGGAAGTGGACTCTACATGTCTCTGTATTTTCATGGTTTGTTCTGTTCATTAAGCATTTGTGGCATTTAGTGGGTGTACGTGAAGATGTGCAATTGCAGATTTTTTCTATAAAGATGCTTCCTTGTTAGAATAGAATAACTATCAGTTACTTGTTGCTTCATAACTATCTATCTTTCTTTGCCCTCACAGTGGTGAGCAGATAGTGGTTGAATAGTGGCATATTAGTGAGTGGAAGATTAAAGAAAAAATAATGTGATCCATTATATAGTGCATGATGTCTTGTTGAGAGTACTGACTGCAGAAACGTGTTGTGAATGGGCATGAGGCTGTCATTTGAACTGTCCTTAAAGTAATTATATTTCAGGGAACACTCCTCACTTAAGGAAGAAAACAATCTTGCTTTTGAACGTAAAGGCCATAGCCATGGACCCAACTTCTTGTTCTTGTTGATGTTATAATGGTACAGCCTCCACCAGAACTCATATGAAATGTCCGATACCATCCTTTTTTTATATATATATCCATCCGGATAGTTATTCAGTGCTTCCTAAAGCCTTATATGTGTGTCTTTATATGTATCATTCTGTCGTATTTGATAAAAAACTTGATATTCATTGCAAAGCCATGTGGAATGTTCTAGAAGGATGTGTGTCATTGTAATTATCGGTGGACTGTTGTCATTGATAAAATTATGTACATATACTAAATTAAGTAACTAATCAAGAAATTGAAGTAATAAGTCCTTAGCAATAAATAACTAGAGACTGAAGAGATGTTTGCGTGAAAAATCAATGCTTCTAATTAAGATAATGGTATCCTAAAAATACAGTAACAGAAGACATCACTATCTTGAGAAACAGCTTAAAAGTTATTACCAAGCATTGTATTTTCATTTGTTATTTATGGTTATATATTCCTCTGTAATTAATATTCTTTGTAATTACATTTCTCCAGTTGTTTATTACTCACAGCTTTCCAAATTCCAGAATTTGAGGCCTTATTTGCACATTTTATGTATATAATCAGATAAAGCACAACCTCTGTACTACCATTGTATGTTAGTAACCAAATCCAAACTGTAATTAATTGTGTAACTAAAATAATACAAGAGACATCATTGTAATTAAAGTTCAGAATGATTTTCTTATGGAAAACTAAAGATATTACTACAAAATATTGTCACTCAATATTGTATTTTATACCTTATTTGGCTGTAACATCAGTTTCTTTACATTTTGTAAATTTTAATTGTAACATCAAAATTGTACAAAATTAATAATGCTTTATTTTGGAAGTTATTGTTAAAATTCTATATAAAGCGATGCAGCAATGCTGCAATGGGTAAGTTTTGAAGCTACTTTTGGAAGTCAAAGACATCAGTGAAGTCTGTTCATGTTTTGTTTACATGATGAGTGTGCAGTTTGGATGCCAATTAATGTGAATAAATTTTGTGAAGCATGAAAATTTCCCATTCATTCATCATAGGACCAGGCAGAAGAAACTTAAGTTAAGTAATTTTCAACATGAATCATTACAATGTGAATAATTGAAAGTAATAGATCCCAACCTGCAAAGTTTCCAAAAGTGAATTTGGTGTAATTGGTGTAAGAGATATCTACTATGCTTTTGCTGTTGATGTGGTTAACCATTTTAGGTATTGTACTATAACTATTGTTATATTTGACTTCTCTTGAAGGCCTTGTGCTTTAAAAGGCATTGGTCATGATAAATAATATCTTGATCAAATTCTTGTATATGGCTGACTTCCTGATTCCTTTCCAAAAATCTGATAAACTAGTGATTATAAATATATAATTTGTTATGTTTCAGCAGAGTACATTCTGTTTTTAAACCATTAATTCTGCTAAATTTGTAATAATAATATGTCTTGCTATTCTGCAGTGGTTCTAGTATTTCAAAAGAATTAGTGAAAATTTTTCTGTTTACTAAAAATACATTGTTGGGACCATGGTTATATGTCTATCCTTTTCCATAATCAGCCACTGTCAATAGGGTCTGGTCTCAGCATCACCACAAAATAAAGCTAAATATCAGGCTAATGTTATCTTCATAGATCAATTAACTAACAAATGCAAGACAGCACAGGAGATTAAAAAAGTGTAGTCTAGAATCAGTGCAAATAAGCTGCCAATTCTCTTAAGCCCAGATCAACTTAATGTTAGCCTTACTAATGCTTGAAAATGCACTGTACGTAGTGTACATATGTAAGTATCACAGAAGTGACAGAACAACTGCTTTAGTTAGCTGATAGGGAGCAGAATCTGAAGTCATTGATCACAGCCAAGATACGTTCAAATGGTATTATGTTTACCTGTGGGTGTAGCAAATGTAGTAAAAATAATGCAGTGACTCCAGAACTGAAGATCATTATGACCTTCCAGATTTTATTCTATTTTATTCTAACAGAAATAATAATAGCAAAAATAATAAGTCATTCCCTATGTTATCTTATAAACTGGATTGTTATTGGAAGTGCCTTTCCTGACTGTATAGATAACTGGAGTTATATCTGTATATAAAAACGGAAACAGAACTTCACCAGAAAGTTATAGGGCAATTGCTGTTGCTTTTATGTTATCTAAAATCATCATGGTGACACTTGATAAGAACCTCCTCCTAAATAAGGACCAATATGGATTTTGTAATGGTTAGTCCACTGTAAAAGCAGTGGAGAGTAGGACTACTGTAATATCTGTCTTACAGGGATTTGAACAAAAACAACATTCAGTTGATCTAACAAAGGCCTTAGACATGGTATTACATAACATTCCTCTGAAGAAACTGATACACTATAAAATAACAGACAGAACACTTGCACTATTAAAACTGTTCAATAAGAAACAACTTCAGGTATTCTAAATGTCATAAGGAGTCCATCAGAAGTATACGGTTGGCCCATTTCTGTTTATTGTTTGTGTGTATGATAAGCTTGGCTTGCTATCTTTGAATGTAGTAACATATGGTATCAGTACCAAATCAATCATGTCTCATAATGACACCACATGTTTTGGAACAAATGAATGAACTTATGATGGAGAAGACATCTTTCTAGTTTCATTCTAACAAGTTAACAATGCAAAACTGAGAGTATAGTGTTCCCCCCCTCCCCCCCCCCCCCCTCCCAAAAAAAAGATGTGTGACTATGGTCACAAAAAGTCAGTTAAATTATTGGGTATCTGACTGGAAAATAAACTGAATTGGAACACTCACACATAACATATGAAACAAACTGTCAAAAAAATTACCAAAAACTTGCTCCCAGACAATCTGGCCATCCACTGATAGCATATCTGCAGTGACAAGAATTTCCTTGCCCAGTATGGTGAAGAATGTACAAGAGCCTTCACAGACAGGCACTAACCCCATACCTAGCATGCAAGCACATTTCCTGTGCCATTCCTCACACACACTTAATCCTCCCACAACTCTTAAGGATCAGCTACAAAGGAGCACCTCACTCATCATCCAATATCACCCTGGACTAGAGCAACTGAACCACATCCTTCACCAAGGTTTTATCTATCATCATGCCTGGAAATGAGGGATGTACTACTCAAGATCCTTCCCACCATTCCCAAAATGGTACTCCATGCGCACAGCTTTTGGCAACCTCATGGTACCCTCCTATGCCAACCTTTTTATGGGGCATCTAGACAAAACCTTACTAGCCTCCCAAAACCCCAAGCCCGTTGTCCAGATCAGATTCAATGGTGATATATTAATAACCTGGACTTAGGGACAAGACACCCTACCCTCATTCCCACACAATTACAATACCTTCTCTCCTATCTGTGTTTCCTGGTCCTCCTTAAACCAATGTGCCACCCTCCTGGATGTTGACCTCCAGCTCTGTGTGGCTCCATCCACAGCTCTTTCCATACTAAGCCTATTAACCCTCACAATACCAGCATTTCAACAATGGTCACCACTTCCACAGCAAATAATCACTCCCACAAAGCCTGGCCACTTGTGGTTTGTGTATTTGCAGTGAGAAGAATTCTGTAGACCAGTATGCTGAAGATCTCGCAAGGGTCTTCACAGACAGGCACCAATCCTCCAACAGATATCCTGTGCCATATCTCACATACTCCTAATTCCTCCTAAAGAGATATTCCATTGCTCAGACAATCTGCACAACATCTGGGTCCAGACTAATCCACTCAAACTTCATACTCTTTGCTTCAGAGGTCATGTTCCTCAGGTGCAAGGCCTGCCCAATCCACCCACCCAGTACTTCCAACTTCAGTAGTGTAACAGACTTAGCCTACTTCATCTGAGGCAGGGCTATCTGTGACGTGTCATACACAACTCTGCTGCATTCACTGCACAGCTTTTTATGTTTGTATGACAACCAACCAACTGTCCACGAGAATGAATTTCCACAAAATGTGGTCATGAATAAAGTTGACTACCCACTGGCACACCGTGCAGCTGAGCACAACATGTGCTGCTACTTCACAACCTTTGCCTTCTGAATCCTTCCCTTCCAACACTAAGTTTTCTGAACTATGCACATGGAAGTTGCTCTTGCAACACGTCCTTCACTCCCAGAACCCTCCTGGCCTCAATATCTCCTAACCCACTGCCCCCACACCCTCTACCCTACAGTTTACCCTTCCTCTGCCCTGTCACTCCCTCCTATCCATGCCCCCACATCATGTTCATCATGAATCTTTCCTCATGCCTCTGTTACCTGTGAGCCACATGCCTAACCTGTGCACGTGCCACCCTTCCATACCATATTCCTAGCTGCCAAAGCTGCCTCCCTCCAAGACTGCTACAGTTCCTTCAAATAATGCAAAAGTCAAGGGTGCCACATGAGCAGAGTCTGTGGAGAGGTTGAGACTGATGATGCTCCTACTGCTGCAGGTACTGTTCTGGTGGTTGCTTAGCCACTGTTGTTGTAACAGAAATTCAACACAGATCATCTTCCTTTGGTTGTTAATTATGTTTCTCCATCTTTACAAGTGCTGAAGTGACATTTATTTATAATGTTGTTGCTGTTGTAGTGCTAGATGCTGCTGATGTGGCTTTCTTTTAGTTGCTGGATTTCTCTTATGGTTTCATTAGCTTTCAAATGACATGATCCAGTTTTTTATCTCGTAATGTTATGATTTCAACAAAGATACTAGACATTTACTTAAAAAGCCAGCTGTTACAGTAAGCTTGAGACAGTACTGAATATAGTCGAATGAAATTTATTGCAAATTTTCATGAACCTGAAAGCATGCAGTTACACAGAAGAGCTTTATCATAAGGGTGATCTCATGGAGTCCACAGAATGAACAGAGTCATAGCTGTTATCATTGTCGAAGCAGTTTCATACCTAGCAAGACTTCTCATGCAGACAGCCGAGTGATGTGTGCCAGGCACATTTCCCTTTAAGAACTGCTAAAGACAATGTCATGGTCCATAGCACGAACTTAGTGTACCTCAAGTTCCTCTTATTCAACTAAGTACCTGGGTGTTAAAATTACGAACTACTTCAGTTGGAAGGACCACATAGATAATATTGTCGGGAAGGCGAGCCAAAGGTTGCGTTTCATTGGCAGGACACTTAGAAGATGCAACAAGTCCACTAAAGAGACAGCTTACACTACACCCGTTCGTCCTATGTTAGAATATTGCTGCGCGGTGTGGGATCCTTACCAGGTGGGATTGATGGAGGACATCGAAAGGGTGCAAAAAAGGGCAGCTCGTTTTGTATTATCGCGTTATAGGGGAGAGAGTGTGGCAGATATGATACACGAGTTGGGATGGAAGTCATTACAGCATAGACGTTTTTCGTCGCGGCGAGACCTTTTTACGAAATTTCAGTCACCAACTTTCTCTTCCGAATACGAAAATATTTTGTTGAGCCCAACCTACATAGGTAGGAATGATCATCAAAATAAAATAAGAGAAATCAGAGCTCAAACAGAAAGGTTTAGGTGTTCGTTTTTCCCGCTCGCTGTTCGGGAGTGAAATAGTAGAGAGATAGTATGATTGTGGTTCGATGAACCCTCTGCCAAGCACTTAAATGTGAATTGCAGAGTAGTCATGTAGATGTAGATGTAGATGTTGTTTACAGTGCAATGGCACCTCCTGTGCCTGGGTGACTTCCACTAGTTACTTGGGTGAATCAGTATCCAGATGTGCCTTTTTTTAATATTACCACAGTAATAACTGCCTAATAGGTTTCATCTACATCTACATTTATACTCCACAAGCCACCCAATGGTGTGTGGCGGAGGGCACTTTACATACCACTGTCATTACCTCCCTTTTCTGTTCCAGTCTCGTATGGTTCGCGGGAAGAACGACTGTCTGAAAGCCTCCGTGCACGCTCGAATCTCTCTAATTTTGCATTCGTGATCTCCTTGGGAGGTATAAGTAGGGGAAAGCAATATATTTGATACCTCATCCACAAATGCACCCTCTCAAAACCTGGCGAGCAAGCTACACCGTGATGCAGAGCACCTCTCTTGCAGAGTCTGCCACTTGAGTTTGCTAAACATTTCCGTAACGCTATCATGGTTACCAAATAACCCTGTGACGAAATGCGCCACTCTTCTTTGCATCTTCTCTATCTCCTTTCATCAACCCGATCTGGTAGGGATCCCACACTGATGAGCAATACTCAAGTATAGGTCGAACGAGTGTTTTGTAAACCACCTCCTTTGTTGATGGATTACATTTTCTAAGGACTCTCCCAATGAATCTCAACCTGGTACTCGCCTTCCCAACAATTAATTTTAAATGATCATTCCGCACGCATACACCCAGATATTTTACAGAAGTAACTGCTACCAGTGTTTGTTCCACTATCATATAATCATACAATAAAGGATCCTTCTTTCTATGTATTCGCAATACATTACATTTGTCTATGTTAAGGGTCAGTTGCCACTCCCTGCACCAAATGCCTATCCACTGCAGATCTTCCTGCATTTCGCTACAATTTTCTAATGCTGCAACTTCTCTGTATACTACAGCATCATCCGCGAAAAGCCGCATCTAACTTCCAATACTATCTACTAGGTCATTTATATATATTGTGAAAAGCAATGATCCCATAACACTACCCTGTGGCACGCCAGAGGTCACTCCAATGCCTGTAGGCGTCTCTCCATTGATAACAACATGCTGTGTTATGTTTGCTAAAAGCTCTTCAATCCAGCCACACAGCTAGTCTGATATTCTGTAGGTTCTTACTTTGTTTATCAGGCAAAGTGCAGAACTGTATCGAACGCCTTCCAGAAGTAAAGGAAAATAGCATCTACCTGGGAGCCTGTATCTAATATTTTCTGGGTCTCATGAACAAATAAAGCGAGTTGGGTCACACACGATCACTTTTTCCGAAATCCATGTTGATTCCTACAGAGTAGATTCTGGGTTTCCGAAAACGACATGATACTCGAGCAAAAAACATGTCCTAAAATTCTACAACAGATCGATATCAGAGATATAGGTCTATAGTTTTGCGCATCTGCTCGATGACCCTTCTTGAAGACTGGGACTACCTGTGCTCTTTTCCAATCATTTGGAACCATCCGTTCCTCTAGAGACTTGCGGGACACAGCTGTTAGAAGGGGGACAAGTTCTTTCGCGTACTCTGTGTAGAATCGAATTGTTATCCCATCAGGTCCAGTGGACTTACCTCTGTTGAGTGATTCCAGTTGCTTTTCTATTCCTAGACACTTATTTGGATGTCAGCCATTTTTTCATTTGTGCTAGGATGTAGAGAAGGAATTGCAGTGCGGGCTTCCTCTGTGAAACAGCTTTGGAGAAAGGTGTTTAGTATTTCAGCTTTACGTGTGTCATCCTCTGTTTCAACGCCATCATCATCCCGGAGTGTCTGGATATGCTGTTTTGAGCTGTTTGTGTGTGTTGTTTCATCACTGCCTCATTGAAATAGTGTGTAGTTTCCCAAACACCATTCAATGCAATGCCCATAAACTTCTCAAGGAATATACAGATCTATTGTGACTACTACTAGCAACCACTTGCTAAAAAATGTCACAACTAAACTTTACCTGGCAGTTTTTTCTCTTCCAAGCCAATTTTCAAGTTCTTGTCTCCTGCGGACCTCAGACTGAAGCTGCTCAGAGAGTGACGACAATCTTCTTTCCTGAATTGCTAATGCTGAGTCCCGGTTTCTTCTAATACTTTCATTATGCTATAAGAAGAAAAGGAATCTGTTACTGTCTTTCAGGAATAGAAGGTACAGTGCCTGTGAACTATATAAATTAAATAAAATGCTGAAATGTTGCTGTTTCACTCATAAAATATTTTAATGTGTACATTACATTCCATATCATTCTTGACATCACTGCATGTGCTTTATGAGCCCTGTTATTTTACAAGAAAGATACGGTCCGTTTCAGATCTACTGAGAAAAATGGCAAGTAAAGTCTGACCCTGCACTGGGTCAGATATCTGCCCTTATCAACCAGAAGTTTTAGAAGTTTTTTGTTTATTACAATACTGATTCAACAAATCATATATGACAGCCAGAAACAGCCTCCAATGTGAGGCCATCAAAGTAATGCATTTCTTTATCCCAAAATTTGGTAAAGATGAATAACGCTCACCTGGGGTTGTTCATGGAAACGTGACGAATCAGATTTGTTCTCTAGCTGCAGAGTAGGCTGCTTTTATACACAAACACACACACACACACACACACACACACACACACACACACACACACACACACACACACACACACACACACTGACCCATTAATGAGAGCATATCGGGCAGATATGGAAACTAAAGACAATTTTGCAAATAAGAAGGCATAAAAATACAGTGGTAACTTTTGTCAGCTTCAAAATTGCTTATGATTCAATACACAGGCAATCATCATCCCATACTCTAAAGGCATTCAAAATTGATGGAAAACAATGACAATTACCCAACAGACATTAAAAGTTACAATCTCCAAAGCTAAATTCTTGGAAAAAACTTCAGAAGGAATTCAAATCCACACTGTTGTTCATCAAGGAGATGTAGTCCCCCCTCCCCCCCCCCCCTCCTCCTGTAACATAATTGTGAAAAAATGAATAAATAAGTAAATTGGAGTCATGGGATAAAGAAGAGCAGAGAATTAACATGAAATGTCTAGCTTCCACAAAAAGTCTCAGTCACATTTTCCCTGAGAATTTTCATAGAATCTCAAAGAAAACTGCCCTGCAAATCTCCTACAAAAAAAACTCACTACATGTGAAGGAAGCCTGGAGATAATCTCCCCATTATTATTTGGTTAGAGGAAGCATCACAAGTTAAGCACTTTAAATATTTGGGGAATATTACCCAACCATCAGGAGTGAACACAATAGTTAATCAAGACTCAATCTAAAAATGATATAAAGCATATATGCTCATATGGCCTCACTGCAACAAAAAATATACCTCTGTCAATGCAAAGTTAAGTATTACAACACAGTTGCTCTACAGGAAGCACTCTATGCTGCAGAAACTTTGCTGATACATTGTCAAACAAAAATAAGAGAGGCTGAAAAGTGGGAAAGGAAAATTCTGAGGAAACTATTTAGATCTGTTTTTCATGAAGGAATTTGGGTAGAGAAGCTGTTCTCAAGAAATGCCATTCATTTTTAAAGACGTACTGTCCTAAACAGTTGCCACTGTCTTGATGAATGTGTAGTTATTGATTGGTTTACAGGAATAAACATCATTTATTTAGTTATTGACATGGACTCACTTTCATCACTTCATATTGGCAAGACTTGTGTTGTTGCTCAAAGGTAGATATTCAAGCTTCTACAAAATGAAATGAGAACAATGAATCATCATATCACAAGCTATTCTTCCAGTCTTATAATACAGGGTTGGCATGCACACAGAACACTATTAGTGTAATAAGATAACTAATCATCACAATATATGTACTCAGGAACAAGTATACTGCTGCCCATTTAAACTGTTAACACCAGAATGTATAGTAAATAAAACCATTTTATAGAATTTCAGTATTATGTTGGCAGAAGGAAGAGCATTTTATTTTTCTGTGTCAGTTACAATGACAGTTTCAAATGTTTCCTTTCATTACTGAATCATTATCTAAATAGCTCTTAAATAATGAGTGACATAACATCTCTACATTCTGAACTGACGTATTTTTGCAGACTGAAGTGATAAACAAATCATTATCAAGGTCCAGAATCATATCTGGGTCACCTGCTCACTAAGCAGCAATGCTAACCACTATGTCACACTGGCACAGTGGCTATGCATAACTGCGTAGACTACCCTATCATGCCTTTCTCCTTAATTCAAATTTGCATTCACACTTCAGCCCACTTGGTATTTCCACTACACTCAAACAGCATTGCAGAAGCTCTCCAAACTGTATTCGAACAGCACCTCAGCATCGAGTGAAATGAGGGACCATTTCTGAAACACAGGCATAGTTGCTTTAATCACCTGAAATTATATGGTTCCAGATATTTTTTCAAGTCTCAAACATTAGTGAAGTATATACATAGACTCAAGCAATGAACAAAAATTTATACATGGCTAGGATTCAAATCTGGATCTCCTGCTCACTAGGCAGATGTACTATGACCCTGGCATAGTGACTTTCCATAACTGCATGGACACGCTTCTCTCCTCAATACAAATTTCCATTCACACCTCAGCCCAATTGGTATTTACAATAAACTCAAACAGCATTGTAGAATACAAAATGGACATAGGTGCGAATGGGAATTTGGACTGAAGAGGGAGGCGTGCTAGGGTAGTCCACGCAAAGCCAATGTGCCAGACTGGGGTGGTGTAGCCATTAGCATATCTGCCTACTGAGCAGGAAACCTGGGTTCAAATCCAAGCCTTGGTATAAATTTTCATTTATCACTTCAGTCTGCATATGTACATCAGCGATGTCTGAGACTTGAAAATGAGATGTTCAAATTTTCCCACCTCGGCATTGCAAATGTTTTGAGTTTTTGGGGTTTTGTAAAATTCCTGGATTCATGTCTTGTCGCTGTGCAGCCTATGAAAAGGATTGCAAAAGCCTCCCAAATAAATTCCAAAGTACAGTGCAGTTTAATACCAATATATTTCCAGGACTCTGGTGTCCAAGCCTGATGAACTGTACCGGTTACATCACATGTACCCAAAGTTGACATCAAATGACACCGAGTTTACAACAATCAACAAACAAGTGAGCCTACAATACATTTGCTCGCAACTCTAGCCAAAAAACCAAGTGCCCCAAGGTGCCTGCATGTCATCTATTTATGCTTTTGTTAACAATTACCTACAATGAAAATTACAATTTTATGTAAAATCACAATTAAAAGTTAAACCAAATATGAGCTACACATTGCTAAAAATTTACAATCACAGTGCTGAACAAGGTGAACCTATTTTCAACTTAGTTACGAGTTAATATAACATTTTCTGACTAATTATGTTACAGGTAACAATTACATTTCTAAATTTGTTTATAACAAATCAACTAGTTCCCTAATTTTTAGTGCTAACATATATTGGAGATTCAATTAAGATGCTTTATTTATTTGTTCTATTTAATTTGCTGTAGTAATTTTATACTGATAGATTAACTGGTACATCCTGACCATGTGCTACATTTCTTTCGATTAGTTACAGTATTAATTTCACATTTATATTATGTTTCTCACATAAGAACAATGTTAATCAGCGAAGCATTGTTTTTGAATTATTTGTATACTGAAATAGTGGTTATTTTTGTATGTAATTTGGAAACAGGTCACTTTACAATTGGCAATTAGGACTGGTGTTTATCTGTAATGCACTCCGAGAGGTTCTGACAGGTAGCAATGAGATACAGTAATATTTCAACACCCCTTAAAGACTTTTGCCTAGCCTGATAGATGATACTCTTCTCACAGAAATATTAGTGTGATTGACGTGATACAGTACTAGTTGGACAAAATAACACAAACTTCTTGTATCTCTAAAAAAAAGGTAATGAAACTTGACATACAGATGAATTTTCCAAATAGCTACAAACATATACATGAAGAAAACAAGAATTGGAAATATGAGATTACAAAGAAATTTCCAAACTTTTACAAAATCAATATTTACATCAAATTATCTGAATGAATGTTTTTCCAAAACTGTCACTTCTAGAGCGTCCATTAATTTTCCCTCCCTCAAACACTCAAATACAACTAAGCTAACAAATTACAAATTTGATTGGATTGATTACATTGCACTTTTAAAGTGTCCACATGACATCTTCTAGAATAATATTATCATACAAAAGACAGAAGAATAAAATTTATACTAACAGTTTGCAATACCATAAAATATTTTACAAATCTTGTCAAACATGAATATTCAAAATTATATTTGTATATTTGTATTGTATCAGTGTAGAAACTGTTCATTTATATCCATTCCGGGTTGTTCTCACAAGTATCTGAAATTTTATAAATTGTGAGAAAATAAGTAATACGTCAAAAAATATCCTGAAAGTGGCAAGATACACTTAATCAAGTGAAAATGTAATTGTGCTATAGTTAGCAACCTTGCAGTAAGGAGATTCTGTTAAAAAAAAATCCAGAACCTTGTCACATGGCATCTTATATTTCATTTCATCAAAGTCCTGTCTGTCTATTAAATTTGTCATTTCCTACCCCTCAATACCAAACTAGTCTCCAGATTGGGTCTTGCGAGATGTGAGTAGTGTAAAATAATAGTTTCTTTTTCAATGTGATTTGGTTTGCAATGTGTTGTCACAGTTGTTCAAAACAACTCTCTAGTTTAATTTCACATTAGCATTTCCTTCAATCAAAATGTATAAGAGTTCTACTTCATGCGATTCAAATGATTCATAAGTTCCGTTATGTGTGACTGCACAGTACCATCATCATCATAATTGTCTCAATTAAATGAATCATCAAAACTGTTAATAAATGAGGATTGAATACCACCAACCACCTCAGCAGCATTTCATATCATATAACCTAAACCTATCATCATCATCATCATCATTGTCATCAATCAAATACCCCTATGAAAATGCAAGCCAAAACAAACCATCCTCCATCAATAAACTGTAAACATCAATTCATGTGAATCAGAAACACGAATGAGTCTGGAACCTCAAATTCTTGATACAAATGCAAATCACAACATCACTTACCTTATTTCAAGACAATCCTCAACAATTCATAGCAATTTCAACATCTCTCTCATGTGTCCATGACTGAGTGAAACATGTATATAGTATATCATGGTGATAAGTCCCTTCTTAACAGCATAAATCACTTCAACCCTTTCATAAAGCGTAACCTCTTTCAACATCTCATGCGTTCTTATATATAGTAACACATTAATTCAGTTGTCAATCATATAACGGTATGAGAAGCCAAACAGAGTAATTCCTTCCTTGTGAATAATATATATAAGATAAAAACAGTGAAACGATGTACCATAAAATCATTAAGTATGTATTAATAAGCTTAGTGTATCTTCACATAATTCACCTTTCATTTCTGCATAAGCTGATATACACACAGTATGGTCTGTTGTCTGTAAAGATGTATAACTGTTCCTCACTAGAAAATACATATAGGTTTTTCCCAGCAACATAAGTTCAAATCATAGTCCTCACATATCAGTAATAGTCACAATCTGTAGGATGTAAATGTCAAATTATCAGTACGTCTTATGATGAAGATTACTCAATCAAAACAAAACGTATCTTATACTACAAATTAAATCACATGAAAATATCTTACATAACAAACATAAGCAAACATTGGTACAAAAAAAAATGTGTGTATTGTTGGAAGTTTGTGTGTCTGAAAGGTATCTTGGAATGTGGCATCTGTGTTTTTTGCAAGCCATACGCATAGTACACGAAGATTGTGTACCCCACTGAGGGATTGCAATTATTGCACATAAGGTTTCAACTGAGTGACATTTCTTAAACCAAATAGCTTTTTTGATTTGGGGTGGATAAGTTGGTAGGCATTTGTATGTGGTTTTTCATAAACTTCAAATGGACCAATGTAAATATCGAAAAATTTCTTGATCTCTCTATTGATTGCCCTGGATTTCTCATAACTTTTGGTTAAGACTAGATCACCTACATTGTACTGTGTAAACTTTCTTTTTGAATCATGTTTAAGCTTTCTCTTGGCACAGTGTGTTTCAATATTTTTCTTTACTATTTCCATTCTCTCGTCTGGTGTTAACTCATTACAGACAGGAATATTGATCAATTCATACCAGATGTTTGGTGGGTGTTTGTTAAAATGGACTTCATAAGGTGTAAAGAAGTTATTGTATATTGTGAGGTGTTCAAAACATCTTCAAAATCACATATGTAACTCAGCTAATTTGTATGATCGTTAGAGCAGTAAGTTCTACAAAGCCTGCCTATTTCACGCATATAGCGCTCAGTTGGGTTACAAGATGGAGAACAAACAGAAATAAGGATGTGCCTAATGTCTTCATCTTTCATGAAATCTTTCCAAACGTTAGATGTAAATTGGCTCCCATTGTCTGAAAGAATGGCTTTTGATTTTCCAGTCTGTGTGAAGTAATCATTACAGAAAGTTAAAAATTTTCCTGCTTGTTGTCTTCTTCAGTGGATACAATTTTACTATTTTAGTGAATAAGTCAACAATTACAAAAAAAATATGTATAACCCTCTTTAGTTCTCAGCAACTGGCCAAACAAATAAATTCCTATCAGTTCCAATTTGCCTTTTGGCACAATACTTTGTAAATAACCTTGGTATTGCTGATTTGTGACTTTTCCTCTTTGACACCAATCACATTTTTGTATAACCTGTCTTACTTTTCTAAACATATTATTAAAATAGACATTTTCCTTAAGTTTGTCAGTGCATTTCATGATTCAACAGTGTCCATAGCTCTCATGTGCGTACTTAATTAAAATGTCAACACATTGTATAGGCCAACAAACCTTCCAGATATCAGAGTCAGTGTTATGTCTCCTGAATAAAATACCTTTAAAATTTTGATTGTACATGCCAACCTTTTCATAACCCTTTTTACCAATAAGGCTTTTCACAAATTTCAAATCATCATCTTGGTTCTGGTATCTCCTAAGCTGACTGCAAATGTTAGTAATTTCCTTTTCACCCTTAATCCCTCTCACATACATTATTTTAAACACTTCGTTATCCAACAGTTCTTCTTCCTGACCACCCCCCACAGGTAATCTAGACAAAGCATCAGCAATTACATTCTGATTCCCGTTTATATACTGAATGCTATAGTCAAATTGTTGTACAAATATGGCCCACCTGGTTAATCTACTGTTGAAAAGTTTACAGTTTCAAATATAACATAGAGCTTTGTGATCTGTGAAAACTATGACTTTATGGCCTGCTAGATAGTTCCTACATTTAGTTGAACCCTATAAAATGGCGAGTAGTTCCTTCTCAGTCTCTGTGTA
Organism: Schistocerca gregaria; assembly: GCF_023897955.1. Classification (NCBI taxonomy): domain Eukaryota; kingdom Metazoa; phylum Arthropoda; class Insecta; order Orthoptera; family Acrididae; genus Schistocerca; species Schistocerca gregaria. The sequence goes on from NC_064922.1 coordinate 684,558,896, forward strand.
ATTACGTTCATGTTTCTGCAGACCTCGGCAGGCAAAACTGATTGAAAGATGTTCTATTTTTCCATCAATTTCCTTCTGTTGAAACAAATGTACACCCAATCTGTAATCTGAACTTTCTGTCATTAGGCAAAATGGTAGTGAAAGGTCAGTTCTGTGGAGTAATTGACTGTTATTTAGTTGTTGTTTGATCTCATCAAATGCTGCTTGACACTGATCTGTCCATTCCCATATGGTGTTCTTTTTTAATAGCTCTCTCAAACACAGTACATTTAAAGCTTGGGTGCTGACATACTTACGATAAAAATTACATAGACCATAAAATGTCCTCAGCTGTTTCTTGTTCTTTGGACATGGAAACTGGCAATTGCAGAAATTTTATCACTGTCAAGTAGAATGCCTTCTCTGTTAATTATATGGCCTAAAAACTTCAAGTCTGATACTCCAAATTTGCATTTACTTAATTTAAGGGTCATACCACCTTGCCTGAACTTATTGGCTAATTTGTGCAAAGTATCAAGGTGTTCCTCCCAAGTTTTGCAGGTTATTAATATATCATCCACATAAATAATTAGTTTAGATAGTAGCCCACTTCCAATCACATGATCCAAAGCTCAAATAAACTCAGCTACAGACACATTCAGCAGAAACGGAACAACACAATACTGAAAACATTTACCATTATATATAAAGGCTGTGTGCTGCCTTGAATCCTGTGCTAATGTGATTTGATGAAAACCTGAGGTCAGATCCAGGCTAGAAAAATATTTTGTATCATTGAATTTGTACAAAAGTTACTCCATGGATTCAGGATGATCTGTTTCTCTTTCTATAAACTTATTCATATGACATGAATCCAATACCAGCCTAACACCACCATCCTTTTTTGAAATACAGACCATCAGGTTGTTATATGGACTGTGACTTCTCTCTACTATTCTTCATTTTTGCATTTTATGGAGTTCCCTCTCCACTTCCTTCCTTTTGCAGTTGGGTAACCCATAAGGCTTAATGAGAAAGGGTCCGTGTGGCTTTAACTTCAAATGACATTCATAATCTTTTACCCTACTAGGTTGATCACTAGAAATGTTACAGTTTTCCCAGAGAAAATTTTCTAATTCCTGCTTTTCAGACTCAAGTCATTTGCTTCTTTTACCTTTTCTGATTTGGGGGGGGGGGGGGGGAGGTAACTATCATATTGCTTCTTTTACCTATTCTGATATGGTTAGGGAGTAACTCTCATCAACCAAATTCTAGTTATTGTGATCCCGATTTTCCTCTTCCTCCATGTAATGGCTACACTCTGGATAAATTATTTCCCTAATATGGTTACTACTGTTTGTACTTAAATTTAACTGGATCACTACTTTTCCTTGAATACTGGCCTTTGGTTCAGTGAACAGTAATTTTGAATTTTGTCTATAAAAACTCACCTTTGCTTTAACTATCCAGTCCATCCCTAAAATCATTTACTCATTGAGGTCTGGAATAACTAAACAACCATGTTCAAAATTAATGTTGCCAACATAAAATGTAATTAAAGCTTGTTTATTTATTAAATTACTAAACTTGCCAGTGGAACCTTTCATCCGTGCACCTGTGATGGGAAATTCGGTGTAACTTTTAGTGTCTTTTATCCTGTTCCTCAACTTGGCTGAGATACTACTAATGGGACTGCCAGTGCCAATCAAACAAAGTCCTGACCAATTTTAATGCTTATTTCTATGTAAGGGCTACCTAAGGTAATATTTGGGTCACTATTCACGTTCTCTACCAGCAAATCACTTTCTAATTCAGTTGTATCAATGTTGTTACATACTTCTTCACCACAAGTTTCAATGTCAAAACCAACATAAGATTGAGTGTCATTATGACTGGAATCAAATACACATGAAACAGATATCTTACTTTCACTAGACTTAAAATTATCTTTCATGGGAGGATCTGATTTGATGACTTCACTTTCCTTATTATTTTCTAAACAAACTTTATTTTCACTGATAATAGATTCCAAAATCTTCTCACCTATCAACTTAGCTTGTTCCTTCTTATTAGTAGATTTACTTAAGATTTCTTTTATTCAAATTGGTTCCAGTACATTGTTTGCACTCTTAATATCTTCACATGAACCAACTTCACATTCAGAGTTTCTTTTAGCTGTAACACCATTATCAATAACTTCAACATAAATAATGCCATCTAATTCCTCCTGTGTACATATATCATCAAATACATCATCCTTCACAATGCTGTCTTTACCAAAGTCATCATCAAAATAAACTGTGGGTGATGCCTCTGCATGCACATCTGCCTTAACTACTAAGTGTTCAACACCAGAAGTTACACTACTGAAATCGCTACCTGTTTCATTATCTGTCAGTTGTTATTTCCCCATTTTGGCTACCAATTTCTACTAATATAGGTACCTCATTACCCTTACCTTCATCAGAAAACAAGCTAGTGATACCATACATATCATAAGTTCTATCTACATCAGGTGTTAATGTGTCATCAATTAATGCTAACTCATGTTCATTAAGTTCAAACTGTGGTCCTGCTTGAGTATGTGCATTATTCAATTCACTCAACATGTGATCCCAAAAGTTTTGCTTATAACTAGTATCATCTAAGTAGTAGTCCTATTTACATTACATTTGTGATTGCTTTTATGTTTCCGTCTCTTTAACCTCCTATTTGCCTGGTTTGTGCGATAATTATTCACCTCAAATTGACAGGCTCCCAACGAGGTGGTTACCTGTTTCCCTGGCTGGAATTGCTGATATGTGGCTGGTTACTGTTTCTCTGTTCTTGTTGGTTTTCGTGTCTGTTGTAATTACTGTTTTGCTGACCACGCCAGTTATTATTTCTGTCCATTATATTGTTGAGACCCCCCATTACTATTGTGAGTATTTCTGAAGTTTTGATTGTACTGTTTGTCATCATTCTGCGATTCACGGTCAATTTTGTCTACATAACGTAAGAATTTGTCAACACTGTCATCTGGTCCATGTACAAGTCTCCACTGAAAACGGTGTGGTTGGCACCGTTTCAGTGCGTCAATCTGTATCAGTTCATCCAAAGGTTTGCTCAAACGTGACAATGTCTTTAATTGTTTTTCACAAAATTCTTGCATGCTAATTGCAAGACCTGTGTGATATTTGCTACTGTTAAGAAATTCGCATTTTATTCTTGCCTGTTTGTTTTCCGACCGAAACTTTGCCAAGAATTGGGGTTCAAAATCGGCAAAAGATGTAGTATTTGTATCAATGTTTTGGTTTGCCCATGTAAGAGCTTCACCATCCAAAAAACATTTCGCAAATTTAACTTTAGCAGACTCTGGTATGTTAGGTTGGAAACTGTCTTTGCACTGATGCACAAAGTCAACTGGATGCAATTTCGCATCACCTGTGTAACATTTTAAACTAACATTGTTACAACTATGCACAAATATCTGGTTTGAATCAAAATTGGACATTATATTATTTTGCAGTTTCGAAATTTCAGAGCTGGTTGTTTGCAGTTCTACTGTTACACTTTCTAGTTTCTCATCAATACAAGATATCTGATCAGAAACAACATCAGAATTTAATTTCAGTCTTTCTCCTACCAATTCTTTTTCTGAAACGAAGAGTTCCTGCAACATTTTTATCTCTTCTTTTCGGTTCATTAATTCATTTGAAATGACTACTTCCGTGTTTTTGACATGTTCGTTAACTAATTCAATGCTTTTGTTTGTTTATTTAAATTTGGAGATTGTGAAAGTCCCCAAACAGTCAAATTTGGTTTCTACCCTTTCTATGTCACATGCAACAATTTGTACTTTGTTATTTGTTGCATTGATTTCTTCTCTCAATGATTTCAAATTTTGGTCCAGATTTTCTGTGACATCTTTCATGTTGCTCTATAATTGGTTATTTTGAGTTACCAATTGTTCTAGTTTATTATTCAACAACTGAGATATCTGATCAATTAAATTCGGTTACTGATTTCCTCCCGCAAAACCATGAAAAGGTGAACAACTACTGCTCACGGAATTTGCTTCACTGTTTAAGTGTACATTTGGAGTTGAAGGATGAATTTGAAGGCCTAACCGCGTGGTCATGCCTTTTCGATTTAACTGAGTTTCGCTCACTTTGATCAAAGTGGCTAAACACTATACAAAACACTTTCCTGCCTATCAAGCGAAATTGTCATACACAAACACAGTGAAACAAAAACAGAAAATTGTAGGACACTGTCTGCGACGGAAATAAAAACAATTAAAAGGGGTACTTATCTGATTAATAATATTATGGTTTCTGCCTCTTGTACATGGAATTCTTGCAAGTCATCCTCTGCACAGTCTTCCACTCGATCCCAGCACCTCCACAACATTGAGATGTTTAAATTTTCCCACCTCGGCATTGCAAATGTTTTGAGTTTTTGGGGTTTTGTAAAATTCTTGGATTCATGTCTTGTCGCTGTGCAGCCAGTGAAAAAGATTGTGAAAGCCCCCCAAATAAATTCCAAAGTACAGTGCAGTTTAATACCAATATATTTCCAGGACTCTGGTCTCCAAGCCTGATGAACTGCACCGGTTACATCACATGTACCCAAAGTTGACATCAAATGACACCGAGTTTACAACAATCAACAAACAAGTGAGCCTACAATACATTTGCTCGCAACTCTAGCCAAAAAACAAGTGCCCCAAGGTGCCTGCATGTCCTCTATTTATACTTTTGTTAACAATTGCCTACAATGAAAATTACAATTTCACGAAAAATCACAATTAAAAGTTAAACCAAATATAAGAGCTACACATTGCTAAAAATTTATAATCTCAGTGCTGAACTAAGTGAACCTATTTTCAACTTAGTTACAAGTTAATATAATATTTTCTGACTAATTATGTTACAGGTAACAATTACATTTCTAAATTTGTTTATAACAAATCAACTAGTGCCCGAATTTTAGTGCTAACATATATTGGAGATTCAATTAAGATGCTTTATTTATTTGTTCTATTTAATTTGCTGTAGTAATTTTATACTGATAGATTTACTGGTACATCCTGACCATGTGCTAGATTTCTTTCGATTAGTTACAGTATTAATTTCACATTTATATTATGTTTCTCACATAAGAACAATGTTAATCAGCAAAGCATCATTATCGAATTATATGTATACTGAAATAGTGGTTATTTTTGTGTATAATTTGGAAACAGGTCACTTTACAATTGGCAATTAGGACTGGTGATTATCTTTAATGCACTCCGAGGGGTTCTGATAGCTAGCAATGAGATACAGTAATATTTCAAAAAGGTCTCTGGAACCACACAGTTTGATTTGATGGGTCACAGTTATTTTCAACTTTGAACATTCTGTGCCCTTAATTTAAGCTCTTACTGTACAGTGAATTGTCTTTTGTCTGCCAACAGATGACTTAGTGTATAGCGGAAACTTAAATTATGGACACTGAATGTTCTATATTGAACAGTCATGAATAGCTCCAAATATAGAAGTATTGTTTGCCTGATCATTTCAGAACCACTCAGGTAATGGTTCAATAATGAATAGAGAAGTCCAAAACCAGTCAGCATTAACCCAAAGCCTGTGCAACTGAGACAGAAAAGTAAAAAAAAAAAAAAAATTCTTTACTTTTTGTGTATATACAGTATAGCATGAAGAGTATATTAGTAAATTTATAACTGATAGGGGTACCAAGGGTACAAAATTTAGCACCAAAAGCTGCCAGCTCTGGCAGCAACAATGGCTGTATCCCAACTGGGCATCAAGTTGAGTTCAGTTTGTATGACAGATATGGGTCCTTTATTCTACGCTCCTTCATCTCTATACCAGAACTCATCAGTTGTAGTCACTAGAATGCTTTCAGTAGCTGAGACATCTGCAGCACGTGCTGGCCAGAGCAAGGGTGTAGTGCCTTGAGAATTTCGGTGTAAATTCTAGACACACTCGGTTTTCCAACATATCGAACACTGATATTTTGAGTACAAGGGTGAGAGAGTGGATATGTGTCTACCTTGCCACCAGTTTCTGTGTAGGATGGACATGTATCGGGAGAATGCGGCAATAGTGAAGGTCAATCGCCATGGGCAAGTGGTTGCCTCACTCGTCACAGAAGTTACAAGCCCAACACTAGGAGCAAGCGTGCCTTACTCTGTGATGGTGCTACATCAGTCATTATTCATTAAATAACAAGTTACAAGCAGCAGGTATTTTCTGTGATATGTCAAAGGCATTCAATTGTGTAAACCACAACATCCTTTTAAATAAATTAGAATTCTATGGTGTCACGGGCAGCAAAATGGTTCAAGTCATACCTCACTAACAGGAAACAAAGGGTGTCAGTGCAAGGGACTAGTGAATTAAGTCATCAGTCATCATCAGAATGGCAAGAAATTACATGTGGTGTCCCACAAGGATCCATCTTAGGGCCATTGCTTTTTCTTGTGTACATTAATGATCTCTCATCAGTTACACTGCCAGAAGCAGAGTTCATTTTGTTTGCAGATGACACAAGTATTGCAATAAATAGTATGTCGGGTGTAGTTCTAGAAAGATCTGCTAATGATATTTTCATGGATATTAATAAATGGTTTAAAGCCAACTCACTGACATTAAACTTTGAAAAGACTCACTATATGCAATTCAGAACCTGTAAGAGCTTTCCACCCAGCATATGCATAAAGTATGAAGAAGAGCAGATAGAAGAGGTTGACAGTCTTAAATTCCTGGGATTACAACTTGATAATAAATTCAGTTGGGAGAAGCACACCACAGAAATGCAGAAACGCCTTAACAAATCTGTATTTGCGATTCGAGTGTTAGCAGACATAGGCGACATAAAAGTGAAAAAGCTTGCATACTTTGCCTACTTTCATTCCATAATGTCATATGGTATAATATTTTGGGGTAACTCTTCAAGTCAAACAAAAGCGTGTAATACGTATTATTTGTGGAGTAAAGTCACGGACGTCCTGTAGAAACCTCTTCAAAGAATTGGGTATACTAACTACTGCCTCTCAGTATATTTACTCCTTAATGAAATTTGTCCTAAATAATATAACTCTTTTTCCAACAAACAGCTCAGTTCATACATACAATACCAGCTACAAAAATGATCTGCACAAGGACTTAAAAGCACTTACTTTAGTTCAAAAAGGGGTCCACTACTCAGGAACACTCATCTTCAATAATTTACCAGCAAACATAAAAAATTTAGTTACAAATAGAGATCAGTTTAAAAGGAGCCTGAAAGACTTACTAGTGGCCAACTCCTTCTACTCCATTGACGAATTTTTTAATAGAAACAAATGATGTGTTGTATATATTTATACTATTAGTATTGTTATTTCAGCTTAAAAAAAATAAAAATTAATAATAAAAAAAAGGTGACATTTTCCACATCCACGAGGATCTCCTCAACAAGGATCTATGGATCGAAAAACTAACCTAATCTAATCTAATTGTGAACAGTTGAACTGTGTAAAAGAAAAGAAAAGAAAATACACTTACTTTTACGTACTTACTGACTCTCTGGAGTTTCGGATCGTAGACTTGTGAGAGCCTTGAGAGTTTTGGAACTGTATTAATTGTAAAAGTACTTAACAGTTTCTAATGGCCGCGAGTCATTGGGCTTATGAAATATGATTTATTTATGTGGGAACTGTTATGTGGTGTTCTGTTTACGGAAGTAAAAAGTTGTTGGATTGATTTAAAAGTATCTTGAGTGTATGCAAACATTTTAAGGGTAGACAAAATTCCTCCAAACATCATCATATCTTCTGAGAAGAAGTTGGGCAGATCCTCGCAGCTGACTATCCTGAAAAAATGATCAGTAAAGCACCTCCAAGTAAGTCCAGTGATGAAATGGATGTGTGAGTCTTGCACTAGTAGCCGGAAACTGCCACAACGTGGCGATTGATGTGATCAGGACTTGAAAAGGAGATATTGAGAATTGCCATAGCAACCAGTTGTAACAAGACTGAGAAACTGTTTCTAGTAATTACATGGTGTCCAATAAACCAAAGGAAGAAAGTTGTGAATGCAACACAATATAAGATGGAAAAAAGTAGTAACATCAAGAGAACAGAGAGAAGATCTCAACTTTTTTTTGACTAAGGAATTTTTGCTGTGGTGAGGAACTATTTCTCACCCACACACTTTGTGCCTACATTGATGCAGTAACCAGCCACTGACATTGACATTGATGCAGTAACCCACCACCATTGCTGACTGCAATGGCTGCCATTCACCGTTGCTGACTTTGAGTCCACTCGCCAACGCTGATGCAGCAACCAACATTTGATGCTGATGCTTTTTACCAATGATGATTCTACACCTGATCATTGACACAGCCTAAAACTTTACTCTGGGTGAGAGAAAACTATAACTTTTTGGTAAAGTTGAGGGGACAATTGCATGATAAACTGTTATTATACTTATGGTATTCAGTGGTGAATTTTCTTTAGTTGATCACTAGGTCCAAGATACAAAAAGTTATGGATCAAAAAGAGCAACCAACTTCAGAGCCAGCCATGGCAATGACTCTAACAAAGGAAATACCAGACTGAACTGAGGTATCAAATTTAATTAAAGCTCTAAGCCTTACATTAGATAACCAGAGACAAGAACAGAGAGTAGCTTCAGCTTCTTTAAGACAAGAAATAAACGCTCAAAATGCTTCATTGAAAGAATAACTGAATGCAACTTTAAGTGAAAAGTTAGAAGCACAGAGTGGAACTTCATCTGCTCAAATTGCCTCTTTGAGAAATGAAATAATTACAACTTTAAGTGAAAAGTTAGAAGCACAGGGTGAAGCTTAAGATTCTAAACTTTATATATTAAATGATAAAGTGGAAAATTATGATCAGATTTAAGGAATGAATTAAGTAATTCTTTAACTGTCCAAATGAATCAAATGTTTACAGAGTTTAGCCACAAGCAGGTTGATCAATTTCAGAAGTTGACACAGAAATCAGAACTTGATATTGAAGATAAGTGTAGCAATATAGAGTCTGAGGGTCATTTCACCTTAAATGATAGTGTAGAAAGACAAAATAAGCTGATCCCTATTATCCAACCACAAATTGCAGGTGTCAACACTTGAGTTGATGATGTGGAGGGAAATTTTAAAGAAAAGCTAACAACCTCAGACATCATAACTATAAGCAGTCTGTAGGATCAGGTAGAGGAAATAATTGACCAAAAAGTTGCTGACAATGTTCCAGCTCGTTTAACTTTAGAACTTAATGAAACTAAGAGAAGCATGGATGATTTGTAGAAAGAATTCAAACTTGTCCATGACATGGTAGAAAACACAATAGCTTTACCTGATATCGTGTTATGTAGTAAAGTGGTGATTGTTTTGTTGTCGGTAGACTTTCACACAAAATTTAATGAAAAGTACCGGTTTACATTTGCTCAAGAGAGGTTAATATCAGATCCATGGGATCCAGGTGGAGTCATATCTGTTCTCCAGGGACATTAACATTCTGTGTTATTGGGCAGAGTGACAACTGCCGGTTCCTGAGTTGTTTTCAGTGTTACTTCCACATTAGTTTTCCTACACCAAATTCCCTTCGAATCTTCAACTATTCTGTAATCTATTCATAACCTCAGAAACTATCCTATCATATTAATATTTAAGTTACCAAATATGACTACAAGATTGTGACTAATTTAAGAGAATTGCAAACAAACAGTGACCTCTAAACACAAAATGGAATGAACAGAATAACATCCTGGTAGAAGGTATAATATGATAGTACTATGTAAACAGAGTGACTTTAACATGGAATGAAAAGAATAGAGTATTATATTTAAGAATAATACAATGTGAAGTGACTGATGAATTAACTATTCGATTATAGTATATAATTTTCTATTTAGTATAGAATATTTTATATCTTTTACTAGATGTGATGTAGACGGGGAGGGTTTATATTGATTTTGAAAGGGGTTGGTAGTGTAGGTACAAACATGATTAACACAACACACACACCACTCCTTTCAAACAACCATCGCAGACAAGTGTAACTGATACTTCACCATTTGCCATTCCATAGGAGTTGCTAAGATCTTTCTTCAGGGACTTCAAAGGTGAAGGTGAGAATGTTCGTTCTGCAGGAGATGTTTAACAACATACCTCCTCCGGCTTCTCACTCAAGTACCGGTGCAGTAGGGATGCTGGGAAAGGGGGGGGGTGGGGTGGGAAGTGTTTCCTGTCTTTGAGGTTATCTTCTTTCACTTCTTTGATCTTAGGAACAGTTTTTACTTTTTCCTTTCTTACTTCTCTATTGAGCATCAGTCTATCTGTCCCCCTTTTCATATATGTATACTTCTATCACTTAAATCCTTCTCATTCTCTGTGGTTTTCTATAACCTTCAACTTATTTTACATAAGGTGCTGAAGAATGAGCATACACGAACACACATCTACATACACACAAATATATACTTAAGCACAAACAAAAGGATTATGAATTAGGAACCTGAAGTGATGCCAGAACTACAAAGGGATGTAGGGGAATATAGGTATATGTACATCTGAATCGATGCACATATTACAGTGTTGATATGTGACAGATCTGCATCATTATTTTGTCACTCTAAAATATACCTTTACATGTGTCTTGCTAATCCTTGGAGAAAATTTGGTAAATACAGGTAGATATAGTACCTACTATGAGTGTGCATATCTGTTTATATATTAAAAGTGAGGGGTGAAAGAGAACTCTAGGGATAAGATGATATATTAGAAAGTGGAATATGAGTGTAAAGTAGATCTGTAATTTTACCAGAGAGTATTTAGTAATAATATACATAAAGTTGTATGGTAGGGCAATGAACGAGGATGAAAAGGGCAGATAAGCAGACCCAAGAGAGGCTGACCTATACTGTGTGGACAGGGGCACCAAGAAGGGGATCGACCTGTACTATAGATTAGGAAATTAATAGGGGTGTACCTACCAAAATGGAAGGAGAAAGGGTACTCCTAGGATCAACCATTGTAAGATATAGGTACTGTTCCTAAAGGGAAAAAGAGCAGTATCATGACAGAAGTCACGTATTTAAAGAGGTGGGTCTGTTAAGTTTGAATTCTAAGCATAAAGAGACTCATTAAGTTCAGGTTTACAAATGTCCACAAAGGACATTTTATTCTACTCAGAGTTCCTCCAGAGTACAATAAGTAATTATTAAGTACATAATTAGGAAAAGTAGTATGGGAAGTAAGAACAAAGCAGCAGAATATTCATGAGTTATGTGCACTTGGAATTTACAATTGGAAGAGGAACAGAAAACAGATAACTCCAACTTGGATTGAAAGGTTCACAGTTTTTATTTGGGGTAAAATAGGCATGGTACTGTTAAAATATAAGGAATTATTATCTTGTGTAATTGTACATAATGAATATGTATAAAATATCAAGTGTTCGAGCTAAGGGGAGGGATATGTAGTGCCTCAAGAATTCCGGTGTAAATTATAGAGACACTTGGCTTTCCACTGTATCAAACACCCAATATTTTAAGTATGAGGGTGAGAGAGTTGATATGTGTCTACCTCGCCACCGGTTTCTGTGTGTGCAGGATGAATGTGTGTCAGGAGAATAAGGTAATAGTGACGGTCAATCGGCATGGGCAAGTGGTTGCCGTGGTCATCACAGAAGTTACATGCCCAGCACTAGGAGCAAGTGCGCCTTACTCTGTGATGGTGCTACGTCAGTCATTATTGTGAACAGTTGAATTGTGTAAAAGAAAAGAAAAGACACTTACTTTTACATGCTTGCTAATTTACTGACTCTCTAGAGTTGCAGATGGTGGATTTGTGAGAACCTTGAGAGATTTTTGGAGCTATATTTATTGTAAAAGTACTTAACAGTGTCTGATGGACCATGAGTCATAGGGCTTACAAAATATGATTCATTTACATGAAAACTGTGGTGTTCTGTTTGTGGAAGTGAAATATAGTTGTATTGATTTAAAAGTACCTTAAGTGTAAGCAATCATTTTAAGTGTAGAGAAATTTCTCCCAAACAGCATCATATCTTCGGAGAAGAAGTTGGGCAGATCATCACAGGTGACTATCCTGAAAAGAAGATCAGCAAAGCACCTCCAGGTAAGTCCACATCACATTGCTTCCTCTAGTTGCTGGAAACTGCCAGAAGGGTTGAACACCATCTATATCAGGGTACGCCAGGACTGCACAGGCAACATACAGTCTGGCTTTATTTTGTTGAAAGACAGTGTCACAAAGACCTCAAAGACAGGATGCTGCCACAAGCCTTAACACATAATAAATGAAACAACTGCAGTCTAAACAACCAGCTATGAAAACCAGAGGTGTTTGATTGTACTGTGTATCCAATGGAACCCCATACCATCGCACTAAGTTCTGCTTATATTTACTGTAGATGTCGTATGGTATCATATTTGGGTGTAACTCCAGAAACCGTGAGAAAGGCTTTAGAGTACAAAAGCATGTAATAACTCATGGAAATTGCTATACTAACTACTGCATCTCAGTATATTTCTTGCTTAATGAAGTTCGTTACAAGCGATATGTCTCTTTCTCCAACGAAGAGCTCAGTATACAATATCAGTAGCAGGAATAGAAAAAACTCTATTTAAAGAGTGAAACCACTTACCTTAGCCCAAAAAGAAGTCCAGTATTTGATTCCTGCCAACTTAAGTGCTGTATTAGTACTGGCTGTTTCAAAGCATTGTGCATTGTTGTTGTATTGTGTGAGTCAATTGAGATGTACATAATGTAACAAATGCATTTAACCATGAAATCTATATAATCCACTTTCCTGAGTCCTTGTTACTTCTGTGTGTTATTTAAACCATAACTGCTGATCAGTATGAGGCAAGCACATCCACAGTTTGCCAGTACTGATTGAGAAACAAGTAAATATTCCCCCTCTCATGACCCCCACTAGACACAGTCTGTGTCATTCTTTCTCTGCTCCACACATCCCATTGAGCCAGACAGTCTTGTTTTTATTTAGAAGCATGAACAAAAAAAGATTATATGTCAAAAGCAGTACTGACTGTTATACAAGGTCTGTTCAAAAAATTCCAGAACTTTGTCCACAAATCTTTTCCACACTTACCTTTTACTTACTGTGCATGGTCTCCTTCAAAATACTCTCCTCCACAATTGATACACCGCTTCCAACACCATTTCCACTTCCAAAAGTAGTCTTGGTATGCCTCTTGCTCGATGGGGTGAAGTGCCATCAGCAAATTTTCTTTTGTCTCATCTATCATTGCAAACCTTCACCCTTTCACTGCAGTTTTCAACACTGCAGACAAAAAAATTCCACAGGGGCCAGAGCTGGAGAGTACCAAGAATGAGAAAGCACAGTGATGTCATTTTTGTGCAACAGCCATGCAACAACAGGGATGAATGTGTGTGTGCGTTATCGTGTTGCATGAGTCATGAATTGTCTCGCCACATTTCAGTCCATTTCCTTCTCACATTTTTTTTTGCAGGCATCAAAGATTATCCTTATAATACCATTGACCAACAGTTTGTCCCTGTGGCATGAATTCTTGATGAAATAATCCTTCAAAGTCAAAAAAAACTATCAACATGAGTTTGAAATTTGACGTGACCTGATGAGCGTTTTTGGTCTTCGAGAACCTTTCCCACCAATTGTGAAGATTGAACCTTAGACGTCTCACCACCAGTTATGATTCTCTTAAGGAACATCTCATCCTCATCTGTACAGTGCAAAAGCTCTTCACAGACTGCAGGGTGAAGTTCTTTCTGGTCTTGATACACAAGCCATTGGCAGCAACATGATGCATCCCAAGATGCTGCATCAGGATTTCATGACACGATCCAACTGAAACATCACATTCTTCTGCAATCTCACAGACAAGTCAGTCTTCAATTGGCCTGCACATTTTTGTTGATGTTCCTTACAGGAGCATCATAGTTAGACATGAGCATCATGATCAGACATCCAATAGTGTCCAGAATGAGGGTCATCTTTACGTCTGTCCAGCCACTTTTAAACGATGTAAACCATTTGTAACAGTGAGTACAGCTTAAGCATTCATCACTGTAGGCTTCCTGCAACATTTAGTGTGTCTCTGTAAATGTTTTCTTATGTTTCACACAAAATTTAAGCAGATGAATTGCTCCTCTAATCTGCCATCTCATAATTTGTAAACTGTGTGAGGCAATGTTTTATTCAGTACAACACTGAACAATAACTAATTGACACACAACAATGAAACTTCTGACAGTTACACATTAAACATAGTTATGTGCAGATATGCCAACCACATTTCACTCCAACACATCATTGGTGCAAAAATACGAATGTTGTGGATTTTTTGAACAGATCTCGTATGACTACTTTTCAAGATCTTTTGGTCAGGGAATATTAGCTATAGATAGTACTTTGTGGGATTAATATTTATAACAGTGATCACTCAAATAATAAGTGGGACAAACAGATGGTCAATAACAGAGCCAGGAAGATTAAAAAAAATCTGCTGTAATACAGGAGATCCCAAGAGATACAGCAGAGTTGGCCCCTTCAGTCAGCATCGCCCTCTCTGCTGCCATGTAAATGAAAGCTGCAACACTGATCACTGTGCTGAGAGTGTTGCACTGGATACTTGTCTTGCTACATACAAAGACATTTCTATTGCGATGCTGTATACAGAACAAAGTCTCATCTGAAAAACTTGTGTGGTTCTACTTCTATGTTCAGTTTTGACACTAGACGCACCACTGTCATCACACCTTTCTGAGATGTCATACCAATGGAAGCTGCAACAACTATCACCTGCTGACACAGTGCTGACCCCAGTGTTCCATATGTTGTCAGACCGTTTGTATGGATACTTGTTTTGGTGTTAATTAGCTCATTTCCTAACTCAAAGCAAGTAACATGTTTGTGGGGATCAGCATGGTTGTTCAATCAAATATGTCTGTCTTCTCAGGTGCTAGTCATGTGGGGCCATTGAGATTCTGTTTCATGTTGAGTATGGTCCTGCTGAACTCATTAATTCCATATTCACGTGATAGTCATGATCTCCAATCCAATGTTAAAAGCAAGATCACAGAACAATAAATTGTGATCATAATAGACCACCATCCCTTCTGCTTAAATTTTGTGTGAAACATAAGAAAACATTTACAGAGACACACTAAATGTTGCAGGAAGCCTACAGCGATGAATGCTTAAGCTGTACTCACTGTTACAAATGGTTTACATGGTTTAAAAGTGGCTGGACAGATGTTAAAGATGACCCCCATTCTGGACACTATTGGATGTCTGACCATGATGCTCATGTCTAACTATGATGCTCCTGTAAGGAACAACAACAAAAATGTGCAGGCCAATTGCTGAAAGATGATTATCCTTCTTCCAAGGGACATAACATGACCTTCCCACAATAAACATCAATCAAATGAAATTTCTGAATGAGCAAACCACTACATAATTTTTCCTTATATACAGAATGTTGCTCTGCTCCAACCTATTTTGCATGGTTTTGCTGAAATGTTAACCATTTACAAATTCAAGTATGCAGTACACTTCATGACATTTTTATATTTATTGCATTTTGTCTTTTTAGGGCTGTAGTGATATACCTGGCAATCATCCACATGGCCAAGGAGATCATATAGATTAGCCTGACTAACTTCAGATTTTTGAATGGGTGTGAGTAGTTCAACATGACAGACACATTGAATGAACAAGAATTGAGTCTGGCAGATGACAGGCAAAATCCTGCACGCTCAGGCCATCAGCTTTGCTGAGTACTTGCTAAAGCTGGTGAATTTTGTGAGCAGAAATGATGCACCAAGACAGCACCTCGAGGGCAGATGGCAGAATCCACTGGAAGCAGGTATGCAAGTCAAAAAATGGTAGTGATTAAGTAGTGGAAAATTCAGTGAGCATTAGGAATCAGAGTTGGATAATGGTTACCTTCCTGAACACAGCACTATTGTAGAATATGCCAAATACTATTAGAGAGACATTCTAAACATGGGTTACTGATATGCTGCATAATAAACAAGTATGCAGGCTTAGAGAATATGCAGAACTAAAATTGCTGTTGATAATGGTTTCTTGATATGGCAGTTTTATGACAAGTTACCTGTAATGAAAGATTGGAAAGTGCACCAGCATTTGTAAAATTAGTAGCACATAAGTACTTATCACATTTTAACAATCAACATATTGCTGTACACCTGATAGGAAAACCAATCAATTCAGCTACTCAGAATTGCAGTACAATATACTACACTGGTGCAAAAGTGTGAAGTACTATAGTCCCATGATTAATTAGTTTGTAAAGAAGTAGCAGCAAGAAATATATTGACACGCAACAGTATCTCGACCTAGAGGTACTATATTATCATAATACACATTCAAAAGATGTAATATATTCATATTTATTTTAAAAAACTGACAAATTATAAGATTAAAATAAAATATGTAAATTGTGAGAGAATAGTGAGAGATATCACTAACCAGATTCCTAAGGCATAAAGAATGCTCTGAATGGTCAAGTAGAAAGATGAGTCTATTTCTTATGAAAAAGACATACAAAGATATCAAATGATTTACATACATTTCTTTTATATAATCAATTTGTACAATTATGAATACTGTAGCAGTAAAAACATCAATCTTATGCAGAATCCACTAATCAGTATTATTCTTACTGTTTGATAGTAGATGTGCAATGCCACTTATAACTTACATAAAATGCTTTCTGCATATAATTTCTATTGCACTGCTAAGAGCAAAGGTAGATGCTGTAGAGTTGCTTTTCTTAAAACATGTCACAGGAAATCCAATATGGTTTTAGGAAAGCATATTCAACAGCAACTGTAGTATGTAACATAGTATAGACTAGTGTAAATCTGATATAAAATGGAAACTTATCATATCAAAAGGGTAGCCAAAAATCTCTTGCAATCATACATACAAAACAGATATCAGATCATGCACAAAATGAGCTCCACTCCAGCTATAGTAAAGAGTGATGTAGCCCAAGAGATCGTTCCGGGGTCTATATTGTCATATTATACATCAATTATAGGCTCACGAAACACAATGTCATGGTACTTAACTACATAAGTGACACAAAAATTCTTAACTGGGAGCACAACACGAATGATCTAGCTACGAACGGCGCCGGCTGCATGTCACGGCACGGCAGTCAAATAAGAGATACTGAGTAGTTATCATGTAACCATCTATTGTTCTAAGTGAGAGTGTTTGAATATCCACACAATTATTGGTGATTTAAGGTTATAACACTTTTTGGCGATGAGGATGGGATATTTTTACTGCATTGGGGATTTGTGTGTTCGTGATGGGGCAGACATGGAACAGCTTATGCAAGCGCTCATTGAACAACAAACACAGCTGACGGCTGCTATTCAGGCACAACAAACACAGCTGACGGCTCAACAAATGCAGCTGATGGCTGCGATTCATGGGTTGTCGACATCGCTTACTCATCGTCTGTCTTCCTCCATTCCCTCCTTACGACGACGCTGCTGAAGACTGGGAGGATTATGAGAAGCGTTTGCAGCAACACTTCTTGGCTTTTGGGTTTGTCGACGCTCCTATGTGTAAGTCGTTATTTTTATCTTGAATTTCCCCACGGATCTATCAGCTGCTATATCAGTTAGCCCCTCTGTGGAAACCTGTCTCTCTGTCCTTCCAAGAAATGTGTGAATTATTGTGTAACTATTACCGAAAAAACACCCACGTTGTTGCCACCCGCATGGCATTCTACCGATGTCGCAAAACAGTCCCATCTATCTTACCGGGCTTGGGCAGCGGAACTACACGGTCTGCGTAGGAAATATCAGTTTGTCATGGACACTCATCATGAGTCTTATGCTGATTCAATGGTTAGGGGTGCTATTCTACAGCTTGCTCCTGATAATGAAGTTTGGCAACGTGCTGTCGTTGTCGGAAGTTCTAAGCATTGCTCAATCCTTTGAAGTATCTCACACTGCTGGCGCTCAAATAGAAATGGGGTGTGATGTAGGTGCTGTACAGTCAACTTTCGGCAAGGACAATTTGCCTCTTTCACAGGAGAATGAAGATGTGGCTCGCAGTGAAAACAGCAACCACAGAAGCAGGTTCGTTCCGCACTTCCTTCTTGTCCACATTGTTTTGTACAGCATGACAGGGCCGCGTGTCCAAAATGTTGGGCCATGTGTAATTCCTGTAGTAAAAAAGGCCACATTGCTTCTTTGTGTCACACCCCTAAAGTTCCTGTCACGAGGACGAGGCATCGGACATGGATGTCAACTGTGTGCTCTCTCAAACAAATAAGTTGTTTGTTACTGTTCGTGTTCTGGATAAAGACATTCGCATGCAAGTGGACACTGGCTCTGCAGTAACTCTCATTAATTCTCGCACGTATTTGGAGTTGGGCTCCCCTCCCTTGTATCCAGATACGCGAAATCTGAGAATTTATAATAAACTGAAAATTTCTATCATTGGCCAGTTTGATGCTTCCACTGCCTACAAGTCTGTTGTACGGCCCCTCACGTTTTATGCGGTGGATCATGCGGGCACTGAAAACCTGTTCGGTTATGATGCTTTCCAGTTGTCCGGGTTCTCCATTGATGATGATGTGCACCTCATATCTGAGGATATTCCATATCAACAGCTGGATGGATTATGTTCTGAATTTTTCTCCGTGTTCTCTGCTGGTCTGGGTTGAGCCAAGGATTTTGAAGCCCACATTACTCTTAAACCTACAGCTCGCCCTAAGTTTTTCTGGGCACGCCCTATCCCGGTGGCGTTGCGTGCACCTGTCAAGGCTGAGATAGATAGGTTAACAGCTTCAGGGATTCTCCTTCCTGTTACCTCCAGCAAATGGGCATCGTGAATCGTGGTGGTTTCTAAACCAAATGGGAGACTGCAATTGTGTGGTGACTTTAAAGCCACTGTCAACGTTCAGAGCCTCATTGACACTTATGCTCTTCCCCGTCCTAAGGAGTTATTTACCAAGCTCGCTGGGGGCCAGTTGTTTTCCAAACTTGACTTATCGGAGGTGTACCATCAGTTGCCTTTGGATGCTTCTTCGAAGGAATTTCTCGTCATCAACACTCCTTGTGGGTTGTATCAGTACCAGCGGTTACCATTTGGCATTGCTAGTGTGCCGGCCATTTTTCATCGGTTTTTGGAACAGCTCACGGCTTCCGTTCCTTAGTGATTTTTCCACAGATGACACTCTGCTGCAATTTCTGAGTTCTTATCGCTTCACGCCTCTGGGTGATCACAGCCCTGCCGAACTCTTGCATGGCTGCTAACTGCGCACTCTACTGCACCTGCTTCACCCTGTCAGCCCTTGTGCTGTGTCCCCTAGTGCGGGAAAATACTCAGTGGATGCCAATGTGTGGGCATGAGGGTATGGATCTCATCCTAAATGGATTCCAGGGGTGGTCAAGGCTCTTCGCGGCCGCCGGCTTTGTGAAATACGTACGGACGACAGCATGGTTGTTCCCCATTACAACCAGATGCGCCCACGAGTGGTGGCCACGCCAGTGCCACCGCCCCTTCCTTCGCCTCCACCAGCCCGAGAAACCAGTCCTGTCGCTGCTGCCGATGTACCATACATGTTGATGCAGCCGACGTCGCCACCACTTCCGAGTACGCCGGAACCAGACCCAGTCACGACGCCGCCTTCTCCGGGACCCATCTTGCTGGCGCACACCCCCAGGTCCACGACACCTATGGATGCTGCTCTGGAGTTTTCACCCATCATCTCGTCCAGGAGGCACGTTCCACGCATGAGCTTCCATCCTGGACATTTCGGACCATACTCTCATGTCTCTCCGCAGGATCTTCTTGGGGCCTCACAAGGGGCCATGGATGTCTCCGCACTGTCCATGTCTCCAAGGAAGTGAGTGTTTCTTTTTTCAAGGGGGGAAAAGTGTTGTGACAGTGCCATGACATTTAACAGTGCCACCATGACAGTACATGCAAACAGCGATAGAGCCGCTCCGCAATTCGGCTGAGCGCGTGAGCGCCACCTAGCTATGAACAGCGCCAGCCGCATGTCACAGCACGGCAGTCGAATAAGAGATACTGAGTTGTTATCATGTAACCAGGTATTGTTCTAACTGAGAATGTTTAAATATCCATGCAATTATTGGTGATTAAAGATTATAATATAATATATTGCATGAAATCTGAGAAAGTTTGCAATGAAAAATAGGGGTTACTCTGATTTTGCATTTGATGCATATTGAATAGTATTTTACTGCAGATGAGATTTAGCTAATATATCGATTTTTTTTCTTTAGACTAGGATGGATGTCTCTATCTGTCACCAATGGCTGATGTAGGGCACTCATTTGTGATAACATGTTACTGCAACAAAGTCAGCCTGAAATGTCCAAAACATTCCTCATTTTCGTAAATAGTTTGAAAAATTGAAATGAGATTTTATCAAATTATAGCAATAGAGTGTTTTGTCATATGGTTATTATGAAAAACTTCATTATCTGCAATGTTATTCCACTAATTACAGACTTTTTTGGCAAAAGATGGTAATTTTTAATGGCCATCAATAGTTGATGAAATTAGAAATACTATGGGTTTTGGAACAGTGTAAGTGAAAACACATTTATTTTCATACTAAGAATGTGCTTTTTCATAAACTAATGGCCTTACTTTTCCTCAATACTTCACTCAAAAAGCTTAGTAAACCATTGTTTCAGGATTCTCTTGCAATTGCATCTGCACATGTTAGTTAGGAGACTCTGTGTAAACTCTGCTGTGTTTTGGCAAAAGAAGCACATACAATGAAGGCTTTCATGAGCGGATGTTTCAGCTGCCAAAATTTTTTCCAGGCTTTATGGCCATGGTCCATGGAACTCTTTTATCCCTGACATTTTGTCTAACATAGCTTTGGACAAAACGTCATGGATAGAAGAGTTCCATGGATCATGGCCATACAACCTGGAATAATTCTTGGCAGCTGAAAAGAAGCATATTTTTAACATGGCAATAAGAGATATGTGTAGGTTTTACTCAAAATTCATCACACATGACACATCTCTGAAAGTAACAAATGTTTAAGAAGCACAGCTGCTTCGCTTGTATTTTCAGTGGGCTTTTTTTTAGATACTTTCAAAAGCAGAGGCGCCAGATCTTTTTGAATCATCAATATGTAAGTACAGGCATGGAGGGGGTCCACTTAACATTTACAAAAAATTTGAGTTCAGGCTGCAGTTTAGAGCAACACTTCCCTTCCAGTATCTGACATTTACCCTACAGTGTTTGTCCATATCCCCACCACTACCACTCTCCCCATTCATGCCCCGCTGACAGCACATCTATCAGCCAAGTTATTCCATGCAGATTGTAACAACAGATAAGTATCACGTGGCGGTTTGGGCAGCAACTCAGTCATGTTCACTAGCATCATCAATGTTTAAAAGTTGGTTTTCTGCATATAAACCTTTTGTAGTTAAGCTCAATGCAATTTAGTAAAAGTCAAAGCTATTTTGAGCAGAGGTTTTCTGAACAATGAAGTGACTTTGATGATAAGAATGGGACTATGGAACTTCATAAATTAATGAAACCTTAGTAATTTATAGAACTGATTGTTGGTGTTTTATCACATAACTGCTTGCAATAAGTTGATGCTCTCTGGTGTTGAGTAATCACAGTGATTCACATTCAGCAAACAAACTCAGTTTAAAACTTATGCCAAATCAAGTGATTTACACGGGTCCAAATATGTAATATAGTATATAAACTTTTCAGCTAGCTGCTGCTAACTGTAGGAACAGTGAGTGTGTGTGTGTGTGTGTGTGTGTGTGTGTGTGTGTGTGTGTGTGTGTGTGTGTACTCCCCAACAAAACAAAAGAATTGACCTGTCCTTTCATCAATCTGCAGATTCTGGTGAATTGGTAATTTTGGAAGCGTGGTAGAGGTGTAGGCCAGCAGTTGCAGGAAGTTTTGGGGAGTGAGTACCAGGTCACCAGCATTGTGAAGCCTAATGTAGGATTGGCTCAGGTGACTGTTAACATAGGGGGATTATGTAGGGATTTTACTAAAGAGGATCAGGTAGTTATTGTGGGTGGGGCTGGTAATAGTATTGATAGGGATGGGGAGTATGACATAGATGGTGACATGGAAAAGATAGCCACTCAGACTGGCAACATGAATGTGCATTTCGTGGAACTGTTTCAGCATCATGATCGACCTCATCTCAGTACAGCCGTCAGGCATAATAACATGAGACTTGGGGGTGCGCTGATGACAGAAGGCATGAGTCACATTTCAATGGTGTTGGTGGATTATATCAGCAGGACGGATTTCACTAGAGATGGCCTGCACCTCAACAGGTATGGAAAGGGGAGGTTGGCAAAGCTTATAGGTGACAGCATAGGTTGGGGTGATGGGTTCACTCATGGAAAAATTGCGGTAGTTGTGGGTGTTAGAGCTGTACCTTTTTTAGATTGAAGTCAGCTGATAGGTATTCCTGCTTAAGGTAAGTCTCTCTAACAAAGAAACCACTTTTGACAAAGCTTAGGTATCCGATTAATGAGAGAATTAGTATATTTCATCAAAATATACTGGGTATTAGAGATAAAGTCAGAGAACTGCTTATAGATGTTGACTCTGAAATTATTGGTATATCTGAACACTTCTTAAATAAGGAGATAATTCAGAGGCTTCCTTTACCAGGATACAGGTTGGCTGGCAGTTTTTCTAGGAGCTCTTTGTGGTGTGGGGGAGTAGCCATGTATGTGAAAATCGGTATCCCATTTGAGTCAATTGATGTTTCAAAGTACTGCACTGAAAAGGTGTTTGAATGTTGTGCAGGTGTGGTTAAATTTAGTGGAGCTAAACTTCTAACTGTTTTTATTTATAGATCCCCAGACTCCGATTTCAGAACATTTTTGCTAAAGCTAGAGGAGGTTCTTGGTTCATTTTATAAGAAATACAAAAAGTTAGTTATATGTGGTGACTTCAATATTAATTGTATAAGTGATTGTGCAAGGAAAAGGATGCTGGTAGAACTCCTTAATTCATATAATCTTATACAAACCGTATTCTTTCCAACGAAAGTGCAAGGGAGCAGTAGAACAACCATAGACAACGTTTTTGTTCATTCCTCATTACTAGAAGGGCATTCTGTTAGCAAAAGGGTGAATGGCCTTTCAGATCATGACGCACAAATTTTAACTCTAAAAGATTTTTGTGCTGCAACACATGTTAAATATAGTCATCAGCTGTTTAGGAAAGCAGATTCAGTTGCTGCAGAGACATTTGTAAACCTCATCAAGGAACAAGAGTGGCAAGATGTTTATAGCGCTGATACAGTAGACGATAAATATAATGCTTCTCTCAAGACTTTTCTCATGCTCCTTGAAAGTTGCTTTCTGTTAGAACGTTCAAAACAGAGTACTAGCACAAACAGGCAGCCTGGGTGGCTGACTAGAGGGATAAGAATATCTTGTAGAACAAAGTGGCGATTATATCAAAACATTAGAAACAGTCACAATCAAAATGCAGCAGCCCATTACAAACAGTACTGTAAGGTGCTTAAGAAAGTTATTAGGAAGGCAAAAAGTATGTGATATGCAGATAGAATAGCTAAGTCTCAGGATAAAATTAAAACCATACGGTCAGTCGTAAAGAAAGTGGCTGGTCTGCAGAGACAGGTAGAGGATATAGAATCAGTGCGTAGTGGGAATGTCCATGTTACTGATAAGTTGCATATATGTACAGTATTTAATAATCACTTTCTGAATATAACAGGTGAACTAAATAGAAACCTAGTCCACCTAGTCCCAACAGGGAATCATATAGCGCTTGTAGAAAAAATGTTCCGAGACTGTTACCTGAAATGCTCCTCCATGATACTGACAAGAGGGAGATTGAGTTAATAATTAAATCACTAAAGACCAAGAACTCTCATGGATATGACGGGGTACCTAGCAGAATACTGAAGTATTGTTCCATGTATGTTAGCCCAGTACTTAGCCATATCTGCAACTTTTCCTCTAGGAGTGGTCGGTTTCCTGACCAATTAAAGTACTTGGTAGTGAAGCCACTTTATAAAAAGGTAGACAGGGATAATATTGACAATTATAGACCTATTTCTATGCCATTGGTGTTTGCTAAAGTTATCAAGAAGGTTGTATATACAAGGTTACTGGAGCATTTAAATTCACATAATTTGCTGTCAAATGTAAAGTTTGGTCTTAGAAATGGCTTAACAATTGAAAATGCTATATTCTCTTTTCTCTGTGAGTTTTTGGACAGATTAAATAAAAGGTTGCGAACGTTAGGTGTTTTCTTTGATCTAACGAAGGCTTTTGACTGTATTGACCACAAAATATTACTGCAGAAGTTGGACCATTATGGAGTAAGGGGAGTAGCTTACAATTGGTTCGCCTCTTACTTTAAGAACAGAAAGCAGAAGGTAATTCTCCGCAATATTGAGAGTGGTAGTGATGTTCAGTCCCAATGGGGCACTGTTAAGTGCGGTGTTCCCCAAGGGTCGGTGCTGGGACCACTGTTGTTTCTTATCTATATAAATGATATGCCTTCCAGTATTACAGGTGATTCAAAAATATTTCTGTTTGCTGATGACACCAGCTTGGTAGTGAAGGATCTTGTGTGTAATATTGAAACATTATCAAATAATGTAGTTCATGAAATAAGTTCGTGGCTTGTGGAAAATAATTTGATGCTAAATCACAGTAAGACTCAGTTTTTACAGTTTCTAAGTCACAATTCAACAAGAACTGCTATTTTAATCAGACAGAATGGAAATATTATAAGCGAGATGGAAAAGCTCAAGTTCCTAGGCGTTCGGATAGATAATAACCTGTTGTGGAAAGCTCATGTTCAGGATCTTGTTCAGAGACTAAATGCCACTTTATTTACCTTTAGAACAGTATCTGAAATAAGTAACATTTCAACATGAAAAGTAGTCTACTTCGCATATTTTCATACGCTTATGTCATATGGTATTATTTTTTGGGGTAATTCATCTGATTCAAAATGGGTATTCTGGGCTCAAAAACGGGCTGTTTGAGCTGTGTGTGGTGTAAGTTCGAAAACCTCTTGTCGACACCTATTCAATAGTCTGGGAATTTTGACATTGCCCTCACAGTATATATTTTCTTTAATGTCATTTGTTGTTAGCAATATTAGCTTATTCCCAAGAGTTAGCAGCTTTCACTCAGTTAATACTAGGCAGAAATCAAATCTGCATGTGGAATGCACTTCCTTGACTCTTGCGCAGAAAGGAGTGCAGTATTCTGCTGCATCCATTTTCAATAAGCTACCTTAAGAACTCAAAAATCTTAACAGTAGCCCAAACACTTTTAAGTCTAAACTAAAGAATTTCCTCATGGCTCACTCCTTCTATTCTGTCGAGGAGGTCCTGGAAGAGCTAAAAAATTAAGCAAATTCCAGTGTTACATTCTTGATTTTCTTTATTTAAACTAACAACTTGTCACCTGAATATGTTTCCTATATTTCATTTTATCTGTTTGTACAATCTACAACTGAATATGTTTCTTATATTTCATTTTATCTGTTTCTACAGTCGTGTTATAATTTCATGTATTGACTTGTTCCATGACGATGGAGACTTCTCCTTAATGTGGTCCTACAGAGCAATAAATAAATAAATAAATAAAGTAGTCATTCAAAATCTATAACTATCAGTTCCAAATACCATTTGTTAAGTCATGCAGTCATGGAAACCAATGGGCACTGATCTTTTCCATGTTCAAAATGTTGTGAAAGATGTTGTTAACATCCAAGACCGATTTTCACATTATCCACTATCATCTCAATTATAATACCTTGGTCTTCAAGCACCAGGTCCTGCACTTGTCTTGTGATTCCTGGTTCTTCACAGAGAAATAGTCTGCCACTTTATTCTTCATTATGCAGACTTGTTTGTCCACACTGCAAGTGTCTGTCAAACACTGTATCAAATCAGTATGGATTGTTACAGCATTTTTTCCCTTCAAACTAATTACCACATGATACTCTACTTATCAATGGGCTGTACAGCAGTGGCAGCAGGCACATTGAAAGAAGACTGCTAGATATTGTTAACTATCCAACAAGTCATTCATCAATGCAGAAAAAGTAGCACAAACACAGAGTCCACACACATGAAACATATGCCTGCACAACCACACACACACACACACACACACACACACACACACACACACACACACACACACACATGGCTACCATCATCAACAGGTGCCAAGGCTAGACTGCAACAGCATTTGAGGTGAGCAGCGATTTTCACTGTGGTGGGTAATAGGGGTACATAAGAGGCATGTGGTGTGGAGGTGTACACTCGCACACACACACATGTCGATTCGCACATACACAGACAGAAGCTTCTGTCTGTGTATGTGCGAATGGATATGTGTATGTTTGTGAGTGTACACCTGTACTTTTTCCCCCCTAGGGTAAGTCTTTCGGGTCCCGGGATTGGAATGACTCCTTACCCTCTCCCTTAAAACCCACATCCTTTCGTCTCTCCCTCTCCTTCCATCTTTCCTGAAGAACCAACCGTCGGTTGCGAAAGCTAGAAATTCTGTGTGTGGGTTTGTGTGTTTTATTTATTGTGCCTATCTACCGGCGCTTTCCCGCTTAGTAAGTCTTGGAATCTTTGTTTTTAATATATATTCTAAACAATCCTCAGCATTGTTTAGAATAATTTTTAGATTAATTAACAATTAAAACTCACATCCTAAAACAAATGTCACATTTTAAAGATTATCTAGATTTTTATATATTAAACACATGATGATTTCTAGTCTATAAACTAATTGTAGAGTGTATAAACACTTAGATGTTCAGTGTTAACAATACACTTGTTATATTTTCTAATTACAGGAGATTCATATTATATAAAATGTTCCTACCAATTAACAGACTTCTACACATTAGTGTAATTAAGATTCCATAATCATTTCCTTTGTAACTTTTTACAAGTACATATTATTCATACACCTCTATGTTATAAATTACTGTCATGACTAAAATTTACATGTCTGAATTAATTTTAATTGGACTGTTATGTTTCAACAACCCACAAAAGAATTTGTGCAACTAAAAGTTGAACAAAACTCTTTCTGACAGATCTGCGTAACAGTCCTCATTTTACAATAAACTGAAGGAACAAGCATTTTACCTATGGTTTGAGATAAATCCTATTTTTGATTAAAAATGTAAATTAATTATGAAGCATTGTGCAAAAATTATTTACTCAGTAGTACAAGGAAAGAACGAGTTATTTCTTAACTGTATGAGCTAACATGCAACTTAGAGTTTCGAACTAGTACAATATTCCAAAGCGTAAATATAGTAAACTTTGTTCTTTACATAAATGTAAATAGTCTTGATGTTTGCAGTTTGCAGACTGCTCCTCAGTGAATTTTGAAGTGTGCAATGCGCAGACTGCTTTGTTGAGAGTCTTGAAGTTTGCAGTATGCACTCTGCTGTTTGAGTTGAAATGGCTAACCAATCACCAATCTTACTATTTTTCATTGGTCAAGACACACTTCAACACCACACTCCCACCTTTAAAATCATTCAAACATGATACATAAGAGTGCAGTTACATAATACATCATATTAGTTGTGTTTTATAAGTAACTGAAACAGCATCGACAACTAAGTGGTTGGGCATTATATATAGGTATGTGTTCACCACTTGGGTGTGGATACACAATAAATACATTGGTAATTGGTTTATAAGTGACAGATACATCATGACTGTTATATGGTTGAGCATTATATGTAAAAACAAAGATGCTGTAACTTACCAAACGAGAAAGCAATGGTATGTTGATAGACAAAATAAAAAACACACACACAAATTTCAAGCTTTTGCAACCCAAGGTTTCTTCATCAGGAAAGAGAGAAGGAGAGGGAAACACAAAAGGATGTGGGTTTTAAGGGAGAGGGTAAGGAGTCATTCCAATCCCGGGAGCAGAAAGACTTCCCTTAGGGGGGGAAAAAAGACAGGTATATACTCGCACACACACACACACACACACACACACACACACACACACACACACACACATCTCCATCTGCATATATACAGACACAGGCAGACACATGTAAATACAAAGAGGTTGGGCAGAGATGTCAGTCAAGGTGGAAGCACAGAGATTGGTCAGCCTTCAGATCACAGATAGCCTGGGATTAATATAATCGTAATCCCACTCCTAATGATCCAACTCCCCAAGACACTATCCAAATTGAACCCTGCCTGGAATATATATATATTTCCCACATGGAATGTTTCCCTCTATTATATTCATATCATTAATCTGAACCCAACAATTACGTTCATTATTGTCACTGTTGCATTTTGAAATCTTTTCTGTCATCTTACTTTCTCTTTTTGCTTGTGCAAATAGTTTCACTTTGTATTCACCTTCCCTTTTTACCATAACCTACCATACAATTTTATCCTGCCTACATATACTCAATACTTCCAAACCATAACCAAAAAATTTTTTTACCGCTATCAACACTACCGCTGCTATAAAATACACCATTCCCAGTTTACAAACATTTCAAGTGTAACCTCGCGAATACTATTTCACAGCTTCAGTTTATTTCACCTATTAAACAACCATTTAGGATAGTTCTAACAACTTCCGCTTTATTTCCATTCCCATTTTTCCCACATCAGCAATCATTTTTTAGCATCTTCCCACAGGTTTTAATGTTATTATTTCTTCGTCAGGCAATTGTTAGCCTCATTTTCATAATCTGCTACCACATAACCAGTCCTTTTAATACATTTACACACAGTTCTTTCGAAATTTTCTAGAATATCTCCACCCTTTAATGTGTTTTGGAGGCAACAAAACCATCTAACCTTTGTGTACATAGTTGTTAACCAACCAAAGTTCACCACAGGATCAACATAGCTCAGCTTTAACCAACACTTTTTCGACTTTTTTTGCATCAGAACTCCAGTTGCTTTTGAGTTCACCTTTATCTCTCCCCATATATTTTTATTTTTGTTTTCATTTTAGCCTCATGTTACACTTTCCACCTGCTAAATACCATGTCACCCGCACAACATCCCCACAATGACCCCATTAAATTTTATTTACATTCCCTCCGCAAACATGCCTCCGCCCTAGCCAGATTACACTTCCATATTTTATTTATTCAGACTTGTCAGACATTTGGCATTACCCCCAAAGGCCTCACACTTAAGTTCCCATCTCTGGCTGTAACACGTCTTTCCATCAGTCCCTATAATAGTTCCAAACTGAAATATCCATAGCCCTCAGCCACCTAATCCTTCACCTACGCATCAACTCAGCCAATGAACATACCCGTCAACTCCTATCCCTAAAGAAGTCCTCAATCTTTCCTCTCCCACATCCACAAAGGCTGTTCAGAGCATCCTCCTACAGGCCAACCGCAAATTAGAACAGCATGCCACCCTCCACCTCAAAAAATTATCCAGTCTCCTGGTTTCCCACCTCCGGAAAGGCAACTCACTCACCCTCCACAACCTTTCCAACAAACCTCAACCTATTCTCACAGACCCAGTCTCTCCCATCTACTCAATCTCCCACTTCCAGCTCCACTCTCCCCAAAACCTCAAAATTCTAATCAACACAATCTGGTACCACAACACCCCAATTCAGTAGTAAAACAAAGTAAGAGCCTACGGAATATCAGACCAGCTGTGTGGCTGGATTGAAGAGTTTTTAGCAAACAGAACACAGCATGTTGTTCTAGATGGAGAGATGTCTACAGATGTTAAAGTAACCTCTGACGTACCACAGGGGAGTGTTATGGGAACATTGATTTTCACAATATATATAAATGACATAGTAGATAGTGTTGGAAGTTCCATGAGGCTTTTTGCGGGTGATGCTGTAGTATACAGAGAAGTTGCAGCATTAGAAAACTGCAGCGAAATGCATGAAGATCTGCAGTGGATAGGCACTTGGTGCAGGGAGTGACAACAGACCCTTAGCATAGACAAATGTAATGTATTGCGAATCAATAGAAAGAAGGATCCTTTATTGCATGATTATATGATAGCGGAACAAACAGTGGTAGCAGTTACTTCTGTAAAATATCTGTGAGTATGCGTACGGAATGATTTGAAGTGGAATGATCATATAAAATTAATTGTTGGTAAGGTGGGTGCCACGATGAGATTCATTGGGAGAGTACTTAGAAAATGTAATCCATCAACAAAGGAGGTGGCTTACAAAACACTCGTTCGGCCTATACTTGAGTATTGCTCATCAGTGTGGGATCCGTACCAGGTCAGGTTGACAGAGGAGATAGAAAAGATCCAAAGAAGAGTGGCTCGTTTCATCACAGGGTTATTTGGTGAGTGTGATAGTGTTACAGAGATGTTTAGCAAACTCAAGTGGCAGACTCTGCAAGAGAGGCACTCTGCATCGCGGTGTAGCTTGCTTTCCAGGTTTTGAGAGGGTGCATTTCTAGATGAGGTAGCAAATATATTGCTTACCCCTACTTACACCTCCCAAGGAACCACAAATGTAAAATTAGAGAGATTTGAGTGTGCACAGAGGCTTTCTGGCAGTCGTTCTTCCCGTGAACCATCGCAAGTGGAACAGGAAAGGGAGGTAATGACAGTGGCATGTAAAGTGCCCTCCGCCACACACTGTTGGGTGGCTAGCGGAGTATAAATGTAGATGTAGATGTAGATGTAAGTGTAGAACCTTTCCTCCAAACCTCTCTCCCAATCCGAAAGCTCTGTCCTATTCAAAGGCCTCACCTTCAGCCCTACTCCCAGATTCAACAAAACAGCCCTCATGAAAGATTTACTGTCTTACACTCACAGTCTCTGCTGGAAATATCATTTTGCCATGAAGAAAAATAATCCGAATTCCACTCCTAATGATCCAACTCCCCAAGACACAATCCAAATTGAACCTTGCCTGGATCAGTTTCGTCCTCTGTCACAGTGGGACCCACCTCCTCTTTCTCAAAATTACCCTCTCCAACCCCTCCAGGAATTTCTCACTTCCAGTCTTGCCTCTCAATCTTTCTTGAAAAACCTTAATCCTACTCCCAATATCACCCCAGCTGAAGCCCAGGCTATCTGTGGTCTAAAGGCTGACTGATCCATTGTCATTCTTCCGGCTGACAAGGGTCCCACGACCATAGTACTTGATCATCGGGAGTATGTGGCTGAGGGACTGCGTCTGCTTTCAGACAACACTACATACAAAGTTTGCCAAGGTAATCCCATTTCTGATGTCCAGGAAGAGCTTCAAGGAATCCTCAGAACCTTAGGCCCCCTACAAAACCTTTCACCTGACTCCATCAAACTCCTGACCCCACCGACACCCCGTATCCCTACCTTCTACCTACTTCCTAAAATTCACAAACCCAAACATCCTGGCTGCCCCATTGTAGCTGGTTACCAAGCCCCCACAGAATGTATCTCTGCCTACATAGATCAACACCTTCAACCCATTACATGCAGTCTCCCATCCTTCATCAAACACACCAACCACTTTCTCGAATGCCTGGAATCCTTACCCAATCTGTTACCCCCAGAAACCATCCTTGTAACCATTGATGCTACTTCCTTATACACAAATATCCCGCACATCTAGGGCCTCGCTGCGATGGAGCACTTCCTTTCACGCCAATCACCTGCCACCCTACCTAAATCCTCTTTCCTCATCACCTTAGCCAGCTTCATCCTGACTCACAGCTTCTTCACTTTTGAAGGCCAGACATACCAACAATTAAAGGGAACAGCCATGGGTACCAGGATGGCCCCCTCATGAATCAACTAGTCTTGAACGGAAAGTAGATGTCTGCAAGAACCATAACTATATCATGAATGCAAATCCTCAATCTTTAGTTTTTCCTTTGCTACCCATTACACATGAATTATTAAAAGTCATCAGAGTATTTTCAATAAGACATTGCAGAAAATTAACCAGTTTTCATTAATAATCAGATAATAAGCTAACATTTGAATGTATTGAAAAGCATGGACTTGTTGTAACATACATCAGTATTGAAAAGTTCAGATTTGTGTAGACATTCTGACAAAGAACATCCCATATCTATACCCAGGAGGCAGAATGACTTGTACAGATAGCAGACATAATGTAAACATCATCCATATCTTATAGTATTACGATGGCAAAAGAATAATTAAGTAAGACTACCAGTGGTTCGGTTATTGAAGTGGTAGATATTACATGAAAATAAAACTATGTGAATCTTAAATCCTGGGAATCAGAACACTTCTGTCCCAATAACTACCTCCAACATAAATTCTATTTTCCTTATGCTCTACAGATGAATTACAGAAGTAATACAAACATAATAAATTTCTTTCTGATAAATGTTCCTTTTCCAATTACATATTAGATCTAATACGTGTTAAGGACAAGATCATGACATAAAGTATTTTCATACTTGAGAGTAATTCAATGTCTATCCAGTGACTTTCACATAATAGGTATAGTAACAGGTCAAACCAAATGAGAACACATATATAAGGCTACAAACAGTATAACCTAATTGTAATCACATCTCACTTGTAAAGTAATAAATTGTCTCTATAACAGGACAGATATCTTAAGTAAACTGCACACCAACTCTAAACATTTTCTCAACTTTTCATAAAATCAAAAGAGATTATAACTTTATCAGCATAATGAGAATAACTGTATAGACATCATGAGTAAATATTACACCAACTCTCCTCAAAATTCATACTCTGGTTGTATTATTAAACTACACATTAATAAATCTGCCCAAAATACACGCACCAGTTCCTTTTGGCATCCAGTCTCTATCTACTCATCCAAATCAGAAAGTGGAAGAGGGTGAGTTTGTACAGATAAGTAAGAGAGGAAGTGACTTGAAAAGGAAAGAGTCACATCAGCTCGGAGCCTTGGGTTCGCCACCCCCAAATTGCAAAAAGAGCTTGCAACCTCCTGAGGAAAGACAATTCTTATGATGTCATATGAGTGATGAAGATTGTTTGTATAATTTCAGCTGTGTAACATTCCTGAGTCCAAGCAATCTTTTGGACTTAGGATATACATGTCTATAAGCATTTGGACGTGGGTTTCAACATTTTCAAATGGTCCTATATAAATATCAAAAAATTTCTTTATTTCTCTATTTAGTGCTTTAGATTTGGTGTATCTTTTTGTCAGTACTAGATCCCCAACTTTGAATTCTGTTTTTTTAATCTGTTTGCCATGCCATTTCTTTCTTTTCTCATAACAATCTTTCATAGTTCTTCTATCTCCTCTCTTTCAGCTGCTGTTATGTTTTTACAAGCTGGAAACATTTTTTTTGGTGATTAAGTAAGGTGGTTTTTGGTCAAACATGATCTCATAAGGAGAGTATCCTGTGGTAGTATGTTGTAAGCTTTTCATGATGTCTTCAAATTCTTTAACATAACACAACCCATTTTTTATGATCTTTCTGACAGTAAGTTCTACACAACCTACCAATTTCCCACATGTACCGTTCAGTTGGGTTACATTTAGGTGAATAGGATGATATTAAGATATGTCTGATTTTATGTTCTTCTACAAATTCCTTCCAAAATTTAGAAGTCAACTGGCTCCCATTATCAGATAAAATAGCCTTGGGCATACCCAATTAAATAAAGTAGTCCTTTATAAATGTAGAAGTTTTTTCTTACTAGTTGCTTTCTTTAAAGGATAAAATTTCACGTATTTCAAAAACAAATCTACAATGACGAAAATATACTAAAATCCCCCTTTAGCTCTCGGAAGTTGACCATACAAATCTATACCTCCAAGTCCAACTGTTTATTTGGTACCACATTTTGTAAAAATCCCCTGTTGGTTTTGTTACTAACTTTTGTTCTTTTACATCTGTCACAGCAGGTGAGTAAGGTCCTAACTCTCCTGGACATATTATGAAAATATATATACTCTTGTATTTATACATATACTCTTGTATTTATATATATATATACTCTTGTATTTATATATATACTCTTGTATTTTATACATATACTCTCGTATTTTTTGAATACATTTCAATGCACCACAGTGTCCGAAGCTTTCATGTGTGTACTTTATCGAAGTATTTATGCGAGAATCTGGCCAGCAAATTTTCCAAGCATCGCTGTATGTGCTGTGTCTATAAAATAGAATGACTTTGAAGACCTGATAATACATTTGTACTTTCTCATGACCTTTCTTCCCTAAATAACTTTTAACAAGCTTCCAATGATGATCAGCATTTTGATATCTTCTCAATTGATTGCAGATTTTTCTAATTTCACTTTCCTCCTTGACGTCTTTAAAATACATTATTTTAAACTTCCCTCCTCACTATTGTTTCCATTATCATTTCCATTCCCCACTGGCATTCTTGACAAGACATCAGCAATGACATTTTCCACACCCTTTATAAAATGAACTGTGTATTTAAACTGCTGCAAAAACATTGACCACCTGGTAATTCTCCAATGATACAATTTACATTTTTGTAAGTAAGTTAATGCTTTATGATCTTATAAACTTTGACTTCATAACCAAACAAATAATTTTTAAATTTTTTGAATCCCCATACAATTGCCAAAAGTTCCTTTTCAGTAATCATGTAATTTCTCTCACGTTTTTGTAAGGTTCTGCTTGCAAATGCTATAGAATGATGTTCAGTTTTACTGTTAATTATTTCTCTTGGAATAAATGTACCCTCAGTCCATAATCACAACTGTCTGTCATCATACAACATGGTAAAGATAAATCAGGTCTAAGGAGGATTTCACTTTCTGCCAATTCTTTCATAATTCTGTCAAAAGTTATATGGCATTCATCAGACCAATCCCAAACTGCATTTTTTTCTTAATAGGTTGTTTAAGCATGGTGCATTAAGTGCCTGTGTTTTCACATATTTTCGACAGAAGTTCACTAATCCAAAATAAGTTTTTAAATCTTTTTTATTTATAGGTTTTGGGAATTTTGTGATGGCTTTAATCTTTTCTCCATCAAGCAAAATCCCTTTTTCATTTATGCAGTG
The DNA here is from genome assembly GCF_023897955.1 of Schistocerca gregaria. Classification (NCBI taxonomy): domain Eukaryota; kingdom Metazoa; phylum Arthropoda; class Insecta; order Orthoptera; family Acrididae; genus Schistocerca; species Schistocerca gregaria. Next base: position 684,593,973 of record NC_064922.1, read on the forward strand.
GCCAAGAAATTTTAATTCTTACATTGCAGACTTACATTTTTCTAATTTCAAAGTCATACTCCCCTGTCTCATTTTCTCTCCAATTTCCTTTAAAATTTGAATATGCTCCTCCCAGTTCTTACTTGATACCAAAATGTGATCCACATAAATAATTAACTTTTCAAAACAAAGTCCAATCCCCTAATAAATTCTGCCACAGATACATTTAAACAGAATGGTGCAATACAATATTGAAAACATTTTCCAGTAAACAAAAATGCAGTGTATTTTCTAGAGTCTCTTTCTAATTCAATCTGATGAAATCTGGAAGTCAAGTCAAGGCTAGTAATATATTTTACATTTTCAAAATTATTTAATAGTTCATCTATACTTTCAGGGTGGTCAGTTTCTCTCTCTAAATATTTATTCAGGTGTCTAGAGTCAAGCACTAAACGAATACCCCCCTCTTGTTTTGAAACTACCACTAATGGGTTATTGTAAAAATACCTCTTCTTTCTATTATTTTCCACCTTTCCATTTTCTGAAGTACTCTTTCTACCTCCTTTCTCTTACAGATAGGTATAGCATACGGTTTTATGAAAAACAGATCATGGGCTTTCAATTTTAGTCCACATTGATACCCTTTTACTCTACCTAGTTTTATATCAAATATGTCATTATAATCCCACAAAAAATATGCCATTATAATATGTCATTATAAGCCCACAAAAAATTTTGAAGCTTTCTCCTGTTCTCTGCGTTAAGGCCTTCAGTTTCAGATACCTTTTTAGCCAATATTTTACTGCGATAATTAGCACTACCCTCATCAATATCAAATTCTTCCCCTTCCTCACAATAACCATCACCATCAGTCTCTTGCATCTCTCCAATCTGACTACTTAGACCATGATCTTCCATTACAATACTCGTTTCCCCATGAATTCCACTTTTTGGATCAACAAAAGTTATTTTCATGTCACCCCAGGTAAAATTTACTTTAGCCTTAACAATCCAGTTCAAACTTATTTAATCAATTACTAAGCATCCTTGTATAAATTGTACATAATTAATCTTAAATTCAAGTAAGACCTGTCTGGTAATCAACTTACTGTTTTTTCCTGTTGCCCCTTTTATCCTTACCCCTGTTGCTGGAAATTCTGTGAAATTTTTATTTTTTTGATCTTGCCTCTTAGTTCTCTTAATATTCCTGTAATTGGGCTGCCTGTATCCAGAAGACAGTTTCCTATCCAATCATTGATCTGTACTACAATATATGAACTTCCAAATTCTTTACCCATTTCATTGGCCTCATTTTCAAATAATAAATCCTCTTCTATGTCCGAAAAATTCACCCTTTGTCACAATCAGTAGTTTTTATTAAAGATTCTACACATTTACTAATCACATTACCACCAGGAGAGTGTTCTACATTTTTCATTGCAATTTTATCATCTGAATGCACACTTTGACAAATTTCTCTTACACTTTTGATCACATTTGCTACTATAGTCATTGACTACACTTAGTGCTCTATCACTAATTGGATCTTCCTTTCCATTTTCACAAACACATTCAGACACAACATCGCTGACAATAACTGGTAACATTAATCTATCTACTGGTTTCTAACTCATTAGTCCAACACTCACCAGAAATTACAGAATCATTCAGCATCAAATCATCAACTTTAACTTCTACATGATGATGATGATGATGAGTCCCATACTCCGTTTACCGAGCGTAGGGGAGCGACGCGGGAGACCCGCGCCGCCATACTAGGCAAGGTCCTAGTGGAGGTGGTTTGCCATTGCCTTCCTCCGACCGTAATGGGGATGATTGATGATGATGATGAAGATGACACAAACACCCAGTCATCACGAGGCAGGTGAAAAATCCCTGACCCCGCCGGGAATCGAACCCGGGACCCCGTGCTCGGGAAGCGAGAACGCTACCGCGAGACCACGAGCTGCGGACAACTTCTACATATACCATCCCATTTAATTCTGTAAGTAACATATCATCATCAACATCATCATTATCATCATCTGAAATATTCTCACTAGAAACATCACCATCATACTTAATATTATTTTCAACATCAAACTCTTCACACACTTCTTCAACAACCTCAACACTGTGACTACTCTGTTCTACCACATCCTTATTTTCCTGTTTATTATCTACTGCAATTTCATCTGGAATTACTCTGTCATTCTCACTTCTATTGCCTAGCACTTGAACATCAGCTTCCACACCTACAGCACCAGTGTCAGCATTTTCACTCATTTAACAGTCACTCAACATTCTCACTAAACCATACTCATCGGATCTGTTCTCATCACTATCAACAGCTACTACTGCAGTACTACTGTTAAAGATATTTGTCAAAGGGTTTTCTTCAAATTCAGATTTTTTACTTTTTTGTTCATCTTTGTTTTCAGATAAAAAAAATTGCCCAAAATTCCCTAACAAACTTCATTCTACTCACTTCAAGTTGTATTCTGGGTACAAAATTATGGTATGTTCTATTTTTTCTGCCCCTTCCTCTTCCGAAATTATTCCAATGTGCCTGATTGTAATTCCCATGTCTATTTGCCCCATTTTGCCAGGCTCCAAAAGAGAATGGAATCTTCAATTTCTTGAAATTTAGATTTGAAGTTCAAAATTTTGCCTAAACAAGTGCCAACATTTTCTTTTAACTCTGTGCAATTTTAGTGAAATTTTGTATATTTTGATCTGTTTCTGTGAATTTCTTTATGAAATCTTTGCTGAGTTTTTTCAATTGTAACACTTCTACAGCAGCAACTTTTTCGAAATTTGCCATGGAATCTAGCATCTCTTCAAATTTTTGGTTTTCTTGTTTTAAGGTAACAATTTCCCCTTCCATAATCATTTCCTTCATAACTTTTTCACAAGTACATATTTTTCATACACCTGTATGTCAGAAGTTACTGTTCATGTCTAAAATTTACGTATTTTAATTTATTTTAATTGGACTGTTACATTTCATACTCCAGCATATTTTAAGAAAATAAAACACTTGTTCTAGGTAAAAACAATGAAGCACTCCAAAAATGGTAGAAACATAATCCACATAAACGAGTAAAGTTAGAGAGCTTGAGGATATTGAGCTGCCTGAAAACAGTTACATTAGAAATAATTACTCACTGGAACCTTTGACCAACTGAGTAACTGTTTCCTTACTCACACTGAGAGCAAATATTGCACTTCCTAATAAACAATAAAATACAAAAATCCCATATTTACTCTATCATACACTTGTTATGCCACTATCAGCAGTTAGTTTCAAACATAGAATATCTAAAGAGATTACCAAAATCATTATGTCACTTGAAAGCAGCAATCAAGGTATGAAAATGGTTATTACATTGATTTGACAGGCCACCACTCAATTCAGTTTGTAAACATTCAGTGAACCCAGGTATATGTACTGTCAGACTCAAATATATAGTAATGTATCCAGCTATCAAAAGTAAGAGAAGCAAATCTCCTCTAAGACTCAACTTCTTTCTTCCAAGATTTTACTGAATTTGTGATAAAGTGATATTATTAGAGCAATGCCTTATCTTTCTCAGAAGAACTGTTAACTACCTCTCAGTGCAACTTTGGCAAATAATGCTACAGATGAAACCATATGTGAACTTACAGAGGAGGTTGTCACGAAATTGTGTCTATACGTCACCTGTGACTGACAAAATAAACATTGCTGCCCTGGGCAGCAGACTGATCAATAATGCCTGTGATGTTTAGTGTGTGTCAAACATCTGACAAGTGCAAATAAAGTAATCGTTTGTCTGAGTGCAGGTGTGCTCACTCCCACTGTACCACATTTCCTACAGTGGTGACCCCATCTACTGCACCACATACCACATTATATATTTTGTGCAAATCTGTCATGACAATTATGTACTAAACAATGCAGCCATTGTTCGCTGCACTGCCTGAATGCATCAATGATGCCACCAGGGACATTTCACAAACTGTGCCACAATGTGATATGGACATTCCACGTACCATTTTACAAAGTAACATTTGACCTGGACTAGAAGAACTTCAGTGCAGTGATTTAGATAAAAGTAATGCTGAGTGCAATGATGAACAATAGCACCTTGTTTATCCTGCAACAGTTAACTAATGTGCTCTTAGCTTTTCCTCTGTTCCAGCTCCCATGCCTATCTGGAGACTTGTGAACCTATCCACTGACTTTCCAAGTGAAATTCTCCAGCCACAATGCTGTACAGTCAATCCTAATGGCACCTTTCCAAGTTATCAATAATGGACTCCGTCAAATAATCCTGCCATTATCTCACCTACCACTTCAATGTACAGACAGCAAATTACAATGGCCAATCCCATCATGGTATCTGAGTTTCATGTTGCAACTATTTCGGCACCTTTTGTTCCACTCCAAAGCGATCCCGGTTCATTGAACAGAGATGCCATGTTCGTTCCATTCATGTCTCTTGTATCACAAACTGTGCTTAACCTAACCACCACCACACACATCACATCTCGCACCTCTCAGACTCATTCTGCATATGGTTCTAACATGCTCCACAGGTCTGAACTTTTGCAGCATTCAACACTTCAGGTTCCATCTACGTTGCAGCAACCCCTATCTGACGTCACATCCATGCCAGGAACATCGTGTGCTTTTGACATCTCGTATGCAGCTCATGAACATGGGATGCATCTGTTCAATTGGCCCAGCATTATACAGCCCGTGCTTGACATGTCAGTTTTCAAATAACAAAACACTGCGCTTCTGTGAGTGCCTCATCAGTATGGTACATTGCCCAAGGTCTATGCACAATGTAACATCTGCGTCATGTGCTTCCACATTGCCACTAAACAGGCAATTCCAATCGATGCAGCAACTGCAAATTACATGCTCCATCACTCCTGCACCAGCCCCACTGGTCATCACCATGCACTGTCCGATGCAGTGGAGTCTCCTACACCACCCGGCCTTTCTTCAAACTGGCCCTGTCAGAAAGTTGTGTGTTCATATCATATTAGTGTCACCACTGTAGAAAATGTTATACCAGTGGCAGTGCATACTTAATAAACGGTACATGGAGTGTGGTAGACAAAACCTTACTTTATTTGCTGGACAGAATTACAGCATTGTCTACACTGGTCAGAGGTTTGACACATACTAAATCATGTTGTTGGTGTGGTCTTCAGTCCTGAGACTGGTTTGATGCAGCTTTCCATGCTACTCTATGCTGTGCAAGCCTCTTCATCTCCCAGTACCTACTGCAGCCTACATCCTTCTGAATCTGCTTAGTGTATTCATCTCTTGGTCTCCCTCTACAATTTGTACCCTCCTTGCTCCCCTCCAGTACTAAATTGGTGATCCCTTGATGCCTCAGAACATGTCCTACCAACCAATCCCTTCTTCTAGTCAAGTTGTGCCACAAACTCCTCTTCTCGCCAATTCTATTCAATACCTCCTCATTAGTTATGTGATCTACCTATCTAATCTTCAGCATTCTTCTGTAGCAACACATTTCGAAAGCTTCTATTCTCTTCTTGTCTAAACTATTTATCGTCCATGTTTCACATCCATACATGGCTACACTCCATACAAATACTTTCAAAAATGACTTCCTGACACTTAAATCTATACTTGATGTTAACAAACTTCTCTTCTTCAGAAACGCTTTCCTTGCCACTGCCAGTCTACATTTTATATCCTCTCTACTTCGACCATCATCAGTTGTTTTGCTCCCCAAATAGCAAAACATCTTTACTACTTTGTGTGTCTTATTTCCTAATCTAATTTCTGCAGCATCACCTGACTTAATTCGACTACATCCCATTATCCTCATTTTGCTTTTGTTGATGTTCATCTTATACCCTGCTTTCAAGACACTGTCCATTCCATTCAACTGCTCTTCCAAGTCCTTTGCTGTCTCTGACAGAATTACAATGTCATAGGCAAACCTCAAAGTTTTTATTTCTTCTCCATGGATTTTAATACCTACTCTGAACTAAATCATTACAGATAATATTGACTACTCTACTGCACAGGCCAGCAATGTTTATTTTGTGAGTCAGAGGGAACGTATAGTCACTATGTCATCACAAAGTCCTAATGGAGCTAACAATAAAATCCCAAAGTCACTGATTTTGTGGACTATGAAATGCCACCCCGTACAGTACAATGTTGCAGTACTGACAGTATCCTCCTTAAATGAACAGAATCTTATGTTCATAGAATAAAGCCAGGATTCACAAAAAGAGGTAATGTTTGGCCACAACTTATCATCAAGAGGTTAAAATTCCAGCATTTCTGACAGACACAATTAAAGGTGGAAAGACTATACCTAGTTTTTTGAAATATCATTTTGTTCTTAAGGGGTGGAAGAGTGTGTGTGTGTGTGTGTGTGTGTGTGTGTGTGTGTGTGTGTGTGTGTGTGTTTGGAGTCCATCTGAATAACAGGCTACAATGTATTATACCACTTTCTTTAAAGTGCTTGAAATGTAAGACTGTTTACATTTACAGTTTTGTGAGTGCTGGTCCAGTCCAAATAAATAGTGAAATGTGTGTACTTGAAACTATCCATAAACGTTAACAAAAACTCACCAAGAGATACTGCTCAATCTCAATAGAAAAGATATCAAACTTAAAACAAAAACTAATAACTTATGAAATACTAATGAAATCCATCATAAATAAAAAGCATACCAAGCAAAGCAAATCTACAACAACTAAAGAGCTGACCAATGCAGTCATTAAAAACACAAAACTTTGCAATGGGTGTTTGAGACATCCTAAACCTAATATGGTATTTGGCCAGTTTTAGAGTATGTTATATTTTTGATGTGAAACTGCGGATCCTTCAGTGGAAAAAGTTCTGATTACCTTCTGGAGCAGTAATGGGAAACATGTAGTTCACTGGAATGCAGTATAAAAGTAGTCAGTGATGTTCAAAATTACACTGCTTTGTCACAATATCCCACTGAAGTTGCTGAAGTGACTGCAGTTGATAAACAGACATGAACTCCATGCTCCCAAAAATCATAAGCGTAGATGAAAATGAAAGTCAAGGATGTGGACTTTCCTCTTACGTAAGTGAAGTATATATTATAAATGTACAGGGATTCAGAGGTGTTTGTGCTGTCTTCATAATTTCATCCTCATAATCATCATCATCATTCATGATAGTGGCTACATTGGACTGTGTAAAAATTGGACTCTGTAAAAATTGCTGATGACTGCACAGTTGAGCACCCCACAAATCAAACAGGGATTCATTGAGCCTGGAACCCCAGCTGCTGGTGGAAAACTATGAAGTTGTCAGAAATTGGTATGCTATCTTGGAACAACTACATTGTACTGCTTGAGAGAATGATTGATGTGTACAAAAGGAAGCATAGTCCGCCAGGAATTGAAGAAATGTTCCTACTTCTGAAGAGTAGATATGGAGGGAGGAGGAGTTGCCACATTTATTAAAAACTGCCATAAATTCAAGAATATTGACATTAATAAATTCTGTTTAGAGCAGCATCTAGAAGCATGTGCAACAGAAGTAGAGTTCCATAACAGATCCTATATAATAGTAACTATTTACCGAGCACCTGCAGGAAATTATAATCTATTCATAAATCATCTAGAAGCTGTTTTGGGTTATTAACAGCCAGAAACAAAGAAATTTTGATTGCTGGTGACTTTAATACAACTTTTTCTAATTCAATCTTCCAGTAAACATTTACTGCAGTTAGTAATGTTGTCTTTCAATCTAACTCTCACTGTAAAATTTCCAACTAGGATCACTAAATCCTCAAGGACAGCCATTGATAACATTTTTATAGACAAATCAAAGGAACAAAATCATATCATAAAACCTGTAATAAATGGACTGTCAGATCATGACATGCAGCTCCTTGTTTTGGATGTAAATTCTAAGCAGATTATCAAGACTGCTAAATCTGAGTACAGGAAGGTATTCAATCAACCAAAAATTGTGTGTTTTAGAAAACTGCTCAAAGATACGAACTAGAAAGATGTTTATAGTGCTCATGACATGAATGAAAAATATAACACATTCATGAACAATGTCAGTACCATGTTTGAAAATTGCTTTCCTCTAAAAGTTACTCAAATTAAACAGAAGTCTCTAATAAAACCATGGATCACACAAGGAATAAAGATTTCCTGTAAGACAAAAAGGAAAATGTATCTGTCGACCAAGAATAGCTCCAATGCTGATGATTTAGCTAAATACAAGGAATACTGTAAAATATTAAAAAAAGTAATTCAGACATCTAAACAAATACCAATTTCAGGGAACAAAATAAAAACAATATGGGATATAGTGAAAGAGGAGACTGGTAGAACCAGAAAGGAACAGGAGCAAATAGCACTAAGGGTAGATGACACTTTAGGAACTGATGGGCATAGTGTGGCAAATCTATTTAACAAGTACTTTATATCCATTACTGATAGAATGGGATTGTCAGGATCAGTAAATAATGCCCTTGAATATCTGAAACTAGTCTTTACAAATAGCTTCAGGTACATGAATATGTCACTCACATCACCAAAAGAAATAACTACCATAATAAAATCTTTAAAAACAAAGCATTCTAGTGGTTACAATGAAATATCAACAAAGTTAATTAAGGCATGTTCTTGTGAGGTTAGTACAATTCTAAGTTACTTGTGTAACCAGTCAATTATAACTGGGACATTTCGTGACTGGCTGAAATATGCAGATGTTAAGCCTCTATTCAAGAAAGGGGATAAAGAGATGCCATCAAACTACAGACCGATTTCACTTATGCCGGCATTCTCAAAAATTTTAGAAAAAGTAATCTACAGGCAGTTTCTCAACCATCTGACCACAGATAACATATTATCAAGAACACAGTTTGGATTTCTGAAGGGTTCTGATATCGAAAAGGGTATTTACACCTACAGTGAAAATGTACTTAATTCATTAAATAACAAGTTACAAGCAGCAGGTATTTTCTGTGATTTGTCAAAGGCATTCGATTGTCTAAACTACAACATCCTCTCAAATAAATTAGAATTCTATGGTGTCACGGGCAGTGCTGCAAAATGGTTCAAGTCATACCTCGCTAACAGGAAACAAAGCATGTCAGTGCAAGGGACTAGTGAATTAAGTCATCAGTCATCATCAGAATGGGAAGAAATTACAGGTGGTGTCCCACAAGGATCCATCTTAGGGCCATTGCTTTTTCTTGTGTACATTAATGATCTCTCATCAGTTACACTGCCAGAAGTAGAGTTCATTTTGTTTGCAGATGACAAAAGTATTGCAATAAATAGTGTGACGAGTGTAGTTCTAGAAAGATCTGCTAATGATATTTACATGGATATTAATAAATGGTTTAAAGCCAACTCACTGACATTAAACTTCGAAAATATTCACTATATGCAATTCAGAACCTGTATAATGTTTCCACCCAGCATATGCATAAAGTACGAAGAAGAGCAGATAGAAGAGGTTGACAGTCTTAAATTCTTGGGATTACAACTTGATAATAAATTCAGTTGGGAGAAGCACACCACAGAAATGCAGAAACGCCTTAACAAATCTGTATTTGCAATTCAAGTGTTAGCAGACATAGGCGACATAAAAGTGAAAAAGCTTGCATACTTTGCCTACTTTCATTCCATAATGTCATATGGTATAATATTTTGAGGTAACTCTTCAAGTCAAACAAAAGTTTTCAGAGTCCAAAAGCGTGTAATACGTATTAATTGTGGAGTAAACTCACGGACATCTTGTAGAAACCTCTTCAAAGAACTGGGTATACTAACTACTGCCTCTCAGTATATTTACTCCTTAATGAAATTTGTCCTAAATAATATATCTCTTTTTTCAACAAACAGCTCAGTTCATACATACAATACCAGGAACAAAAATGATCTGCACAAGGACTTAAAAGCACTTACTTTAGTTCAAAAAGGGGTCCACTACTCAGGAACACTCATCTTCAATAATTTACCAGCAAACATAAAAAATTTAGTTACAAATAGAGATCAGTTTAAAAGGAGCCTGAAAGACTTGCTAGTGGCCAACTCCTTCTACTCCATTGACGAATTTTTTAATAGAAACAAATGATGTGTTGTATATATTTATACTATTAATATTGTTATTTCAGCTTAAAAAAATAAAAATAAAAAATAAAAAAAGGTGACATTTTCCACATCCACGAGGATCTCCTCAACAAGGAGCTATGGAACGAAAAACTAATCTTATCTAATCTAAGTCACTTGCACCAGTGTTCTGCTAACCAACATCTAACGTCACTATGACCTGCTGCACCAAGAAATCTGTGCAGCAAATGAACAGTACGAGAAAATATGTAATCAGTTCAAAAATGTTAGTGTGGTTAATATAAACAGTACTGGTTGCAGATTTTGTAAGACATGAGACTTAAATCTAAATGGGTTCTGGATCCAATTAGTTGCAAAGAAAGTGGTCAGTTAATGGCCAACAAGACCAAAACATGTAGGTTAGTGGAAAATGGTCTTACGTTGGCATGGACAATATCTCAATTCATTTTTAGGCTAAGCCCAGTTCTGATACACTGCACTGTAAAAGGTACCTAAGGAATGACAAGTAGCGACACCTATACTTAATACCCATGGCACAAACAGCTCATACCCACTTTAGACAAAAAGCAGTCCTATTCTCAGAATCCTGTCTGTGACATCACTATAAAAAAAAAAATAATAATTGACAGTTAAGATGTAAACCTTAAACGTAGATGTCATGTTAGATACTATGAATGGGATAACAGTTCCCTGTTTTACTGAGAACTTTCTTCAAGAACTGAAAATCCCTCTTTGTAACATAGAGAACTGTACACTAATATCAGTCATTTCATAAAAATGCAGCTTTAAAAGATAACCAAAAAATAATACTGCACAGTAATTTCATTCAAACTGGAAAATGAACTTAATGATTTCATATAACTTAAACTATATGAACAATGCCTGCACGAGATTTTTGACTAATAGAGCTACTGCTGTATATTACATTATAACCAACCCACATTTAGCAGTACATTAAATAATGTGCCTACATCTACATCTACATCTACATCTACATCTACATGACTACTCTGCAATTCACATTTAAGTGCTTGGCAGAGGGTTCATCGAACCACAATCATACTATCTCTCTACTATTCCACTCCCGAACAGCGAGCGGGAAAAACGAACACCTAAACCTTTCTGTTCGAGCTCTGATTTCTCTTATTTTATTTTGATGATCATTCCTACCTATGTAGGTTGGGCTCAACAAAATATTTTCGCATTCGGAAGAGAAAGTTGGTGACTGAAATTTCGTAAAAAGCTCTCGCCTGATCGCAAAGAATATATTTTACTCTGTCCGAATGGGTCTCAGAATCCCAAAGGCACTAAGTAACCACTATTTCAGCCTCAGACGTTAGGCATCAGTGGATGGAGGGAAATGTGGTCAGTACACTGCTCTCCCAGCCATTGTCAGTTTTTGTGACTGGAGTCACTATTTCTCAATTGAGTAGCTCCTGAGTTGACATCGCAGGGACTGACTGCATCCTACTTGCCAACAGCACTCAGGAGAGTCAGACAGACACCCTCCAAGTGATAGCCAAGCCCAAAAGCCCCTACCTTTGATGATCTGACAGGAAGTGGTATTACCACTGTGGCAAAGATGCTGGCTCAGAATATATGATCCCCACAAATAAAACCTAAAAGCAACAAACCTCATTATTAAGAAGCAACACAAAACTGCATCTTATCATTAGTACTCTTAATTGAAACCCTCAGTAGAGAATGCTAGGAGAACAATTTTACCTCCTTCATTACCACATATTGTTAATATATTAATGAAGACACATTAAGTTGCAGGCAGGCACAATTAAAAGGCGCTTACATAAAGCTATTTTCCACAGTCTTCATCAGCAAAAGAGAAACAGACACCACCCATACACATGAGCAAGCATACCAGATGCACACATGACCACCAAGTTTGGCTGCTCAGGCCAGAATGATTCACATGATGCGTGCTTGCTTGTATGTATGAATGTTGTGTGTTTCTCTTTTTCTGTTGAAGGCTGTGGCCAAGAGCTTAATGTAAGGTCTTCTTTTGATGGTGCCTGCCTGCAACTTATGTGTCTTTTTTATGGGAAGTAGTAATATAATTTTTCCTACATTACCGAAATTCCTACCTGGAGTTTCAAGTGTTTAATATATGAATGAAGCCTTCTCTATCATCTGTAAATGTATTAAACATAAAATAAGGCAAAACAACAGGATTACAAAAGGCATCATTGTATAATGGGCATTCAGAAAGAAATGAGCCGGAGGCATAATTACAGAAATCAGTACCTGTATGTTAGAAGACTGCTGAGACACTTGTCCCACTGTGACACAAGATGGTGAATGGCTGTCTCAAAGAATTCCCGGGGCTTCGATGTTAACCAGCTCTGCATGTACAGCTGGACGTTGTCATCCAAGGTGAATCGTTTGCCCCTCAGAGCCTTTTTAAGGGGACCAAAAATGGTGTAATCACAGGAAGAGAGGTCCAGACTGTATGGAGGGTGGCTGAGAACCTCCCATTTTAATTTCTGCAGGAGTGATGTGACTGTGTTGGCCGAATGAGGATTTGCATTGTCATAGAGCAGAATAACCCCACGGATGAGATTACATGGTTGTTTTGATTTGATCGTCTGGCAAAGGGTGGTCAAAGTTCACAAGTAATGCTGGGCATTCACTGTTGCCCCATACTGCAGGAAGTGAATTAGAACGGGACCATCTTGGTCAAAGAAGAGTGTCAGTGTAACCTTCCCTGCACTCATGTGGACAACAACATCCAGCTGTAGTGCGGAACCGGTTAATATCGCAGAACCAGAAATTTTATGAGACAGCCATTCACCACATTGTGTCACAGTGGGACAAGTATCTCAACAGCCAAGGTCAATACTTGTAACATATGGGTACCAGTTTATGTAATTATGCCTCTGGCTCCTTTCTTTTTGAATGACCCTTATACCTAGTAAACATTCTGCACAGAATTAGTAAATATAAAAAAAATTCTTTGACTTTCAAAAGTTTCTATGGCGAATACAGAAAGATATGCAGTAATATAAAGCAAAAAAAATTCAGAAAGAAACTTACATCTGAAAAGGTGCTTCTCAAATCAGAAGACAAGGCTAAAGCAGGATGACTGTTCATAAATACATAAACAGGAGACACGAAACATAGAAACAGCGACCACAAAGAAACCAGATGAAAAAAATCTTCTCAAGCAAAACCAGAGCTGGTAACAAATACATTTAATGACTACTTCACTCTTGTTTGTAAAATTCTAATAAGTACCATATTAACTTCAACAACAAATGCCACTTATAACAGAGAAGATCAACACTAAGTTATTCAATATATATGTTTTCACTAACAAGGAAGAAGTAACAAAGGTTATAAATAGGTTGAAAAACACAGACCCCCATGCACAGACCTCAAGGCGTTTAAAAAATAATAATCAACTGTCATCCACCTTTATTACTAAGCCACTGACCAACAAGGTTAAGAAATGTTTCCTGGTACAAGCGAGACCTTAAAAGAGCACTGTATAACAATTTGACAAAGTTTCTTAAAGGAAACAATATACTATTCAGAAGTCAGTGTCTAGTTGAAAAAAAAATTAAAAACAAAAGACATGACTTAAAACAGCATAGAAATTTGTTAACTATGTACCAAAGGCACTAGACAGGGAAAATCAATATTTGGAATATTCTGTGACCTGTCCAAAGGTTTGACTCAGTAAATCATGAGATAACAATGGAAAAGCTAAAATTCTTTGACTTGAGAGGGGAAAAAATAAATCATGCCAGATAATCAAACTATGCAGTAGAAATATCAGACAAAAGGAACAATAAAAGTTTCTCAGAGATAGTGAACACTCAACACAGTGTATCACAAGTAAGCATAGTAGGACCATTGCATCTTTCTTCTAATTTAATAACCTTCCTGTGGATATCAACGAGAAACCCAATTCACACTGCCTGGCAAAAAAAGGAAAGCATTCAGGAGGAGATATGGAAACAAAATGAAATTTCATAGGTTGGGAGGGTAGTGATGTTCTTTCAGTAACTACAAAATCAAGTGAAATTTATAAACAATTTGGCAGTACGAGTCCACTTATCAGTATGACATTGCATCCCCTTAGGCCTGGATGCATGCACTGATCTGGTTGGGGAGGGTGTCTCCTGAGGCAAATAAACACACACAATTGGTCCTTCATACTGGCACTGGGATGGAGTTGACATCCCAGTTGGTCCCCCACATTTTCTAATGGGGGACAGTTCTATGAATCTTGCTGGCCACAGGACTAATTCAGCATCACACAGACAGCTCACAGAGATACATGTCATTTGGGGACAAGCACATTCCTGTTGAAAAATGGTGCCACACTACTGTTGCATGAGGGGAAACTTCTGAGAATACATGATGTTGTGTCATATCATTGTGCCATCAGAGTTCCCTCAATCACTACCAACCATGATCTGAAGTCACACCTTATGGCTATCGACACTGTGATATCCTGAATAACATCACTCTGTCTCATCAAAAAATTGGAAGAATGGGACCTCTCTCAAGGTCACTACCATATTCAAAAAATATGGTCATCCAGTATAGTGCAGATCCAGTGTTCAAGGCCGAACACAGTGTGCTACCATTCATCACTAATAGTCGCACTTCCTGGTCATGGAGCAATTCCAAATGCAGCCATTCGTGTTGAGGGGTCAATGATAGCTCACACATGTGACATTAATTAATGATCCACCCATCTTGTAGTCAGAAACAAAATATTTTTTGTCTGATATTGAAAATTACATGGCAAAATAATAATAAATATTGTTTTGTTTTATTGCCATTTGCTAATAGCTCATACCTTTATCAATAATAAAATATGAATATCCTTGCATCTACATCTACATCTGTATCTATACACTACATACCACTGTGAAGTGCATGGATGAGGGTATGTCCCATTGTACCAGTTATTAGGGTTTCCTCCTGGTCTGTTCACATATGTAGCATGGGAAGAATGATAGTTCAAATGCCTCTGCGCATGCTGTAAACAATCTTGTCCTCATGATCCCTATGTGAGCGATATATAAGGAGTTGTAATATATTCCCAGAGCCATCATTTAAAGCCGATTCTTGAAACTTTGTAAGAAGGTATTCTCAGGATAGTTTGAATCTATTACGAATGAAAACATACTTGACACTGGTGTGATATTATTCAATATCTGTCTTCAAAAATCTGTGAGTTCAGTTCCTTCAGCAATCTGTGACTTTCTCCCATGGGTCAAACAAACCTGTGACCATTTGTGCTGTCATTCTCTGCATACATTCAATATCTCCTGTTAGTCCTATTTCGTATGGGTCCCATGCAATTGAGCAATATCCTAGAATGGGTTGCATGGGTGATTTGTAAGCAATCTTCCTTGCAGACTGATTGCATTTGCTAAGTATTCTGCCAATAAACTGAAGTCTACCACCTGATTTACCCACAACTGAGCCTGTATAATCATTCCACATCATATCCCTACAAAGAGCTACAATCAGTGGTTTGTATGAGTTGGCCGATTATGGCTATGTCTCATTGGTATAATAATAATAATAATAATAATATACATTTTTTTTCATTTTGTGATATGCATAATTTTACCTTACTGAACATTTACAGCAAATTACCAATCTTTGAACCACTTTGAAATCTTGTCAAGATATGACTGGAGATTTATGCATCTTCTTTCAGACAGTACTTCTTTACGGATCACTGCATCATCTGCAAAAATTCTGAGCTTACTATTAATATTGTCCACAAGGTCATTAATACACAACATTTACAGCAAGGGACCCAATGCACTTCCCTGTGGCATATTTGAGGTTAGCTCTACATCTGATGATGATTCTCCATCTAAGATAACTTGCTGTGCCTTCCCTACCAAAACATCCTCAGTCCAGATAGAAAACTTGCTCGATGTCGCTTATCATCATACTTTTGACTGTCACATGATTTTCATAAATCAAGAAATGTTTTCTCTACCTGAATGTCCTGACGACATGCTTTCAGTATGTCATGTGAGAGAAGTATGAGTTGTATTTTGCATGTCTGATGTTTTTGGAATCCATGCTGGTGGGCATGGAGGTCATTCTGTAAGAGATTTGTCATTATGTTCAAGCTCAGAATATGATCTAAGAATCTATAATAAATTTATGTCAGGGGTGCTGCACAGTACTTTTGTGGATCACTTCTACTACCTTTCTTGTAAATGGGTGTGACCTGTGCTTCCTTCCAGCTCCTGGGCATGTTTGTTTGTTCAAGGGATCTATAAAAGTTTATAGTTAGAAGAGGGGATAACACAGCTGAAAATTTGGTTTAAAACCTGATAGGGATTCCATTGGGCTCTGGGGTTTTGTCCAATTTCAATGATTTTGGGAGTTGCAATGGGTGCTGAGCATTGCTGATCACTTTTTGTCAACTTTTTGGAGGGTCAGAAGTGAATAGCTGTTGTTGATGAAAGATATGAAAGATGGATACTAGTCATTTTCTGTACTAGATATGCTGTATTGTTTAAGCATCTGACACCATGCAGTAAAAAGTGAATTATTACTTCTGCGACTTTTATTACTATTATTAGTAGTGAGTTTTATTACTATTATTAATACACAAAACTGAACAAATGCACTACATAGTCTGCACCACATTGAAACAATTTATATTTTTAGAGGGATGTGCCAACATTTTGAAGAAGACATCGTGGATATCAAGAATTAAGGTAAGTTCAAGTAATTATTTACAGCCCTTTATGAGTGAAATTTAGGTTGAAATTCTAATCCATGGTGTTTTAGCTTCGGATCATTTGTCACCTAAAGAACAGTGAACCAAACCAGTTCACTGCAAAAGTGAGGTTTACAATAAGCGTTTTAATTTTTGTCAAGAAAAGTGAACAGTTATCTGAATAAACTGGCCAGGGTGATCACATTAATTTAGGAACAAATTCCAAACCAACTACACACCAGGTTAAGTTTAACAAATTGTAAGAAAGCTTGAATGGTATGGTATAAGAGGTGTGCCAAATCAGTGGATCAAATCATATTTGGAATATCGTTCTCAGGTTACTGAAATTAAGTACATGGACAGAAATGAACTCCAGGAAAACGTTTCAGAACCATGTGGACTAAGTCATGGTGTTCCACAGAGCTCTATTTTAGAAACCATTCTTCCACGTTTAGTTGTGAAACTGAACTATTGAGAAGCCATAGCCATCGCCCCTACTTGGGCTACAAAAAGCCCATACATGAAACCACGAGTGTTACCCATTAAAAGAGTGCACATGCAGTGCTCAAATGGCGAGTGCAGTGAACTGTGTTATGCAATCACAGCAATTGCCACTAAGATCTGATGCTGACTGCATCATAAATGTGAAGCAATATGTGTTAAAAATACCTGCAAGTTCCACACCCTGCTTAAGGGTGTCTTGCCTTGTCTCTTGTAATGAGATTACTGGCTAGTCTAATTTATACTGTTTTCGTAAGGGGGACATAGTGCCTTGATGCATTAGTTACTATGGGTATGTCTTTGTATTTCATCCAGTGCCATTAAATTAAACAGTAATTGTCCAGTGCAGATTTCTCTGATTGTTGAAGCCTTCTGTGATGATGATGTTCAACACACCTATGCTGGACAGTATATGTCTGACCTTATAACAAAACAAGGTTTACAGCAGCTTTCTGCTTTAACTGAAGTTTGCAATACTACTTTTTTTTTTCTTTTTGGAAATGTTTAACATGACTTTCAGTGATGAAGTATGTCATTCATGTTACTCAAATAGTTACACTATACATTGATGCATTTGTGAAATCTTCTATCGTTCCAGGTTTATCCATAATGTAATAACAATTTTGCATATTTCTGTGAGATAATGTTGTGCCATGAATATTAGTTATCCTATTGATTACACTATACAAGGATGACAAAAACTGCCACATAATTCAGGTATTTTTCCAAAATATTGTTTATCTAATTATTCACAAAATTTATTAATTCACTAAATAGATAATTATTGTTATATTTCAAACACATACTTAACTTTTCATAAATACATTTTCAGTGTAGAAAAACTATTTATTGTCTTATGTACTTGGCACATAACATAATTTTAAAAGTTTTACTACATAACTATTTAACAATCATCATCCAACCTGTAACATAACTATTTAAAAATCATCATCCAACCTGTAACCAGTGGTAGTCTGTGTGCCAGCCATGTGTTGTCAGTCTGTAGTTGACAGCCACTGTGTGTGCTTATTGTGTCTTTTTTCTCTCAGTTTTCTGTACAACAACAAACAGAAATGGCAATAAAAATCTTATGCTGTGACACTGTGAAGAAGTGTTTTTACTATGAAATCAAAAACCCAGGACTTTTATTGTACCACTAGAAAGATGACAATGAGCTTGAAATTTGGAACTGCAACAAAGCTGAGTATAAATTTTACTCATATTACCATTCTCCTATGGGCTTTAGTTTACATTGTCTCTTTCCAATGTGTCAGGTATGTACCGTATTAGCAGTGTCTAATGCTGGAACAGTCTGTTATTCATAATTGCAAGGATGATTTTTATATAAAAAAGGAAGGAAAGAGTGACATCATAACCTATACATGTTACCCGTAGAAACTTGGAATTTTGCTCAGTTTCAGATCATCATTTAACAGAGCTAAGGGGTACTCCAGTCTTGGCTGGTAGACAATAAACAACGTCATGATATTAAGTCTTTATAAAATTTTCCTAATTCTGAAGGAAATGCTCCCATCGTAAGGACTGAAAGTAAGTGGTTTAGATCCACCTTTCTGTAGTTTCAGCAGCAGCCCAAAAACAGAAATGCACCAAATCTGCTTCCAATAATAACCATTCTACTTGAACACTAAATTCAGGCATTCAATTTCATCTGGCAAGCTATCAGTGTTAAAGATAGTTTATGCTGTTTGGGCCACCACCCTAAGGATCCCTATGCATTGATGTGGCACGTGAAAGGTCACTGCATACTGAATGTGACTGCAGTAAATGCCTCGCCCTAGAGCTCCAGCCATCTAAAAGGAGTAAAAAGTTATCAAAATATCAAGAATATGCATAATAACGGATAAGAAAATAAAAATGTAGGTGAAGTAATGCAGGTGAATTACTAATGAAAAGCTTACTGATTGCATAATCATAACCGACACAGATACAAAGCCATGCCACACTGTAATACAAGAAAATATGTTTACTAGCACCACAGATGATGAAGAGTTGGAAAAAAACGTATGATGAGTTTGTGGCGGTTATTGACTGCAAGAGTCGACTGCCTCATCTTTGAGATCGAAATTCTTTGAAAACTGTTGATCTCAGTGTGTTCCAAACTCTGTATTCGAGCGGATGTGTTTGTACCGACATGATCAAAATAAAGTTAATTCATTATAAACGAGCGAATACTTAATGTTGGGTTCAATATTACCGTACATAACATCTTGATCCCCACACTGGTGACCCCAATGCTCATGAACGCCACTTATGATGCTAGAAATGTGTAATGGAACATCGCCATGGACAAACAATGCATCAACCCTTTGTCGGATTTCTACGTCCATTGACTTCGCATCGCGCCACATCTGGATGCAGTGTACAGGAAGTGTAATTCGTGTGTAAATTCCCAACTCTTGTGTGAATCATGCTTTTTGGTAACTTTCGTCACCTTCTCACACATCGACAATGCGACCGAGGAGCACACGTCAACTTTGTGCAGTGCTTCGATACCGGACAATCATGCCAAACAATGGACTGCAACAAATGGGGACTATGTTGCAAATCCCAGCTCGCACGAACTGCGAACTACAGCTAAATTGCATGCCTGGACGAATTCACAGGAACAATTTCATCAAGGACATCCTACAAATCAATGACAATGCACCAATTACACCGATGACAATGCCAGCTGTTTCTCAGCGCAACACTGGACGTGCCACGCCTCCCTCTACGCAGCACCTGAGCCACACCAACTCTGCCCGACCACTACCAGTAGCGACATTACGGCCGCCGCCTGCTGGCTCACTGACCTCGACCCAGTCAAAATAAACAGCTGCGTGACATGCGATCCCGCCACAGCTATTGCACCCACATTTTGTCAACAACTCGCTGACACTATGCACGCTTACTGCCCGGCCGTTCACTACTTGATTGCGCCCACAAATTGTTCCCCCACCCTAGAAAACGATTTCAGCCATATCAATGCTTCATACAGCAGTGAACGTGTTCTCACTCTGCTGCCGCCAAGTACTGAGTTTCACATTCGTGATCGCACACATGATCTCTTCTACTCAAACTGTTACATCAATACTGTGCTGCTGACCTTGTCTTGTACACCAGGTTATCCTTTGATAGAGACAGATTCTGGTTTCAACCCCATCTTACTTAGTGATACGCAGCAGACTGCTTTATGACATACATTTTCGCCTGAGTAACTGCAACAGCTACGTGAGCAAATTGCGACATACAACTTGTTGGGACAAGATCACTTACACATGCTGCAGCCGACACCGACCGAGCACGACATGCAACGAGATGCTTCTGTAATTGTTCCACCTCCGACTGCTGACGATCCTTTTCCATTACTACCAGCTACAACTAATACCCTGACGATCATGCTACATGCATCTATGTCCCAGATGTCACAACTGTCATCATCATGCCACCTCAAGCAGAAATTCTACGTTACTGATGTGATACAAGCAACTTATTTACGCCGCTGCCACCATTCCTTGGTAGTTACAGACACTTCATTTCTATGCCATGGCATAACCAGTCGCATTCCAGTGCCGCTTGCTTTGCCGCCCTCTTCACTGTACGACCAACAAATCTGCCATTTCTGCATCGATGAGTGAGCATCTTTCCTCTCCGCCACACAACCGTACATCAGTTTCGTGCAAGCAGCTTGCAGCCTTGCAACTCGACAGCAGCGCCGACAGTGACAGCACACATGCAGCTCCAGTTCCATTGAACTGTGTCGCCTCTCTGCCGTGGACCAGTAGTTCATCTGCCAATTCGAGTTCTTCACGTTCACATTACGTCTCATCGCCTTCCTGCTCCGACCATGGTTTCGCTGACCACATCTGCCTTCCACCACCTCTCTCCGTTGCCATGACTCACACATAGGGCTCACGGCCATGCCCCCCAACCTTCTATCATGGCTGTTTCACACATCGAAACACCGACACTGTCAACGCCGCTTGGAACATCCTGCCATCTACCGCTGTAAGACACTCACTGTCCACGGACTCTGCGGTGATGCTTCCGTTTACACCTTAGTCATCCACCGCCAAGGTCAGTCATGTGCAGCTTGCTGTTTTCTCCCCTGCTGCGACATCAAGTGCCTCTGTAACTCCATCATTACTGCAAGTGTTGCTCATCCGGCATCTCTTACGCAACCTGTTAAGCCACAGCATGCTTGCTCCTTTATGTCATACGGCCAATAAAAAACTGTTATTGGACACGCTGCACTTACCGCGGCGCTCACTGGCAAATACTTTGGCAATACATCGTATCACATCTTCGACGCACTACGCACCTTTGATCAGATCAAAACCCTGCTGCGCCGCACGCCCTTGGCACGACAATGTTCTCCCCACCAACACGCTGCCACCTTCTGCTTCTACCATGACATCAGCAGCATGGCAGGGTAAACCTGTGGACGCCTTCCGCACCTCCTTGCCTCTCCTGGTCGTGCCTACCAAGACGTCGAGAAATGGTCCAATCATGCCTCGCACTAGTGCCTGCCAAGACACGATCAGTCACACGCAACTGCGCCACCAGCCGACTGGGTGCACACATGCCTCTTATCATCCTTACCATGCTCCGTATTACCGGTGGTGGTTCTGTGGTGATTATCAACTGCAAGAGTCGACCACCTCATCTTTGAGAACGAAATTCTTTGAAAACTGTTGATCTCAGTGTGTTCTGAACTCTGTATTCGAGCGGATGTGTTTGTACTGACATGATCAAAATGAAACTAATTCATTATAAACGAGCGAATACTTAATGTTGGGTTCAATATTACCGTACGTAACATCTTGATCCCCACAAGTTAAAAGAAGTAGTTCAGAATATTAAGGGAGATACAATTTTTTATTGTGATAGAGGCTAGAAAACAATAGAAATAAATGGAAAATATGGAAAAATTGTACAGGAAACTGGTGTGGCAGAAACCAGAAAAAAGCTTCAGCACACCATGCAATACTGACCCTACATCTTATCTTAGAAGAAAAACCTATATCTAAAGCAGATTTCCATTTAGAACAAAGTTTTGACTGAGCTGACTCAAATTCACATTCACTCTCTGTAATTTTGAAAACTGCATGGATAAATTACAGGGAGCCAAAGGTTCTGTAACACTGGTATAGAAACCAAACTTTTGCTATAAGAATCAAAGACCATTAAAAAAAGCAGTTGTTGGGATGGAACAGAGAAGGGGTTGTTGCTTATTGCAAATGTTATTTACTTTACATTGATCAAACAGTAAAAAAAAAAAAAAAAAAAAAAAAAAAAAAAAAAAGAAAGAAAGAGGGGGGGGGGGGGGAGAAATTTGAAAAAGGAAGTAAAGTTAAGGGAGAAGAAATAAAAGCTCTAATGTATACTGATGATACTGTAATTCTCACAGAGATGATAAAAGACATCAAAGATCAGATGAGCAGAAT
The DNA here is from genome assembly GCF_023897955.1 of Schistocerca gregaria. Taxonomy (NCBI): domain Eukaryota; kingdom Metazoa; phylum Arthropoda; class Insecta; order Orthoptera; family Acrididae; genus Schistocerca; species Schistocerca gregaria. The sequence goes on from NC_064922.1 coordinate 684,616,741, forward strand.
GGATAGTGTCTTGAAGAAGGTTAGAAGATGAATATCAAAAGAAGTAAAACAGAGTAATGGAATGTAATCGAATTAAGTCACATGATGCCATGGGAATTATATTAGAAAATAAGGCACTTAAACTAGTAGTTGAGTTTTGGTATTTGGAGAGCAAAATAACACAATGACAGAAGGAAACGGGATGAAAAATGCTGACTTCACCAATAAAAAATGCTTTATACAAAAAGAGAATTATTTCAAGACCTTATTTAATATAAGTGTTCTAAAGTATTTTCAAGGTGTATCTCTCTAGGGTGCAAGCCTTAAATGAAGTTGTGACATCTTCGTTGATCCATTAGGACCACACATCAATGTTTACAAACTGCCTCAGTCTGTGTTGCCTGGACACTAAGAGCTGTTGCTTAATGATTTTGATTCATGGATTCAGTTATATGGTTCCTTCCATGTATAGCGATTTTACAACTATGACGTGTGTGGCCTGAAGATGGCATCAATCTAATGCCGAAACTGGTAGCACATAAGAAGTTCATAAAATAATTTTCTACACTAAATATGGCTGTTGGTAAATTATTGTATGAAGAAAAAGTTGTGACATGGACAATAAACAGTCAAGGCAGGAAGACAGCTAAAGGTTTTGAAATAAGGTATTACAAAATGATGATGATGATTAAAACAATAGATAAATAATATTAGGTTGGTGTATAAGTCTGCAGCATATTCGTTTTACATATTGAGTTTCTAGTTGCTATGTGTTCATCTATTGACTGTCATTTTTCATTTCTAGTTCACTGTTGGTATCTGAGTTTCCATATTTTCATTTTGTGATATTGAGATAGTGAGTGGAGCTGTGGACACTAGAAAATGGAATGCCAGGTGGAGAAATTTCCAACATATTCTTCTGTTAGAGTTCAACTGAGTGGTACAGAATCAGTGGCTGGCAGAGTCATTTCCACTGTGTTTGGGGTCATGCCATCAGACAAAGCATGCCATGAAGATGGTGTTCTCATTTTAAGTAGTATTGTTTTGACATTAGTGACTCTTCATGTTCAGGAGGACCTTCAATGTTTGATGAAGATCATATAAACACATCAATTCACAATGACCCACAGGAGTGTACTCAAGAAGTGACAAATGTGATGAACTGTGATCATTCCACCATCATGTAAGACTTGCATGCAATGGAGATCTTCAAAAATCGGGTGTATGGTTACTTCATGCTCCAGGCCAAAATCACAAAATAAGCAGGGCTCGTGAACAACCCTCACCATTACTATCCCATATCATTATTGGTGACAAGAAATGGTGTTTATATGCTGTCTTAAGTAAAAGAAAGTAATGGTTGTGCCCAAACAAAGCAGCAACTTCGCATACAAATATCTGCATGCATTTGGTAAAACAGCATCAGTGTGGTGTACTAAGAATTGCTTCCCTGCCATCACTGCTTACATTTATTGCCAACAACTGAGATCTCTTGGTGATGCAATCAAAGAATACTGACCAGGAAAACTGTGTGAAGTGATGCTACTCAACAATAATGCCTGCCTGCTTTCTGCTAGACTGACAAAAAACACTATAAAGGTTGAGAAGTCATTCTGCACCAACTTTATCACATGATCTTGCAGCCTCAGATTTTCACCTTTTCTGGACAATTTCAAACAACTTTCAAGGAATTTTCTGGATGAAAATGTGCTCTGAATAGGGCTCAATTTCCTCCCCACCTCTAAAGCATGTAATTTCTACAGCTGTGAAATCGGAAAGTTACTGCAGAATTGGCAGACTCTAGTAAATAGTGAAGGTGAATATACTATTGTTCATCAGTTGTATTTATTAAACTTATGGAAGAACACTATGTACTTATGCACAAACCCAATAAATAAAGAAGTACTGAATCATATCAGGGAGAAAAGAAATTTATGGCACAGCCTTATAGGTTGGTAACACACAAACTTATGCACCAAGAAATAGTTATTTTGTTAATGAATTGGTGTGGATGGGTAAAAATGGGGGGGGGGGGGGGGGGGGGGGATGGTGGTTAGAATTGTAGAGGTAGATCGAAGCTTGACTGTGGTAAGCAAGTTCAAGTGGATGTGGGTAGCAATAGCTATGGAGACCTGAGAAGACTTGCGCAGGATAGGCAAGCATAGAGAGCTGCACAGTACTAGTCTTCAGACTGAAGATTACAACAAAACTATAATGCAAGGATAGTTTGCCTTTCATAGCTCCCATCTGTTTTTCAACATTCTAATATTGAGATAGTCTTTTGGTTCAAAAAGGCAAAACACTTCAGAACTGAAACCTTTTTTAAAGGAAAGCAAGAAATATATTTCATCATTTTCTTCGTAACTTGGATATTTCTTATTCATGAATTTTTATATAGTAGGAATCAACAGTTAATAAATTAAGTTATTTCAAATGCTTTCTTTGTCTAAATTGAACACACTGATGCAATTAAAATTTTATGAATAACTAATTCTTAATTATACATCTTTAAATGCAATTATGACAATAAGATGCAAAAACATTATAATTGTCATTATTAATATGAGGGCCAGCGCTGTGCTAGGTTTGAATTAGTTATGAATCAGATATGTAGCAGATTTTGAGTCAGTTTTGTAGCAGATTTTGAGGAAGTTAGGCACAGTTATGTACCATGTTTTGTGCAATTTTGACACTGTGTTTGATTATGTGATGATACAAGTGTTTGCAATGAGAAGGAGAGCCTTTCATTGCCTAGTTGGCAAATGCACCAGGGCTTCTGATCTTGAGAATCGCAAAACATCATGATGAACAAAAATGAGAAAGATATGCATTTTGTTGCTCTACATACTACTCTTGTTACGAAATTATTTGCTATATTAATTATACATAGCTAATGACATTTTTCAGTATTTTATATAACTACTGATGTAGGATGTGTTGGAAGAATCATCCATAAATTCACAAGTAATTTCATATGCAGTCCAAAAGATTTTTGTTGAGACCTTCTTGCTTATATTGTATACTAATGAACTGACAAATGATGTTAACAGTAACTTCAAACTTTATGCAGATAATGCAGTTATCTGTAATCAAGTACTACTTTGTAGATAAGATTCAAAAGTGGTGTAAATATTGGCAACTTGATTTAAATGTTTCATAAATGTAAAATTTTACAGTTCCAAAATATATTAACAAAGAGTCACTTTTGGAATTGCTCAACTCATACAGTTACCTGAGTCTAGGAATTTGTAGGGATGTGGAATGGTGGAAAATTGACTACTTTAGTAAAGGATTCATCTCTGTAGTACAGGATGACATTGCTGAGAAGGATAAGATGTTGTAGTATTGATGACATTAGCCTGGTAACTTTTCCATCTTACTAAAAAATAAAAGAAAGTGAAAAAAGGGCTACCAATTGGGGCCTTTAATGTGACATGTTTTTCATTCCCAGTCCGTTAGCTGGGACTGGATTGACGGTGTATCTTGGGCCAAGGCAGACTGGGCTCACAGGAACAGTACGAACAGGCAAAGTGCGAAGTTTAGCCAACTCGTAACACGAAAGCCGCAAGAAGCTATCTCTGGACGATCCGTGGTGAACCTTACGGAGAAATCGTTTGACGATGCGACGATGTCAGTGCTTGCGAAAGGTTTAAACTTCGCCCCTACTCCTGTTTCACTGCCTTTAACGGATTTCATCAGTTCCATTGAGGAAGCTATTAGACGTCTCCCTGCGGATAATGCAGACGAAATTCGACGTGAATCTTGCCGAACGTTGTTGAAATGTGCGCCACAACGGAGTAACATCTCGCCAGCTGAAAGAGCTGCTCTCCGCAGCCTCAGAGAAGATACTAGCACAGTCGTACTGCCTGCGGATAAGGGTAACGCCACAGTTCTTCTGACAAGGGAAGCCTACAACGAGAAGATATATTGTCAGCTAAATGATTCCACGTACCGCAGAATTGAAAAGGACCCAACAAGCCGAATATCAAGGAAAACTGCTACCCTTTTGAACGACTGTTCTCTACCTGAACAAATTATCAAGAGATTGAGACCACACAATGCAGTACCACCAAGACTCTACGGTCTTCCCAAGATACACAAGGATGGTGCCCCACTACGATTAATAGTGAGTAATATTGGTGCTGCCACCTATTCTACAGCAAAATATCTGGCCTCACTACTAAAGCCGTATGTGGGTAAGTGTTGCCACCATATACGTAATTCCGAGGATTTTGTCAGTCGCTTGAAGGAAGTTAAGCTTAGCAGTTCGGATTTATTAGTCAGCTTTGATGTGGTCTCACTATTTACCAAAGTGCCTTTAATGGAATCGTTTTATCTTATTGGTAACTTATTCAGTGCAGAAATGACGGCCTTGTTTGAACATATACTCTCCTCAACGTACTTTCTATTCAATCTCTTTATGGAGGACTTCGAGGAGAATGCACTTGAGTCTGCTGTCTTAAAGCCTATGGTCTTCTGGTGGTACGTAGATCATACTTTTGTTGTATGGCCTCATGGCAGACAGGAACTGGAGAAATTCCTTCATCATTTAAACTCTTTACATGAGAACATCAAATTCACGATGGAGATTGAAAAAGATGGCACTTTACCATTTCTAGACGTGCTAGTATGCCGTAAAAATGATGGGTCATTAGGACATTCTGTGTACAGGAAACCGACTCACACAGATCTGTATCTTCAGGCGTCAAGCTGCCACCACCCAGCACAAACAGCCGGTGTTCTCAGTACCTTAATACACCGAGCGCATGTAATATCGGACGATGAAAACCTCCACGCAGAATTAGAACACTTGGAGAAGGTTTTTAAAGAGAATGGCTACACTTCACGCCAATTAAGAAAGGCCATGCGCAACTGTCATAACAAGAAGCAGCGCACTGAGGACGCTGATGACGACTTTAAATCAACTGCGTTTCTTCCATACGCCGGGAATGTGTCGTCAAAAATAGGCCGATTACTGAAGAAGAATAAAATCAAGGTTATCTTCCGTCCACCAGCAAAGAACCGGGCCCTGGTTGGATCCGTTAAAGACGATTTACAACTGAAGAAAGCAGGCGTCTACAAAATTCCCTGTGAATGTGGCTATGCATATATTGGCCAGACGACAAGAACTGTCCATGAACGATGTACGGAACATGAAAGATACACCCGTCTGCGGCAACCGTCAAAATCAGCAGTAGCAGAGCACTGTATTTCATTGGGACATTCAATGGAATACAATGGAACAAAAATTTTAGCTCCGGTTTCCGGATTTTGGGATTCCGTAATCAAGGAATCAGTGGAAATACGTCTTGCCGATAATCTTATAAATCGTGACAACGGCTTTCAACTGGATAAAACTTGGAATCCTGTTATTAAAATTATACATTCACATCGGAATAGACAGCGTCATTCAATACTCAATGACTAGATGATCTTTTACTTTCACCACCGAGGGCAGCACGTACAACTCGGCTATGCTGCGCATGTCAACACGTGCGCGAGAATCGGTATAAATACCGCGACTGCACCTGGGCTCTTCAGTAGTTGTGTACTCACCTGATGATGGCCGGACGTCTCTGGGCCGAAATATCGTGGCAGAATGTCGACGGGATCCGGCTGCATACCCGGAAATTATTAGAAGGGTCTAAGGATCTCCAGCCAATAAAAGTGTGACTTAAAAAATCACAATGAACACCATGAAGTTGATAATCTGTTTAGGTCATATTGTAAAAACTATTTTGCAGTCTACAGAAAAGTAATCCAAGAAGCAACAAAATTATGCAATGATAAATTTATAAAGGAATCTAACAATAAAATTAAAGGCTTGTGGACAGTTGTAAAAAATGAAACAAACAGTAAGCAGCATGCTATAAACAAAACATTAAAACTAAACCTAAATGATGAAATCACATCAGATCCCCACAAAATAGTAAATGGTTTTAATGACTATTTTAGCAAAATAGCAGAAAACCTGTTAAAGGAAAACTGCCACAGACCAAATACTCAACACCAAACACTAATGAAAACCATACCAGTACAGGCATCAATGTTTCTCCACAAAGTCTCCAATACTGAAGTACTTAGAGCTATAAAAGGACTAAAGAATAAGTACTCCAGTGGCAGTGACAACATTTCTGATTTAAATGTAAATAAATGTGGAGAATCCATTGTAGAACCCCTAGCCCATATAATAAATGCATCCTTTACAAATGACCTCCTAAAGACTTCTAAAATTAGCCCACTTCACAAAAAGGGCCCTAAAAATGATGTAGGCAATAACAGACCCATAGCACAACTCAGCTCATTCTCAAAAATATTTGAAAAATTATTTTGCGCCAGATTGGGAGACTTTACTAATAAATTAGCCTCATTAACTAAACACCAGCATGGTTTTAGAAAACAAAAGACAACTACCACAGCTATTTATGAATATCTCAACAAAACCTTAAAAGCACCAGATAATAAGGAAATCTCTACTGGTATCTTTTTAGATTTATCCAAAGCCTTTGATGTAACTGAGCATACCATACTCCTTAAGAAACTAGCAAATAAAGTTATAAGAGGAATTGCAAACAAATGGTTAGAATCTTACCTGTCAAACAGATTACAAAAAAGTTGAAATTAATTTTGAAAAAAAGAATACAACCACCCATCAATGTACTGTCCACTCCTCTGACACAATGTCTATTACATATGGTGTGCCACAAGGCTCAATCCTGGGACCCATACTGTTTCTGCTATACATTGATGACATAAGCACGAAGCTTGCTACAGGACATACCACACTATCTGCCGATGACACGAGTATACTAATAACAGGTACTGATACAGAGAACCACAACCAAAAAATTAAACCGCTTATGCCATCATTCAGCAAATAGTTCAATGAGAATAAACTGATTATAAATATACAGAAAACAATGTACATCAACTTCAGACTCTCATCCAAAAACAGGAAATGCCCAATGTGAACCTAAATAACCAAGAGCTTACATGTGTGGACTCAAGTTTCTTGGCATATGGCTCGAAGAAAATCTTAAGTGGGAGACATACAAATTATATCTCAAAAAAGCTATAAACTCTGTGTTACATTTTAAGTATACCCAAAAAATCTGTTCTCATAGGTGTATACTATGCTTACTTCCACTCAACATTACAGTATGGAATCATATTTTGAGGGAACTCACCTGGGGTAAATATATTTTCAAAATGCAAATAAAAGGCAATACACATAATATGTAACCTAAGACATAACAAATCATGTAAACAACATTTCAAATCAAATGGCAGTATGACACTGCCCTCTGCTTACATTTATAATATCGTCTAATTTGTCAAGTCATACCTGTTAAACAACGACTGCACATTAAATATCAATGGAGACATTCATAACTATGCAATAAGACAGCAATCAGACCTACATACGATTCAGTCAACAACTACCTGCTAACAAAAAAGTGTTTTAAATGTTGGTATACAAATGTATAATAATTTACCAAATGAAATCAAAGCAATAAAGAACCCAAGAGCCTTCACACATAAGGTAAAAAAAATATCTCTTGGATCAATGCTTTTATGCAGTTGATCTTTTTTTTTGTATTTTTGCAGTTTCTTTAATCTCTTTTGGGAATTTACTGTACAGCTTTATTCCTTGGTAGAGAATGCTGTTTTGAGTTTTATGTTTATTTTTTCTTGCTAAATGTAAGTTGAGTCTAACTCTAGTTGCATGGGCATGGACACAGCTGTTTGTGGAGTAATTACCAATGTTATTTTTGATGTGTGCAACTGACTGGTAAATGTACTCACATGGAGCAGTTAAAGTCCCCAGTGTTTTGAAGAGATCTTTAAAATGAGCTCAACTAGTATTTTTGGTTATTATTCTTAAGGCTCTTTTCTGCAGTTGAAAATTGTGTTCATATTTTGAGCATTTGTTCCCCCCCCCCCCCCCCCCCCTCCTCCAAAAAAAAAAAAAAAAAAAAAATATGCCATAGCTAAGAATTGAGTGTACATATGAATAATATGTAACTAAAAGACACTGTATAGTACACACTGATGATACGGTTCTAAGAGCATAACATGCTGATGACATTCTGTTTGCAAATACCTTTGCGTGTTCACACCACTTCAACTGAGAATCAATATTCATTCCTAGAAATTTTGCATTTGTTACACAGTCTATAGAGGTGCCACCTACTTTTAATTTAACATTGTCACTTTTCCTCTTCAAACTGAAATTCATTGCATTAGTTTTCTTTATGTTCAATTTCATTTTATTGTTTATTGACCAATCATAAACTTCCTTGAGAGTTTCATTTGCTTTCTCTGCAAGGAGTTATCTTGTTTTCTCAGTGACAATAATATTGCTATGATCAGCGAAGAGAATTTTTTCACCTTGAGTAACACTACTGGGAAAGTCATTGATATATATCAGGAATAGTATTGGCCCTAATATGCTACCTTGCGAAATCCCTATATTAACGTATTTTGGTTCTGATAAGTGTTTTACTAAATTTTTGGATCTATTTGAAGTATGTGCTCTTTGTACCCTATCTGCAAAGTATGATCGAAACCAGTCATTAGCTACCCCCTGTACTCCTAATGCTTCTAATTTATTTAACAGAATCTTGTGGTCAATTGTATCAATGGCCTCAGAAAGATCCAAAAATATGCCTGTGACACACTCATCTTTCTCAAGAGCATCAAGTACAACTTTTGTGAATACTGCTATGGCTGACTCCATATTTTAGCCACTTAAAAGATTGTATTTATTCAGGTAATTCATTAATCTGTCTTTCATAATTGCTTCTATTATTTTTGAGAATGGTGACAGCAGGGAAATGGGCCAGTAATTTTCTATGTCTTCTGCATTGCCTTTCTTAAGCAAAGGTACAACACTTGCCTGTTTCAACTGCTCTGGAAATGTCCCTGATGTGAAGGATTCATTTATTATATTTATTAAGGGGCCTTGCATAATCCCTATGCATTGTTTCAGTACACACATTGGTACTTCATCTATGCCTACTGACTTTTCTTTCTTTTTTTTTTTTTTAGTTTTTGAACAGTTTTATTGACTTCATTGTCTGTGGTTGGAAGTAACATCATTGTATTTAGTACAACATTAGTAACAGGTGTTATATTTGTTTTGGGGAATTTTTGCTATAACTTCTCTTCAATACTTGACAAATGCTCATTTACATAGTCTGCTAAGTGTTGTGTATCATTTATTACCTTAACTCCCTCCCTTAGCAGTATGTTATTCTGCATTGTTTGCCTCTCCCCATTTCCTTTTTTATAACATCCCAGACTGCTTCGCTTTTATGCTCTGCATTATATATTGTTTTGTCATTACATGACTTTTTCAGCAATCGGCTCCTTCCTATAGATCTTATTGTACCTATGATAGAAATTTAAGAGTTCTGGATAATTGCAAATCTTTTAAGTGTTTGGGAGGACTTCTTAATGCCTGCTGTTATCCATCTGTTTTTGTGCGACGTTGATACAATCATGCATACTTTTGGAAATGCCTTTTCAAAGTTCAATTTAAACAATGTGGAGAATTTAGGGAATTTCATATTCACACTGGTTTCCTTATACACTTCATCCAAGCTTTGTTCTTCTAGTTCTTTAGAAAAATCTTTTATTTTGATTTCTGACCAATGTTGTTTGTAGGCTTGTAGTTTAGAGAATGATTCAATGCCAGATTTTACTGCTGTTATTTGACAGAGATGGTCTGATAGTCCAAGAACTTTTGCAGCTGCATCATATTTTTCCCTGTCCATATTTGTGGCCTTATGGTAAATTAGTGATACAGTCATTGTAGTAACCCTTGTTGCACTATTGACCAATAGGGACATGCCAAAACTTTGAAGGATACTTATGAAGGTGCTGCTGGATTCATTTATGATATTAGTGTTGATATTAATGTCTCCACACAGAATTATGTTGACCTTTGTACTTGAGACTTTATCTAGAACTTCTGTTAATTCATTGAAAACAGTGTCTACACTACCACTGGAAGACCTATACACACACAAAATAATAAATTTCTTGGTGATATGAAGCTCTGTTAATTCAATAACTGATATTTCAAAGTGTTTGTCCTCACTTACTGTACTGAGGTCATGTCTTGATTTGAACTGTGTTCCTTTTCTGATATAAATGCAAGATCCTCCACCCCTTGATGAATTTCAGCATTAAGAGTTTGCCCTTTCATACAATACATGTTGGATTTCTGTGGATTTCTGTGTCCCTATACCAGTGCTCATTAACACAAACTACTGTGTGTGCAGTTGAAAGATTGGAGCTCAACTTCTAATAGTTGTATTTTATTTTTTATTGATTGCATGTTTTGATGGAGGATTGTTAAGTCTGTGAAATGTTGTACGTTACTCTTTCCAATGGTTTGTTTTTCTTTGTGACATCTGGTATGTGTGACATTTGAAGTGTTAAAATCTGTCTTGTGTGTGATTGTTTCAGTATTTTTTAAACTGCTGGAGGTACTCTTTAGGCAGGGGAACCTTTGTCTGGATTTATCCTAAAAAAGACCTACTTTTCCTACCTATGACAACAGGTACTTGATCATGTGTGGCCTGAGATCTATACTTTCATGAATCAGCTGTACCAATCTTCCCTTCCAAGTCCTGTTTAGGTGTAGGCCATTCCTAGTGAAATCTTTTCTGTTGATAGTCCCAACAGGCACCAGAGAAATATGAGCAAAGTTGGCTGTCCTCAGAGCCATCTCTTAATTCCACATTGATTCACCTCACAGCTCCATCAAGGTGTGGTCAATCATGAAGGTGATGCTGGAACATCTCAACAAAGTGTACTTTGGTGCCATGAGTCTGGAAAGCTATCTTTTCGAGGATCCCACCTATGTCATATGCCCCATCCCTGTCCAAACTGTTTCCTACCCCACCCACTATCACTACACGGTCCTCTTTTGTATAGTCCTTACATAAAGACCCTAGGTCATCTATTATAAGACTTAGCCCTGCATTTGGCTTGAAGATACTGGTGGTCTGGTACACTGCACCTAAACGTTCCTGTAACGGAGGGCCTACACCTCACCCATGGCTACTACCTAGCAGCAACACTTTCTTCTTCCTAACACTTTGTACATTTCTAGGCTTCTTGGCATTGGTTGGAGTGTGCTGCACATTTCCTGCTCATCATTCTACCTGAGGCTCTTCTCCACTTACCTCAGGTAGTGGTAGATACCTGTTTTTGGTACTGATGATAAAACTGTCATATCACCTTCTCCTTCTTCCTACCCTCCTACCAGGTGGCGGTTCCCAACCACCCTCTTCCCCCTATCTCCCTTGATCCTTCCGAGTTTGTGGGGTTTTGGGTCCTTATTGTTATAAATGACAACCTGTTGATCCACTTGTTAAAACAATGAGCACAGTTATTGTCACACTTCAGATATACATCACTACACATCGAAAGTATCACATAGACAGAACATAATGGTCGCCTTGGCCCAAAGAGTTTTTGCATGCCGGAAATGTTATGGCATGTCAGTGTTGCCACAAAGGCCCCCCCCTCTCCCTTCCACCCCCCCCCCCCTTGCAGTGTAGAGCACAAGGCTCTGGCTGTTGGGGGGGGGAGGGGGGGAGGTGTCGCACCGGATGGGAAACTGGGCGGGGCAGGGTCGGGGTTCGAGCCCTTTTGGATGGAAAAATGTAATCACAGGGACACACCGGAGGGAGTATATGGCGACCGGTTCATGAGGTGACATAGGGGTTGGGGGGAATAGATGGAGACACAGGGTACAACACATACAGTGTCCCCATGGCGTCAATGAAAGATTGAATGAGGGAAGGATCTAAGGATTTGGGGATCGGTGAGGAGTGGAGAATGGAAAGTTGGAAGGTGTCATAATTGGCGGAGCTGGGGGGGGGGGGGGGTGGATGACTAAGAGAGAATCATTTGTGATAGTTATACATATGTCAGACGGTGAAAGGTGTGAGACATCGATGGAGACGGTAGTGGGTTGTTGAATGTGTGACGGGCATAGCAGCAGAGGGTGGGGTGAATTGCGTGGACCTCGGACTCAGCCCAGTGAGGGTTCCCGGCATTGGGGAAGGGGGCATGTCAATCCTTGAGGAGGCGGCGGTGTGGAGGTCATCATCAGTCATGGATGGTGGTGTCGGGTCTCTGGAGGTGTTGTCATCTGCAGTGACCCATGCCGGCTTGAATCGAGACACTGACACTGTCGAGGGTTTGCCTTTAATAAAGAATGTTGAATGTATTCAACGAGCACCTAAGTACCCTGTAAGGGCTTGTGTATGGAGGTTGCAGGGTGGCGCACACTCACGTCCCTAAGCATCACAGCTTCACATGTGTCTAACCGCTGGTGCACGAATGTTTTAAGCGGATTGTATGCTTTCGGAGTGGGTGCTCTCTGCACTCATATCATCTGTCGTATGTTGTCGATTAGCACGGGGTATTCGATGGTATCTTGGAGCAGTGAAGGCTTGACAAACTCGGCTGGTAGGGTCAACGGCTCGCCATAGAGCAGTTTGGCCACCGAGCACTGCAGGTCATCTTTATATACAGAACAGAGGCCTAGCAGTACCCACAGGAGGGTGTGTAACCACCGGTCCTCGTGGTACATTAGCACTGTCTTTAATGTGCAGTGCCATCGTTCCACTAAGCCGTTTGATTGGGGGTGGCGGCTGTCATGCGAATGCGGTCGACACCGAGGAGCTCACACATTTTTGTGAAGAAGACAGCCACGAATTGATGACCTTGGTCTGTAGTAATGGTTTTGGGGCAGCCGAAACGTGCAACCCATGTGGAAAAGACAGTGTTGGCTACTGTTTCGGCCAAAATATCGGCTAGAGGTGTTACCTCGACCCATCTAGTTGTTCTGTCAGTAAAAGTAAGCAAGTAACAGTAACCATCCACCTGGGGTAGGGGGGGTCAACAATGTTGATGAGGATGTGTCAGAGTCTGTCAGAAGGAGAGCAGAAGATGCCTGAGGGGGGCGTGCAGTGGCATCCGACTTTGGACTGCTGGCACAAAATACAAGTATGGCACCAGTCACGACAGTCTTTGTGAAGCAAAGGCCATACGAAATGCTCGGCGATGTTGCACATAGTTACATGAATGGTCAGGTGGGCGAGGCTGTGCAGTGCATCAAACACTGAATGACGCAAAGAGGAGGGGACGAGGGGGGTGTGGCATGCCAGTGGAAGTGTCACACCATAGCTCCGAGCGTGTGCCGGGTGCAGAGAGTGATTATTGTCAGATAAAAGGCTCACCAAGGAGTCATCACTTGCTTGTGCTTGAGCAAGAGTGTCAAAGTCGATTGAGGAAGATATGCCCCAGATCCGGTTATGTTGTCAGATCCTCGAAGTATTGTACATTAGTTGTGTATTGTGAAATGAGGTTGAAATAATGGAACCTCCTAGGAGGTGGATCGGCTGGGGGTTGGTGAGTGCTTGGGCGAGAGGTCTGTGGTCTGTAAAGATCATGAGGGGGCGTCCCTCGACGTCTTCACAGAAATATCTTACGGCTTCATAGACAGCTAAGAGCTCTCTGTCGAAAGTGGACCATTTCCACTGAGAGGGAGAAAGTTTTTTGAAAAGAACTTAAGAGGTTGCACCACCTCTCCTCTGTGTTGTTGAAGTAGATAGATATTTCGCTAGCGTCTGTGGTGAGCAAAAGTGTAGCATCTGGGTGTGGATGGGCAAGCGTGATGGCTTCCGCGAGTGCGGTTTTGAGTTTTTTGGAAGATGCACACATGACCTCTGTCCACAGCACGCACCTGTCGCCTGACGTTTGTGGCCTGTGCAGTGCATCTGTGAGGGAGACCTGTAGTGCGGCGGCTCTTGGAATGTGGCAGCAGAAAAAACTGATCATTCCTAAGAACCAGCAGAATTCATGGTATGTTTCTGGTATCAGCAGCTGTTTGATAATGTCTATTTTCTCTTGTGTGGGCTGGATACCATTGGCTGAAATTATGTGTCCCAGAAAAACAACAGAATCCTGTCCCAGTTTGCATTTGTCTTTATTGACGATCACACCGTGGGATTGTAATGTGTCAAACAGTGCCTGGATGTGAAGCTTGTGTTCCTCCTGAGAGGAAGAAAAGATCAAAATGTCGTCCATGTACGTGTAGCAGAAAGGTAGGGGTCATAACACTGTATCTAAGAACCTCTGCCTGGTTTGGGCGGCGTTTTTCAAACCATAAGGCATGTAAACATATTCGAAGAGGTCAAAGGGTGTGGTGAGGGCCATTTTAGGGATATCTTGTTCATAACTGGAACAGGCATCTGAATATAAGATCTTGGTCATGAAAGACCACACTTACAGGAAAAGTTCCTGAAAGCATGTAGACAGTTGCCAAGCCTAAAGGAAGAAGATGGTGCGCTAGGAAAAGTTAAACAGGAACTCCAGGCTTCTGAAACAAGTGGAGTAGGAAGCAGCTATTGTGTACAAAGGAAATATTATATTACAGAAAGGATACTAATGATGAATTGTGGAGTAGCTGTGTGTGTGAGGGATATGAATTACAGACTTAATATGGCACATAATCCTGTCATGGGGACATGTAGGAATTGAAAATTGCAGAGCCTTTCTACCATGACACTGTTCCTTTAGTAACATGAAGAGAGTGGTTCAGAGCATAATAAGAACATGTGCAGTTTGTCATAAGATGAAACATATCAATCTGCCCACTGTAAGTGGATTGCATCCAATAGTACCAACCAAACTATTGCGTTTAATTTCGATAGATATACAAGGACCACTGCCCACCACGAGAGGGGGTGTGAAATGTATCTTTGCAGTATATGAGGCTCTTTTCAAATTCTTAAAACTATATCCAATAAAAACCTCAAGTGCTACACCACTCATTCTAGAAGTACAGACTGACTACTTTGTGAAAATTTGGCAAACCTCATACTATAGTCTCTGACAATGCAACATATTTCATGGGGGTAAAATGGAAGGCTTTTCTTCAAAATCAAAATATCAAGCATATTTGATAGCTCGATTTCATCCCGAGAGTGGTGTGGTTGAGTGCACATTTAAAGAATTAAATCAGTTAATGCGCACTTATATTCCTAGTCATCTTACAAAGTGAGTGGACTATGTTCCGGCTTTTAAGAAGCTACACAACAACTTGCCACATTCCACAATGGGGCATATGCCAACATAAGTCATGTATGGGAAAAATGAGACTGACAGTTGGCTGTCACCACTGCCAATTTTACCACAACAAAATAAATCCTACAACCAAATAATCGCTGAGCCTTTCAGCAATTTAACAAAGTGCACAGAAAGGAGAAGGATAAACATAATGAAAGGATTAAGAAGATAATGCCATATGAATTTGGTGACTTGGTTTTACTGAAGACACACCACAAATCTTCATTTTTGGTGAAGAAAAATTAGAAATGGCAACCGGTTTATGCCGGACCTTACAAAATTATAAACATTTCCCACAGATATAGTTAGTTATTAGGTGGTATCCATGGGAATGAATTCAAAGGACTATACATGTATAAAGATTTAAAAAGATTTGTTCAGTAGAACAGTACACAAATTTGTAAATAGTATTTTAAACTTGTGACATATTTTTTTTTTTTTCCAATGTGAAGACAGAATATTTCTCAATATTTGTATGTAGAGAAAAAATTTTAAAAAAAATGAAATAAAAAAAAAGTTAGTTTATGAGAGTAATTGTACCAAGTGCAGAGCAATACTGCTATTGAAATGATTTCAAAAGTATTGTGTTCTTAGGATATCTGCTGAAAAAAAGGGAGTTGTGTGAGCACTGATTTTAAAGGTGAACATGCGAGTAGGGTGTGCTGACATTAAAGATACTTCATGTGTTTTGTATGCAGGAAATTACACATTTAACATATGCATCTAAAGATAGGCCTTTGTAAAATGAAACCTTGATAGGAAATATTAAGATTGTTTCTTTAGATAATTATAATTGATTTGCAATTCATTAGACAACTGTAAACATAGGAGGTTGCACTTTGAGCCTATGCAAACATCTCAGATGTAAAAACAATAAATAACAAATACATAGATAGCAGAATGGGCAAAGTTTCTGTAAAGTCGAGCCTGGCGCTGGGAGACAAGAGGGCGAAAAGTGCAGACATGACGTGGGACTCACAACCGGTAGGACAAAAAATACAATAGTATTGTCTAAAATCTGTTGGAGATATTTTGTGTATATTGTTGTTGTTGTTGTTGTTGCGGTCTTCAGTCTTGAAACTGGTTTGATTCAGCTCTGCATGCTACTCTATCCTGTGCAAGCTTCTTCATCTCCCAGTACCTACTGCAACCTACATCCTTCTGAATCTGCTTAGTGTATTCATCTCTTGGTCTCCCTCTACGATTTTTACCCTCCACGCTGCCCTCAAATACCAAATTGATGATCCCTTGATGCCTCAGAACATGTCCTACCAACCGATCCCTTCTTCTGGTCAAGTTATGCCACAAAGTTCTCTTCTCCCCAATCCTATTCAATACTTCCTCATTAATTATGTAATCTACCCATCTAATCTTCAGCATTCTTCTGTAGCACTACATTTCGAGAGCTTCTATTCTCTTCTTGTCCAAACTATTTATCATCCATGTTTCACTTCCATACATCGCTACACTCCATACAAATACTTTCAGAAATGACTTCCTGACACTTAAATCTATACTCGATGTTAACAAATTTCTCTTCTTCAGAAACGCTTTCCTTGCCATTGCCAGTCTACATTTTATATCCTCTCTACTTCGACCATTATCAGTTATTTTGCTCCCCAAATAGCAAAACTCCTTTACTACTTTAAGTGTCTCATTTCGTAATCTACATTCCTGGATATTGAAATAAGAACACCGTGAATTCATTGTCCTAGGAAGGGGAAACTTTATTGACACGTTCCTGGGGTCAGATACATCACATGATCACACTGACAGAACCACAGGCACATAGACACAGGCAACAGAGCATGCACAATGTCGGCACTAGTACAGTGTATATCCACCTTTCGCAGCAACGCAGGCTGCTATTCTCCCATGGAGACGATCGTAGAGATGCTGGTTGTAGTCCTGTGGAACGGCTTGCCATGCCACTTCCACCTGGCGCCTCAGTTGGACCAGCGTTCGTGCTAGACGTGCAGACCGCGTGAGACAACGCTTCATCCAGTCCCAAACATGCTCAATGCAGGACAGATCCGGAGATCTTGCTGGCCAGGGTAGTTGACTTAACACCTTGTAGAGCACGTTGGGTGGCACGGGATACATGCGGACGTGCATTGTCCTGTTGGAACAGCAAGTTCCCTTGCCGGTCTACGAATGGTAGAATGATGGGTTCGATGATGGTTTGGATGTACCGTGCACTATTCAGTGTCCCCTCGACGATCACCAGAGGTGTACGGCCAGTGTAGGAGATCGCTCCCCACACCATGATGCCGGGTGTTGGCCCTGTGTGCCTCGGTCGTATGCAGTCCTGATTGTGGCGCTCACCTGCACAGCATCAAACACGCATACGACCATCATTGGCACCAAGGCAGAAGCGACTCTCATCGGTGAAGACGACACGTCTCCATTCGTCCCTCCATTCACGCCTGTCGCGACACCACTGGAGGCGGGCTGCACGATGTTGGGGCATGAGCGGAAGATGGCCTAACGGTGTGTGGGACTGTAGCCCAGCTTCATGGAGACGGTTGCGAATGGTCCTCGCCGATACCCCAGGAGCAATAGTGTCCCTAATTTGCTGGGAAGTGGCGGTGCAGTCCCCTACGGCACTGCGTAGGATCCTACGGTCTTGGCGTGCATCCGTGCGTCACTGCGGTCCGGTCCCAGGTCGACGGGCACGTGCACCTTCCGCCGACCACTAGCGACAACATTGATGTACTGTGGAGACCTCACGCCCCACGTGTTGAGTAATTCGGCGGTACGTCCACCCGGCCTCCCGCATGCCCACTATACGCCCTCGCTCAAAGTCCGTCAATTGCACATACGGTTCACATCCACGCTGTCGTGGCATGCTACCAGTGTTAAAGACTGCGATGGAGCTCAGTATGCCATGGCAAACTGGCTGACACTGATGGTGGCGGTGCACAAATGCTGCACAGCTAGCGCCATTCGACGGCCAACACCGCGGTTCCTGGTGTGTCCGCTGTGTCGTGCGTGTGATCATTGCTTGTACAGCCCTCTCACAGTGTCCGGAGCAAGTATGGTGGGTCTGACTCACTGATGTCAATGTGTTCTTTTTTCCATTTCCAGGAGTGTAATTCCCTCAGCTTCACCTGACTTAATTCGACTACATTCCATTATCCTCGTTTTGCTTTTGTTGATGTTCATCTTATATCCTCCTTTCAAGACACTGTCCATTCCATAACTGCTCTTCCAAGTCCTTTGCTGTCTCTGACAGAATTACAATGTCATCAGCAAACCTCAGAGTTTTTATTTCTTCTCCGTGGTTTTTAATACCTACTCCAAATTTTACTTTTGTTTCCTTTACTGCTTGCTCAATATACAGATTGAATAACATCAGAGAGAGGCTACAACCCTGTCTTACTCCCTTCCCGACCACTGCTTCCCTTTCATGTCCCTCAACTCTTATAACTGCCATCTGGTTCCTGTACAAACTGTAAATAGCCTTTCGCTCCCTGTATTTTACCCCTGCCACCTTTAGAATTTGAAATTCCAGTCAACATTGTCAAAACCTTGCTCTAAGTCTACAAGTGCTAGAAATGTAGGTTATTCTTTCCTTAACCTTTCTTCTAAGATAAGTCGTAAGGTCAGTATTGCCTCATGTGTTCCAGTGTTTCTACGGAATCCAAACTGATCTTCCCCGAGGTCAGCTTCTACTAGTTTTTCCATTCGTCTGTAAAGAATTCGAGTTAGTATTTTGCAGCTGTGGCTTATTAAACTGATTGTTCGGTAATTTTCACATCTGTCAACACCTGCTTTCTTTGGGATTGGAATTAGTATATTCTTCTTGAAATCTGAGGGTATTTTGCCTGTTTCATACATCTTGCTCACCAGATGGTAGAGTTTTGTCAGGACTGGCTCTCCCAAGGCCATCAGTAGTTCCAATGGAATGTTGTCTACTCCAGGGACCTTGTTTCAACTCAGGTCTTTCAGTGCTCTGTCAAACTCTTCATGCAATATCATATCTCCCATTTCATCTTCATCTACATCCTCTTCCATTTCCATAATATTGTCCTCAAGTGCATCGCCCTTGTATAGACTCTCTATATACTCCTTCCACCTTTCTGCTTTCCCTTCTTTGGTGCAATAAAGTGTCATTCATGAAACTAAAGTGAGATTTGTACATTAAAATAATATAATGTGTGAACTGCATTTTAATACAAGATATGTCATGAGTTCTGCCACAATGTGATAGCTTGTGACTTCCAGACCAGTAAAGCTTCACATCAGCTGCAAAATTAATGATCCATCCTTTTCCATCTAGTTATAACGTCTGTATGTATGTTTTTAAATATAAATTGTTGGAGACAAGTTGCTTTGCAGAGCCTTGTCAGTGAGCAGGGGGAGGGGAAGGGGGGGGGGGGGGGGGCAGACCTCACTCCAATCTGACTCACCCAGCTGCTGACAGATGATGGGGGTGAGGTGCTACATCAGACATCAGCTGGCCACAACCGACAAGCTAACAGGTACTGTGCCTGCACGAACTGGGTGTCAACCTCTCCACCTCCAATGGTTACTGACCAGTACCTACCAGCACCACCAGGAACCAATCTCCACAATATGATGCAAAACATCTTTCTCCACAACGAATAAACAATTTGTCATACTTAACTTCACATTCATCAATATCATTACAAAAATCAAACGTATCCTATTATATTATCAAGATCTTGCAATAAGTAATAGTTCAACAACAATGTAAATTCGTTAGTCTACTGCTCTGCCTAGGATTTCACCTGGGGTTTCCCTAGGGCCTTGCCAAATGGGGAGCAAATAGTCACAGTCTCTGGGAATTGGCAAACTCTTAGACTACAGCACAATTTTAAGATACAACAGCCAGAGTCAAAGCAGTCAATGTAAGATACGACCTCGGTATAGCTATATAGTTACATCATTTTAGAAAACCAAACCACAGAAGAGTTACCCAGCATAATATCTTTACCTGTTTACGTAATGTTTATCTTATTTAAATACTGTGTTTTTAAATGTTTTGTCTAAATGACTACGGATGAAAATGAGAACCAAAAGAACTTGTAAACTCGACAAGATGTTGAACCTGTTACTAAAGTGTGAACAGTAAAGACTTTACAAAGTGTGCAAGCACTGTGGATGCATGGAAGGAAATGTTAGTGACAAACAATTAAAAAAAATTGATGTGCCACAAACACTTTGGATACGAAGGCTGTGGTTTGAGTTGCACATTACATTGTCTATGCCCTGCAATTTGTATGACTGCACAAGTTCGGCAGTCACAAGTTGTGGCGCTATTAGTTAGGTAAGCCCATCCACCAAGGCAAGGTCTTCCCACATTGAATGGTAAAAACTAGTTTTTAATTGTCTTGAGGCAAAAAAAACTACATTAAGAGCAAAATAGCATCATATTTTAATTGTTCTGAGGCCAAAAACTACATAAAAAGCAAAATAAGATTGGTCTTTAACTGTTGCAAGATTGATGCAAGACATCTTCAATATGCTGTCCATTTTCTACACTAGTTGAATGTAAGAAACATCATGTTCCACAAGAGATTGGAGTGTCTCAGGGGTCATGTTCAGAATATGTTGTACAATGCATGCCTTCAGTTCAGCTACTTTTGTAATTGGAGCACTGAATACAACATCTTTCAGGTAACCTCACACCACAAGTCGCAGCATATGATCAGTTGATAAGGAGGCCAAGCTGCACAGAAATGAAGGCTGATAATTCTAGCACTTCTGAACTGCCTCCGCAGCAGCCATTTCACTGGTTGTGCTCTGTGAAGAGAAGTGCATAAAAATGATCTGACCCACACATCCGAGCTCTTGAAGAGTTGTAATGAGGCTGGGGCACAAAATACTCTCGTAGCATTTACTAGTAATGGTACTGGTAACAGGACTTACAGTAATCATCTCCTTGAAAAAAGCTTTACCAGTAATGTATGATCCTTCATGGAGACAGTCATGGCTTATTACTATAGGAAATCATTGATTTTATGTTTGTTGTCTGAGGCATGTTTTTAGTTTCCTTTTGAGTACCTGCTTCCCTATGGACTTCTGTGAGAGTTGCAGGGCCCTGGTGGAATTTTTCCCCAGTCTTGTGTTATGCTTGTGAACATCACAGTTTTTCAGAAACTTCTGGCTACAATTACCATCAGTGAGTATACATATACTGATTTGTAACAGTAAATATCCCAAGAATCTTACAGAGACCTCTGAAGGATGTCCTGTTAGAGATACCACATATTAACCTCATTGCTCTTTTTTGTTAATTTGAAGACTCTTTCAACTCCTGTATCATTTCCCTGGAAGATAATACAACAGGAGAGTCCAGAAGGGAAGTATTCAAAACATGCAAAAGCAATATTTCTCTGTTAACAAGGTGTGGTATACCTCAAAGCTTAAAACACACTGTGATAAGTCTTTTGACCAGCTAATCAGTTTGCTCTGTTGATCTTAGCTGGCTGTCTATTTGGACACCTAGGAGTTTTGTATGTGTGGTTTCATAAATTTTTTGGTTGTTGGTCTCCATTTCAGGGACTTGGAGATTTTTATTTTCTGTCTGATACTGTATAATATTAGTTTTTGAAAAAACCGGGGTTAGGCTATTTGCTGTGAACCATTTGTGTACTTAGTGACTGTCAGGGCTGTATCCTGTACTGCAGAGTTGGGGCACTTGATCAAAATACTCATGTCATCCACAAACATGACTATCTTTGCTCTGTCATTAATTGTAACAGGTCAATCATTAATGTAGATCAGGAAAATCAGTGGCTAAAGGATCGAGTCCTGAGGGACTCCGTATTTTACGTCTCACCAATTTGAGTTTACTGTTATCAAGAACTAAGAATACTTATAACAAGCATAATTTGTTCTCAAATGCCTTACAATCTGCAGTTGGTTGCACACTTAGGCACCAGTTTTTGCTATAGGGACCCTCTGATTTCTTTTTATTACCACTTGTAGTCATTTGTGAGAGAGAACAGAAACTTGCACTTAGCCATTAAAACCAATTGTATTCACTGACGAATGATGAAGCACAGCAAGGTTAAGAAACAACTGTGACATTGTTGTCATTCAGGCAGAAAAGGACAATCATTGTGTGTTTAAGGATATAACTGTTACAGCAAAATGCAGTACGTTCTAAGGGACCTCATATGTAAAAAAACTCAAAAGAAATTCTAGGATTATGATTATCATGATGACATAACAATTATGTAAGGATAGACACTAATTTTGGTATAGCCAGTAGCACAATTCTGCATGTTGTAATTGAACCAAGAATGTATGGGGTGCTAAAGATCCTAGAAGAGAGTAGTCAACTAAGATGGATGGTCAACAGGTGTAATTTAGAAACACATAACTTGATAAAATATTTAACAAAAAGCTGCAGCACCTGGCAGTCAATATGCCATCATTTCATGTGTAAAGGACTGGGCCTGCTTTATCATACTTTCTCAGCAAGAGTCCATCTTACCCATTGACCTAATGTGTAGTTCAGACATCACAGATGTGTTAGTGAAAGAGTGTGTGAACATTTTACAAGAGAAAATTGCCCCTGGCATGTGTGATCTCATGCAACACTGTTTGACATCCCCTCCATTTTTTTGAGCGGAAAGGAAAATTTTATAAGCCAATGGAAGATATGGCAATGAGATTTCCCTTTCATCTTTAGCAACAGACCCTTAATTGCAAGCATCTGATTAATCAGTATTTCATTCTGTATCTGCACCAATGAAACCAAAACTATAGTTTCTTTGTCGTGATGATACTTTTATCATCTTGTCACATGAAAACAGACCTCCACAAATTGCAAAATTATTTTCACTTAGGGCATTGAAGCATACAGTTTATAGTAGAAATGAAAAAGAATGGAATGGTACCATTTCTTGCTGTAAAGCATACTGGTCACCAAATGGAATACTTGAGCATGCTGTCTGTGGGAAGCATGCCAGCACTAACTCATATCTGTGAACCACTGCATAAAACTTCATTCTCACGTATCTCTTTTAAGCTGTCACACTGAGAATGTAAACCATAATTGGAGAAACTACATTCCTCCTTCAAAAACTAATAGTGACAGCAAACAAACAAATAACAAAGCTACATCTTCCTGAAAAAGAGTGACAGAAATAAGGAGATGTAGTATACACTGCTCTTCTTCTATACTTGCACGGAATCAATGACATTGTGGAAAAAATGAATTGTTGAGTAAAATTAAAGACTGCAGGAGATTACTTAAATGCCATAAACATGCTGTACATGCACATTAGACCAGCTGTGAGTGTGGAGTAGTTCACACTGGAAGATTAGAACATGGCTAAAAGAGATTAAGTCTCATACGCTGCTCAGACAACAAAATAAATTCACAGTGACAAAAAATGAAAAGTGATGTTTCACTGAGTAGTTGGAGAGAGTGTTAATAATGTTAAAAAAATTAAATATTGATAGTTTTACTGTTAATTTTTTTGTCACATATTTGTAACTGAAAACCACTTGAGTTGCTGATGTTCAACTGCCATTCTTCTGCACTGTAAAATTTCTAATACATGTCTTACAATGTAATTCTCCAACCATTTCAGACTTATTTTTGAGACTAGT
The DNA here is from genome assembly GCF_023897955.1 of Schistocerca gregaria. Lineage (NCBI taxonomy): Eukaryota > Metazoa > Arthropoda > Insecta > Orthoptera > Acrididae > Schistocerca > Schistocerca gregaria. The sequence continues at coordinate 684,640,468 of NC_064922.1, forward strand.
GTTATCAGAGATTTGGATCTAAGAGTGCAATAAACTGGTTATCTGATAATAAAAATGTAATAATAAGACTTCAAACAATAACAGAAAAGTACCGCACAGAAGAACTGACATCTGTTTTTCATGAGATAAATGAGGACGAACAGAATACCCTACCATTGCCCCATTTGTACTATTTATATGTGGTATATAATTTATAATGTCTTCAGTAGTCATATATTTTATTTTACTGTCACAAAAGTTTCAAACCTGTGAATTTCTGATGGACTGTTCATACTTTTTCTGCAGTTTTGAGTATTCATTGTGAAGTTGTTTCACCATTGCAAGTGCTAGTCTTTTGGACTGGTTGAGATCATCTGCCATATCTTTTGTTTTATCAAGCTCTTCCTGCACATGTAACAAAGATCGTTCCAACTTACGTCGTTTTTCATTTTCTACCTGTAGCTCCTGCAAAATGAAAGATGAAATTGATGAAACAACTCTTATGAAATTTCTGATGAACATATACAGTTTGATCTCTACACTGTCAATAAATAAACTAATTTTGTAACTTTTGTTGTCATCCTTTCCTGTTTGGTGTTCTCCACAAAATAATTAAAACTATGTTTAAATGACAAACAAACTGATTTCTTGGTGAGGATTTCTTTATAAATGTGTGTATTTAAAACTATGTAGTTATATTAAAAACAAAGATTCCAAGACTTACCAAGCGGGAAAGCGCCGGCAGACAGGCACATGAACAAAACACACAAACACACACACAGAATTACGAGCTTTCGCAACTGGCAGTTGCTTCATCAGGAAAGAGGGAAGGAGAGGGAAAAATGAAAGGATGTGGGTTTTAAGGGAGAGGGTAAGGAGTCATTCCAATCCCGGGAGCGGAAAGACTTCCCTTAGGGGAAAAAAAGGACAGGTGTACACTCGCACACACACACACATATCCATCCGCACATACACAGACACAAGTAGACATATTTAAAGGCAAAGAGTAAGGGCAGAGATGTCAGTCGAGGCGGAAGTACAGAAGCAAAGAAGTTGTTGAAAGACAGGACCGCGCGACAGCCTCTGGTTGCGCGCCGGCCACTATGCGACAGGGCAGGGCGGGACGAGACGACGGTGTCAAGCGCCAAGCGCCAACCGCCAACCCTTCCCTTTTACTTCTTCTTCTTGGGCGAAGCCTTCGCCTTAGACGGCGTCGTCGTTGCCTTCTTCGGGCGCGGCGCCTTCGGCTTCTTCGTCGGAACCTCGGCGGCCTTCTTCGCCTTTGACGGCGACTTGGCCTTGGCCGGCTTGGCCGCAGCCGCCTTCTTCGCACCCGCGGGAGCGGCCGACGCCGCAGACGCCTTCTTGGCGGCGCCCGCCTTCCGACCGGTCACCGCCTTCACGCCGCCAGCCTTCTTTGCGCCGGCCGCACGGGCCCCCTTCTCCTCCTTGCTGGCCAGAGCGGCGCGCTTCTTCTTCGCACTGCCACCACGAGCCTTGCCGCCCTCGGCCGCCCCGCCGCCGGCGCCGGCAAGCTTGAAAGAGCCCGACGCGCCCTTCCCCTTCGTCTGCACCAGCTCGCCAGCCACGATGGCCGACTTGAGGTACTTCTTGATAAAGGGTGCCAGCTTCTCCGCGTCCAGCTTGTAGTGCACGGCAATGTACTTCTTGATCGCCTGCAGCGACGACCCGCCGCCCTCCCTATGAAATCCCCAAACCACCTCCCCTACCCTCTGGCTCCTACCCTTGCAACCGCCCCCGGTGTAAAACCTGTCCTATGCACCCTCCCACCACCACCTACTCCAGTCCTGTAACCCGGAAGGTGTACACGATCAAAGGGAGAGCCACATGTGAAAGCACCCACGTGATTTACCAACTGACCTGCCTGCACTGTGATGCTTTCTATGTGGGAATGACCAGCAACAAACTGTCCATTCGCATGAATGGACACAGGCAGACAGTGTTTGTTGGTAATGAGGATCACCCTGTGTCTAAACAAGCCTTGATGCACGGCCAGCACATCTTGGCACAGTGTTACACCGTCCGAGTTATCTGGATACTTCCCACCAACACCAACCTATCCGAACTCCGGAGATAGGAACTCGCCCTTCAGTATATCCTCTCTTCTCGATATCCGCCAGGCCTCAACCTCCGCTAATTTCAAGTTGCCGCCGCTCATACCTCACCTGTCTTTCAACAACTTCTTTGCTTCTGTACTTCCGCCTCGACTGACATCTCTGCCCTTACTCTTTGCCTTTAAATATGTCTGCTTGTGTCTGTGTATGTGCGGGTGGATATGTGTGTGTGTGTGTGCGAGTGTACACCTGTCCTTTTTTTCCCCTAAGGGAAGTCTTTCCGCTCCCGGGATTGGAATGACTCCTTACCCTCTCCCTTAAAACCCACATCCTTTCATTTTTCCCTCTCCTTCCCTCTTTCCTGACGAAGCAACTGCCAGTTGCGAAAGCTCGTAATTCTGTGTGTGTGTTTGTGTGTTTTGTTCATGTGCCTGTCTGCCGGCGCTTTCCCGCTTGGTAAGACTTGGAATCTTTGTTTTTAATATATTTTTCCCATGTGGAAGTTTCTTTCTATTTTATTTACAAACTATGTAGTTATCATTATGTGAAACATTTTGGCACCTACTAAGGAGAAATATGTGAAATGACTTGCACAGAATATATGTGACAATTTTAACTGTTTTCTAGAAAGATATACAAACCAGAGTATTATTTCTTTTCAGCCATGTATTAGAAGTCTACATTGGTTATTTGATGGAATCAAAAAATCTTGTACAGAAAACAGGAGGCACATAAGATATTATCATAAGGTATTAGATATATTCTATCCGAGTGTTAAAACTCATACTTAATGAGTTAAAGACAACATAGAGGAAATTGGATATCTGAATGGAGTCAGAACTCCTAATGGTATGAGGAAAAATAAGGAAATCAACCAATTGATATGTTTGGAGGGTTAAAATAAACAATAATGGTATGAAAATTAATAATCCACAGTAAGTAGTGGACACTTTCAATGCACATTACAATGGAACTTTAACAAGTTGAGAGAAATATTACGATAATAACAGAAGTATATACCAGCAAAAGCTCTAGAATGTAACTGAAATCTGCACTCCCATATTGAATAGTACTTATTTGTAAATATTAAGATCATAAAAATACAAAAAACAGTATCTATATGTTTATACACAGTAAAAGACCACAATCAACTGACAGGAATTGCTGATCTATACAACAAAACCTGGGAACAAGAATAGAGAATTTGTGCAAGCTGTAAACTGAATAGTGGCATATAGATGGGTGGGAAAATAATGGAAACTGATTAATAATTGCTGCTTGAATAATTAAAAAAAAATTGACTGGAAAGAATAACTGAAAGAAATTGAAAGGTAATTTATAAATCTGTACACATATCCAGGTGAAGTTTAACTGGTACTAATATCAACAGACCTTCTATGTCAATGCATTTAAGATCAATATTCAGGTTTTGAGTTATGTACTGCTTCACATTAGTTCCATTGTGTGTAGTGCTGATTATGACTCTGCCAATACAGCACCACTCTTTTGCTGGTCCCACAAATTCCTCTTGTCTGCTTCAAACCTCCTGATGCAGGATTCTCGGCATGGGCGAAATGATAAACAGACAGGTGTGATTGATGTAAATATGTGATAAACTTGATCTTCCTAATAACTTTTCTAACTCCTGTGTCATGCACTTGGGTACATCAAGGTCAAATATTTTGGCTTTAATAGTACTTTGTACCTTGCTCTTTGTCAAATTTTTTTGTGTACCCTCATTACTCTGATACAAATCATCTTTCACATGTCTACCATGATCGTATCTGATAAAGCAAGTGTTGATCAAGGTCATGACCCCACTTTCCTCTGAGATCAAAGAACAGGGGCATACCGTGACCGTTTCAAATTTTCCGGTATCATGGTGGCATCGGTTTCTGAGTTAGAATGGCTCTGAACACTAAGGGACTAAACAGCTGAGGTCATCAGTCCCCTAGAACTTAGAACTACTTAAACCTAACTAACTTAAGGACATAGCACACATCCATGCCCGAGGCAGGATTCGAACCTGTGACCGTAGCAGTCTCGCAGTTCCAGACTGTAGCATCTAGAACTGCTCGGTCAATCTGGCCGGCCTCCTGGGTTATGCATAACCTCTACTATATGGAATGTTTGTGTTTGATTACACCAACGAGTATCCTGTGAGGCTCTTAACTGAAATTCCCTTTGCCTTTGCGCAATATTCGGCATATTTGCGTTACTTTGCTGGCCAAATTTCACTATCTGTGGATTATTCAGCTGTCTGGTATTGTTTTTTGTTTACCCATCAATCAGGTGATTATTGACGGTAGCTTGTGTCTGTACATATTGTTCAGGGTGGCCATATGCTACACATTGTAGTTGTTTTGTTAAATTTTTGCCCATTTCCTTTATATCTGCTCTTGAATTTACAGCTTTGTCCATTGCTGTTGTAATTACTGTTACCGTTACCATAAGTCCGTGTGGGGTAATGTTGCCATCTGTGTTGTGTTACGAATCTGTTGTTCACTTGTTGGTTCATAAATATCTGTCTGTGTATTAACAGGCTTAGGTTATACTGGTCTCTCTTTGTATTTCAAATCTATTGAGTCCAGTAAAGATAGAAAGTATTCAGTGTCGTGTTCTGGAATGGTAATGAGTTTTTCCCTAAGGTGGACAGGAAGATGCCTCTTTAAAATTTTCAGCACGTCTACTTGAGATACCAGGTTCATCCAGTGCCTGATTTTATTCAAATATTTTTCAAAATGGGCCCTCAAGCTTCCATGTTTGCTATTGAATGGAGCTGGGTTAAATACTTCATGTCTGGGCCTCCCTTGTATAGCTTCAGACCAATATTTATCTAGAAAGGCTCTCTCAAACTGTTCATAGTAGTGGCAATGTTCTGCCCATAGCAGAACATCACCCTTTGCGTAAACAACAAATCTCATTTTCGGGGTTTCAGTCCAGGTACAAGGTAAAACATTTCAAAATGCTCTAATAAAGACCATGGGGTTTGTTCTTTTCCCTTCAGAGGTAAATACCGAAATTATCAATGCTTAAGTAATTCCTCATTGACAAGTAATGCTGACCAACACACCGTGCTGTCAGTGACAGGTGTGTTTGTGTTCACTTGTGCTGTAGTGCATGTCAATTGTGCTTGCTCGACAGGTACAGCTGCTGGCAGGTGTTGTTGCATGCTGCAACCTTCGCTATTTTCCTTCAACGGGCTAGCCCTATATTATGGGTAATCAGTGGAAGTATCTAACTTCTCTAAAAGCATGGATTTGTTTCATGTCAAATGTTGTTTTGGAATGTCAGTAGTTTTAGCAATACTGCCTCGTAACCTTTTGTCTGCTTCCTTTAAATCTGAATCTATTTTAGATAGAAGTTGACTTTCTTTCTCCTTGAAAGCTTCTTCTACAGAACCTACATAAATTTTGCAAACTGACACTACCTTTTCAGTAAGGGTGCTTTCCTTATCCAGCATCCTGGCTTCAGCTTTTTCAGTTATTTCCTTAACATCTGCACATCTGTTTTATGGCAAATTTTGACTCCAAACTTAACTGGTGTACTCTTAGACTTGACTTTTGTACCTCTGTAGATAAATTTTTGCATACGTCTTGCAGCTCGCTGACTGCGTCCGTCACAACATATCCACTTGGGATTGCGTCTCCTGAATTTGAGAATATGCTTCACTAAGGTTTAATAATTCACCTGTAAGTTGTTCCTGTTTATCTTCTATGGATGATACTTTTTCTATTAATGTATTTATACTGCAGAACATGTCAGTAATTATTTCTTGTTTTAGTTGTTTACCTATCACAGTCAACTTTCCAGAGTTTTGCTCACCTCACTAAACTGTTGACTAATACTGTTCTTGAAATCTTTGAATGCCTGATTTTGCTTCATAAGCTGCTGTCCTATATTTTCCTGGTGTTTTGTGAACTACTGCGTCATATCCTTAAGTTGTTGCATTTCACTTTCATGAAATTCCTGTTGTTTTTCAAACTGTTGCACTATTTGTTGCATGAGTTGTGTCAAACTGTGTGTCTCACTAGTATTTACATAGCTTTTATGATATGTTTCCTGTTCTTGTGTTTGCAGTGCCAATAGCAAATAATCAAAGGAAATTTTGCAGTCATGTGCTTCAGTTTCACTATTTGAAAAAAATATTTCCCAGTGATGTACAAGGCATAGTACACCATTAGCAGAGCATGCTCTGTTGATGGTGACAATGGAGTGGCCTGCTGCCTGTAAAATCTCTGGAACAGTTCTGAAGTGGATGCCATGAAGTGGTTCCTTCATCTTTGGAATCAAATCAAAGTCACAAGGACTTAAGTCCAGGGAGTATGGTGGATAGTACAGCACTTCCCAGTCCCATCGACTGAACAGTGCACCCACAGTTTGTGCCGTATGCGCCCGTGTATTGTCACAAATGATTGGTGGGTTGCACAGAAAGTGTCACCACTTCTTTCGCAAAGATCATCGCAGGTGATGCTCCAAGAATGTACAGTAATACTGTGCATTGATGGTCTGCCGTGGAAAAAATGTAATGCGTTAGGATAACACAGTCATACACAAGAATCACCATAACTTTAGACCACTCCATTCGCACCATCAACAGAACAGGCTCTGCTAATGGTATGACTATGCCTTTCACGTGACTGGCAACAGGTTCTACACAGTGCTGGTGACTACTCTGAAGAGCAGTAACACGTGCAAACATGTAATTCTTTTGTTTCAGTTGTGAAAAAATAGTTGCCACTATTTAAGTTCCAACCCTTGTAACTCTTCATAAAAAGGGATGTAAAGAAGATTCTAGCAACTATGGATCTATTACGGTGCTCTTCACATTTAGCATATTTAGTAAAGTATTTGAATACACAATAGTCATCAAACTTAATTCATGTCTAAACCAAGCAAAAATTGTGTCGCCCATTCAGTTTGACTTCCAAGAACAGAAAACTACTGCTGATTCAACACATGAATTGTTAGACCTTCCTCTCGATCTTTTAGACAAAAAACTTCCAGCCATAAGTTTTTTCTGGGCCTCACAAAGGCCTTTAGTTAGTTGGAGCAGCATGCTGCAAAAGATGTATTCCTATGAAAGAACAGGAACTGCCCATGACTGGTTAAAAACAATCTGAGAGATTGACAGCAGTATGTCAATTTCAATGAAATCAAGACCTAAGAAACAGCTAGTACTGCACAGTGTACCACACAAACCATGAAGTAAGGTGTTCCCCAAGGCTCAGTCTTGGGCCTCTTTTGTTTGTGCTTTACACAAATGACATTCCACATAGACACCAAAGTCTTTCTGTTTGCCAATGACACCATTGTTCTCATAACTGCTACAGAAGAAACTCTCCAGTCTGTTGTTGACAGAACCACATATCAGTTAAACTTGCAGCTTAAAGATAAGCTCAAAATAGAAATCCACTGGTACCAGTTTCATCACTGGACAATAACAATGTTGAATCCGGCAATGTGTGTTTCCATAACAGAAGCCCTTACCTGGAAAAACCACATTGATTTAACAAGCGCAACACTCAGTAAAGTATATTTTAAGTTCAAATCAGCAAGGCATATTAAAAACATGAGTGCACTGGTAACAATGTATTACATTCTTTTCCACTCAGTACTTAATTATGGAATTGATTTTTGGGGCCAAAGTTCTGAGCCAATTAAGTTATTTAAACTTCAAAAGAAAGTAGTCCAAACAATTTTATTCAAACAGCAAAGATAAACATATAAACGACTATTTAAGAAGTTGAATATATTGCTCCTTTTATGCCAATATACACTAGAAATGTTACATTTCATTGAGAACAGAATTACCAAACTTGACAGAAATATGGACTGCAACCAACATGACACAAGATCAAATACCTCTTTAAGACTAATTCCCCACTCAAAAATCTTGTTCAGTAATGATGTTAAATGTATGGGAATGAAATTACATTATCACCTTCCAGCATCAATAACAGAAATTAAGGAAATAATTAAATTTAAAATGAATGTAAAAATAATAATTAGTAAAACACTTTTCTTACACCATCCAGGAATTTTTGGAATCTGACCTGTCATAATAAACAAAAGTATATTAAAACACTCATCACTCAAGCCATTTTCATTCACATCGTATACTGTCTGTAGGAATAAAAGTAAACAAATTAAAAATTTTACTGTGTGAATATGAGAGTCATCATGCTTATCAAGCAGAACTTGCGAAAATAAGATGATAAAAATAAGACGATTAAATTTGACGAAGTTGTAGTTATCAGAACCTATTTGTAAGTAAAAATAACACTATCAATATTATAATGTGCCTGCCTGCTGTTTGGAAAGAGTCTTCAGTAAAATTCTGTGAAAATGCTTTATGATATTTATGTTGTAATATGAAATTTTGTTTTAGCTTATCCCATGTAATATGCTTTCTGTATTGGCTTGTCCGATATCAGCTGTACAAGCTATCATACTGATTTGATCCATGGGATAAATAATAAATAAATAAAAGTTCCATCCTCAATTATGAAAAACAGATAAGTTAGTGGCACTTAAAAAGGGGGACTGGGTCACTTTGATGCCAGGATGGGAGGGATTCACCAGTGTATGGTACAAAACATAAAAAAAAAACCTTGAAATACAAAATAGTTCCTAATGATACAACTCCTTTCACAGACCTTTAACTGCTGTCCAGAATACACCAAAACAAGTATCTTGGCTGTCCCATAATAGCTAGTTTGAAACCTCCAATGAATCCGTCTCAGTACTGGTTGAATATCATTTCCAACCTATTACACAGAGCCCCCATCACACACAAAAGATTCCATCCACTTCCTGGCACATCTGAAATCTGTTATCATGCTCTCCTATATGCAACCCACCTTGTCACTACCAACGTGACCTTCATCCACACAAACATCCCATACACAAATGGCCTTTCAGCTGTATGACACGACGTCTCCAAATGGTCACCAGAAAGTATTCCTAAAATCACTTTTATTGTCACCCTAGTCAACTTCATCTTAGCCTTAGGCATTTCATCTTTGAAGGTCACTCCTACAACAAACAATCAAGGGACTGCTACAGGGACCCAGCTGGCCCCCATCTAATGCCAAGCTCATTGTGGTCCACACAGAAGAAGCATTTTTCAATGCCCAGAATCTGAGCTAATGGATTGGTTCAGATTTATCAAGGACGTCATTTTGGTCTGGTCACCGGTTGCCTAGGTACTGTCATGCCACCACTCACCAACCCCTACAGTTAATGAGCTCTGACATAGAGTTGGAGCAGCATGGAATGACATACTAGTATCTGTCATCGAAGCTCAGTCAGGTTAGAGCCATTGTTGCTTCCAGAGATGGTAGCCCTGTACATTAAATTTCACACCCTGTACATCCCCAGATTACCTATACATTTATTCATGTATTCTTCCTAATGTACTGACCATGTACAAGTAACATTTCAATATTCGCCATCCTTCAAGATATTCCAGTTTAAGCAGCCAACACTATACATAATGAATATTTATTTGTGGTAACAATTGCCAACCCTTTGGACTTCATTCATGTCATTTATTAACACTTTGAGTCCTGATCTATTGCATGCGTGTGTCTACCATAAAGACTGGCTGATTTTAACGTATTTTAAACAACTACAACTCATGAAAGGTTTCAGTTATAGCAACATAGTTACTCTTATTGAAAAACCTAGACATTCTTGTTTAAAACCATATACAGGGTGAGTCACCAAACATTACCACTGGATATATTTCGTAAACCACATCAAATACTGACAAATTGATCCCACAGACCGAACGTGAGGAGAAGGGCTAGTGTAATTGGTTAATACAAACCATAAAAAAATTCACGAAAGTATGCTTTTTAACACAAACCTACCTTTTTTTAAATGGAACCCCGTTAGTTTTATTAGCACATCTGAACATATAAACAAATACGTAATCAGTGCCATTTGTTGCATTGTAAAATGTTAATTTCATCTGGAGATATTGTAACCTAAAGTTGATGCTTGAGTACCACTCCTCCACTGTTCGATCTTGTGTATCGGAGAGCACCGAATTACGTAGGGATCCAAAGGGGACAGTGATGGACCTTAGGTACAGAAGAGACTGGAACTGCACATTATGTCCACATGCTAACACCATTTTATTGGTCTTTTTCACTGATGCACATGTACATTACCATGAGGGGTGAGGTACACATACACACGTGGTTTCCGTTTTCAATTACGGAGTGGAATAGAGTGTGTCCCGACATGTCAGGCCAATAGATGTTCAATGTGGCGGCCATCATTTACTGCACACAATTGCAGTCTCTGGTGTAATGAATGTTGTACACGCCGCAGTACATCTGGTGTAATGTCGGTGCAGGCTGCCACAATACGTTGTTTCATATCCTCTAGGGTTGTAGACACATCATGGTACACATTCTCCTTTAACGTATCTCACAGAAAGAAGTCCAGAGGTGTAAGATCAGGAGAAAGGGCTGGCCAATTTATGCGTCCTCCACGTCCTATGAAATGCCCATCAAACAACCAGTCAAGGGTCAGCCTAGTGTTAATTGTGGAATGTGCAGGTGCACCATCATGCTGAAACCACATACATCGACGCGTTTCCAGTGGGGCATTTTCGAGCAATGTTGGCAGATCATTCTGTAGAAATGTGATGTATGTTGCAGCTGTTTGGGCCCCTGCAAAGAAGTGAGGACCAATGAGATGGTCGCCAATGATTCTGCACCATACATTTACAGTCCACGGTCGCTGTCGCTCTACCTGTCTGAGCCAGCGAGGATTGTCCACGGACCAGTAATGCATGTTCCGTAGATTCGCTGCCCCATGGTTTGTGAAACTTGCTTCATCGGTAAACAGGTAGATCTGCAACGCATTCTCTGTTAATGCCCATTGACAGAATTGCACTCAATGATTAAAGTCATCACCATGTAATTGCTGATGTAGCGACACATGAAACGGGTGAAAGCGGTGACGATGCAGTATGCGCATGATACTACTTTGACTCAATCCACCAGGTGTCGCAATGTCCCGTGTACTCATGTGTGGGTTCATGGCAACAGCAGCTAACACACCAACTGCACCCGCTTCTCCTGTGACGGGCCTGTTACAGACCCGTTTGAGTGCTACGACCATACCCCTTGCATACAGTTGGCGGTAGATGTTTTGCAATGTGCGGCATGTTGGACACTCTCTGTCTGGGTACTGTTCTGCATACACCCTGCAGGCTTCAGCTGCATTTCATCAACACTCACCATAGATGAGTATCATCTCCACCTTTTCAGAGTTCGAATACACCATGGTCACAGTTCCTACAACACTACACAATCACAGACGTCTGGTAACAGTTGGTCTGTGTGTGGAGACAAATGCAGAATAACAATAGCAGCAAGCGCTACATGCAGACACTGCGGCAGCTAGACCAAACCACGACAGTGCACTACAGCCACACTCGTAAACACGCTCGTTGTCATAAACATGTCCCTGCACAATCTGCTCGCCGACCATGGCCCGTGTTTGTTACAACACGAAACTGAACGTCGGAGGTTTCAAGTGTCAACTTTAGGTTACAATATCTCCGGATGTAATTACCATTTTACAATGCAACAAATGGCACTGATTACGTATTTGTTTATATGTTCAGATGTGCTAACAAAACGAACGTGGTTCCATTTAAAAAAATGTAGGTTTGTGTTAAAAAACATCCTTCCTTGCATTTTTTGTATGGTTTGTATTAAACAATTACACTAGCCCCTCTCCTCACGTTCGGTCTGTGCAATTGGTTCGTCAGTATTTGATGCGGTTTACGAAATATATCCAGTGGTAACGTTAGGTGACTCACCCTGTATAATACCTTTCTCTTGAATTAATACATACTTTTGGCAAGCGTTATTATTATAACATTGTTTTTGAAAAAAGGAAAAATTGGTCAAAGTTATATTCATTGTATTTTCTAGAAGGAAATTTTTTTTATTTTACACAAGAATAGTAATTATGATGGATACAGTATGTCTTATCTACAGTAACCTCCTGTAACTATTTTAGGATGCAATTTTGCTCTTTGTGTATTATATTTTGAAGCACGGCATTTTGCACAATGCTACTTTACATTCACTACACTGGTAGCTTGTGTCTTTTCGCCACACTTTTCCAGTCAGTTTTTTTCCTCTCAGAGAACGCACTACACACTGTTTTTTTTTCTGTTTCGCACCTACTTCTGTCTCAGTCTTTTCCAGGAAATGATTTCCCGTTGATAACTCTTGAGAGTCCAGATGGACCATGTCGGGGTTCAAGATTTTTGCTTTGTGCAAGATCTTGTGATGACTGCAATTCTACCCTGTCACTAAGTATCGCCAAAATACCCGAAAAGTACCGTGTTAACTAATGCAGTCAATATCAAGTCGTATCTAAGTAGATGTTTCTCCAAATTTTACTTCCCAACACAATATCTGACCATGCATTTATCCCAGTTTAGCATAGAATAACCATATTAAATAAGATTTAATGACATTGACAAAAAAAATTTGCTTCTAACATCAATAAACAAAAGAATACCAAAGTTGAGTGATGAACCCACAATTTTACATGACTCTCATTCAAAGTAATCACAACCCATGTGGTTTGACTGCTACCCACCTTTGAATTACCCCTCACGAATTTAGACACATACCCTCCAAAAGTTATAAAAATATACATGTAGCGGAAGAGGATTTAAAACGTAAAAAAAAAAAGATGGAAATAATTAAAATGGAAATGGCTACTGCTAATGAAAGTCAACAATGTCTACATAGAACACACCACTTCATGGAGAACACTTTTATTCTAAAGAAGGCAAATGTTAGGTGAATGTCAGCCCAAAGGAAAAGAAACTACAAATTAAAATAGTTTGCATTAATTTTGAGTCTTTAAGAGGAGAGCGCTGCTTTTAAATCTTATATTGTGTGTTGTGACAATGGTCATGATATCGATAGCAGCTGGCTGGTTATGGTGAAATGCTGAGATCAGCTTCATGGTCGTGTGATTGCAGCTCATGATTTTTCCTTGTAATTGGGTGGGCGGTGGTATTCATTAAGCTGCAAATCTGATTACAGTGGCATTTTGCAGGCCACAGGCTGGTTGAAGTAATTGTTGTTACAGATGTCCATATGTGCACAGTTTTAATGTTTCTGGCTCACACAATTTAAGTTTACTTAAGAAACATACAGTTTATAAAACTTGCCGACCGCAAATTCTGTAGAAAGTCAATTCGTATTATGGGTGCCGCGATCGCGGATAACCATCCTGGGCGGGCATGTACTCACACACAATAGACAGTTCGCATAATTTCAGAATGACTGTTACTGATTATAGGCGTCCGGTAGTTAATTGAAATGCTAATAAATATGTAAGTTCACAGTATTTGAGTGTACGAAAACACAGTCAAAATACAAGCACAGTTCAATTCACAGACACAGAGCTACAATACCGTCCATTCTTGGTTGCATTGTCATAGTTACTTCATCTCATGGCACAGTCTCAGTATTTACTTCGCCCAGTTTGTACACTCACTATTATCATATCATGTCCTGGTATAAAACAGTCATTAAAACATACATCGCTTCCCACTAAACTCAATCTTCACCAGCTCGTAAAAGTCTAAAAGTCACTACTCCCACAGTATAACATGTGTCCCACTCTCTAGCTACCCAACAACACACGCCTGATGCCCGCTTTGTTGGATCGACTATCGATATTGCTCTCTCTCAATACTCTCACCCACAGCTCATACAACATCAAAGTAAATTACATTTATCTTTACATAACTATTTTCTCCCAAAATTAAAGCTTTCCACAATCAATAAACTCTAAACATATTTATCTACTTACGAAAAAGAAATAATTTCCAGTTGCATATTACATCTAGAAAACAACTTTTATCTCTATATTACAGGACAAACGAAAAATGTGCTACATCAAAGATATATGAACAGATGAAAAAAAGGAAAAGAAAAAAAGAAAAAAAAACAAGATAAATACACTCCTGGAAATTGAAATAAGAACACCGTGAATTCATTGTCCCAGGAAGGGGAAACTTTATTGACACATTCCTGGGGTCAGATACATCACATGATCACACTGACAGAACCACAGGCACATAGACACAGGCAACAGAGCATGCACAATGTCGGCACTAGTACAGTGTATATCCACCTTTCGCAGCAATGCAGGCTGCTATTCTCCCATGGAGACGATCGTAGAGATGCTGGATGTAGTCCTGTGGAAAGGCTTGCCATGCCATTTCCACCTGGCGCCTCAGTTGGACCAGCGTTCGTGCTGGACGTGCAGACCGCGTGAGACAACGCTTCATCCAGTCCCAAACATGCTCAATGGGGGACAGATCCGGAGATCTTGCTGGCCAGGGTAGTTGACTTACACCTTGTAGAGCTCGTTGGGTGGCACGGGATACATGCGGACGTACATTGTCCTGTTGGAACAGCAAGTTCCCTTGCCGGTCTAGGAATGGTAGAATGATGGGTTCGATGACGGTTTGGATGTACCGTGCACTATTCAGTGTCCCCTCGATGATCACCAGAGGTGTACGGCCAGTGTAGGAGATCGCTCCCCACACCATGATGCCGGGTGTTGGCCCTGTGTGCCTCGGTCGTATGCAGTCCTGATTGTGGCTCTCACCTGCACAGCGCCAAACACGCATACGACCATCATTGGCACCAAGGCAGAAGCGACTCTCATCGCAGAAGCTTCACGCAGGTGGTTCTCTTTCCTTCAAACGTCTCTTTAATTTTTCTGTAGGCAGTGTCTATCTTACCCCTAACAATATATGATTCTACATCCTTACATTTGTCCTCTAGCCATCCCCGCTCAGCTGTTTTTCACTTGCTGTCAATCTCATTTTTGAGAGATTTGTATTCCTTTTTGCCTCCTTCATTTATTGCATTTTTATATTTCCTCCTTTCATTAATTAAATTCAATATATCTTCTGTACCCAAGGATTTCTACTAGCCCTTGTCTTTTTACCTGCTTGATTCTCTGCTATCTCCACTGTTTCATCTCTCAAAGCGACCCATTCTTCTTCTACTCTATTTCTTTCTCCTTTTCTTGTCAACCATTCCCTAATGTTCTCTCTGAAACTCTCTACAACCTCTGATTCTTTAAGTTTATCCATGTCCAATCTCCTTAAATTCCTACCTTTTAGCAGTTTCTTCAGTTTTAATCTACATTTCATAACCAATAAATTGAGATCAGAGTCCACATTTGCCCCTGAAGATGTGTTACAATTATAAATCTGTTCTTAAATCTCTGGTTATCCTTATATAATCTATCTGAAACCTCTCAGTGTCTCCAGGCCTCTTCCACATATACAACGTTCTTTCATGATTCTTAAACCAAGTGTCAGCTACTATTAAGTTATGCTCTGTGCAAAATTCTATCAGGCAGTATTCTCTCTCATTCCTTACCCCCATTCCACATTCACCTACTAATTTTCCTTCTCTTCCTTTTCCTACAATCAAATTCCAGTCCCCCATTACTATTAAGTTTTTGTCTCCCTTCACTATCTGAATAATTTCTTTTATCACATCAGACATTTGTTTAATCTTTCATCATCTGTGGAACTAGTTGGCATATAGACTTGTACTACTGAGATAGGCATGGGCTTCGTGTCTGTCTTGGCTACAATAATGCATTCACTATTTTGTTCACAGCCGCGTATTAATGTTTCCATTTTTTATTCATTATTAAACCAAGTCCTGTATTAGTGTTATTTGATTTTGTATTTATAACCCCGTATTCACCTGACCAGGAGTCTTGTTCCTCCTGTCACCGAACTTCAGTTATTCCCACTGTATCTAGCTTTAACCTATCCAATTCCATTATTAAATTTTCTAACCTCTCTGCCCGATTAAGGGATCTGACATTCAACACTCTGACCCATAGAATGCCGGTTTTGTTTCTCCTGATAACAACTTCCTCCTGGGTAGTCCCCGTCCAAAGATCCAAGTGGGGGACTATTTTACCTCCAGTATATTTTACGAAAGTGGACACCATCATCATTTAACCATACAGTAAAGCTGCATGCCTTAAGGAAAAATTATGGCTGTAGTTTCCCCTTCCTTTGCAGTACCAGTGCAGCAAGGCTGTTTCGGTTGTCGCAAGGCCAGATCTGTCAATCATCCAGAGTGTTGCCCCTGCAGCTTCAGGAATCATACGTTTGTCTAGCCTCTCAACAGATATCCCTCCATTGTGATTGCACCTATGGTATGGCTATCTGTATCACTGAGGCACGGAAGTGGCAAGGTCCATGACTCGTTGACATTGTTTGTATATCAGCAAATAATAAAATATCTACCCACAGAACTGTTCTGAGAACTAAGCAGAGTGCTAATAGATCTTCACTCAAATAAAAGGAACTGTTGCATAATTAGTCAAAAGCAATGTCTCTGTGTCAGACCCATGAGCAACTGGTTGTGCCACCATAACCACAGACATTACTCAATACACTGAGCTAAGGCTTACTCGCTGTGTATGTGTGAATCAACACCAGAGGCTCCACTGTTGGCCTCCAAAGCTAGCCTGCAATGCCAGCTGCATGTCCCAACTCAAAACTAGCACTGCTAACAACAGCAACATCTACACCTGTGTAGGCTAACGTGAATCTCATGATTGCAGTCTGCACCATGCTGTCAACTGTTAATTATCATGAACCCCTCAAGATTTGAAGGCTATTATGCTAATGACTTTGTCACCTGCAATTATTAGCACAAACAATTTGAGAGCTAGGTCCATTTTCTGCTAATTTGTTGCCTCAAAAACTTCAAAGTAACTTATTTACATGCCTTTTCTCTCCTCTGAGAATGTGAGTTATGCATAATTATATATCTATATTTCTTCTTCTCTGAATCTCAGTAAATTTTTTCCAGAGATATAGCCAGAAAGGGCACCCATACCTGGGGACAGGTGGGGGTCAACATGCGTCATCCTATCTCTCAAGGACAGGAAAAAAATATAGTGTAGTCAGATGTTTTTCTTTCCAAAAAAATGATGCAAAAGTTGGTATTATGCAGATTCCCTCTCTCCCACTCTACAAAGTATTACATGGGTACTCTTGATAGCCTTAGCAAATTAGTGAGGTGGAGGAAAGTGTTTCTCAGCCCTTCATATGAAATTCAGTTAAATGAATTAATAGAGATTATTAAACAAAATAATTCTTATGAATCTGCTGACTAACTCACCTTCTTCATCAGTGCTGAAATATCATCAACTTTCTGTGCTGGCAATACGCAAGCAGAATGATATGGACTATTTAATGCTGGAGTGAATGAGACACCTGTACAAATGAGGACAGACATCAAACTTAGAAGCAATGCACTTGGATTAATTCACAGGATGAAAATAAACACCACTGGTTGACATATATATCTATATGTTTTAGGATAGAACACTGAGTGTTTTCATGTAATATCCTACATTACTTAGTAGCACTCTAATGACTCTGGTAGAAACTCATGGCTGGAGCTGTGCCATTCTCTACAGGCATACACACTTGAAACACTTCATTATTTTTTTCCTTTGGCTTTAGGTTATGCAGTAGTAATTTTCTGTTAATTTCACATATATTACACTTGTAGCCCATTATTTAATATGAATAAAAAGTTCTTGGTTTACGTAGTGCACCAGATTTGAATAAAATTCTGAGCTTCCAATGATAGCATCCATCAGTGTCATAAGGGGCTAAGTTTGGCTGTTGTAAAACGTCAAGCCTCCCACTGTTCTGCCCAAAGAATGGCATAACTGTGTCATCACAGAAATGGGATGTACTGACGTGGCACCCAGTGTCCATAGACCATTTCTGCGCACTCTATCCAATGTTACTTGCACCACCATAACTCGAATCAGGCAGTAAAGAATGAGAACTCTTTTTCTGTGCTATTCTTCAATCCATTGCTAAGTATTGAGCTGGTGTCTCGATTAAAGTTATTTTCACACGATCTAATTCCAACTGCTCCCTTGATCACTGAGCTGCAATAGTTCTTGATTGCATGGGCAAGAATTTCCATTTATTCAGACAAAGTCTTATGTTTATTTATTTAGCTGTGCTTAGCCACCACAGAGTGTTTGAAATTCCTGCATGCAAGGTGACGCTGATGCACAGCAACAGTCCATGTAGACTGACCCACATAACTTTTGCCTCACTCACAATGAATACTACACATCCCTGTACTATCTTTCACAGGTCACAATATTTCCTTAGTTAACCAGCATGTCTGGAAGACTGGTTTGATTCCTTGGCTGCTTAGGACTCCATCTGTTACACTAGGAAATGGAAGATGCACCAAATATTGGTCCTCCTGATATGATTGAATGGCATCAAGTTTCACTTTCCTCGACAGTATTGGTCTAGTACCATGGACAGAATACACTTTCTTTTTTAACACAGTCGTCAGATGGTTAATCATGGAGCTGAGTAGGTCCTTGTCCAAAATAGTCCTGGCTCTGTGTTTAAGGGTATTCAGCAGAGCTCTTTTCTCTGCTGCATGATGAGAGTTACGCCATTTGAGATGTAGGTCCATATGTTTTCTATACACATCCATCTGATTCCCATTCAACCAACACATCTAAGAAAGGCAATTTCTCATCCTCCTCCACCTCTCCTGTGAATCTGAGATTTGGATGAATGCCATTCAAGTGGCTGATGAACTGCTGCACACCTTGCTGCCATGTGGTCAGATTAAAAATGTATAATCAACATATCTGAAGAAGCAGGATGGACACAAGGGAGCAGTTTGAATTTAACATAGCAAGTAAGCCAAAAACTTTTTATCCAAGGACTCTGTCATGAAAAGTTTTATAGCAAAGTTAATATGGTTGAAATTTCTAACTGTAAAGTTATCGCTGTTGTGGTAGACGAATGGATGCAAGCCATCCATGGCAAATGAGGATTTCCCCTTATAAGGTGGCACATAAATAGATCACATTCTGTGAAAACTTTAGCACCTAGCAGTATCAACATATTAGCTGGCTACAAATATAGGTCTTACAAGAGGCACAGTAAATTACTATAGCTCACATCTTCAGATGCTGAAACCTGGAATATATACTGTCCATTGGAGCTTCCTGACAAATGAAAACTGTATACTGGAAGAGAGCCTGAACCTGAGCTCTTGCCTTTTATGGATATTCCTGTCATCAACTAATACACACTATATAGAGGTATAATTCATAAGTTTCATAAGCATCAAATAATGATAATATTTCCATCCTTATCATCAAAGCATATTTAGAGTAACAGGACGAGAGAAGGAAGGTTTCTACTCACATTATAACAGAGATGCTGAGCCGCGATAGGCACAATAAAAAGATTCACACAATCATAGCTTTCGGCCATTAAGGCCTTCGTCAGCAATACACACACACACACACACACACACACACACACACACACACACACACACACACACACACACACGCACACACATTCAAACCTGCTACTCACAGTGATATACTTATATTTATTAATGATTAGTTATTCTCTACTTTGACCTTCGTGACTTCTCACCAATTTTAGTGACTTTTTGCCTTCCACTATTATCGTCTTCCTCAGATATCATCTCTTTTTTTCCACCTGTGCATCCATTTCGTACTTTTCACACTCATTTTGGTGTATGTTTGCATAATTTTTTCGACATAATTCTACTTTCTTACGTAATTTTTCGCATTTTTGGACCACCATGGATCCTTGCTCCTTCCATCTGCGTCAATACAGAAAAGTTTCCTATCTCTAGCCAGATCTCAGTCCCAGATAATGTTCCTGCGTTGTTGCTTGGCTCATGAAGTCCCCCCTAATGGTCTTACCATCCAAATACCCATCTCTGGTTGCCATCCCTCCTTCCACAATGATTTCCGCCTGTTCAGATTCCGCCAATCCTTAGCCCTCACCAACATAATCCTGCAAAAGCATATCAACCACGTCCAATCCTCCTTGCAGTACTTTCTCTCCATCTGCAAAATTCTACTGCTATGTAATCCCAAAGTCCTGGAACCTATAACCCCCATTGAAACTCTTGCCCAGCACAAACTTGAGCAACATACACAACACCACCTCAAAAAGCTCTCCATCCTAATCACTTCCTCTGACTCTGTCAGCTGTCAGATACTTCCACCTACAAACCACGCCACAGTGATCCCATTCCAGCAATCCAGCAGGATCTCCACTCACTACTCAAATCCTTAGACCCATCCCAGATCCTCTCCCCAGAGTCCATCTCTCTACTTACCTCTACCACTACCCGCTTCTACATTCTTCCTAAAGTCCATAAACCCAACCATCCAGGACGCCTCATTGTGGCAGGTTACTGTGCCCCCACTGAGAGAATCTCTGCTCTTGTAGACCAACACCTTCAACCTATTACCCAGAACTCATCCTACCACCATTTCCTCGACCGACTTCCCACAGTTTCTCTCCCTTTACCACACAGTGCCCAGCTCATCACTATTGATGCCATCTCCCTGTACATTAACATTCCTAATCCCCATGGCCTTATTGCTATCGAACGCTACCTTTCCAGACGCCCTATGGATTCCAAACCAACAAACTCCTTTCTAGTCTCCATGACCAACTATATCCTCACCCACAATTACTTCTCCTTTGAAGGCATTACCTACAAACAAATCCGTGGTACGGCTATGGGCACCCGCATGGTACCATCCTATGCTAACCTATTCATGAGCCATTCTTCCTAAAAACCCAGAATCTTAAACCACTCACCTGGTTCAGATTCATTGATGACATCTTTGCTATCTGGATTGAAGGTGAGGACACCTTACTCACATTCCTCCAGAACCTCAACCACTTCTACCCAATTTGCTTCACCTGGTCCTACTCAACCCAACAAGCCATCTACCTAGATGTTGATCTCCACCTCAGAGATGGCTACATGAGTACCTCTGTCCATATCAAACCTACTAACCACCAGCAATACCTCCACTTCGACAGCTGCCACCCGTTTCATACCAAGAAGTCCCTTCCATACAGCCTAGCCACCCATGGTCGTCGCATCTTCGGTGATGAGCAGTCCCTCTCTAAATATACTGAGGGTCTCACTGAAGCCTTCACTGACCATAATTATCCTCCCATCCTTGTAAAAAAACAAATCTTCCATGCCATATCTTTCCAGGCTCCCGTCACCTCCCAAAGTACCACAGTCCACATAAGTCAGTACTATCCGGGAGTGGAGCAACTAAATTACATTCTCTGCCAGGGTTTTGATTACCTCTCTTTGTGCCCTGAAATGAGAAATGTCCTACCCACTATCCTTCCCATCTCTCCTACAGTGGTATTCTGCCATCCACCGTGCCTACACAATATACTCGTCCATCCTTACACAAACCCTGCTCCCAATCCCTTACCTCATGGATCATTCCCCTGTAATAGACCTAGATGCAAGACCTGTCCCATACACCCTCCTACCACGGTTACTAACATTACCTATCACATCAAAGGCAGGGTTACTTGTGAAACCAGTCACATGATCTACAAGCTAAGCTGCAACTACTGTTCTGCATTCACTGTAGGCATGACAACCAACAAGCTGTCTGTGCGCATGAGCAGCCACCGACAAACTGTGGCCAAGAAACAGGTGGACCACCCTGTAACTGAACACACTGCCAAACATGATACCCATTATCTCAATGACTGTTTCACAGCCTGTGACATATGGATCCTTCCCACCAACACCAGCTTTTCTGAATTGTGCAGGTGGGAACTTTCTCTATGTTCCTGTAACCCTCCTGGCCTCAACCTTCGTTAGTCACTGTTCTCAACCATCCAGCCCCCTCCCCGTTTCCATTCCAGCACTACACAGCCGGCATTTCACGGCCACAACCAGTATTTTAATTTCTTTTATTTTTATTTTTATTTCTCTGCTTTCCACTACTTACGTCCTCCCCTCTCTGCACCTTCTCTCCTACCCTCCATCTAAACTGCAACACTTCACTGTCCTCCAGTCCCACCATACTATCCCTCCACCTCCCTGCCCCAGCTCCTCCTTACCCCCACCCAGTCACCACTCCCATAATGCGCTGGTGCTGCTGTTTGCAGTGTAGTTTAAGCCCTCTGAGACTGCAGATGTGTGTGCAAGTTGCACTTGTGTGACTTTGTGTGTGTGCGTGTGTGTATGTGTGTCTACTGCTGACAGAGTCCCCAATGGTCGAAAGGTATGATTGTGTGAATCTTTTTATTGTGCCTATCATGGCTCAGCATCTCCACTATATGGTGAGTAGCAACTTTCCTTCTCTCATATTGTTACATTCCATTCTGGATTTTCCATTGTTTCATATTTAGAGTAACATTTTTCAAAATATGTGCATTATATACCCTAAGCATACTGCATTGTGTGTGACCGTAAGTGGTGCACTACCATCTAGTCTTGAATACATAGGAATTTAACTGTATGTCCTACATCAAAGGTAAATACTGTATAAGAGATGCACATACCACGCTGAAGCAGATGCAGTAGTGTCAAATCACACGTCAAATGATAAAACCGTGCATTTGGTACACATCATACAAGATGGTGTTAAAATACGTTTTGTATACAAAATGTTATTTGCTTTGTCCATGCTGACAGCTCACAGCACACAGCCCAGCAGCAGTCAGCTGGATGGTATCATGTTATGAAGTACCACTAGATGTCAGCTGGCTACTATTTAATGACTTAGAAAACCTCATGCATCGATGTGTTCCTAGTTTGTATAATATATGCAATGATGACACTGCTCTACTCTTGTAAGATCTTTTTTTATAATATTTAAGACAATTTGAAAAGAGGTTCTTCTTAACAGACAAGAAATGGTTGAGCAAAGTCCCTGCAAATAGGTGCAGCCAATACAGAAACTAATGCCATTTCGAAACATCATAAGATAATTTCACAAGATTTTAGGATGTAATGCACAAGTGAAATGGATTACACGTGTGACAACAGTGGGCTTTTAAGGAGATATTTTGTTTTTGCTCTTAACAAAGCATTAATTTACATTTATGCAACTCATTAACAATAAGACAGTAAATTATAGGCAGAGGTTCGTGCTTACTGACAAGTCTGGCGTATACAGAAAACCTGAATATTACTGAGTCGGACAGAGTATGCATGGTTAGTTATGTTTTCCATAGATAAATCTTATGGTAACCATTATGGTGTGGAACACGTCAAGTGGATAAGAACTGCACACATGAATCAAGGTGCTTTTTCTACTTTTTTTCTTTTTTTTAAAGTTTAAAATTTTTATTGCCTACCCCATTCCCTTAAATGGCACAAAATGTATGTATTATACGTATAGATTTATTTATTCCTATTCATCTGTAGTATAGAAGAGTTTTATGCCAGTTAACATAGTGAGATGTTATTAAAATCAGTATGAGAGATTATTTATAAGTGGAAGATGTACAATTGTTGAGAATACAGTGTCTATGTACACTCCAACAGATCAAAGGATCTATACTGTCAAACAATATGATCAACGGGTAAAAGGGGCAGGAGCCCAACAGAGAGGGGGTGGTGGTCAAGGGAGGGGGGGGGGGGGGGGGGGGGAGGGGAGGAGGCAGTGTTGATGGAATCTAGAACCATGTTTTGAGATAGCACATTTCAAGCTTTGGTGAAAGTACTGAAGGGGCATACTGTATGACATATTGCATCATTTCAAAAAAAAAAAAAACTTTATTTGTTCTGTATGCACAACTTCATTCTCACTATTAGCATAGACTATGATCTGAAGCCAGTTCTGATTTAATATTGCAACATGTTTAATACATAACTGATCATGTACTGTATGTTACATGTGTATATTATGTTGTTCAACACGGCCATAATTGCAGAACATGTTTTGGCTAAAAAAAAATGGCTGGTTCAAATGGCTCTGAGTAATATGGGACTCAACTTCTGAGGTCATTAGTCCCCTAGAACTTAGAACTAGTTAAATCTAACTAACTTAAGGACATCACACACATCCATGCCCGAGGCAGAATTCGAACCTGCAACCGTAGCGGTCTCGCAGTTCCAGACTGCATCGCCTAGAACCACACGGCCACTTCGGCCCACATGTTTTGTATACAATGTAACCCCATGTCTAGGTTAAAAGAATTGACAATTTATAGGTACTGGCCTACATTGTAATGAGAAGTAACTGTCATGATAAGAGTTCAATGCCCACACATTATTTATGCAAATCTAAACTCTACTGTATATAGGCTAACATAATATATTTAAACATTGTTACTTCATGCATGTGACCTATTTTAAAGATAGATGAAGCATTTCATGAATATAACTGAATCAAGGTAGATACAAGATAGAAGTGGGGGCTTCAAGCCAGTCATGTCTTATGGTAACAGTAAGTTGGGTCTAATGAGTTTCTACTCCATGGTACAGGTTTTAGGTGGTCTCTGGCTCATTCTGGTTAAACAGCATGATAAGGCTGGAATGTATTGTTGAGTAAATTCAGTAACTATTTTACCTAACCAAAGCATGTGAAGGACTACCATAACCACATAAATGTGATAAAGACAAATGTATCTTTCGAAACCATCATATATGGCATGATATAGCTTGTAGCCCTAAGTCTAGGTTATGACTAATGTAACATCAGTATATATGCAACAGTTCAATAAGTAATTAAATAAAGTATGTACATGAGCCCAGATCCTTACTCTTATCATAACACGCTATTTCCATAAAAAGAGTATGAAAAATTATAACCTGGGTTGTAGAGTGAGTAATTTACTCCACAGTTACAGATGTGATGAAATATTAATGTCACTTGTTATCTATCCACAGGTCTAGGACATGGTAATTCAATCACATATATTTCTTTGTGATAAGTAACATATTGCCTTGATTCCAGCATTAGCTATATTTGTTATAAATGTGATATGTGACCTCTGGTGTAAGTAATGTACAGTATATATATTATGATAACAGAGTGCAACAATGTAATGGCATTACAGTCAGCTGGAGCAGGTAGCAGACAGAAAATGGATAACAGTAACATGCTATTCACAAATTGACATTCCCTATCACTGGCAAGATGATGTGACATCATAGGACACCATAAAAGATAGTGAAAATATAGTTTTTGTTGCATTTGAGTTGACTGTTTAGTATCTTAGTGGTGCTCCTTTGTTATTGTTATGTATGTACAAATTTTCTATTACATCCAGTTTCCTTCCTATTGACACTTTATGAACCACTTTCATATTTTAATGTATGTCTGTGATTTTATGCTTAATGTTCTCATGCATACTCTGAATGCAGTTTTATTTTGCATGTTGATATGTTCATGGAATCTTGCTGGAAACAAAATTCCTCTATGTCCTACTTAAAAGTTACTTCATTCACCACAGTGAAATTTGTATACACCTGAAATGGAATGAACATCTGCTTTATAATTGCCTGATGATGGTATATTCTTCATTTTTAGGTGTTTGATGTTCCAAATGCTTGTTTGATATTTAATTTGCAAAACCTGTGCTTTATTATATTGGGTACATTACCTTCAGACACTGAAGTGACAAAGTCATGGGATACCTCCTAATATTTTGTCGGACTTCATTTTCCCAGCATAGTGCAGGAACTCAACATGGAATGGACTTAACGAGTTGTTGGAAGTCCACTGAGGAAATATTGAGCCATGCTGCCTCTTTACCTGCCCACAGTTGTGAAAATGTTTCCTGTGCAAGATTTTGTGCTCAAACTTATCTCTTGATTGTGTCCCACAAATATTCAGTGGAATTCATGTCAGATGATCGGGGGGAACAAATCAGTCATTTCGATAGTCCAGAATGTTCTTCAAACAAATCATAGACAACTGTGGCCCAGTGATAAGGCACAGTGTCATCCATAAAGATTTCATCATTGTTTGGCTGAAAATTGTCTCCACATAGCCATATATAACCAGTTCCTTTCAATGATCAGTTCAGTTGGACCAGAGAGCCCAGTCCATTCCATGTAAACTCTGACCACACCATTATGGAGACACCCACAGATTCGACAACTTGAGTCCATGGCTTCACGGAGTCTGCACCACGCTCAAACCCTACCATCAGCTCTTACGAACTTAAATTGTGAATCATCTAATGAGGCTATGGTATTCCAGTTGTCTAAAACCCAACCAATATAGTCACAAGCCCAGGAAAGATGACGCAGCTGATGTCGTGCTATTAGCAAAGGCTCTCACATTGGTCGTCTGCTGCCATAGTCCATTAATGACTAAGTTCCTGCGGTGTCCTAACAGATACGTTCATTGTACATCCCACATTGATTTCTGCTCTTAATTGACACAGTGTTTCTTGTCTGTTAGCACTGACAATGCTACACAAATGCCACTGCTCTCAGCCATTAAGTGAAGGCCATCAATCTCTGTGTTGTCCATGGTGAGAGGTAATGCTTGA
Organism: Schistocerca gregaria; assembly: GCF_023897955.1. NCBI lineage: Eukaryota > Metazoa > Arthropoda > Insecta > Orthoptera > Acrididae > Schistocerca > Schistocerca gregaria. Next base: position 684,666,964 of record NC_064922.1, read on the forward strand.
AACCAAATATTTTCAGCGCACTCCTGACATTGGATCTAAGAATATTGAATTCCCTAACAATCTTTGAAATGTAATGACCCATTCATCTAGCTTCAACTACTGTTCTGTTTTCAAAGTCTGTTAATATCTATTGTGCACCCATCAATATGTTGGAAACCTTTTCACAAAAATCATCTGAGTACAAATGATGGCTCCTCCAATGCACTGCCCTTTTATATGTTGTGTACATGATATCACCTCCATCATTATATGTTCATATTGCTATTCCATGACTTCTGCCACCTCAGTGTATGTCATCATTACATACTTTATTTGTGTATGTTTTTATTTGGCAACTGTCTGCGATTTATGTGCCAAATTTGGTTGAAATTGATCCAAGGGTCTGAAGGAGACCCCAGACTTATAAACATACAGTCTGCTTTTCACCACAAACATCTTGGGAACCACAATAGATATTGACAAATGGCTTTCCCAGGTGTGAATGTATGGCAGAGGCTGACGAAAGTAAATACTATGAGACACACTATACTGTGTGCAAATATTGGTTTCAACACAAACATTTTTTTACACCCCATATTATTCCATACACAATCAATAGCATAAGAAATCATAATAATAATGGCGTTTTATGCATTGCAATACATGAATTACATCCCAAGAAAATGGAATGCAACGTTGACTTGTCAAATGAATGAAATGTAACACTACTGCACATACTGGAAAGCAAGGCTAGCTGGCTGCTGGGAAACTCTCTTGACTTCATCTCTGTAGAATGATGCTAGGTACGGGAATATTTAAGTCTCTCTCTCTACTTGTGAGATAAGTAGATGCACGAACTTTACATTTTGTTAAGCAATGGTATATTTGAACTCACTTTCCACATACATATATGACTTCCAGTAAGTCACTTGCTCCGTCCAACGTCAGAAACAAATTTAATTGCACTTACAAAAGAGCTGGCTTAATAGCCATCACTCTACTTCTCATGAATCATAAAGAAAAGTCTTGCCTCTACCAAGGCTGGATTAAGAATGCACAAGATAATTTTTCAACTATTCTTCTGTCACATAACAATAGTCAATGACACAATAGGCACAGAGCTGCATAAAAACTCCATGGTTCTTCCTCTAAAACATATATGGACTGCCCAACAAGTACTTGTCAGTGCTGTTCAACTGCTGTGGCTGCTTTCTTCCTGCAACTGGTTTTAAACCTGCACACTCAAACATTTGAAATGCAGTAGGTAGGATTTTACCATCCCACACTTGTATCTAGAATATCATGTGTTCAAGACGGTAGAAGGCTAAGTGATTCTAGAATTTACACAGAAATTCTTGAATCACTACATATTTCCCCCCCACCTAGATCGAAAACGCAATATTTTATACATAATTATTATGCAACTAATATCATACATAATAACATTCATATCTTAACAATATACATTTTTTCATAAGTTTATATACATATCTCTTCTTTCAGTAACAGTTCTTTGTTCTTTCTGGAACAATTTTTTGTTTGACATGAGCATACACTCAAGGCCTTAGTCAACTTTACTAAAATTTATAAATTGTGAGAACTTTTTTTTCCTTTATTTTCTTTTTCAATTGAAAACTTCAGGTGTTTATGACAAATGAGTAATTATTTTCTATTCTTATCTTTTTGTACTACCTTTTTTCTAGCATGTACTATTTTCATTAGTGGTAGCTTGGAGGAACTCTGGACTAAATAAAAGTGTTCTTTTGACACTCATTTATTTCTACAAAACTTAATAATGCTAATCATTCATAGAATTTATACTTTCCAGAATAATTCTCATAAAATTTGTGACTTTTATCACGATACTGTCCCCTTCTTCTAGGATCAGCACCTATACCTTGCTTGTGGGTTGACCTTATGAGAGCACTTCCTCTTTCCATTCTGGCAGGTATGCCCCTTATAAAACATCCCTGTTTTTTAGGTCACAGGTTGTCTTATCTCCACGTAGGTACACCTGCCCTCTGTATGTAGTGAATGCTGGCTACACCCCCCTTATCCTTTCTGAGTAGGCCTCATGGTTCATTACCCTAGTATACATTTCTATATATAAAATAATAAAGTATTTTCTAGTAAAGATATAAATCTATCTTCAGCTTCACATTCATTCTTTAATACATCATTTACTCCCTAGAGTCCTCCCTTACTTATCAACTTCTATTCTTTCAATAGATACTATGTCAACATATACTATTCATGTCCCACTATCCTTCACTTCATTAGAGCAGGGGTTCCCAACAAAATTATCTCAAGAACCCCCTCATCGAGCATGATTGGTACCTTCTCATATCACAGTATCAAGTACATAAAAAGCCAAATTAAGAGTCTTTTCATATATATTCTATTTTTGGTACTTAGAAAATACATTGACATATTCATTACAGGAAAATGTTGAGCTTAAATCTTTTTCAATTTAGCCGTCATTGTTATTGTTAAATTTTTGATTATTGCTCAAAATCTTTGTCTTCAGATCTGGGTGTTTAATATAACAAACTCCTTAAAAAAATAAAAATTGAGTATTAACTGAAAATGACAGGAAAAAATTAAAACTGAGTGCATTTGTCTCTCAAGTGTTCTGCAATTGAGATTGCATTAAGTAGACATGCAAAGAGGCAGCATGCACAGTCTATCGGCATACAGTAGAACTATTTGCCTCTATCTATTTCTAGTTTTGTGTTAGAGTGTGCTAGTGTCAGTTGGCTCTAGGAAGACGCTAGATGCAGAAGTTAGCATTCGCTAAAGCTCCGCTCATGCAGGAAGCAGCCAAAACAACAAATCTGTTATCATATGAAATATATTTAATATTTAATTTTTTATTCTAATAGCATCTTGTGGACCCCTCAGGTATAGCTCACGGATCCCTGGGGGTCTGTGGACCAACTGTTGCGAATCACTGCATTAGATTATTTATTATACTGACATTTCTTATTGACCATCCTGATTAATGTCCTCTCTTGTTTTCATTTGCTCTCTTTGCTCATGCCACTTTCTTAGTTTATATACACCTTTTCTTATGTATATTCAATGTAGAACCATCATAGCTTCCTATATATGTGTTGTTGTTGTTGGGGTCTTCAGTCCTGAATTGGCCTGATGCAGCTCTCCACGCTACTCTATCCTATGCAAGCTTCTTCATCACCCAGTACCTATTGCAACCTACATCCTTCTGAATCTGCTTAGCGTATTCATTTCTTGGTCTCCCTCTACGATTTTTACCCTCCACACTGCCCTCCAATACTAAATTGATGATCCCTTGATGCCTCCAAACATGTCCTACCAACCGATCCCTTCTTCTGGTCAAGTTGTGCCACAAACTTCTCTTCTCCCCAGTCCTATTCAACACTTCCTCATTAGTTATGCGATCTACCCATCTAACCTTCAGCATTCTTCTGTAGCACCACATTTCAAAAGTTTCTATTCTCTTCTTGTCCAAATGATTTATCATCCATGTTTCACTTCCATACAAGGCTACATTCCATACAAATACTTTCAGAAAAGACTTCCTGACACTAAAATCTATACTCGATGTTAACAAATTTCTCTTCTTCAGAAACGCTTTCCTTGCCATTGCCAGTCTACATTTTATGTCCTCTCTACTTCGACCATCATCAGTTATTTTGCTCCCCAAATAGCAAAACTCCTTTACTACTTTAAGTGTCTCATTTCCTAATCTAATTCCCTCAGCATCACCCGACTTAATTCGACTACATTCCATTATACTAATTTTGCTTTTGTTGATGTTCATCTTATATCTTCCTTTCAAGACACTGTCCATTCCATTCAACTGCTCTTCCAAGTCCTTTGCTGTCTCTGACAGAATTACAATGTCACTGGCGAACCTCAAAGTTTTTATTTCTTCTCCATGGATTTTAATACCTACTCCGAATTTTTCTTTTGTTTCCTTTACTGCTTGCTCAATATACAGATTGAATATCATCGGGGATAGGCTACAACCCTGTCTTACTCCCTTACCGACCACTGCTTCCCTTTCATGTCCCTTGACTCTTATAACTGCCATCGGGGTCCTGTACAAATTGTAAATAGCTTTTCGCTCCCTGTATTTTACCCCTGCCACCTTTAGAATTTGAAAGAGAGTATTCCAATCAACATTGTCAAAAGCTTTCTCCAAGTCTACAAATGCTAGAAACGAAGGTTTGCCTTTCCTTAATCTTTCTGCTAAGATAAGTCCTAAGGTCAGTATTGCCTCACGTGTTCCAGTATTTCCACGGAATCCAAACTGAACTTCCCCGAGGTCGGCTTCTACTAGTTTTTCCATTCATCTGTAAAGAATTTGTGTTAGTATTTTGCAGCTGTGGCTTATTAAACTGATAGTTCGGTAATTTTCACATCTGTCAACACCTTCTTTCTTTGGAATTGGAATTATTATATTCTTCTTGAAGTCTGGGGGTATTTCGCCTGTCTCATACATCTTGCTCACCAGATGGTAGAGTTTTGTCAGGACCGGCTCCCCCAAGGCCATCAGTAGTTCCAATGGAATGTTGTCTACTCCAGGGACCTTGTTTCGACTCAGGTCTTTCAGTGCTCTGTCAAACTCTTCACACAGTATTGTATCTCACGTTTCATCTTCATCTACATCCTCTTCCATTTCCATAATATTGTCCTCAAGTACATCGCCCTTATATAGACCCTCTATATACTCCTTCCACCTTTGTGCTTTCCCTTTTTTGCTTTGAACTGGGTTTCCATCTGGGCTTTTGATGTTCATACAAGTGGTTCTCTTAACTCCAAAGGTCTCTTTAATTTTTCTGTAGGCAGCATCTATCTGACCCTAGTGAGATAAGCCTCTACATCCTTACATTTGTCTTCTAGCCATCCCTGCTTAGCCATTTTGCACTTCCTGTCGATCTCAATTTTGAGACGTTTGTATTCCTTTTTGCTTGCATAATTTACTGCATTTTTATATTTTCTCCTTTCATCAATTAAATTCAATATTTCTTCTGTTACCCAAGGATTTCTACTAGCCCTCATCTTTTTTACCTACTTGATCCTCTGCTGCCTTCACTACTTCCTCCCTCAAAGCTACCCATTCTTCTTCTACTGTATTTCTTTCCCCCATTCCTGTCAATTGTTCCCTTATGCTCTCCCTGAAACTCTGTACAACCTCTGGTTCTTTCAGTTTATCCAGGTCCCATCTCCTTAAATTCCCACCTTTTTGTAGTTTCTTCAGTTTTAATATACAGGTCATAACCAATAGATTGTGGTCAGAGTCCACATCTGCCCCTGGAAATGTCTTTCAATTTAAAACCTGGTTCCTAAATCTCTGTCTTACCATTATTTAATCTATCTGATACCTTTTAGTATCTCCAGGGTTCTTTCATGTATACAACCTTCTTTCATGATTTTTAAACCAAGTGTTAGCTATGATTAAGTTGTGCTCTGTGCAAAATTCTACCATGCGGCTTCCTCTTTCATTTCTTAACCCCAATCCATATCCACCTACTATGTTTCCTTCTCTCCCTTTTCCTACACTCAAATTCCAGTCACCCATGACTATTAAATTTTCATCTCCCTTCGCTATCTGAATAATTTCTTTTATTTCATCATACATTTCTTCAATTTCTTCGTCATCTGCAGAGCTAGTTGGCATATAAATTTGTACTACCGTAGTAGGCGTGGGCTTCGTATCTATCTTGGCCACAATAATGCGTTCACTATGCTGTTTGTAATAGCTTACCCGCATTCCTATTTTCCTGTTCATTATTAAATCTACTCCTGCATTACCCCTATTTGATTTTGTGTTTATAACCCTGTAGTCACCTGACCAGAAGTCTTGTTCCTCCTGCTACCGTACTTCACTAATTCCCACTATATCTAACTTTAACCTATCCATTTCCCTTTTTAAATTTTCTAACCTACCTGTCCGATAAAGGGATCTGACATTCCACGCTCCAATCCATAGAACGCCAGTTTTCTTTCTCCTGATAACGACCTCCTCTTGAGTAGTCACCGCCTGGAGATCCGAATGGGGGACTATTTTACCTCCGGAATATTTTACCCAAGAGGATGCCATCATCATTTAATCATACAGTAAAGCTGCCTGCCCTCGGGAAAAATTACGGCCGTAGTTTTCCCTTGCTTTCAGCCGTTCGCAGTACCAGCACAGCAAGGCCGTTTTGGTTGTTGTTACAAGGCCAGATCAGTCAATCATCCAGACTGTTGCCCTTGCAACTACTGAAAATGCTGCTGCCCCTCTTCAGGAACCACACGTTTGTCTGGCCTCTCAACAGATACCCCTCCGTTGTGGTTGTACGTACGGTACGGCTATCTGTATCGCTGCGGCACGCAAGCCACCCCACCAACAGCAAGGTCCATGGTTCATGGGGGGAGAAATGAGAAGTAAGAAAGAACAAACAGATGTGGTCACTAGGGTCGAAGAAGAGAAAGAAGATAGCCTCCAAGACGGGAACCCCTTCCCACCCCCCTTCCCCAGGATCCCTACCTCTCAGGTAACTGAGTGAGACACCAGAGGAGCTTTAGTGTTAAATCGTCTCTTACAGAACGGACTTGTCCCACCTTCACTGTTGAGGTCCCCAAAGGAAATCCTAGCAACCCTATGGAAACAGCAAATGATGAAAAATCAGGCACACTTATTTGTGAGGGTTGTTAGAAAGGTGTGATGTGTGTTTTGTGTTAGTAATGATTTATCTGTTTGTGTAAATCACACTCCTATCTACAATACCCACTCCTTTCAAAATTAATACAAACACTCCCATCTATATCACATCTCATTAAAGGTATAAAATACTCTATACAAAATACAAAAGCTGTATGCTTCAGTATAACAACTGTTCAATTAGTCACGCCATATTACATTTTCCACAAATGTAATAATCTATTCAGTTTATTTTGTCTAGATATTACTTCTTTTTGGTGATTCTCTTAAGTTGTTCTCTATTTTATAGTCATATTTGGTTTTCTAAGCAATAAGACTCCAGGATAGTTCTAGATCTTAAAGGATAGATGACATAATAGTTTAAGATTTCAGTGCAAGAAGACTATTTTAGAAGAAACTCTGGAAACAACTCGGGATCCATCCGTTTACTCAGAATGTTAGATTAGATCAGATTAATACTTGTTCCATAGATCATGAATACGACACTTCGTAATGATGTGGAACGTGTCAGGTTAATAAAAGATGTCTGTACAAGAAATTACATTACACAAAATATTGCATGACACTAATGATTAATTTTTTTTTTTTTTTTTTTACTTTATATCTAAAAATTCAGCCAATGAGTAGAAGGAGTTGTCATCTAGAAATTCTTTTAATTTATTTTTAAATGTTAGTTGGCTATCTGTCAGGCTTTTGATGCTGTTTGGTAGGTGCCCAAAGACTTTTGTGGCAGCATAATTTACCCCTTTCTGTGCCAAAGTCAGATTTAACCCTGCATAGTGAAGATCATCCTTTCTCCTGGTGTTATAGGTATGCACACTGCTATTACTTTTGAATTGGGTTGGATTATTATCAACAAATTTCATAAGGGAATATATATACTGTGAGGTTACTGTGAGGATCCCTAGATCCTTAAATAGATGTCTGCAGGATGACCGTGGGTGGGCTCCAGCAATTATTCTGATTACACGTTTTTGTGCAATGAATACTTTTCTACTCAACGATGAATTACCCCAGAATATGATGCCATACGAAAGCAGTGAATGAAAGTAGGCATAGTAAGCTAATTTACTGAGATTCTTATCACCAAAATTTGCAATAACCCTAATAGCATACGTAGCTGAACTCAGACGTTTCAGCAGACCATCAATGTGTTGCTTCCAGTTTAACCTCTCATCAATGGACACACCTAAAAATTTTGAAAATTCTACCTTAGCTACAGACTTCTGTTCAAATTCTATATTTATTACTGGAGTTGTGCCATTTACTGTACGGAACTGTATATACTGTGTTTTATCAAAATTTAAAGAGAGTCCGTTTGCTGAGAACCACTTAATAATTTTGTGAAAAACATCATTTACAATTACATCACTTAGTTCTTGGTTTTTGGATGTTATTACTATACTTGTATCATCAGCAAAAAGAACTAACTTTGCATCTTCATCAATGTGGAATGGTAAGTCATTAATGTATATCAAGAACAGTAAAGGACCTAAGACCGAACCCTGTGGGACCCCGTGCTTGATAGCACCCCAGTTTGAGGAATCAGCTGTTTTAACATTACACGAACCACTTATTTCAACTTTCTGCATTCTTCCAGTTAAGTATGAATTAAACCATTTGTGCACTGCCCCACTCAAACCATAATGATTTAGCTTATCTAAAAGAATTCCATGATTTACACAATCAAAGGCCTTTGAGAGATCACAAAAAATACCAATGGGTGATGTCCGGTTATTCAGAGCATTTAATATTTGATCAGTGAAAGCATATATAGCATTTTCTGTTGAAAAGCCTTTCTGAAAACCAAACTGACATTTTGTTAGTACTTTATTTTTACAAATATGGGAGGCTACTCTTGAATACATTACTTTCTCAAAAATTTTTGATAGAGCTGTCAGAAGAGAGATTGGGCGGTAGTTGTTGACATCCGACATATCCCCCTTTTTATGCAATGGTTTTACAATGGCATATTTCAGTCTATCAGGGAAAACACCCTGCTCCAAAGAGCTATTACATACGTGGCTGAGAATTCTACTTATCTGTGGGGAACAAGCTTTAAGTACTTTGCTGGAAATGCCATCAATTCCGTAAGAGCTTTTACTTTTCAGTGAGTTTATTATTTTACTGATTTCAGAGGGAGAGGTTGGTGGAATTACAGCTGTTTCAAACTGTGCAGGTATGGCCTCTTCTATTAATAGCCTTGCCTCTTCTAGTGAAGATCTAGATCCTATTTTCTCCACAACATTTAAAAAATGATTATTCAAAATATTTTCAATTTCTGATTGTTTGTTAGTGCACTTGTCATTCAATTTTATTGCACTAAAGTCTTCCTGTGCTCTTGGTTGCCCTGTTTCCCTTTCAATAATATTCCAAATTGCTTTAATTTTATTATCAGAGTTACTGATCTCAGACATGATACACATGCTTCTGGACTTTTTAATAACTTTTCTTAGTACCGCACAATAGTTTTTATAATATTGAACAATTTCAGGGTCAGTACTCCATCTTGCTGTTAGATACAGTTCTCTTTTGCGGTTGCAAGATATTCTTATTCCTTTAGTTAGCCAAGGTTTTTTATATGTTTTCTTGGAATTATGTTTAACTATTTTCTTGGGAAAACAATTTTCAAATACCCTTAAAAATGTATTGTGAAATAAGTTATATTTCAAGTTTGCATCGGGTTCCTTATACACTTCATCCCAGTCTAGCTGCTGTAGGCTTTCCCTAAAGTTTGCAATATTTATATTGTTAATTGAACGCACTGCTTTGAAAGTCTGATTTATTATACTGCATGGAGCTATGTCATGTACTGTAACAAGCTGTGCACTATGATCTGAAAGACCATTCTCAACAGGATAAGCATTTATGTCCTTAAACTTATCTTGGTCTATAAAAAAGTTATCTATCAATGTACTGCTGTTCTTTGTTATCCGAGTAGGAAAATCAATGACGGAGATCAAATTGAAAGAACTGAGTAATACTAAAAGGTCATTCTTCCTATTACACTCTTTCAGGGAATCAACATTGAAATCCCCACAAATGATAATTTGCTTCCCCCTGTCTGACAGATAGCACAACAAAGCATCCAAGTTTTCCAGAAATAGCTGGAAATTCCCTGAGGGGGACCTATACACTGTTACAATTATGAAAGTGCCATCCTTTAGTTTAAGTTCAGTGGCACATGCTTCCATATGTTGCTCTACACAAAATTTTTTAGTTTCTAAATTTTTTGCACTGTGGAAGCTTTTGACATATATGTAAATGTCCCTGGGGGATATATGACTCTGCCCAGGTCCCATGGATCTGATATTAACTTTTCTTGTGCACTGTCAGATCAGTACTCCTCTTTAAACTTATTTTGAAAGTCTCTCCACTGCAAATCAGTCACCACTTCACTAGTTAACACAACATTAGGTGAAGATACTCTTTTTTTCTACTTTGTCTTGAATAAGCTTAATTTCTTTCCACAGATTGTCCATTCCCTTCCTGGTACCACTAAGTTCAGAAGAAGAAATGGTCAATACATGCCTGGATGTTATTCTCTCAGTAACTTTTCGATCTATAATTTTCCCAAATTATTACTCCTAACTAATTACAATTACAATATCAGAGTTGTCTATTTTCTCTTTCAAATTCCATTCTACATTATCTACTCATGTACTGACACCTGTAATTTGCGACTGAATAATCAGTATTAATTCATTATTCTTATCTACACTCTCTTTCAAAGTATTCAGTCCCTGCTTTACAGCATGAAACTTAACATTGTACAGATCTTCTAAAGATCCTAACTTTTCACTAAGTTCGGATTCTACTTTGTTACATTTGGCATCGAATTCAGCCTTACTAAATTCCTTGCTTTGAGAATCTACTTTGACGTTTAACAAACCTATATTTGTCGTTTCAGCTTTTATAATTTCATTCTGAGCCTTTAATTGAGAATTTACCAAACTCAGAGTCGCACTTTGAGCCTTTAAAGTTTCAATCTGGGTATTTAATTGAGAATCTACCAAACTTAGTTTAATGAGTCTAACTTGAGATTCTGAACATTTAATTGAGAACTTACCAAACCTAATTCTTCCCTTAGTGTCTCATTCTGAGCATTTGATTGCAGACTCTGAGCTTTAATTAAATTTAACGACTCAGCCCAGTCTGGCACTTCTTTACTCACTTTCATAGCCATAGCTAGTTCTTGTGTGTCCTCAATTTGTTGCATATTGTCCATGCTTTTATATGCTTTAGACCTAGCAAGCATTTAAAACTAACTTTAAATCTGTAATTATACAATTAAAGTTCACTCAGCAGTATGTACCACTTTGCACCAAAGCAATAATGTTTTGATTCATGTTCACCCGCCATAGAAGTCTTGTTGCATACTTTAGCAGATGATGAGGCAGGTCAGTGCCGGTGAACAGCAGCTAGTGCCGGCAACGTCAGATGTAGATTGGTTTCCGCATCTGCGTGCCCGCAATGTGTGTGAAAGTGGTATACTCCCCACACTGAAGTGCTCTATGCGTATTTCTTCTTAGAAAAATGCAGAAAAATCTTATTTGCTGTTTTATAGTTGTGAATTTCCCATGTCATCACCATTTTTCATTCAAATTTTGCTTCATTGGACACTTGAACATATTCCAGTCTCTCAGAGTAAATCCCTTGACATGTTATGTTTGTTTGCTAGGGCAACATGTAACAACTTCTTCTCTATTTTTTACTTAAAATTCCCATTTTCTTGGGTCCTGTCACTGCTGCCACTTTCTAATGTTTTTGACGGCAATTTAAAGTGTGGAGTAGATGTACAAACTTCCCATTTCTTTTATACGAGGTGACTTACTTGAGATTTTAAGCTGATCTTCTTAGCTAGCTGGCTGCTGGAAAACTCACTAGATTTTGGCTCCATCAAATGATGCTACTCCTACTTGTGAAATAAGTAGATACACGAACTATAAATTTCATTAAGCAACAGTATATTCGAACTCACTTTCCACATACATATATGACTTCCAGTAAGTCACCCACTCTGTCCAACATCAGAAACAAATATAGTTGCAATTATAGAAGAGCTGGCTTAATAGCCATAAATCTACTTCTCATGAATCATAAAGAAAGGTCTTGCCTCTACCAAGGCTGGATTAAGAGTCCACAAGATTACTTTTTCAACTATTCTTCTTTCACATAACAATAGTCAATGACACAGTGGGCCCAGAGCTGCATAAAAACTTCATGGTTCTTCCTCTAACACACATATGGGTTGCCCGACAAGTACTTGTTAGTGCTGTTTGACTGCTGTGTCTACTTTTTTCCTCCAACTGACCTTAAACCTGCACACACAAACATGTGATGCTCCGCAGGTAGGATTTTACCATCCCACACTCATGTCTAGAATATCGTGTGTTCGAGATGGTAGAAGACTGAGTGGTTCTAGAATTGACACAGAAATTCTTGAATCACTGCAATATTGCTATGTACACTGTTAGAATGTGGCTGGGGAAACTTATGGATGTCCAGTCACCCACAATGAAAACTAGGACTCACTTTACTCATATGTGCTTTATTAAACTTTTTGACAGCACTACAATGGACGTAATGGTAATGAACCACCAGCCAGAGCAAACAAAATTAATGGCTGCCATATGTTTGCTATTTGTACGTAGTTGTACATCAATTACACAGTCGCACATACCATGTACAGGACATGTCACTGATATGTTTGATGAGATCACCATTTTCTTGGAAACACCACTGTGTATGCTCCATCATGGATCCACTCATTGTTGTCAGTGTTTGTGGTGTTATTGCAACATATGAAGCTGGAAAATTGGCTTTCGTGTTGGCCAGTGTTGTTGGGACTGCTGATACACAACATCTTTCACATCCCCCCCCCCCCAGAAAAATGTCTATGGGGGTGAGGTCCAGTGACCATGCTGGAAATCCCTGAATGGCACTGCCCCGTTCAATGCATGAAAGTGGGAATTGTTGGTTTAGTGCGTGTCGTGCCACCATCGCATTATGCGCAGGGCATCCATCGTGCTGATACCGTATTACATTACACAAATGAAGGGGTAGGTCTTACATAAGTCCACATTATGTACATCTCAGGAACCACTCGTACTGTCACCCGTTAAATGTACCATAAACGAAATATGGATCAATGATATGGTGTCCTACAATACTACACCATACATTGACACTCCACAGACATTGATGTTCAATCAAGCGAACCCAGTGTGGGTTCTCTGGTAACCAGAAATGCATATTGTGCAAGCTGATATTCCCATGGTTTGTAAACGAGGCCTCATCAGTAAATAGTACCATCTACATAAAGCTATGCCCTTACTGTAGAACCCACTGATAGTATTCCAGGTGATTGTGAACATTTTTGTTGTGGAGACCTTGGTGTAGCATCACATGATATGGATGGTATCAATGCGTGTACAGAATACGCATCACGCTTGTTTGAGGGATTCCCATTTGTCCCTCCATTTCACAAATATTTGCTTGAGTATTTATTGCAGTGACCATTGGAACAGCTACCTCTGGTGCTTCACGTGCAGATCTGCATTCATGGAGACAACCATGTCACACAAAATTGTCTAACAATATTCATGATGATAGGGTGGGTTCAATGACATCTATTAGGGTACCACTGGGCATACACTTATGCTGCACATGTGCCATTCCACACAGAACAACCTGCTTCATAATCAGCTGTTCCCACACACAGAGCTGATTGCCGCCTATTCCTGTACACAACTGCAGGGGCAAAAGGCTGACCTAGGCGGTGTAACAGTGCGGCATACACTAGCCGGTACAGTTCCATAGTCTGTACATAGATAAATACAATACATATGAGTGACACTGTTATGTACATATTGGTTTTTGTGGCTGGAATCCTTATTATCATTTCAGCCCTCACGATCACAGTGAAAGTAAATATATATAACTCAATCTCTTCATGATTACAAGCAACGTGCAGGTCATGCTTGCTTTGTGGGAAGTGCAATAGTGGTGCATTTCGATCATTTCACATGTCAACTTTGCGTTCTGATTTCTTGGGATGTAATTGACATACTGCAATGCAACCAACACCATTATTATTGTGATTTCTCATGTTATTGTTTGCATATGGAAAAATATGGGATGTCCATATTAAAAAAAACATAAGTGTACATTGAAACCAATATTTGCACATGGTTTAGAATTTCTCATAGTATTCACAGTTTAGAATGTCTCATAGTATTTACTTTCGTGAGCCCCTGCCGAACATTCACAGCCGTGAAAGCTGTTTGTCAATATGTCTTGTGGTTCCAGAAATATTGACAGTGGGACACCCTGTGTGTGCTTGTATAGATGTATATACATATAAATAAAACAGAAAGAAACTTCCACATGGGAAAAATATATTAAAAACAAAGATTCCAAGACTTACCAAGCGGGAAAGCGCCGGCAGACAGGCACATGAACAAAACACACAAACACACACACAGAATTACGAGCTTTCGCAACTGGCAGTTGCTTCATCAGGAAGGAAGGAACGAGAGGGAAAAATGAAAGGGTGTGGGTTTTAAGGGCGAGGGTAAGGAGTCATTCCAATCCCGGGAGCGGAAAGACTTCCCTTAGGGGAAAAAAAGGACAGGTGTACACTCGCACACACACACACATACCCATCCGCACATACACAGACACAAGCAGACATATTTAAAGGCAAAGAGTTAAGGGCAGAGATGTCAGTCGAGGCGGAAGTACAGAGGCAAAGAAGTTGTTGAAAGACAGGTGAGGTATGAGCGGCGGCAACTTGAAATTAGCGGAGGTTGAGGCCTGGCGGATATCAAGAAGAGAGGATATACTGAAGGGCGAGTTCCCATCTCCGGAGATGGGAACTCGCCCTTCAGTATATCCTCTCTTCTCGATATCCGCCAGGCCTCAACCTCCGCTAATTTCAAGTTGCCGCCGCTCATACCTCACCTGTCTTTCAACAACTTCTTTGCCTCTGTACTTCCGCCTCGACTGACATCTCTGCCCTTAACTCTTTGCCTTTAAATATGTCTGCTTGTGTCTGTGTATGTGCGGATGGGTATGTGTGTGTGTGTGCGAGTGTACACCTGTCCTTTTTTTCCCCTAAGGGAAGTCTTTCCGCTCCCGGGATTGGAATGACTCCTTACCCTCGCCCTTAAAACCCACACCCTTTCATTTTTCCCTCTCGTTCCTTCCTTCCTGACGAAGCAACTGCCAGTTGCGAAAGCTCGTAATTCTGTGTGTGTGTTTGTGTGTTTTGTTCATGTGCCTGTCTGCCGGCGCTTTCCCGCTTGGTAAGTCTTGGAATCTTTGTATATACATATATATGTATATACATATTTTGTTCCCCTGTGGCTTTGCCTGCATAGAGGTGTATCACAAATACTGCACACATCTTATGGTCCATCTCCTCCTCTTCTCTCTCTCTCTCTCTCTCTCTCTCTCTCTCTGTTGATCATCTTCTTGACCCCTATGTGACCATCTTATTCCCCACCCTTCTCTATCCATCCCCTTGCCTCTTTCTGTACATCTCATCCTCCACCATTTTCTATGTCCACATCACCCTCTCCCTCTCTCTCTCTCTGGCCTTACATCTCCTCCCGACCCACTCTACCTACCCATCTCATCGTGCCCCTTATCTCTATCTATTTCCTTTTGCCCCCTCCCCTTTCTCCATCTCCTCCTCTATCCATCTCAACCTTCTGATAGGTATGTTCATCCACACATGCAACACAGCCCATATGCCATGGGCTTGGAAACTATTTTCCCCCCTTTACCTAAAGGTTGCCACACAAATCAGACCAATGAAGCAGGCCAATACTTCTCTAAACACAACATGGCATTTGTGCTTTGCAGCCTATACAACAGGGGGGTGGGGAGGGGGCATTGGAGGGGGGGGGGGGGTTGGAAAATCCTTCTTTTGCCCCTGATATGTAGACTTCTCTGCAAAGCAGGTAATAAGTTGAGTCGGTACTATTCCCACACACAACACACCTCTCATGAAGGGTAGTCTACAAGTCAGGGGCTAAAAATATGTAGATCTGTATCTCCATAAACATTATATCTAGAGTGCTATGAAAAGACTTGGTGCACTTCAGTCCATGGGTCTGGGAAAGTTCTTACATAGCTTTATACACTGATTCAGCTGCCCCTGCTGAAGTCATTTTGTGCAATCCATAACATACATCTGCTCTTCCAAAACAACACGTGAGATCTTCATATTCTCTCACTCATTATGTGCCTACTACTAGTCCTGCAGAAAAATGAATAGGACCGTTATGTAGGAAATTAGATGTAGTTACATTCTGTATTAGGATCCCTTTTCCCTGGAGGTTGTGGTTTCTGAGTTACTCAAGAAAAATGTATAAAAGCGACCTTAAAATGAGCCTCCACACCCACATGCATCCCTCACCAGTCAGTACTTCCAGTATGTTGTTCATGGCACTCCCTCTTACCATTGTAAAAAAATTCCCGACCTCACTATTATGATATTCAATGTTTTTGGTCTCTACAGATTGAGCTATTATGCCACTACCAAGCTTGCATTTCAATAACATTATTAATTTAAATATTCCTGTGAAGCTAATGATGGAAAAATGACTATCACAAACATTATGCTAAAACTAACTGAGTTGAAAATTGATCCAAACTTAACCCTTAGAGACACAATAGTTTTGCAGTCAGAAGGCCTGGTGAATATAACAATGTAATTCTTTATTTTATGCCATTAAAATTCACAAAATAGTTAGGTAAAATTTATACTAACATCAATTTTGCAATTTAACATCATATCTAGTTTGTAAGTGTTCGACTAAGCTGGTGGCATAATAACACCAGTCAATGAAGATCAACAAGGGCCACTGTGGAAAATAATTTGTAGAGCTGCAAATTTTTGTACAATGCTAGGAGGGAGTGCTATGAGCAATATACTACATATCCTGACCCATGGGGACTGAGTGTGGGAGGGGGGAATTGTAACTAAAGGACACTTTTGTATGTTTTTCTTGAACAACTCAAAAATTATGGCCTCTAGCAAAAAGGTATCCCAGTACAACAGTTAATAACATTAAATATACTATGAAAAAGTCATGTTCATTTTTTCTGTAGCACTAATAATTTGCATGTAGTGAGCAACACAACATGAAAATCTCACCTATGATTTCTGAAGACCAGATATAACATTGTGGGTTGCATAAAATGACTTCATTAGGGCAACTAAATCGCTCTTATATATAGATGCAATGTATTACAAGAATAATGGTCAATATTCAGGGATATGACAGAAATGATCATTTGAAAACTAAATTTGGGGAATGTAGGTTTTACAATGCATACCTTAAGAGCTATGAATCTTACTTCCTCTTTGATAATGTGAAACAAATCACTTCAACTACAAGTTCTTTGCTTTTCATATTTTGGGAAGAGGTAACATGGATGAAAACAAGAAAAGATTGTCTAGAAAACATGAGCTCTAAAATTCAGTGAAGATGAGTACCTGCTCATAGCTGTTGAGGTGCTCACTTTGGAGGCCATGTTTACTTGACATTTTTTTCCCCTTTGCCTATATTACTACCCCCACCAACAGTAGCCTTGAGATGTGTAAAAACATGTCAATCTTATGTTCACTGTTTTCACAATAAGTACATTTATGAGCTAGTAAAAAGTTTAATTAAATCAAATTAATGACAAGGAGAGATGTTGAATGATTTACATGGGAAGACTCTTTGGAAGAACAAAAACCAATTTTGAAACTTTTATTTTTTGGTTACAATTCGAGTAAAAGGCAATTAACCACTCTGAAATGATACTGAGCTCACTTTTAACAGTGGTTAAGATTATGAAATGGAGCAGAACGTTCATTTACCACATTCTAAACATGTGTGGTCTCATTTCATTTTCTCTCTACCACATGTCAACTGGGCAAAATGTATTGATATTGTAGATTAATCTGTATCTGGTAAGAGAACTTTCAGAAACTGCTGTAACAGTGTGGAATGAAGCCAACAGAAGAAAACACTCTGATTATAGAGTTCCAATACTATCACTAGGATGCATTTATAGGTGTTGTTATATGAAATTACTGCAAGAAAAATGGGCTAATGAGTAGGTGCACTGTATGTACAAAACAGAATTTGCACAAAAGAACCAGAAATGAATGCAAAAATTCCTTCATGACTTTCCATGAAAAAAAAAAAATTACCAAGCATCCTTACAAAGGAAAGATAATACAACCAAAATTTCACAAAAATTTATTTAAGAGCAGTTATATACTAGGTTGGGGCATAAATTCATAGTATTTTTGTTTTGTACGTTGGTATTCCAGTTGCTATGGTTTTATTTATAGATTGTCATTTTTAATTATTTTTTTTAGTTCAATGTTGCTATTTCAGTTTACATATTGTCATTTTGTCATTTGGAGACAGTGAGTAGAATTGTGAACACTAGAAATTGATGTGCCAAGTGGAGAAACTGGAACATTTCTGACATATTCTTCTGTTTGAGTTTGACAGAAGAGTGACAGCAGAAGAGGCAACCAGAAACATTTTTGCTGTGCATAGAGATAATTCCATTGGATAGAGCATGCCATGAAAACAGTTTTCTCATTTTAAGAAAAAGCTTCAACAATGAGACATACTGGTGTTGGGCTTGCATCTGTTCTGAGGTGCCATGCCCAGCATCATTTAAACTTTCTGTAAGGAGAGTTAATTTAAAGATGGAATGGCCACTTGGATCAGGTACAATGCTGTTCAAAGCTCTTCAGAGACCGGCTGAAAATGCCTCTAAAAATTGACAAAAAAATTAAGTTCATCCAGCCGCAATTCGGTGATTGCACAAAATCATTTATCCCTAATGCATCAAAATATCCGAGGACTAAGGGGTAAGCTTAATGAGCTGCTTATTTGCATTGAAGAATTAAAGTTGAGCAAACCAGTTTATATATTCTGCCACTCTAAACATCATGTGACCACTGCTATTTGAGGGTTGGCTGAAAAGTAATGCCTCCACCTTCATAGCTCTTCAACAGTTGGCAGCATTGGTATGCAGCAGGTACTGGCTTGTTCCATAGCCTCTTCTCTACAGCTCCAGTTGTCAGGAAGCCTTAGCATTGAACAGTTGTGTTGTTACAATGTAAAGTACAGAACCGTGTGCAGATAGTCAGTCAATGTGATTTAAGCAACGTGCAGTCATTGAATTCTCGACAGCAGAAGATGTCACCCCAGAGGAGATTCACCACAGAATGAAAGCAGCTGATGGTGATTGTGTTGATTCATATGAGTACTGTGCATCGTTGGGCAAGTAAGTTTAAAGATGTTCAGGCAGAAACATCTGATCTGTATGACAAACAAAGGGTTGGATGTCTTGTGACAGCAACCACCGAGTTTCACAAGCAGAATGTTGACAAACTGATTCAGGACAATCGTTGTATCACTCAGAGTGAAACTGCAAGCACAATCAGCATTTCACAAGAACGTGTGGGCCACATTATTGCTTTGCTTGGCAATCAGACGATCTGTGCACGATAGGTACCCTGGATGCTGACTCCCGAAATGAAAGTGCACAGACTTGAAATTTGCCAGGAACTCCTTTCATGTTACAAGAATGAAGGTGACACCTTCCTCCATTCAATTGTGACAGGAGATTAAATGTGGGTACACTATTACAACCTAGAGACAAAATGTCGGTCTATGAAATATTGACACAAAGACTCGCCCCAGAAAAAGAAATTCAATACGCAGCCCTCAGCCAGAAAAACCATGGTCACAGTGTTCTGGGACACAGATGGTGTTATCCATGTTGATTTCCTTGACCACAGAACAACACTAAATTCAGAGCATTACATCACACTGCTGCAAACTCTGAAACGACAGCTAACAAGGGTCCAAAAGGAAAAGGGAAATATTTTCTTGCATCATGACAATGCCAAACCACACATTTCATGTGCCAGAACAGCAGAACTTCAGAGACTGAATCTCACCACCGTACAGCATCTTCCATACAGTTCAGATTTAGCACCATCTGACTTCCATCTGTTCCCGATTATGAAAGATCATCTGCGGCAACATCATTATGCTTCTGATGAAGGCGTTGAGAAAACTATGAGACTGTGGTTGTGGAAACAGAGTGTTGACTTCTTCCATTACGGTTTCAGAAAACTTCATCATTGGCAGAAATGTATGCAACAGGCTGATAATTATGTGGAAAAGTGAATATTGGAAATTAAAGGCCACATTATCAGGATTATTTCTGCATCTGATTTATTAAAATATTCCCATCTAAACCCAATTAACAAAGGTGGAGGCATTACTTTTCATTCAACCCTCACAGGTATGTTGAATATTACAGGATTCAAGTTAGCTTCTACTTCTGTTGAGAAAATATGGAGGAAGGAAGGGTTGACAAATTTTTCAGAAACAGTTTTGATTTCAGCAATACTGAGATTCATAAATTTTGCTCAGAGCTTAGAAGCTTGTGAAACAGAAGTAGTATTACAAAAGAAGTCCTAGTACCTACAGAGCACCTTCAGGAAATTTTAACCCTTTCATAAAAAATCTGGAAGCTCTGTTGTCCCATATCACAGTGAAAAAGAAGGAAATAATGGTTGCTGGTGATTTCAATGTAGATTTATTGAAAAGCTCTGTCAGTGAACAATTATTGCAAACATTAACACTGTAATTCAATTAAGTTCATACTCTGAACTTGCAACTAGTGTATGTGAATGCTCTAAGACTGCTTATTAATAACTTTGTAGACAAATCTAGGAAAAAAGTCATATCACAAAACCCATAGTAAATGGGCTACCTCAGCATGACAAGCAGCATCTCGTGTTAAATACTGAAACTTGTCAGGATAAAATATCTACAGAAGGGTAATAAATCAGCCAAAAATTGCAATTTTAGGAGATTCCTCAAAGACATGAACTGGACAGATGTTTACAATACTTCTGACTCAAATGGAAGATACAAAGCATTCAGTAATAAAGTTACTTCTACTTTTGAAAATAGTTTTCCCCTAAAGGTAACTCAAATCCAACAGAAGTCGAAATATAAACCATGGATTACACAAAGAATAAATATATCATGTGGGACAAAAAGGAGACTGTATCTACTATCCAGGAACAGCTCTGATATTAGCATTGTAATGCATTATAAAGGATACTGCAAAATATTGAAGCAAGTACTCCAGAAATTGAAGTAGCTTTACTATGAGAAAAAGATAATTACATCAGGCAACAAAATAAAAACTCTATGGAATATAGTGAAAACATAGGCAGGTTGGGCCAAAAAGGAAGAGGAACAGATAGTTCAAAAATAAATGAGACCTTGGTAATAAGTGCATGTAGTTGTGGGTATTATGTGGCATAGAGCTGTAATAACACACTTTTGTAGTCGAATGAACATTTATTTTACCACTGAACAAAGCGAATACAAGAGTAGCTGTCAAACATGGCAAGCAGCAAGACATGGACAAAGTGAACTAAAGTTAACATCAAAGAACATCAGTTCAAAGACATGGTGCTCATGTCAGAGGTGCCACAGAGGCTCCCCCCTCCCCTGCACAGGGTGGAGCACAGGGCGAAGCTAGCTCCTGTCAACACAAAATTCTCATGAGAGTGCAGCAGATGGCGGATGAAGGCAGAGTCCAGTGTGTGAAATGGGCACCTTGGAAGCCATGTTGGACAGCTGTGCAGGCAGTGGGGAGTCATTGGAGGTCCTGTTAGTGGCATCAATGGGCAAGGCACCAGCAAAAGCAGGATCGTAGGGGGAATCGGAATATGGCTCGGCGATGGCACATGTAGGTTTTAATCGGTCCACTGAAACCGTATTTGGTCGTCCACTGTGTAGTATCATGAAAGTATTAACTCCGTGCTGTAAAACACAGTGCGGACTGGAGTATGGTGGTTGCAGGGTTGCACGTACAGAGTCTACATCTACATCTACATCTACATCCATACTCCGCAAGCCACCTGACGGTGTGTGGCGGAGGGTACCCTGAGTACCTCTATCGGTTCTCCCTTCTATTCCAGTCTCGTATTGTACGTGGAAAGAAGGATTGTCGGTATGCTTCTGTGTGGGCTCTAATCTCTCTGATTTTATCCTCATGGTCTCTTCGCGAGATATACGTAGGAGGGAGCAATATACTGCTTGACTCTTCGGTGAAGGTATGTTCTCGAAACTTTAACAAAAGCCCGTACCGAGCTACTGAGCGTCTCTCCTGCAGAGTCTTCCACTGGAGTTTATCTATCATCTCCGTAACGCTTTCACAATTACTAAATGATCCTGTAACGAAGCGCGCTGCTCTCCGTTGGATCTTCTCTATCTCTTCTATCAACCCTACCTGGTGCGGATCCCACACTGCTGAGCAGTATTCAAGCATTGGGCGAACAAGCGTACTGTAACCTACTTCCTTTGTTGTCGGATTGCATTTCCTTAAGATTCTTCCAATGATTCTCAGTCTGGCATCTGCTTTACCGACAATCAACTTTATATGATCATTCCATTTTAAATCACTCCTAATGAGTACTCCCAGATAATTTATGGAATTAACTACTTCCAGTTGCTCACCTGCTATTTTGTAGCTAAATGATAAGGGACCTATCTTTCTATGTATTCGCATCACATTACACTTGTCTACATTGAGATTCAATTGCCATTCCGTGCACCATGCGTCAATTCGCTGCAGATCCTCCTGCATTTCAGTACAATTTTCCATTGTTGCAACCTCTCGATACACCACAGCATCATCTGCAAAAAGCCTCAGTGAACTTCCGATGTCATCCACCAGGTCATTTATGTATATTGTGAATAGCAACGGTCCTATGACACTCCCCTGCGGCACACCTGAAATCACTCTTACTTCGGAAGACTTCTCTCCATTGAGAATGACATGCTGCGTTCTGTTATCTAGGAACTCCTCAATCCAATCACACAATTGATCTGATAGTCCGTATGCTCTTACTTTGTTCATTAAACGACTGTGGGGAACTGTGTCAAACGCCTTGCGGAAGTCAAGAAACACGGCATCTACCTGTGAACCCGTGTCTAAGGCCCTCTGAGTCTCGTGGACGAATAGCGAGAGCTGGGTTTCACACGACCGTCTTTTTCGAAACCCATGCTGATTCCTGCAGAGTAGATTTCTAGTCTCCAGAAAAGACATTATACTCGAACATAATACGTGTTCCAAAATTCTACAACTGATCGACGTTAGAGATATAGGTCTATAGTTCTGCACATCTGTTTGACGTCCCTTCTTGAAAACGGGGATGACCTGTGCCCTTTTCCAATCCTTTGGAACGCTTCGCTCTTCTAGAGACCTACGGTACACCGCTGCAAGAAGGGGGGCAAGTTCCTTCGCGTACTCTGTGTAAAATCGAACTGGTATTCCATCAGGACCAGCGGCCTTTCCTCTTTTGAGCGATTTTAATTGTTTCTCTATCCCTCTGTCGTCTATTTCGATATCTACCATTTTGTCAACTGTGCGACAATCTAGAGAAGGAACTACAGTGCAGTCTTCCTCTGTGAAACAGCTTTGGAAGAAGACATTTAGTAATTCGGCCTTTAGTCTGTCATCCTCTGTTTCAGTACCATTTTGGTCACAGAGTGTCTGGACATTTTGTTTTGATCCACCTACCGCTTTGACATAGGACCAAAATTTCTTAGGATTTTCTGCCAAGTCAGTACATAGAACTTTACTTTCGAATTCATTGAAAGCCTCTCGCATAGCCCTCCTCACACTGCATTTCGCTTCGCGTAATTTTTGTTTGTCTGCAAGGCTTTGGCTATGTTTATGTTTGCTGTGAAGTTCCCTTTGCTTCTGCAGCAGTTTTCTAACTCGGTTGTTGTACCACGGTGGCTCTTTCCCATCTCTTACGATCCTGCTTGGCACATACTCATCTAACGCATATTGTACCATGGTTTTGAACTTTGTCCACTGATCCTCAACACTGTCTGTACTTGAGACAAAACTTGGGTGTTGAGCCACCAAGTACTCTGAAATCTGCTTTTTGTCACTTTTGCTAAACAGAAAAATCTTCCTACCTTTTTTAATATTTCTATTTACGGCTGAAATCATCGATGCAGTAACCGCTTTATGATCGCTGATTTCCTGTTCTGCATTAATTGATTCAAACAGTTCGGGTCTGTTTGTCACCAGAAGGTCTAATATGTTATCGCCACGAGTCGGTTTTCTGTTTAACTGCTCAAGGTAGTTTTCAGATAAAGCACTTAAAAATATTTCACTACATTCTTTGTCCCTGCCACCCGTTATGAACGTCTGAGTCTCCCAGTCTATATCCGGCAAATTAAAATCTCCACCCAGAACTATAACATGGTGGGGAAATCTACTCGAAATATTTTCCAAATTATTCTTCAGGTGCTGAGCCACAACAGCTGCTGAGCCCAGGGGCCTATAGAGTCATCCAATTACCATGTCTGAGCCTGCTTTAACCGTGACCTTCACCCAAATCATTTCACAATTCGAATCTCCGTCAATTTCCTTCGATACTATTGCACTTCTTATAGCTATAAACACGCCTCCCCCTTCACTGTCCAGCCTATCTCTGCGGTATACATTCCAATCCGAGTTTAGCATTTCATTACTGTTTACATCTGGTTTCAGCCAACTTTCTGTTCCTAGTACTATATGGGCGTTGTGACCGTTTATTAATGAGAGCAGTTCTGGGACCTTTCTATAGACGCTCCTGCAGTTTACTATAAGCACATTAATATTGTTATTCCTTGTTGCATTTTGCCTACTGCCTTGCCGCGTCTCAGGAGGCGTCTTGTCGGGCCTAGGGAGGGAATTCTCTAACCTAAAAAAACCCCATGTGCACTCCACACGTACTCCGCTACCCTCGTAGCCGCTTCCGGCGTGTAGTGCACGCCTGACCTATTCAGGGGGACCCTACATTTCTCCACCCGATAGCGGAGGTCGAGAAATTTGCACCCCAGCTCTCCGCAGAATCGTCTGAGCCTCTGGTTTAAGCCTTCCACTCGGCTCCAAACCAGAGGACCGCGATCGGTTCTGGGAACGATACTACAAATAGTTAGCTCTGATTCCACCCCGCTAGCGAGGCTTTCCGCCTTCACCAACTCCGCCAGCCGCCTGTACGAACTGAGGATGACCTCTGAACCCAGACGGCAGGAGTCATTGGTGCCGACATGAGCAAAAATTTGCAGTCGGGTGCACCCAGTGCTCTCTATCGCCGCCGGTAGGGCCTCCTCCACATCTCGGATGAGACCCCCCGGCAAGCAGACAGAGTGAACACTGGCCTTCCTCCCCGACCTTTCCGCTATTTCCCTAAGGGGCTCCATCACCCGCCTAACGTTGGAGCTCCCAATAACTAATAACCCCTCCCCCCATGTGCCTGCTCGGACCTTGCTGAAGGAGCAGCCACATGTCCACTCACAGGCAGAGCGGGCGATGCCACACGGCCAGCCTCCACATTGACCCTCCGCCTCGTGCGCCGCGAACGCCGCTGAAGCCGCCACTCCCCTTGGGGAGAGGGTGGCCCAACCGCGCCCGGTACCCGCGAAGATGTCTCGACAGCAGGGACAGTGGGTGAAGCATGTAACACCTGGGGTGTACCTTGCGACGCACCAGACTCCCCACTGCCGCTACACTCCGAGGCAGCAGCCTGAAGACGGCTGACCACGGCCATCAACACGCTCAGCTGTTCGCGAAGAGTGGCCAGCTCCTCCTGCATCTGTACACAGCAGCCACACATCCTATCCATCCTAAGAAGTCAATTTACTATAGAGTGTTAATAAACTTTTAAATAGACTGCTAATTCACTAAAGGCGGTTGATTATTGACTAAAGTGTGATTGCTAACCACTCCTTGTAGAAAACAAGGAAAATAGCACTACCTGTCTCTGGACTGTATTCAAAACAAACACTAGCACTACTAGCACTATGGCTGACTAAAGGGACTCTCTGACTGTATTCAAAACAAACACGAGATCTATGGAACACTTAATAGCACTCGACTATTAAAGCTTCCTAAAAGCATGATGAATTCGCATGATGCCAGGTCTTTGTGTACAAACACCAGCAACGTGGAATGAGTATGAGATGGGGGTAGGCAAAGGTGGGCAATGAGTGCACACGCTTATTCTACAAGGGTCAGAAGGTCGATTGCAGTGTGTCCTTCAGGAATTTGGCTGGCAGGAAGAGGGGTTGTCCATATAAAACGTCCGCCAGTGAAGCATTCAGGTCTTCCTTGTAGGTGGAGTAGATGCTGAGTAAGACCCAAGGAAGTGCCTGAAACCAAAGCCTACCACGAGTGCAGCTTTAAGAGTTCTGTGCCGTGGCTCAACCAAGCCATTTGCCTGTGGATGATAGGCCAAAATGTGAAATTTCACTACTCTGCACAGCTCGCACAACTGAGCGAAAAGCGAGGACTCAAACTGTCATCCCTGGCCCATAGTAAGTGAAAGGGGACAGCTAAATCTCGCCACCCATGTTGATAAGAAAGTGCGAGCCTTAATAATGTTGACCAGAGGAACTGCTTCAAAGCAATGGGTTATGAGGTCGATTATAGACAAAATGTATTTGTACCCCTCAGAAGAGGAAAGAGGACTGACCACATCAATGTGCACCTGCCACAGGCGGCCCTTGAGGATAACGAACTGTCCTAAAGGAGGCTCCACATATCTGCCCACTTTACTATGTTGACAAGGAACACATGCACATAACCAGGAGTGGCAATCATACTGCACACCTGGCTAGACAAAACGTTCTGTCACTAGTTTTGTCGTTGCTCATGTCCCGGGGTGGGCCAAATTGTGTAAGGCTTCGCGGATCCCACATTGAAGGGCAGATGGCACCAAGGGGTGGGGGGAGCCAGTAGAAACGTCACAGAAGACAGGGGCGGATGACCCGTGCAGGGTAAGAGGTTTGATGGCGAGCGAAGACTCGTCGTCCAAAACAAGTTGATGGGTGTCTGCATCTTCAGTCTGAAGACGTGCCAGTTCATCTAAGTTCAAGGATGTGGACATCACCCAGATACGAGATAGATAGTCAGCTGCAAAATTTTCTGCACCACAGATGTAGCAAGCATCTGAAGAATTTTGGCAAATGAAGTCCATGTGTCAGAAGCGGTGCAGTGGTAGATCCTTTGCTGGGTCGCATATTGCATCAACGACGTGTTTATGGTCCGAGTAGACAGTGAAAGGACACCCCTCCAAATTGCTCCTGAAGTACTTGACTGCCTCATAAACCACAAAAAGCTCATAGTTGAAGGCTGACCATTTACACTGACTCCTGCTTAGTTTTTTTCAAAACGAAACGGAGTGGCTGTGTGGAGTCTGCAGTGTGGTGTTGTAAGAAAGCACCCACAGTTGACTCGCTAACGTCGGTAGTGATTGAAATATGGGCCTCAGGGTTGGGATATGTGAGAGTGACTGCTTTCACGACGGCCGATTTCAAATTGTCGAAAGCATCAAGCATGGGCTGAGTACAATCCAACTTTCACTTTGCCTTGGTATTTTTACCGGAGAGGGCGTCAGCAAGGGACAACTGCACAGAGGCAGCCCAGGGGATATGGCATCGATAAAAGTTTAACATGGCCAGAAAGTGCCAGAATTGCATGCAATCCTCAGCAAGAGGCATTGCTAGAATGGTTTCGATACAAGAATCTGTTGGTTGGAGGCCGTAGGCCAAGACTGTATGACCAAGGAATCTAAATGATGCCAAACAGAGTTGGGATTTGTCATCCCTGATAACCACACCATTGATCTTGAGAGACATACAAATTGTGTCAAGATGAAATTTGTGTTCCTCGACAAACAAGGAAAACATAAGTATGTCATCCAAATAAGCAAAAGCGAAAGGCAAAGGTAGCGGAACTGAGCCAATGAAACTTTACCATTTCTGCACAGTGTCTTTCAAGCCATAAGGCATGTAACAGTACTCCAATAGACCAAAGGGTGTAATGATGGCCATATTCAGAATATCCAGTGGGTTCATGGGAATTTGGTGGTGCACCTCCGAACAGTATAAGACAGGGAAGAACTTTAAGCCATGCAGTAACTGAGTGAAATCCTGGATATGAGGTAGGGGATAGTTATCGATTATTGTCCTAGCATTTAGTGACCTGTAGCCCCTCACATGTGCAGCAAGCCATCCCTCTAAGGCACAAGATGGATAGGTAAAGACCAGTTGCTGTCCAATGGTCAGAGCATGCCCAAAGCAAATATATCCTGAACAATTCCTTTTGCTCATAGCAATTTGGAAGCTTTAAGATGTCATGCTTTATGACATATGGGTGAGGCATCCACGGTGTGTAGGCAGGCAGGGAGTGGCGGGCAGGAGGGGAGGGGGGGGGGGGGGGGGGGCATGGCATCCACACGATGTGAGGGATCCCACGAAGCCAGAACATTTGCGTCCATGCTGGGCCGGAGTGACGTGGATGGGGTGACGGAGGCAGACAACGACAGAGGGCATGGCACAGCAGCCATGCAATGCGAGGGATCCAGGGTGCAGGAACACATGCATTCTGTAGATTCAACTGCAATGGCATGGAACAGGCAGTAGGGGAAGGTAAGCTCGACCCAGGAGCAGTGCAGAATGAAGATGCAGTAGAAGTGGGTGATGGTTCCAAAAGAAATGTCTCTGCAGACAGAGTGCAAATAGTACTCCGTGCATGAACCAATTCAGCATAGGTGGCAGCAATGCATGTGCGTAACTCCTCGTTATGTGTGCGGAGCCCATTGATCTGCATGCAGACATCTGCCAAGTCAGAGAGAAGTGTCGTAATACCTTCGAGCAGAGATGCACAAGTGCAAAGCATAACCAAGGAGGTGGTGAGCAGAGTCGTGCAGAACTTGTTTGAGCACAGAACAGCAGAACTAGATGCATGGCGGAGCGTTGCGGCCTGCAGGTCTGGCGAAAGTTCATAATGGTATAAAAAATCCAACCCGATCACAGGTTCATCCACATCAGTGACATGGAAGGTCCAAGGAAAGGTTGTGACTGGTGATAGGTGATGTGACATCTTTATGGAGCCAACAACCATGATACAAAAGCGATTTGTGGCTATCAAAGCGAGGTTAGCAGGAAAAAGCGTGTTGCCCACTATCTTGTCCAGGATAACGGTAACATTGGTGCCAGTGTCAACAAGAAAGCGTGTGCTTGATGGCAGGTCCATGACAGTGGTGTTGTGCCGCTGGAGCAAGCGGTGTGGCATCAGAAAGTAGGCACCATGGCAGGAAGTGGCATCTAAACATGCCCACCAGACTCTTTTGGGTATGAACTGGGTGCGTGACAGTTGTAAGCAGCATTACCATAGGTTTCACGGTACCAGCATAGTGGGTAAGCTTGGAGACGAGTAGGTGTGGAGAGGGCGGGGGATGTAACTGACTGCATCGTTGCCTGAGACCGCTCGGGCTGTTGCTCGGGAGGTTGCAGGCAGTACCTCCTGTAGGACACCAGGAGGCAGCTCCTGGTGGACTGCTGAGCTGCTGAGGCATGGCGCACCTGGGATGACAAATGATTGCGTAGGCCTCATCAGTCATGCGTAATATCGAGAGGGTCTGCTACATGAGATAGTGGTGAAGTTGTAGGTTCGACAGAAGCTTGACCATCCACAAGGCCCACAGTGTGGCGTATGGTAGAGTTTGGTCATCTATTAATGCATGAAGGTGAAACGAAAGCTACAAAGGTGTGGAGTCATCGAGATGCTTGTGATGGATGATGTGGTGGATAGCCTCTGCTGGAGGGCAAGAAAGGCATTCAATGAGTAATGTTTTTCCTATTAAATACTTGGGTGAGGCAGGTGGTGAGAGGAGCAGATCACTGATGAGGTCTGGATGAGCATGGAGGTGGCTCACCAGGTAGACGAAACATGTGCTATTGCCCACAATCCCATGGATATCCAGTAAATGATAGACCAGTGCAAACTGAGTTAAGAATTGTCCTTTTGCAATGCAGGTAGCTTAGGAAATCTGCCCACTAACACATGTTGATCCAGTACAGGAAGGCGAGGATCTGTGTGACCAGTGTAGGAAGCCCCCAATGCCGGAAGTGCAGTACACAATGTGGAGTGAGCCAGTGCAACCAGTGGCACGATGTGTGCTAACTACAGGCCCTGAGGAAGTAGCAGCAACACTCTTTACTGGTATGCAGTTCTTCTTGTCCCCACATGTTGTGGCGAACTCGATGTTCTCGATCGTTTTATAAACTGTCTGTTTAGAACGGCGATGAAATCTCCTGTAAGGCATCGTGGTGGCGTTCAATGCAGTTGCCTGTGCAACAGCAGCAGCGTGAATGAGCCTCTGCGGCTCTCTCGCTCGCTTATACAGTATTTGCAGTAGCTTGGACTTAGAAAATTTTCACAGTGCCAGCAGAGTGTTATCCCAGATGCGCATACCGGGTGTTCTTGTGTATGCGTGTCCGCCTGCTGGCACACTGCCATGATTGTGTCAGCCGGCCGCAGCTGCAAGAGGTCAGCAAGGTCAAGCGATAAGTCTATAAATAGAACAAAGCTGTTGCATCCTTGAGCTAGAGTATGTACTGCCAGAAGGCTGGAGCCATTGCAACAGTAGGCGGAAGGCAGTTGCGATGCAGCCATGGTGGGGGATGTGGGCGGGGGGGGGGGGGGGGGTTGATCTGGAAACCAGCGCAGATGAAATGGCCAGAGCCATTACAAGATACAAGAATGGGCGGGAGGCAAGCATGGTGTGACAATGGAGCAATGATCACTGGTTGAGGTGACCGGTGTCACCGAGGCAGCATTTTGGGGGGGGGGGGGGGGGGGCAGGGCTGCCAATGACATCAGGCATATAAGAATGAGCAACCCCACGACTGTTTAGCTGCTGTGTGAAACACAACGTCCTTCACACAGTTATCATTCACAATGCCACTATGCCGCGTGCACTGTCTGTACAGCAGGTGTAGCTGCATAGTAGCATTTCACAGTGGCCATGTTGAGCTGATAATGGTTAAGTGGTTGCCGGCATGGTTGGGACCAGGTAACTGTTCACTTTTAACCAAATGTACATCAGGAAAACTAGTATAAATGCAAGAACAGTTAATAAGGTGTGAGGCACTAGCACAAAACAACAGTGGTAGATCCATTATTCCAAGGACAATGTGGATCAGCACACAAAGTTTGTTGATCATGAAATGAAGCACAAAATAATTTCCAAACACACGACAACTATGTGAGGGTCATCACTTTGGGTATTACATGGCGTAGAACCATAATAACACACTTTTGCCAACAAATGAACATTTATGTTACCACTGAATGAAGTGAATACAAGAGAAGCTGTTGAACATGGTTCCCAGTGAGACACAGACAAAGTGAACAAAAGTAAAGTCAAAGAACATGAGTTCAAAGACACGGTACTTCACACCAGAGGCACCACATAGTGTTGCAAACCTCGTGAACAAGTACTATATTTCTGTTACTGACAGCTTGAGGTTACCAGGGAGTATCTGAGACTACTCTTCACAAATAACTTCAATAAAGTGCAAATGACACTCACGTCTCCCAAAAAAGTAGCATCCTTCATAAAATTCTTAAAATCTGAGTATCCTAGTAGGTATGGTAACATATCAATAAGTTAATAAAGAGTGTTCATGTGAGTTGAGGTCTGTCTTAAGTTATTTGTGTAATGAATCTGCTGTGCAGAATGGCCATGTCGTTAGAGGCGCCATGTCACAGATTGCGCGGCCTTCTCTTGCCAGAGGTTCGAGACCTCCCTTGGGCATGGGTGTGTGTGTTATTCTTAACATAAGTTAATATAACTTAGTGTAAGTAGTGTGTAAGTCTAGGGACAGATGACCTCAGCAGTTTGGTCCCTTAGGAATTCACACACATTTGAACATTTGCAATAAATCCCTTATCAGCAAAACATTTCCAGACTAAAATATTCTGAAGTTAAGCCTCTTTAAAAGAAGGGGTATAAAGAGATACCATCAAACTATGAACCAATTTTACTTTTGCTGAATTTTTCAAAAATATCTGAAAAGGTTGTGTTCAAGTGTCTCCTTAAGCACCTAACTGCAAGATGTATCTACGCAGGATCCCAGCCGATACTTAGGGAAATCATAAAAGAAGGCCAGTGGGAGACAAATATATCTCCAAAATAAATTATCCATCAAAGAACAGTGTGATTGTCTCGGTGGTGTTTTCATAGACCCAAACAAATTTCTAAGTGAAAAATGCCTCGGAAAGAATGGCATGCACTTACACATATTATGGTCTGTAACACTCAACAGAATGTTTACAGATGTCTGCAAAATAACCAGAAGAAAGGGGAACTAATATGGCCTGATGGGGGTGAAGAACCAATTGCTGAAGCTGAAAAAGCAAAATATAAGCACCACACAAAAAAGGTGGGACTACACAATATGCTCTCAGAATGCAGCCCACAACTTGTAAGTCAACAAAAGAATAGTTATATAAATGTACTACATCAGAATATTCAATATGTTGGTAACAAGAAATCAGAAGCAGAAGTAGTCTTAAATGAAGTACAACCAGATACACTATGTATCAGTGAACATGGTCTAATTGAAATCCAGACAGCTAACTTGACAATAAAGAACAATATCTTTTCCAGTTACTTCTGTAGATCCAATCATAAAGGTGGCGGAGTTTCCATATATATAAAAACAGGAAAGCCCCTAAAGACTGCAAACAGTAAAGTTGTGAGATTACTTATAGCTAGAGAAAAAGTCTTTGAAATTACTGTGTAGTGACTGATGACATCAGATTGTTTTGTGTTTAAAGATCACCAGCTGGCAAGATTAGCATCTTTCTGAAAAAAAAAGATCAACTTACTAAGAAATAATATGAAGAAAAACATTGTAATATGGGAGACTTTGATATTAGCATTTGAAGAATTGTTAGTACAGTACAATATGGAGGCAAGAATATCTGCACCAACAAGAGTAAATTCACAAAATCAGACAATTATTGACACCATCATTACTAATAATAGTAGGTCTAACTATGATTCACATGTAGCCCAAACAGAAATATCTGATCATCGTGAACTGCTGATCTGCAGCTGCAAAAGTAAGTGTAAATTAAAAATATGATTCATTTATTACAACAATTAAACACCATTTTAATGTAGCATTCCCCAAAGTAAAAAGACAAGAAAAGATGCAGGATCAGACAAAGTGGATTAAAAGTAAAATAATAGAACTGGGAAGGAAGTTGCAGGATCTGAGATGTAGGGGTGAAGCTGAAATTTGTAAAATGCTACAAAATATGTATAGAAAAATAATATGAGAGGCCAAATTAACAGTAATTAATACTATCATAATGAACTTAAGAAATAAGACAAAGGCAGCTTGGAAAGCAATTAATGGTGAAAGACACGGAAAAGCTGGATCAAACAAAGAAACAGATATCAAGTCAATGAAAATAAACAACACAGTGGTTACAGATGGTAAAGAAATAGCTAACACACTCCATCAACTATATAAATGTGGCAGAGAACTTAAAACGGGAAAGAAAGAGACCACAAAAGAAGGTTCCTAAATTATCACAAAAATCAAGCAGAACCATATTCTTGAAACCAGTCACCAAAGATGAACTGAGAAAACTATACAGACACTGACATCCAAGATATTAGCTGGTGGTGATGAAACATCAAATCAAGTAATAAAACAAATTAGCAAGCAAATAATTTCACCACTGCTGGACATAGCAAACAGCTCTCTCAGAGATCTGAAAATAAGTACAGTGGTACCAGTGTACAAGAAAGGTGATAAGGATGACTCCAATGACTACAGGACAGTTTCACTGACATCAGATTTCTAAAAAATCTTGGAAATGGTTATGTATAATAGATTAGTTGATAATCTGGCCAAAAACAACATTCTCATACCATCAAAGCACAGTTTCAGAAAGATTACACCTACAGAATCAACAGTTGCCAATCTGATAGAATACATTATACAGTCTTTGGAAAAAAAAAAAAAAAACAAGTTGTATCTGCTATGTTTGTGGAGCTCTCCAAAGCATTCAGCATTACTGACCATGAAATACTGATAAGAAAGTTGGAAAACTATGGTATTCGAGGGCAAGCAGGGAAGTTGATAGAATCATACCTATGCAACAGGAAGCAATATGTATCAATAGTGGATGCATATCAGTTGCATACTTTGCTTACTTTCATTCTGTATGTCAAACAGGTTCATATTTTGGAGTAACTCATCAAACAGAGCAAAAGTTTTAGTGTGCAAAAGCATGTAATAAGAATCATTTGTGGAGCAAATTCAAGAACATCATGTAGAAACCTGTTCAAGGAACTTTGTATTCTAGTCACTGCTTCTCAGTATATTTATTCCTTAAAGAAATTGGTTGCAAGTAATATATCTCTATTTCCAACCAATAGCTCAATAGCAGCATCAATACTAGGAATTAGAACAATCTACATAAAGAACTAAAATCGCTTACCTTGGTCCAAAAAGGTGTCCAGTATTCGGGAACACACATGTTCAATAAATTGTCAGCAACCATTAAAAACTTTGCTTCAGATAAAGCATGATTTAAACATAGTTTGAAAGACTGTTTGATAGGCAACTGCTCCTACTCTATAGATGAATATCTTAATAGGGACTGTTAGACCAGCTTAAGTAAAAATGTCTTTAAGATTTCAGTTTTTCCAGCACTTAGTCACGACAGTCAGGATTAGGTACTTTGTGTGTGATAAACTTATTAAAAGTGCATAGCAACGTTTCATTCTGACAGTCTATTAATTCTGTAAATATTAGCAGTTCCAGTTTACTGTAATGTATTCACCTATTTTGACAATATATTGACAAATGATCAGGGTAGTAAGTATTGTATTCAAATGTTTTATGTTATTCTTTCTGACATGTTCCACACCAACAATAATCATCTCATTTTTGTGTCTGTGGAATGAAAACTTAATCTAATCTAATCTAATCTAATCTAATCTAATCTAATCTAATCTAAGGAGGATTGTTTTGACATTAACGACTCTTCACATCTGGGAAGACATTAGGTGTTTGATGAAGATTGTTTAAACACATTAACGCACAATAATCCACATGATTGTACTGGAGAACTGGAAAATGTGATGAAGTGTGATCATTCCACCATCGTGTAACATTTGCATGCAATGGTAAAGGTTCAAACATTGGATATATAGGTAACACATGCCAAAATCATAAAAATCAGAGGGGGCATATCTCTGCTTTCTTGTCATCAATTGGCTTCTGAACAATACCAACCATTCGTATACTATTTCGTCATTGGTGACAAGAAATGGTGTCTCCATGCTAACATAAGGAAAAAGAAAGGAATGGTTGAGCCCAAACAAAGCAGCAACTCCCTCTACAAAGACATACGCACATCCATAATAGATAATGTTACACTTGGTGTACTACAAATTGGTTCCCCAAGGTGTAGCCATCACTGATAACATTTATTGTCAACAACTGAGACACCTTGAAAACACAATCCAAAAACAATGACCAGGAAGACTGCTTGATGTGATGCTACTCCAAAACAGCACCTGCCCGCATTCTGCTAGACTGACAAAAGACACTATACAGGAGTTGGATTGGGAAGTCATTTTGCACCCTCCTTATTCCCCCTGTCTTGCACCCTACAATTTTCCCCTTTCCTGCTCTCTATTGAACAGCCTTCAATGATGTGACTTCATAGGCTTTCCCAGCATAATAAGTCTCGAAAGTCCCACTTTCGTTTGTTGCAAGATCCTAAAACAAACTCCTTTCAGTATTTCAGTGATCCAACTGTTCAACATCTTCAGGAGAACACTACCCCTGCTGCTGCAGCAGCTTTTGAGTCCTGCTGAACTCTCAGAGGGACTCAGCAGCAGCAGAAGTGTTCTCCTGGAGATGACGAACAGTTGGATCACTAAAACATTGAATTGAGTTGAGACTTTCAAAACTTTCTAGGAACTTCTTCTGCACTCTGAATATGGCTTGAAGAATTCTTTGCCTCAAAACTATGTTATTTCCATAGTTGCAAAATTGAAAAGTTATCCCAGCATAAGCAGACTGCAGTAAACAATGAAGGATAATATACTATTTATGACTAAAGTCTCTGTTATGTGTGTTAGTTGTGTTTATTAAACTCATGGGGAAATGCTACAAACTTATGTGCCAACTTAATTTATGAAAATAACAAATACAAATAAGTCCCTAACTATGCCAATGTCTAATGATATTATTGTTGGAGCTGCAGATGGATCACAGAATCATAGTGTCAAGATGATTGTATGATTTGGCCATAGACCATAAATGAAGATCATCAGTTAATATGATGGGAAAGTTTACACTTGCCAATGTCAGTCTGAACCTCTAGACGAAATAAAATGGGAACAAACAATAAATATATATACATAACTGTGTGTGTGTGTGTGTGTGTGTGTGTGTGTGTGTGTGTGTGTGTGTGTGTGTGTGTGTGTGTGTGGTGTGTGTGTGTGTGTGTGTGTGTTTCTCTTTATACCTCACAGCCATGATTCATCTAATAAAAGGGAATTTCAGGAGTACCCTCTCTGTCATGTAAAGACTGCTGTTGCCACCTGCAATACTAATGTCAAGCAACAGTACTTGAATTAATCAGCTGATGTACTATCCATATTTTGCAAAGTTTCAATTTGATGTTGACGAAATAAATCTTGGGTGAACAGCCTGGTATGAGTGTGCATAGTGTCCTATACACACTCATACCAGGCTGTTCACCCAAGATTTACTTCATCATAAAATATGCCTGGAGAAATTGAAGAATCACAATTTGGTGTTGTTAAGAGCTCTCTGAGTAGATGCTACACACACAACAGTTTGAACTGCTGAGGGGTGTGACATAGTTGTCAGTTTTCTTTCCAACGCTCTTCCTAACTTGTCTAGACTAATCATAGTTAAAATTGATATTTCACCTGCTACACGATTGAGTAATTAGCAAGAGTGTGATGCCATCCTATACAGTTCCTGTACAATGCTGGACACATTACTTGCATTGTACATGAAACATACTGTTTTTCAAATGTGAAATTTGGAAAAGAAAATTTGACAGCACAGTATGAGTAATCATATTATTCACCATTTGGAATTATGTATTCAGACAACTTAAGTTTTGTGGCTTTGAAGATTTTCTAGAGATTATTGATTGTATTCCATGTGGTTTTGGGTTTGCAACTGGATGATGTCAACATCTTGTCATGATATTTCAACTGACAAACATTCGCCCACCTCCAGGTGAGATTTCAACTCTGGGGATTGAACAGATTGCTTCTTTAAGTTTGTATCAAAAATTGTCTAGTTTACCACCCTCTGTGGAATATTGCTCCATCTGAGGAGTATAGATGCATGAGTAATTGTGATATTGCATGGATGTACTTATCGAATTGTGAGCACACAGTGTTAAAATCCAGGTGTCAACATAATAAAATTAATTGTTGGTAGACATGTCATTAGCTGTAAAATGTTTTATTTCTGAAGATGCAACAGACATCATCAAGTAACACAACTTATCCAATTGAAAGCTGCCATCCTTAATTAGTAAGAAGTTCCATCAAATATATTTTGTGAGATTCCTAAATAATTTAATCCTGGGAGACTTTCCTCAATTCTGACACAGAATAATCCATAGCATGTCCTGTGGAGATATAATATTTGGCTATGGCTGACTTACTGGGATGTAAAAGATGAGTAGGGTGACAATGTTCCACACATGTGTCATGTACTGATTGTGTGGCTTTGCCACATTGGTATCGTATTCTGTATATTCCAGCCTTGTGCAGACCAAAATCAATCTTTACAGAGCACGACAAGCCTCTCCTCACTGAAACTCTTAGAAATTACCTACCCAAAATGTAATTTACTTCAGTCACCAGTTGTTGACATTTACATCTTTAAAGCTATGACTTATAATAGCTTACCACAAACAGGTACACCCATTGTATAGTGGGCTGTAACTGAGCTATGGTGTTGTAGTTTGTATTTCATAAATTTAATTGATCCTGAATGACCTCACTGTTAATGGGGTGCTCAATAATAATTTTTCTGTGTTTGAACTGAAACAGGTTCATTGGTACTCCCATTTATATGCCATACACAAAGACTTTTTGTTGTCACCAGTTCAATGATTTTCCGTTTCCAACTGAAAATCTTTACTTGTAGAAAATTATAATATCTCCACATTCTGACTAACAGTTGTTGTTGTTGTTGTTGTTGTTGTTGTGGTCTTCAGTCCTGAGACTGGTTTGATGCAGCTCTCCGTGCTACCCTATCCTGTGCAAGTTGTTTCATCTCGCAGTAACTACTGCAACCTACATCCTTCTGAATCTGCTTAGTGTATTCATGTCTTGGTCTCCTTCTACGATTTTTACCCTCCACGCTGCCCTCCAATACTAAATTGGAGATCCCTTGATGCCTCCGAATATGTCCTACCAACTGATCTCTTCTTCTAATCAAGTTGTGCCACAAACTTCTCTTCTCCCCTATTCTATTCAATACCTCCTCATTAGTTATGTGATCTACCCATCTAGTCTTCAGCATTCTTCTGTAGCACTACATTTTAAAAGCTTCTATTCTCTTCTTGTCTAAACTATTTATCTTCCACATTTAACTTCCATACATGGCTACACTCCATACAAATACTTCCTGACATTTAAATCTATACTCGATGTTAACAAATTTTTCTTCTTCAGTAACACTTTCCTTGCCATTGCCAGTCTACATTTTATATCCTCTCTACTTTGACCATCATCAGTTATTTTGCTCCCCAAATAGTAAAACTCCTTTACAACTTTTAAGTGTCTCATTCCCTCAGCATCACCCGACTTAATTCAACTACATTCCATTATCCTTGTTTTGCTTTTGATGATGTTCATCTTATACCCTCCTGTCCATTCCGTTCAACAGCTCTTCCAAGTCCTTTGCTGTCTCTGACAGAATTACAATGTCACTGGCGAACCTCAAAGTTTTTATTTCTTCTCCATGGATTTTAATACCTACTCCGAATTTTTCTTTTGTTTCCTTTACTGCTTGCTCAATATACAGATTGAATAACATTGGGGATAAGCTACAACCCTGTCTCACTCCCTTCCCAACCATTGCTTCCGTTTCGTACCCCTCGACTCTTATAACTGCCATCTGGTTTCTGTACAAATTGTAAATAGCCTTTCGCTCCCCGTATTTTACCCCTGACACCTCCAGAATTTGAAAGAGAATATTCCAATCAACAGTGTCAAAAGCATTCTCTAAGTCCACAAATACTAGAAATGTAGGTTTGCCTTTCCTTAATCTTTCTTCTAAGATAAGTCGTAGGGTCAGTATTGCCTCACATGTTCCAACATTTCTCCGGAATCCAAACTGATCTTCCCTGAGTCTTCCCTGAGATTGGCTTCCATCAGTTTTTCCATTCTTCTGTAAAGAATTCACCTTAGTATTTTGCAGTTGTGACTTATTAAACCGAGAGTTCAGTAATTTTCACATCTGTCATCACCTGCCTTCTTTGGGATTGGAATTATTATATTATTCTTAAGTCAGAGGTTATTTCGCCTGTCTCATACATCTTGTTCACCAGATGGTAGGGTTTTGTCAGGACTGGCTCTCCCAAGGCTGTCAGTAGTTCTAATGGAATGTTGTCACTCCCTTTTCCTACTCTTGAGTTCCAGTCACCCATGACTATTAAATTTTTGTCTCCCTTCACTACCTGAATAATTTCTTTTATCTCATCATACATTTCATCAATTTGTTCGTCATCTGCAGAGCCAGTTGGTATATAAACTTGTGCTACTGTAGTAGGAGTGGGCTTAGTGTCTATCGTGGCCACAATAATGCTTTCACTATACTGTTTGTAGTAGCTTACCCGTACTCCTATTTTTTTTATTAATTATTAAACCCACTCCTGCATTACCCCTATTTGATTTTGTATTTATAACCCTGTATTCACCTGACCAGAAGTCTTGTTCCTCCTGCCACCGAACTTCACTAACTCCCACTATATCTAACTTTAACCTATCCATTTCCCTTTTTAAATTTTCTAACCTACCTGCCCGATTAAGGGATCTGACATTCCACGCTCCAATCCGTAGAACACCAGTTTTCTTTCTCCTGATAACAACATCATCTTGAGTAGTCCCCGCCCGGAGATCCAAATGGGGGACTATTTCACCTCTGGAATACTTTACCCAAGAGAACGCCATCATCATTTAATCATACAGTAAAGCTGCATGCCCTCGGGAAAAATTACGGCCGTAGTTTTCCCTTGCTTTCAGCCGTTCGCAGTACCAGCACAGCAAGGCCGTTTTGGTTGTTGTTACAAGGCCAGATCAGTCAATCATCCAGACTGTTGGCCCTGCAACTACTGAAAAGGCTGCTCCCTTCTTCAGGAACCACACGTTTGACTGGCCTCTCAACAGATACCCCTCTGTTGTGGTTGCACCTACGGTATGGCTATCTGTATCATTGAGGCGCGCAAGGCTCCCCACCAACAGCAAGGTCCATGGTTCATGGGGAGGATGTCTAACAGTGTGAACTAAATCCTCCCTTATATCTGGATCAATAAAAATTTACATTAACCTTTGAAACAGCAGCATAATCTGTAATAAATATTACAGCCCATTTACTGTTGCAGATGTCTCCACCAGTTGTGGCCCATGCAAAATAATACCAGTGGGCTACAATGTGAGGCCAGTAGCCTTTTGACTTACAATGCTAATAGTTGTAACCAAATTAAATATATTAATTTTACATACATAAATTGAACTGTTTAAATAAATTTATATTTTATAGTTAATAGTTAAATATGCCAAGGGATAAAATAAAACGACAATTATGGGATGGTACCTGCAGGAATCGAACTTGGGTCTACAAACTACCACTCTATACTTTAAACCATTCGTTCCCCATGGAATCATGACAATGGCACATTAAAATTATCTCATACTGTACTGTTGCACAGTATGCTACATGTAATTTTAAAGTAAAATACTGATCCTTTGAATTCAGTAATCTGTGGTGAATGATCGACTTCAGATTAAATATTTGTTCAGAATGTGACCTGCCCTTCCTAAAATCTCCTTGATATTCACCTAAATTACTATCCAGTGATGTTTCTGCTCTGTTTAGTATAAGGTTGCAAGGAAATTCCACTGCTGTTGTTAACATCTTGTTAACCTCTTATCCAGCAGATGTATCACAGCCACCTTCCACTCTCCTGGATTTCTGTTTTCCAAGTTCTCTCAAAGATTAATTTTAGCTTCTCTAGTATCTTTATAGGGTTTTAATAACTTCCTCAATTTCTTTGATAATTGGAGGTAAATCTTCCTCAAGATTTTCATGAGTGTCTGAATATTCGAGCTTATGGATTGGTTCTGGACAATTAAAAAGCTGATCAAAATATTTTTCAAGTATTTAAAAATTTCAGTTTTACATAAGCCAAATCAGTGAGCCTCATCCCAAGCCCCTCACCTGTTGAATTTACATTTTAAATGCATCTACCTACGTCTTTAAATCTCACTTTCTTCTCCAAACGCCTACTGAATAAAATTTTAAATTTTATAATTAATAGTTTAGCATTGTGTGGGATAAAACAAAATGAGATACTGTTGGTATCAATGGGAATCAAATCTAGGTCTGCTAATTACCAATCTGTTCCTTAAGCCACTCACCCACAGTGCTGTAACAACAGCAGTTCTTTGTAAAAAGAGTCATACTCTGTGCATGCACAATGCACTACATGCATTAAATGAAACAATAAGTTTACTGTTACCAGTCACTGTTTATTTGTTTCCACGACGCGTTTCAAAGGTTTAAACCTCCATCATCAGGTGGATATACATCAGTTAATATGGCATTTGTGTGTTTGTGTTGTGTTACGATTTCTTTGGAGGAAGTTGTGACACTGTCTAGTGGAGAAAACAAAACAATATTTCAGAACTTGGTCTGTTTTGACAAAAATTGAACTTGTATCTAGCAGTAAACATAAATTAAGTAAGATAAAGTACCTCCAGTGGTCACAGGATCCTTTCACAGTCGTAACACATCACATGAACACTATCATATTGTATAAACAAATATGGCGTCGTAATCTATTAGGTGCATGGATCGTACAGCAAAAGAGAAAACGTTCTCACAAAGTCCAGAGAATATACGTCCTAACAACATTATTACAGAAAACATTTTGAATGATTTGGAGGTGTTTTGAAGAAAAATCTGAACTTGTGCTGTGATCAACATGGCACTATGCCAGACAGTATGATGACACAATAGAACATGCACAGCTATGTCACTTCCTGAGTTGCTCATAACATGGCAGAGCATCATTTGAATAATTGTTTTCTAGTTATCACAGAGAGAGTGCTACAAAACATGTTCCCACCCACTTTATTTGCATATCAGCGCCAATTCGGAGAGAAATCACTCTGTCTTCAGGCCACATCAGGACCATTCAACCACCGTGACATCCTCAACTGAGGATGTGAATAGGAAGGGTGTGTGATCACATTGCTTTCCCGGTCATTATGATGGTTTTCTTTGACCAGAGCCACTACTACTGAGTCGAGTACCTCTTCAATTAGCATCATGAGGCTGAGTGCACCCTGAAAAATGGCATCAGCACATGGCGGCCTGGATGGTCACCCTTCCAAGTGCCGGCCATGCAGGACAGCGTTTAACTTCATGATCAGACAGGAACCAGTGTATCCACTGCGGCAAGTCTGTTGCCATCCTTCAGAGAGAAATGGTTAAATTTTAGTGTGATTCTGGCTTGCATTCAAAGTGAAATGGCATAATTTTAGTGCAATATTTACAGTGTGCTGTGTCACAGTAGTATATGATAGCTGGCCACCATTGGTCCCCAATAAGTTTACTATGAGGAACCACAAATTTAAATGAACTGAGAAACAGTTTTGTGGCAGACATACCAGATAACTATTTTCACTATTGCAAAAGTGTTCCATTTACAATACAGTAACAGTTATTGCTATAGTGACATATACACTATACTTGAGACAGGACTATAAGAATCAACTAAGAGAAAAAAAGACTATCTAAAATCAGAAAGTCCAGTAAAGTAGTGTCAGAATGAGAAATGAACAAGGAATGTACCAGATCTGGAAAGTACGAACACTATGCAGGTCAGATTCTCAGAATGTGTTGTTGCTTTCAGGGAGTGAGCTACACCAGAGTAGAAAATTTTGTTCATCTAGGCATATAATTCTAAAACTGGTATCCAATTAACAAACTGACACTGCAGCTTGCATAAAATCAAATTATTTGGACATTAGGCACATTGTCTAGCAAAACATAACAACAGATACACAGTATCACAACAGTTACTACGTTATATATTATTGAGTGGAACACTTTATATAAGGCAACAAAGAATATAGAAGAATTACATGAATATTTGAAATGAGAGAAATCTTAGTACTATGAAATATGAGTGTGGCATAGGTGTGACATAAAAGATGTGCAGGAAAGTTGACAAAAATCTGTGATAGGT
The DNA here is from genome assembly GCF_023897955.1 of Schistocerca gregaria. NCBI lineage: Eukaryota > Metazoa > Arthropoda > Insecta > Orthoptera > Acrididae > Schistocerca > Schistocerca gregaria. The sequence goes on from NC_064922.1 coordinate 684,710,114, forward strand.
AGGATAAATGAAACACAGTAATGACCAGGCATGAGGGTTCTTAGAATCTACTGCAGAAAATATGCAATAGCGAAATCCAAATGACTCTGGATTGATAAGCAGATAAAGGCTTTTCTGAACAATGACTTCAAGAGAAATGAAGTCATGTAACACTGGATTACTGACAGGCAATGTTGGTACATGATCATCAATATTTTATATGCAAAAATAGGGCTAGTGATGGGAAAATTGTGTGACAACATATGCTCATTCAGCATTTTCAGTTTGAATATTAACAGTAATGATGTTCGGAAGTGACAAAGTAGTCTTTGAGTAGCTATGAATTTGTAGGGATTAATGCTATATTGAAATATGTCTTCTGTTTACCTCATACACCAGGAACATTTCATAAGTAACGGGCAGGTTGGTATTACTGTGGGTTGTTTGATGCAACAATGAAAATTACATAAGAGGTAGTTGGGAGCCTCAAGAAAAAACACATGTTTTTGTTTTATTGCTTTATACTCTAACACAAAATTGATGAGAGGTAAAGTGGACTCTGGAGGGGTGTCAAGTACTGTGACTGTTGAAGACCAGAGGTTATAAATCAAGACCAAAAGTTTAGCCGCAAAAGCCTGACAGAAACCTACAGTGAATTAAATGAAATTTGTGATGAGTTTACAGTGAACTGAAGTACATTTTCATGTTGAGTTAACCATTTCTGTGGTGGTCATATGAGTACTGATGATAGACCCAGGAGGCTAAAAACGTCGACAGATGAACAAAGTGTGAAACTTGTGGCAGATGCTCTTGAAGAAGACTGTAGTGTGATTTGTGAGGATCTCTTGGAATCCATGGGAATTCTCCCAAACATAAGTATTAAAAATTCTGACAGATGATGTGAAGAAGAGAAATACACTCCTGGAAATTGAAATAAGAACACCATGAATTCATTGTCCCAGGAAGGGGAAACGTTATTGACACATTCCTAGGGTCAGATACATCACATGATCACACTGACAGAACCACAGGCACATAGACACAGACAACAGAGCATGCACAATGTCGGCACTAGTACAGTGTATATCCACATTTCGCAGCAATGCAGGCTGCTATTCTCCCATGGAGACGATCGTAGAGATGCTGGATGTAGTCCTGTGGAACGGCTTGTCATGCCATTTCCACCTGGCGCCTCAGTTGGACCAGCGTTCGTGCTGGACGTGCAGACCGCGTGAGACGACGCTTCATCCAGTCCCAAACATGCTCAATGCGGGACAGATCCGGAGATCTTGCTGGCCAGGGAAGTTGACTTACACCTTCTAGAGCACGTTGGGTGGCACGGGATACATGCGGACGCGCATTGTCCTGTTGGAACAGCAAGTTCCCTTGCCGGTCTAGGAATGGTAGAACGATGGGTTCGATGACGGTTTGGATGTACCGTGCACTATTCAGTGTCCCCTCGACGATCACCAGAGGTGTACGGCCAGTGTAGGAGATCGCTCCCCACACCAAGATGCCGGGTGTTGGCCCTGTGTGCCTCGGTCGTATGCAGTCCTGATTGTGGCGCTCACCTGCACGGCGCCAAACACGCATACGACCATCATTGGCACCAAGGCAGAAGCGACTCTCATCGCTGAAGATGACACGTCTCCATTCGTCCCTCCATTCACGCCTGTCGCGACACCACTGGAGGCGGGCTGCACGATGTTGGGGCGTGAGCGGAAGACGGCCTAACGGTGTGCGGGACCGTAGCCCAGCTTCATGGAGACGGTTGCGAATGGTCCTCGCCGATACCCCAGGAGCAACAGTGTCCCTAATTTGCTGGGAAGTGGCGGTGCGGTCCCCTACAGCACTGCATAGGATCCTACGGTCTTGGCGTGCATCCGTGCGTCACTGCGGTCCGGTCCCAGGTCGACGGGCATGTGCACCTTCCGCCGACCACTGGCGACAACATCGATGTACTGTGGAGAACTCACGCCCCACGTGTTGAGCAATTCGGCGGTACGTCCACCCGGCCTCCCGCATGCCCACTATACCCCTCACTCAAAGTCCGTCAACTGCACATACGGTTCACGTCCACGCTGTCGCGGCATGCTACCAGTGTTAAAGACTGCGATGGAGCTCCGTATGCTTGAAACTAAACCTCTGTTGCTCAAGTCTGGGCTACTCATTCTCCATGATGATGCTCATCCATGTATCAGCCACATTGTATCACAAAAACTGCACAAATTGGGATGGGAAGTGTTGTCACATCCTCTGTACAGTCCAGACATGAGTCCACCTGACTTCAGCTTGTTCCCAAAATTGGAAAAACCTATGCATGAGCATCATTATCTTTCTCTGAAAGAGCTATCCACCACTGTTATACAAACCTTTTAACATATGAACAGGAGTGGTGTCCCGGATGTAATAATAGAGCTTCTGAGACACTGGGATTCAGTATTCTCTTTACAGTCCTTCAGTATACTCTCCCTGCTACTCTATGACTGAATCTCAACGTCTCAGAAGCTCTATTATTCCATCTGGGACACCAATCCTGTTCATATGTGGAATAGCTTGTGTAATGGTGGTAGGAAACTCTTCCAGAGAAAGATAATGATGTTAAAAAAAGAAAAAAATACGCACACACACACACACACACACACACACACACACACACACACACACACACACACACAGACAGTTAAGTAAAAAAAAAATTATTGTGCATTAGTCATGAAATGTCAAAATCAAATGCAGTTAAGTTATTAATTTAGGCATAATGAAAGTGCTACTGGTCTCACGTCTGATAGATGATTGCCTTCCAGGTGAATCCTCAAACTGTAACTTGGTCCTAGCGGAGCGTTGTGGCGTCGAACTCTCTATTCCACGTATCTCTTGCAGCAGGTTCTCAATTCGTGATGTAATGTTCTGTAACTGTTTAGAATCATATGTTACCTTTTCTGTCAAGTTAGAAACATATTCTAAGAGACAAACATTGTTTAGTCATGATCCTCTTAAGCATGTAATAAGAGAAAAATTAAAACATTTTGAAAAAGAAAAAAGAAACACCAATAAAGTTTCTTATCTAACCTTTTCTTTACATCTGATCAGTACAGTGTGGAAAAGTTACATTTTCACTAAAATCATAAGTCTTTACTGGCAGTATTAACATTCATAGTCCGTAGTTGAAACTGTGATGGAGCTTCATTGAAACATGGCATAATATTGAGCAAATATTCATCATTAATGTATTCTTGTGAAAAATGATTTATGTGAATACACAATGTCAACTGATATTCACACAAAAATTACTGTGGTAGGGATGCAATGCACAATGATACTATTTTTTCAATGAAAACTGTACAAACAGGATATACAGTACTTTCCCATTAGTGCCAAAGTTTAAATATAGGTGTAATATTTACACATTATGAAAAGTCATGAAGTGAGACATAAACAGTGGTAAGAGAAGAGGCAATGGCACAACATATAAAGAAGATAATGAAATTAAAAATTTTGAGTTTTATAAGTGACTGTCCCAATTGGTCATTGACAAACTCTCCCAGTTAAGTTGAAACAGATAAAACAGATTAACTGAAGTATTCAATAGCTTTTCACCAGCACACAATCAAAAGTCACCTTTCAAAGTGATTTAGAACTCAAGTTACACTACTGATCAGTTTGTCACCACAACTTAATTCCAAAAACTAATATAATGCAAAAAAGCTATTATCATTATTCTGTTGTCTATCTGTTTCTGTATGTATGATGACACACTCCACACCATCATTACTTTGCAAGATAAAGCAATATCTGAAAGTGTCAGTTCAGATGACCCAACAAAATATACTCTGAGCTATTTTACAGATAAAATAATTCATAATAATGTTAAAATACTTGGTTTTTAAATGCTACAAATTCTTTCCCCTCCTTCTTTTCAGTCTGTTACAATTTTGTCAGTTAGTTACTTGATTAATTTTTCCACATCCAATAGACCTTTCACCAAATTTCTGCTATAATAATACAGAACAAATCAGTTTGCAAGCTATGTAAACATGACTCAGATATCTATATGATTATGTGATAGCCATTTATATACTGAAACTTCTTAGTAGATAAAACTGCACACCAGACAAGCCTGGAATATAGCCTTCTGCAGACAATGTTCTTACTGGTTGTGTTCTCCAGGAATAACTGAAAGCAAGCTTTCATGATCTCATTGACATTATGAAAGCTCTTCATAGAGTTGAGTGGAAGAGCCTTTTTAGAGAGCTGAATATAAGAGAAATAGACTGGAGTAATAAAATACTGATTCTCAGTCTAGACAAAAATCAGATTACAAAACTAAATATCAGTGCCATTAACAAAGAGAACAAATAATGGAAAATCTGAGACGGGATAATAGTAATACTAATTGGGGTGACAAATTGTCTCCTTCACAGCTGATCTACACTTTCCTAAAATTCTCCTATTAAAGTTGACTATTCAACTTCCCTACTACCGACTTTACACACTCATTCTATTTCATATTGCTTTGCAAAATGTGCGTAAATATTTAATCAATGTCAAGCTGCACACTACTAATACTGTTTTTAAACATTGTGGGATTGTTTCTCCCAGTCATCTGTCTCCATTTACATTTTTAATACATTTAGAGTAAGTTTTCATTCATCACACCAACTAGAATTTTGCCTAAGTCATCTGATATTCTTCTACAGTCACTCAATGATGACACTTTCCTGTATCCTACAGTATCATCAGAAAACAAGTGTAGAGTGCTGCTCACCCTCTCTGTCAGATCATTTATGCATACAGATAATAAGAGTAGTCCTACACAGTAACACTTTCATAGGGAACTCCTGATGATAACCTGGTCTCTGATGAACACTAGCCATTGAGGACAACATAGTTGGTTCTGTTACTTAAGGAAGTTTCATCCCACTTACATATCGGGGAACCCAATCCATATGCTTCGACCTTTGTTAACAGTCTGCAGTGGTGTACCATGCCAAATACTTCCTGGATATCTAGGTACATGGTGTCTACATGCTGCTCTTCATCGATGGTTCACAGGACGTCGATGAGATGAAGGTAATCTGAGCTTTACATGAGTGACGCTTTCTAAATCCATACTGATTTGTGGGCAGCAGCTTTTCCATCTCAAGGATATTTATTATAATTATATTCAAACTCATAATATGTTCAAGAATTTGGTAGTAAACCTGTGTTAAAGATATAGGTCAGTAATTTTGTGAGTTCATATTTTCACCCTCCTCACCCTTCTTGTATGCAGTGAAGTCACATATGCTCCCCCCCCCTCCCCCCCCCCCCCCCTCTATGTCACTTGGCACTGTGGGAGAGATTCATGATAATTGCAAGCCAAATAAGCGATCAATGCCATATACTACTCACTGTAAAACTGAAGTAGGATCCTGTCTGGACCTGATGACATATTTGTTTTTAATTCTTTCACTTGCTTCTGTATGCAACTCGGGAGGTCGTGTGAAGATCAAACAACACTGTGTTTGAATGGTCTTCCTGCATAATGATTTCTTAAGCATGAAATTTAAAATTTCACCTTCCTTGTTGCTGTCTTCTATTGCCACCGTAGACCAGTCAGTGAATTACTGGACAGGAGTGGTGTCCTGGACAGAATAACAGAGCCTGTGAGACATCGGGATTCAGTCGCAGACAAGTAGGGAGACAATACTGAATGACTTGGGTTGTTAGCAAGATCTTTTGCTAAGGTAGATGGTGGAAGTTGTTGTACAACTTCGTGCATCAATCTTTCTACAGGCACAAGAATTCCTAATAACTTTTGCCAGTTGTCATTTGCACATTCCTTTTTGAACCACGAGTTCTCTGCTTCCTCAGAATTTTCTGAATTTTTTAATCAAACCATGGTGTGTCTTTTCCGTCCTTAATCCACTTATTCGCCAAATGAATCTCCAAAGTGATTTACAATCAGTTTAAACTTTGTCCATAATTCCTTTGATGTCCATGGAACTAAATGGTATCCATTCACAGTCTGAGTGGGATGCTAACAACTGCTTCTCTGCTCTTTCTTGTGTAAACACTCTCCTAGCCTTCTTGATGGATTCATTAACTTTAGCTACTATCATTGCTTTGATGACATCGTAATTCCTGTCTTTAAACTAACAGTGTTGATAATGTCATGTCTGGTTGTAGCTACAAGTCCTAAAACATTTCTACTGCATGTGGATTGCTGAACTAGTTATTGATAAGATTCCAGAAATTCTGTTCAAATCTGCCTAACGGGACTGTCTGTCCATAGCATATGCAATGAATCTATAGAAATTCCAGTTTTTACTCTGCATGATCTGGGTATTTCTGCACTTCTGAGGGTAGAATATCTCTTAAATATACAAAATGTTTTTTGCTACTGCAGTGAACCCTGCCTCTCTTATCTGTTGAATCTATCTTTTCAATATATGTTTTATGCCTTACAGTATATACAGTACTCGATACCTGGGGTTACATCCAGCTCTCGCTTCTGAGAATAATTTGAGTGCAATAATTTTCCTGAAGGAGCTTAAATTCAGGAACATTTTGACAAATACTTTGACAATTTTCTGTAAAATAATTTTAATAGTGAAAGCATCTTTACTTTTATGTGGACTGATTCTCCTCTCTGTGAATTAAATGTAAAACATTCATCAGAGGATCTCAAACTACCATCTAACCTAAAATATTCCAGTGTGACTCCACAAGTACTCTGCTACACAAACAGTTGCTTCCTTTGTGCAGTGCACCCCTGACTTACGAAGGGGCAGCCTGTAATTCCCCATCCCACAACCCAGGTCAAGAAATCTGCAGCCAAGACAGGCACAAAATTGATGGAGTCTTCAGTTGAGACACTCCACTCAGCTCCAAACCAAAGGACCCCAATCAGCTCTGGGTATGATGTTGCAAACTGTGAGCTCTGCTTACACCCCATATGCAAGGCCATCAGTTTTCACCACTTGTTCTGGTCGCCCATATAAACTGAGAATGGCCTCACAACCTAAGCGTCAGAAGCCATCGGTGCCAAATTGAGCCACAATCTGCAGATGACTGCACCCTGCACCCTCGATAGCTGCAGGCAAGGCCTCCTACACACCTTAGGTGAGGCCCCAAGCAGATATAGAGAGCACACATTTGACTTCTTTCCAGCACTGGATGCTATTTCCCCTAGGGCCTCCATAAAATGCCTAACACTGGAGCTCCTGACCACTAGCAAACGCCATTCACTTGTGCCTGCTTGGACCCTGCTGAATGGATCCAAGACTTCAATTCAATCCCTTGTTGAACAGTCTGGTGTGGCAGTTGAAGACAGCAAAACAAAAGCCTAAGTTTTGAATTTCATATTGAAGAAATCATTCACACATGAGAATTGTACAAACATATTGTCATTTGACTGACAGACTTCTCAATGTAATAATAAGCATCCCTTGCGTAGAGAAACAACTGAAAGATTTGAAAGCAAATAAATCACCAGATCCAGATGGGATCCCAATTTGATTTTACAAAGAGTACTTTATGGCATTGGCCACTTTATGGCATTGGCCCCTTACCTAGCCTGCATTAATCATAAATCTCTACGCAGTACAAAGCCCCAAGTGCCTGGAAAAAAGGGCAGTTATATAAGAAGGGTAAAAGAACAGACCCACAAAATTACAAACCAATATCCCTAACTTCAGCTTGCTGCAGAATCCTTGAACATATTCTCAGTTTGAATGTAATAAAGTACTTGAGACGAAAGAGCTTATGTCCATGAATCAGCATAATTTTAGAAAGCACTACTCGTGCAAAACTGAGCTTGTCTTTTTCTCAGGATATACTGTGTACAATGGATGAAGTGCAACATGCAGATTCCATACTTCTAGATTTCTGGGAAGTATTTGATATGGTGCTCCACTGCAGGCTGTTAGGAAGTTAAGAACGTATGGAATGAGTTCCTTGTTTTGCGAGTGGCTTGAAGACTTCTTCAGTAATAGATGCCAGTATGTAGTCCTCAATGGCGAAAATTTATCAGAGACAGTGGTTTCGTCAGGAGTGCCCCAGAGAAGTGTGATGGGACTACTGTTGTTCACTATATACATAAATGATTTGGTGGACAGTGTGGGCAGCAGTCTGCAGTTGTTTAGTGACGATGTTGTGGTGTACGGTAAGGTGTCCATGTTGAGTGACTGTAGGAGGGTACAAGATGACTTAAACAATATTTCCAGTTGGTATGATGAATGGTAGCTAGTTCTAAACATGGAAAAATGTAAGTCATTTAAATATCTGGGCATCATGCTATAACATGATATGAAATGGAACGAGCATGTGTGAACTGTGGAAGTTGCTTGGTCAACTATAGTTTTTTGGCAGAATTTTAGGAAAAAGTGGTTCACATGTAAAGGAGACCACATATAGAAAGCTGGAGTGACCTGTTCTTGAGTACTGCTTGAGTGTTTGGGATCTGTACCAGGTCAGATTGAAGGAAGACGTCAAAGAAATTCAGAGGCGTACTGCTTAGATTTGTTATCAGTGGATTCGAACACCAGTTAAGAGTTACAGAGATGCTTCGGGAACTCAAATAGGAATCCCTGAATGGAAGACTATGTTCTTTTCAAGAAACACTATTGATAAAATTTAGAGAACTGGCATTTGCAGTTGACTTGCAAATGCTGACATAGAGTGTATGTAAGAACCACAAAGATAAGAGATGAGAAATTAGTGCTCATATGGAGGCATATAGACAGTCGCTTTTTCCTCACTCTATTTGTGAGTGGAACAGGAAAGGAAATGACCAGTAGTGGTAGGGGGGACCTACTGCCATGCACTGTACGGTAACTTACAGAGTATCTATGTAGTTGTAGAGATAGATGAAGACCTGTCGACTCACAGGATGAATGGATGAGGCCAGATGGGAAGCATCTGTATTGAGTCTCTGCCTTGACTGATGTGAACACAGTAGAACCCACCAATGATCCTGTTGTGAGGGCATATCCCCCACATTGGATACACTGCAAGAAGACTTGGCAGCAGAGCTTTTGAGCAAACCAAGTGACATCTAATGGCCTCATGCAATGCTCCTCGCTCTCTGCCACTCCACAGTTCAAGGTAGTAGCCTGAGGATGGATGACTGTGGCCAAAAGCATCATTACCTGTTTGCAAACTGCAGCCAGCATCTCTGGCATCTGCACAGAGCATGCACACATCCTATTCATGCTAGTACTACTAACTTAAGAATTAAAAATGAAAGCATACTGAGAGAGAGAGAGAAATATTTAAATTGCTACACTCCTGGTGTGTCACTAAAGGAGGCTGGAGCCTCAATGAATTATGCAGCTGGCCGTTCAAAAAAATTACAACTGCAGTATAGAATGAGTGAATTTACAATTTAGGGGGTTACTACAACGTGAGACTACACTTCTGAGACACAAAAACACACAAGGAACTTAAGAATTAAACTAAAGAAGTACAAAGAAGAAGCTAAATAATTAACTTGCTACTCTCCTGATATGTCACCAATGGAGGCTGGAGCCTCACTGAACTGTGACCAAGAGTTGCTGGTTGTTCAAAACAAGCAAATGACAACTGTGCTACAAAATATGTGGGTCTACACATTACAGTTACTAAAACACAAGACTGATTATCTCAAATACAAAAACATGTACAGAATTTTAGGATTAGACTATTCAAACACACAGAATATTCAAACACACAGGCTAAGCTACTCATTTATCCTGCTACTATCCAGATGTGTCATCAATAGGGACCGGAGCCTCCAAAATCAGATCCAAGATCAGATGAAGTGCAAATGGGGGATAAGGCTTTGAGATACTGGAGGAGTATTCATAGGTTGTCTTCACCTTCCATCTAGGTCATGAAGATGTCATCAGTGAATCTGGACTAGGGGAGGTGTCTGGATCTTGAGTGACTAGAAGGGATTCTTCTAGATGTTCCATGAATAGGTTGGCATTGAATGGTGCTGTGCTGGTGCCCATGACATCACCACAAATTTGCTTGTAAGTGATCTCTAAGAAGAAGAAGTTACTGTCAGTGAGGATACAGTTAGTCAGTGTGATCAGAATAGATATTGTAGATTTGGAGACAATTGGGCAGTGAAAAAAGTTGTGTTCAGTGGTGGCAAGATCATGGGCTTTTGAGAAACTGGGCTGTTGGTGTAGATGATCTATTGTTATGAACCACAGGGGTTACCTCTCTGAGGGCCAGAACTCTGGTGGAGATGGAGATAAATTGAACCAAAGGATGTTTTGAACAATGATGTCTACTAGTTATTTTTAAAGTTGCGCTGACAGACTGCATGTAGCCTGAAATCTAAGTTAGATAGGAAGACAAATCTTTGGTTATGACTTGGCAAAAACAGGCTCAAACATGTCACAATGAAAAGCTGTTTTTATTAAGTGAAGTGTGCAGTGACAGGCTGATTTACATGGTGTCCCAAAAAAACATCAACAATACTTGGTATGTGGTGCAGGAAGGCAAACTGATCAGTTTTCAAGAAGGAATCCATGTCTGGAAATGCACAGCTTGCGCGCTGAAGATCATCAAAGTCTCAGAAGAAATGGCTGTGAGGGTTTATTCTAATTCATTTCAGTGTCTGAATAAAGAAGGTATACAACCCTTTACCCGCCTGTGTTTTGTGGATGGATGACCTGAGCCTAGTAACCTTCCTACACATGCACTGCATTCCTCCACGCAGCCCCTGTGCACATTCTACTGTGAACCTTGTGTGGGCTGCCAGTGGAGTAATGTAGTTGATAGCACTGTGACATGTAGGCGCTCAGTCCGGAACCGCGCGACTGCTGCGGTCGCAGGTTCGAATCCTGCCTCGGGCATGGATGTGTCCTTAGGTTAGTTAGGTTTAAGTAGTTCTAAGTTCTTGGGGGCTGATGACCTTAGAAGTTAAGTCCCATAGTGCTCAGAGCCATTTTTGAACTGTGACATGTACCAGTACACATGCAGAAATGACCAACATGGTGTTTGCATACAGCAAAGCAGATTGCAATGGAGAAACTGAAGCAAGGTTGCATATGGAACGGGTGAACAGAAGTGCCCCACATCATTCCACATTTGCTGCCATCGACAGGTGCCTCAGGGAAGCTGGAAGGTTGCAAATCCATATTTTCTGTTTACAGTGTGTCCACTGGACAGCAAAGTACCTGCAAATACTATCCCCAGTTTACTGTTTGTCCTCTGGCAGGTACCAAAACGTAATGCAGGACATCCACACTCAATTCAAATATTACAGTTGGAAGAGGACATGCTGACAATGTTTTAAGAGGCTCCAGCAACCAGCACTTGGCATGTTGGCACAGTCACTGTACACCAGTAAAAGGTGTCATGTGGCATATTGTCCATGAACACTGGCTCAATCCAAACCATATGCATAAAACCCAGGCATTACAGGAAGAGACCTACCTATGATGGGTACAGTTTGGGCACTGGTATTTACATCAATGCATACACCAGTCACAATTCCTGAGCCCGATGCTATTCATAGATGAATGCACATTTATTAGAGATGGCACACTAAACCTACACAACATGCATGTTTGGGTAGACAACACTCTATGTGTGCAAGTGATTCAAAATCAACAACACAGAGTTGGCATTAACATCTGGGCTGGGATAATTGTTTACCATATCATTGGGCCATTTTTACTGCCAAACAGACTAACAGGACTGATATACTTCACATTTATTTGAGAAGTTTTGTCTACCCCATTGGATGAAGTGCTACCAAATGCTCAGATGGACATAAGGGTGCAACACGAGAGAACTTCTGCCCACTTTGATGTCTATGTACAGAATCACCTCAACATCACCACTATTTCCTGTGGGGAAGTATGAAGTGTATGGTGTGTGGCACTACTGTAAAGTCACCAGACGACCTAATTGCTCAAATCCATGGAGTGATTGAAATACTTCAAAGATAACCACACACACTAATTGCATGTGAGGCTCAGCACTACAGATGTAGGCTCCCCATTGATGTAGGATGTACACAGTTCAAAGCCTGTATGTAATGTAGACAGCACAAGGTGTTATTCACGTTGTGTCAATTGATGTAGTGTGGAACATACACCCATCTCAGACTTCAACACTCTCCCATGCCCAAGCCATGCATTTCCGGATATGGGTTCCTTTTTGAAAACCAATCAGAGACCTTCCCACACAACACAATAAGCAATGCCGGTGCTTTTTGGGACATCCTATATATTTTTTCTCTACAGTTTTTACATTCTACAGCTCATCCTGTCCCTTATTCTTGTCAGTGTGTTCCATATCTTCCTTTCCTCGCCAATTCTGCAGAGAACTTCTTCATTCCTTACCTTATCAGTCCACATAATTTTCAACAGTCTTCTGTAGCACCACATCTCAAATGCTTAGATTCTCTTCTGTTCTGGTTGTCCCACCATCCGCGTTTCACTACCATACAACACTGTGCTCGAGATGTACATTCTCAGAAATTTCTTCCTCAAATTAAGGCCTATGCTTGGTACTATTAGACTTCTCTTGGCCAGGAATGCCCTTTTTGCCAGTGCTAGTCTACTTTTGATGTTCTCCTTCCTCCTTCGATCATGAGTTATTTTGCTGCAAAGATAACAGAGTTCCTTAATTTTATCCATTTCGTGATCACCAACCCTAATGTTAAGTTTGTCACTGTTCTCATTTCGCCAACTTCTCATGACTTTCATCTTTCTTCAATTTATCCTCAGTTCATATTCTGTACCAGTACTCATTAGACTGTTCATCCCATTCAGCAGAACCTTTAATTCTTTTTCACGTTCACCAAGGATAGCAATGTCATCTGCAAATCTTATGATTTATACCCTTTCACCTTGAATTTTTATTCCATTCATGAACCTTTCTTTTATTTTCGTCATTGCTTCTTCAATGTGTGGGTTGAATAGCAGGCGTGAAAGACTATATTTACGTCTTACACCCTCATTTAATCCGAGCATTTAGTTCTTGGTGTTCAGTTCTTATTGTTCCTTCTTGGTTCTGGTGCATACAGTAGGTATATTCTTTCCCTACTGCTTAACCCTATTTTCTCAGAATTTCTAACATCTTGCGGCATTTGATATTATCGAACGCTTTTCAAGGTCGACAGATCCTATGAACGTGTCCTGCTTTTTCTTTAGTTTTGTTTGCATTATATACAGCAACGTCAAAACTGTATCTCTGGCGTCTGTAAGCCCTACCTTATTTTAGGCATTCCGTAGTTAAGCTTACATCCCAGTCCGAAACTTCTATTTTCCCACAGTGGTTTGATACTTCAAAGTTTTTAACGTGATTAAAGGCATTAGTCACAAGAACATACCTGGACAAAAAAAAATCTCCCGCAGAGGGATACTGGTTTGTTGGATTTTATTCATCTAATGATTTCGTGTTGTTAGTGACATCAACAGTTGCGCGTTACTTTGAGACTCCTGTCTCCGACGTTTAATGATATCTTTCTGTCTGCGGGGTATCGTTTTGTTAGTCTGTCCCACTATTTCTCACTAGTTATTTCTCAAGGACTCCAACAGGGTACACCCCTCTTTCGGGCGTACATTTTGAATCACTGGCGACGCAGACATTCCGGGGAGTGTTTCTTTTACACTAAATGCGTTAAAGCTAGACACAATACAGAAAGATAACAAAAAACGCGCACCGACAGAATCTACGTAAATCACCGCAGGCTGGACTGACAGACGGGAAACGGATCCTTAGTCATCCTGTAAGACAGTTGTACCGTTCTCCCAGGAAAGGCCGCTTTCCCAGCTCAAGCGCTTACTTGCTCTTCAGTTTACGGACAGACTATAAAAGTACGATGCCGCGTCGGTAGCCAGATGATGTCATTTACATTAATTAATCCCGAAGCTTGCTACTTGGGAAGAATAATAACAAATGACAACAGAAGTATGATGTATACTCTCTGATCAAAAGTATTTGGGCACCTATTAGTGGACATTAATATGACATGTGTTCCCCTTCGCCTTTATGACGGTTTAAATTCTGCTGGGGAAACTTTCAATGAGGTGTCTGAATACCTGTGGACCAATGGTAGCCCATTCTTCCTCAAGAGCCGAAAGCAGAGAAAAAGAGTGATGCTGGACAATGGGGCGAAGTCGACTTTCTAGCAAATCCCAAAGCTGTTCCATTGTGTTCAGGTCACGACTGTGGGCAGAACAGTCCACTTCAGGAATAATGTTGTCCACAAACCATTGCCTCACAGATACTGCTTTATGACAGGATGCTTTACCATGCTGATACAATTACAGTCTACAGACTGTTCTTCTAATGTACACAGTATTCAGTGCTATAAAGTATGTTCATATTCTTATGCGTTTAGCTTTTTCTTAATTACAACTAGGTTACCACATCCTACTCACGAAAAACCTTAATAAAATATCCTCCATGTTTCACTGTTGGGCCTGTACACAAAGACATGCAACGTTTTCCAGGCGTTCATCAAGCCCAAACCTTCCCATCAGATTGCCACAGGGTGCAGAGTGGTTCATCATCACAACAATCCAGACTAGTAACTACGACTCAGCCATGGACAGTGAAATTCCTGCCCAGCAGCAGTAGGAGGTTTCCACAACGAACGTCTGTGAGTCAATGGCCAGGGCACTGATTAACTTTCAGGAAATTTATGTATTTCAACCCACTACCATACAGTAACAGCCAGACTAGGGCACTGGCCTGTGTTTGAAACGCTTCCTTCCACATATCAGCAATAGATCTGCATTTAAACCACCGGCCCAGACGAGTAGGTGCTCAGCAAGGCAAGACGACACACAGCGTCTGCTGTGTGCTGGTCAACGCCATGAGTTCTACTGTTACGGCCTCAGAGTCCATGCCATAAGCATTACATGGCTCTCACAACCGTCTCTGGGACACGAATCACCGTCTGTGGCTTGATCCTCTGGGTCCCTGGCAGCCGACACCCTGCAGCCCTCTCCACTAGACCACTTGCTGACGTGCCTGCCACCGTCTCTGAGGCATGAACAGGTGATAACTCAGTTCCGAGTCACTGGGGAACTGCCGACGCCTGATGTAGTGTTGCATCCATAGTCCAAGGTTCGTCTCCCTGGGTGGCATTGCCTGCCATCACATCACTACGACATCGCCTGCTCCAAGCTGACAGCTGCACCCACTGCTGCAAACTCAGTGCTCAGTTTGCCAGCAACGCCAAGCACATCATGCCGCCTCATGTGTATGCTGCACACTGTTTGCTACACTCTAAATCAGTCGTTTTCAGTCATCCACTGTCCAATAGCGTCGTGCATTAAAATTTTCAAGCGTCACTTAGCAACGACAAGATGCGAGGTGCAACAATAAAGTAATGAGACTGATTTTCTTTGCAAGATGTGGCAACCCTGCAGGCTTGCGTAGGCACAATATCTTTGACCTTGGTCTATAAGCTGCTTCTAGTCCAAGTGGCACATGGATGCAATTGCTCAGTTGTGAGTTGTGCTGTAATAACTTAAGTGTTTGTGTCTCTCATTACGGAAATGGAACCGCATAATATTGAGCAATGGTATGCCATTTCTTTTTGTGTAAATTGTGTGAAAACGCGACGACAAGTTACGGTAAGCTTCAGGAGGCTTTTGGAGGTTATGTCAAGAGCTCAAGTTTTTCGTTGGCATAAAATGTCTAGTGAAGTCAGAACGAATGTTGAAAATGAAGACCGCAGTGGACGACCATCAACCTCATGGACAGATGTCAACTTGGCCAGGGTGCATGCACTCGTACGATCTGATCGAAGATTATCCATGAAAATGATTGCAGAAGAACTGAACATCAATCGAGAAACGGTTCGTCCAAAAATCTCACAGCACAGAGCAGTTTTTAACCTCAAAACAAATGTCAGTACTACCACAGCCACCTTATTCATCAGACATCGCTCCGTGCGACTTTTTTCTATTTACAGGAGTCAAAACGGCGGTCAAGGGACACCATTTTCAAACAACATAAGATGTCCAAAAAGCTGTGATGAGGCTCTTGGAGGATATTACGGAAGATGAGTTCTAGAAATTTTACTATCAATGGCAGAAGCGCTGGAAAAAGTGTGTGCAATCAGAAGGGAACTACTGTGAAAGAGACAATACTAAACTTGACTAAAACGGTAAGCAATATTTTTTTCACATCAGTCCCATTACTTCATTGTCACACCTCGTAAATGCGTGGCTTATGAGGAGCTGTTCTATGACTGCACCATTCTTTGTAACTTCCAGTTCACAGTAATTGTGCCAGCTGGACTCTGGTAGCACTTTGGAGCTCAGGTGATTCGGTCTGCTGATTTCATGCGATTTCATAAAACCAATCTCCACAATTCTCGACAGTTCCTCTCCGTCAGTAGGTCCTACATGAGGTCTCCCTGGTCTTGGTGTATCTCTGGTCGTTCCTTCGCGTTTCCTCTAGACAATGACATCAGTAACAAGCGACTTGCGCAACTTTAGAAGGGTTGAAGTGTCAGATGATATCCAGTGACTAGTCCACGTCCGAAGCCACTAAGCTCACCTGACGGGTCTATGCTCCTGTTGCTGCTTCTCTGCTGGACAACACAATACCCCCCATCTCTTCTATAATGGTGCCTCTCATAACATCTAGTGGTCAATTCTGCATGATCACATAGCTTATATTAACAGAATTGCAATGAGCAAACAAGTCTTCAGAAACTTCCTGGCAGATTAAAACTGTGTGCTCGACCGAGACTCGAACTCAGAACCTTTGCCTTTCGCGGGGAAGGTTCACCGGAGAGCTTCTGTAAAGTTTGGAAGGTAGGAGGCGAGGAACTGGCAGAAGTAAAGCTGTGAGTACCAGCCGTGAGTCGTGCTTTGGTAGTTCAGTTGGCAGAGCACTTGCCTGCGAAAGGCAAAGGTCCCGAGTTCGAGTCTCGGTCGGGCACACAGTTTTAATTTGCCAGGAAGTTACATATCAGCGCCTACTCCGCTGCAGAGTGAAAATCTCATTCTGGAAACATCCCCCAGGCTGTGGCTAAGCCATGTCTCCGCAATATCCTTTCTTTCAGGAGTGCTAGTTCTGCAAGGTTCGCAGGAGAGCTTCTGTAAAGTTTGGAAGGTAGGGGGCGAGGAACTGGCAGAAGTAAAGCTGTGAGTACCGCGCGTAGTCGTGCTTCGGTAGCTCAGTTGGTAGCGCACTTGCCCGCGAAAGCCAAAGGTCCCGAGTTCGAGTCTCGGTCGGGCACACAGTTTTAATATACCAGGAAGTTTCATATCAGCGCACACTCCGCTGCAGAGTGAAAATCTCATTCAAGTCTTCAGAAATAAGAGTAAGTTATCAACAAACAACCGGACAGTCCACCGCGTTAAAGCACCGCTTCGGGATACGGGGAGGTGAACGTGTCCCAGATCGAGTGCGCCTCGCGAGTTAACGACGAGGGCTAATGAGGCGGCCAGCCTGGGTAGCTTTTTGGCGGTTTCTCACACTGATCTAAGTGTATATCGGACTGGTACCTACGTCCCGCCTCAGATATACGCTACAAAAACATTTATAAAACGCTCTCACACTTTAACACCGATTTATTCTAGACGCAGACACTGTTTCCGTCCTGTGTGGGAGTGATGGCGTCAGGAACGGGTGTCAGGCCTCTGATTACAACTAACACTTCTTCAACCCGTACATCAATGCCGAACCCGGACACAAAAAGAGGAAAGATGAAATGAGATAAAGAATATTAAAAAAAGAACCAGTTTGTGTACAGACAAGAAAGAAATCCAGTAATACATTTAATTGGAGCATTCTGAGTTATGATTGTGAAGGGTGTACTCCGGCGAAACAGAAAAAGAAACAATTAGAAGCAATAGAGATACCGATATGTAAAAGAGTCATCTTGGACTGAAAGAAAATCCAGTGAATAAACAAAAAAGGAAACTGAAGAGACCTAATTCGATATAACAGCTTCATAAAAGCCACCACAGAAGGAAAAAACCTGGGGAAAAATTAAGAGAAAGCTGTCAATGGAATGAACTGCAGCTACGACATCCAAATGATTCAGCTACAGAGAAGGATGATTACATCAGCAGGCGTTTCCTTTAGCTGCTGATTATGTGGCATGAAGGGAAGGAATACGTGTCAGAGTAAGAATACCGCCTCTTTTCACATTTCAGCCATCATTATAGCTGCCAGTGTAATGTTGACAGGTTTGCTTTATTTAAGCTCTCCTTTCGTGAGTGGGGTAGGGAATGGGGGAACAGTTACTGATACTAGAAGTACCATCCGGCTTGCGGAATGTTGATGTAGATGTAGGTGTTGACTGTCGTGACACTAAGAGTACTGCTGGTCAGGGGACAAACTCATTTCACTTATC
Organism: Schistocerca gregaria; assembly: GCF_023897955.1. Taxonomy (NCBI): domain Eukaryota; kingdom Metazoa; phylum Arthropoda; class Insecta; order Orthoptera; family Acrididae; genus Schistocerca; species Schistocerca gregaria. Next base: position 684,728,412 of record NC_064922.1, read on the forward strand.
AAAGTTAGATGTCCTCCACTTACTGACGCCTAGTTCGCCTAAAGCGTTGAACAGGGCCCAGTTTTTAATAGATTTGTAATGAATGCGAGATAGGAAACAAGTATTTTTCTTCCACGGAAGTCATAAACTTAAGCTTTTGCAACGTAAATATTGTATTTCGAACCCTGCGTTCATTAATGATTTAGGCCTATTAGAAACGCAAGATAAAAACGTCGACCACAGCAAAAGAGCGACAAAGAAAGTTATCGATAACTTGAAGCATAGTAACAAACCCTTCCGGACACCGCGGAATGATGATAGGGATTACCTTAACCCTTCTGGACACCGCGGAATGATGATAGGAATTACCTTCGAAAAGTAATAAAATGCGTACTACAACATCTTTTTATGTAAAACATTGTATACATCGCTTAAATTGGTAACGTTTTAAAGTCCTCGAGAAACGGATGGTCAGTTGAGTGGAGGACAACAGTGTACACACTTTCCCAAAGGCTGGGATTTAAATCGTCCCGCCCACAGTCGCACTGTTCTACAGCACGTAATATTTAAGTCTTACTACCTCCTAAAGCCACCCCCCCCCCCCCCCATGAACCATGGACCTTGCCGTTGGTGGGGAGGCTTGCGTGCCTCAGCGATACAGATGGCCGTACCGTAGTAGGTGCAACCACAACGGAGGGGTATCTGTTGAGAGGCCAGTCAAACGTGTGGTTCCTGAAGAGGGGAGCAGCCTTTTCAGTAGTTGCAGGGCCAACAGTCTGGATGATTGACTGATCTGGCCTTGTAACAACAACCAAAACGGCCTTGCTGTGCTGGTACTGCGAACGGCTGAAAGCAAGGGAAAACTACGGCCGTAATTTTTCCCGAGGGCATGCAGCTTGACTGTATGATTAAATGATGATGACATCCTCTTGGGTAAAATATTCCGGAGGTAAAATAGTCCCCCATTCGGATCTCCGGGCGGGGACTACTCAAGAGGACGTCGTTACCAGGAGAAAGAAAACTGGCGTTCTACGGATCGGAGCGTGGAATGTCAGATCCCTTAATCGGGCAGGTAGGTTAGAAAATTTAAAAAGGGAAATGGATAGGTTAAAGTCAGATATAGTGGGAACTAGTGAAGTTCGGTGGCAGGAGGAACAAGCCTTTTGGTCAGGTGAATACATGGTTATAAATACAAAATCAAACAGGGGTAATGCAGGAGTAGGTTTAATAATGAATAAAAAAATAGGAGTGCGGGTAAGCTACTGCAAACAGCATAGTGAATGCATTATTGTGGCCAAGATAGACACGAAGCCCACGCGTACTACAGTAGTACAAGTTTATATGCCAACTAGCTCTGCAGATGTTGAAGAAATGGATGAAATGTATGATGAGATAAAATAAATTATTCAGGTAATGAAGGGAGACGAAAATTTAATAGTCATGGGTGACTAGAATCCTCAGTAGGAAAAGGGAGAGAAGGAAACATAGTAGGTGAATATGGATTGGGGCAAAGAAATGAAAGAGGAAGCCGCCTGGTAGAATTTTGCACAGAGCACAACTTAATCATAGGTAACACTTGGTTCAAGAACCATAAAAGAAGACTGTATATATGGAAGAAGCCTGGAGATACTAAAAGGTATCAGATAGATTATATAATGGTAAGACAGAGATTTAGGAACCAGGTCCTAAATTGTAAGACATTTCCAGGGGCCGATGTGGACTCTCTAGATTAAAACTGAAGAAACTACAAAAAGGTGCGAATTTAAGGAGATGGGACCTGGATAAACTGACTAGACCAGAGGTTGTAGATAGTTTCAGGGAGAGCATAAGGGAACAATTGACAGAAATGGGGGAAAGAAATACAGTAGAAGAAGAATGGGTAGCTTTGAGGGATGAATTAGTGAAGGCAGCAGACGATAAAGTAGGTAAAAAGAGGAGGGCTAGTAGAAATCCTTGGGTAAGAAATATTGAATTTAATTGATGAAAGGAGAAAATATAAAAATGCAGTAAAGGAAGCAGGCAAAAAGGAATACAGACGTCTCAAAAATGAGATCGACAGGAAGTGCAAAATGGCTAAGCAGGGATGGCTAGAAGACAAATGTATGGATGCAGAGGCTTATCTCACGAGGGGTAAGATAGATACTGCCTACAGGGAAATTAGAGAGTCCTTTGGAGAAAAGAGAGCCATTTGTATGAATATCAAGAGCTCAGATGGAAACCCAGTTCTAAGCAAAGAAGGGAAGGCAGAAAGGTGGAAGGAGTATATAGAGGGTTTATACAAGGGCGATGTACTTGAGCACAATATTACGGAAATGGAAGAGGATGTAGATGAAGATGAAATGGGAGATACGATACTGCGTGAAGAGTTTGACAGAGCACTGAAAGACCTGAGTCGAAACAAGGCCCCGGGAGTAGACAACATTCCTTTAGAACTACTGACAGCTTAGGGAGAGCCAGTCATGACAAAACTCTATCATATGGTGAGCAAGATGTATGAGACAATAATTCCAATCCCAAAGAGAGCAGGTGTTGACAGATGTGAAAATTACCGAACTATCAGTCTAATAAGTCACAGCTGCAAAATACTAACGCGAATACTTTACAGACGAATGGAAGAACTGGTAGAAGCCGACCTCGGGGAAGATCAGTTTGGATTCTGTAGAAATGTTGGAACACTTGAGGCAATACTAACTTATCTTAGAAGAAAGATTATAAAAAGGCAAACCTACGTTTCTAGCATTTGTAGACTTAGAGAAAGCTTTTGACAATGTTGACTGGAATACTCTCTTTCAAATTCTGAAGGTGACAGGGGTAAAATACAGGGAGCGAAAGGCTATTTACAATTTGTACAGAAACCAGATGGCAGTTATAAGAGTCGAGGGGCATGAAAGGGAAGCAGTGGTTGCGAAGGGAGTGAGACAGGGTTGTAGCCTCTCCCCGATGTTATTCAATCTGTATATTGAGCAAGCAGTAAAGGAAACAAAAGAAAAATTCGGAGTAGGTATTAAAATTCATGGAGAAGAAATAAAAACTTTGAGGTTCGCCAATGACATTGTAATTCTGTCAGAGACAGCAAAGGACTTTGAAGAGCAGTTGAACGCAATGGACAGTGTCTTGAAAGGAGGATATAAGATGAACATCAACAAAAGCAAAACGAGGATAATGAAATGTAGTCAAATTAAATCGGGTGATGCTGAGGGAATTAGATTAGGAAAAGAGATACTTAAAGTAGTAAAGGAGTTTTGCTATTTGGGGAGTAAAAGAACTGCTGATGGTCGAAGTAGAGAGGATATAAAATGTAGACTGGCAATGGCAAGAAAAGCGTTTCTGAAGAAGAGAAATTTGTTAACATCGAGTATAGATTTAAGTGTCAGGAAGTCATTTATGAAATTATTTGTATGGAATGTAGCCATGTATGGAAGTGAAACATGGACGATAAATAGTTTGGACAAGAAGAGAATAGAAGCTTTCGAAATGTGGTGCTACAGAAGAACGCTGAAGATTAGATGGGTAGATCACATAACTAATGAGGAGGTATTGAATAGAATTGGGGAGAAGAGGAGTTTGTGGCACAACTTGACAAAAAGAAGGGACCGGTTGGTAGGACATGTTATAAGGCATCAAGGGATCACAAATTTAGCATTGGATGTCAGCGTGGAGGGTAAAAATCGTAGAGGGAGACCAAGAGATGAATACACCAAGCAGATTCAGAGGGATGTAGGTTGTAGTAAGTACTGGGAGATGAAGAAGCTTGCACAGGATAGAGTAGCATGGAGAGCTGCATCAAACCAGTCTCAGGACTGAAGACCACAACAACAACAAACTCCTAAAGAAAAATGGGCTTAACAGGGTCGCACTTACGCGCAGCCCAGAGGCTCGCATTACAAAACTTTCTTGTTATTTTAAAATGGTTATTCAGATATTGTAGTGTGGTCCTCTCATAATAGCAAAAGATGTAGACATAATCATTTTGAGTGGGCTCATTCGGTTGGGTTTTTTAGTGGACACGAAATGTGAATTAAGCCAGCATACCTCTCAAACTCCCCGCACCCTCACGTCAAATTGCCAGTGGCATTCGGTCAAATGTGCAAGCACCTCATTCGGCAGTTGAAGTGCGGTTTCACAGAAGGCTGATTTCTTACAAATCTCATTTCATCCAAACTAATATCTGTAACAAAAAATTACTTCCAATCGACAGATGGACAGATATAGATTATTGAATTCTTGAAGTTTGGGAAAACCATTTTATTCCTTAAGGAGGTATTGCAGGAAGAAGACAGGATTCTTGAGAGTCGTAGCTTTCAACAGAGCGCTCAGTGACGCCTGACGCCCTAGCAAGGACACGTAACAACCGTACGTGTTTCTGCGAGAAATTCAAAAATCAAATTAACAAATGAGAACATTTTTATAAAAAATTGTCATTGTAGTTCTATCTAACACGCGCAGTGACGAAACTCGCGCTTGTTATGCACTGCGACACCTGCGTTCCCAGTGGGTCGAAAGCTACACTTCTAAATACGATATCTATTGAGCGCGAATAGTATCATTTTATTTATTTGTAAGATAGTTTTTACAATAGGGTGCATATGCAGTGATATAAAAATCAACGCTAACTAAAAAGTTACAAGACATTTGTCTTCTTTTGGTTTCCTAAGGACCCTAGGAAGTACGAAGCGATACATTACAAGACAGATTGTTTACTGTTCTCTTGTAGCGTAAAGATATTTACTGAAGAATTTCGTTTTCTCTTAAAAACAAAAAATAATAGTAAGTAGGAGAAGACCTGGAGTTTTGCAGAAAGACGTTGAATAATTACTCAATGACGTGAAGTTTTCGTCTCTACACTTCCAATCAAATCCGTGAATGTGGAACGCACGAAACGTGTTTGAAACGCAATATCTACATTAATTAACGTATCAAATACGCCATCACAACTTAATTGAAGGAAAAACCACACCGACGTGTCAAAAATAATAAAACTTTTTCCCTACATAGAAGAAATCAATTTCACAATTGTTGCTACATCCAAGACACAAACGACAGAATCTTAAACACATTCGCTTTTGAAGCAAAAGTAATTACATTTACAAAAATATTCGTGTATTAGGTAGTCGACTTTAGTATAAGAACGTAACGAATCACTAGCCTCCATACAAAATTGTTATATGTCAATGGGAGTGACTAGCATAATAAGAACAGACAAAACCAGAAATATATGCTTCTCATGTATGAAATATGTGTTTATATTCTCTTTCTTTCAGCGGTGTAAGCTGCAATTATACACATATTCAAAAGTATTTCTTCAGGAATAAGTTGTAGCTTTTGTTACTGGATCAGTGGGATTCGGCTGTTTTTACATTTATTTCACTATCAGTCATGGCTTTTGATAATTTACTATTGCTTGGAACGCAAAAATATACCAAGTATTTTGTGTAATTAAATACAAAAAAATTAAAAACAAGCCTTAATCTTACAGCTGGCTTTCTTACCACAATGGGCGCTAGCGACGTTCCAACTGTTTAATTATAATCATTTTCACAGCTTTGAGTGTCGTGACTGTGTGCGTTAAGTGTGTGGTTATATTGCTGACAGTTGCTTATAGTAAATGTTGACCTATCTTTGAATTTTGCACTAACATGAATCCCAACTCATCCTCTTGCTATTGTTTTAAAGAATATAGTTTTTCATAGCGATTAATAAACCATGTTTAATTCTTTAATGAATTTTGATCTCATCAGTTTATTAAATGACGAAACTAGGTAATAAAATATCATGCAATTTAGTAATAAACCTTACATTCTACGTTATAAGCTTTTGGGTCAAAAAATGCTGCAAATCGCTATTTTTGCTGTTTAGCTTATCACAGATTTCCTCTCGTAGGGCCCGTCCCCAGGATCAGCCAGGTACTGCGCTGGGTCTTAAATGCTCAGTGGAACATCAGATAGAAACCATTAGAGAAGGTATCTCAGGGGGATATGGATTGGGGGGGAAATCAGTCATATCCTTGCTGAAGGAAGCATTCTAGCAATGGACAAAGGTGATGTAGGAAAACCACAGAAAACACATTCGTTCTCAGTGGCTTCAATGACTGTCACAGAGGTTGTTGAAAGTATCAATTTTACCTATTAAAGTAAGTAACTACATCCAAAATATTGTCAGCATCACACAACGTCTTATTTTTCAAAACAAGTGTCACCAATTTATGGGTACTTACGTCAGCTGCAGACGACATGGCTTGGTTATTTTGTTATAGTTCGGTTAGAAGGGTGGACCTGAACTGTTTGTCCCTGTACAGAGTTAAGATGCGATATAAACACACTACCGGAGAAGTTCGTCTTGACATGCGCTGTTGATAAGACGAAAGTAATTTTTGAGACAGGACCCGGTCTTCATGCACGGGTAATAGGAGATTAATACCATGAAGAGGCAGAGACATTTACGTGACTGAAACCACAGATAGTGTTTAAACAAACAAGAGAGAGAACAGAAAATAAAGGCAGCTTCCCACGTGACTGCACTCTCGACAAGTATGTATAATACATTGAAACTCCGCCCTACTTCTGCTCGTTGAAAGTAATATGAGCCCTACTGTTTAGCATTATTTTCTGAGCATCGATGAGAAAACGTTCGGTATTCAATAATTTATCACATTTGTTTAGTTTAATTAAAAATGACTCGATTGTAAGATGGTTTATCACGCCACACCAGGAACTGGCAGCATGTTTGAATCTTTATCTCTGTTTCATTTTGATCACAAAATGGGGTTACTTTTTCTTTTTTTTCTAATAAGTCTTCTCAGGCTATTCGTCTTCAATACTATCCGCTGTCCTACCTATTTATTTCAGTTATTTAATTAATCGAATTTATGCGGCGCCTTATTTCCACTGTTATGTTAATGTCATTTAATGCGCCAGGCAAGATCAACTCTCCCAAATGCAACAAATTTCATCGAGCATATTCCGATTGCTTTTATGGAGCTCGCTTGTCAAGGCACATGTCTATAAGAATTCACATACACTCATGGAGACTGAGGCAGAGTTGCGGCAATCTTTGCCACTCACGTTAAGTCTGTGCAAACGCTAATACTGTATAACATTGCCTCTGGCTATGATGATGACATAAGATTGGCGATGACGAGAGTCCACAAGTCTCTTCGAGTTGATATGTCCAGTTCAAGCTATTCACTGACAATTATATACCTAGAAACTAACAAACTGCGGATATGGTGATTGTTTTGTTTAACCGTTGTTCCAATTCCAGACTTTTCTATGTGATTAAGATATGACGATTTATCGGGCCACTCGAGGTACAGTAGGGTGCCAGCATGTTCCACAAGCCAGGAACATATGCGTGCAACTTTGCGAACGCACCAGTTGCCGTCTTGGAAGACGGGTGTACGAAAAACATCACAGAACCGATTCTGGACTGGCTTAGTATGAAAGATTTTAGATGTCAGAACGCACCTCTTCAACCACACAACCCTTGTTCCCCCACTTGCCTAAAACCCCCAAGTTTCGATTTTTATAAACTCACAATAAAACTTTTAACGAGAAATCATTTTTTTTACAAAATACTGTTCTGAAATTTAGGTTTTTAAAAAATAATTTCTTGTAATCAAAACAACAAAACCACAGGGATTTAATAGAAACAAGAGGTGCTACCGCCCAATCCCGTAGCATTGCTCCACAGTTCAGCTTTATGCTTATCGGCACTAGTGGCTTTGACGTCATATTTTCAACTGTCGCCAGCCGCAACGTTCCAACACTTGCATTGTTGCCTCTCGGTGAACATGTGTCCACTATCAATTAATAAAGCATTTAGCGATGACAATGACAATGAAAATATCCCTGATCCATCGGGGTCACGTAGTATTCCGACTTCACGGGGAGTTGGGAAAGACAAAACACGATGTAACGAGAGTTAGATGGTCAAGTAAATGCTTAAATGTCAAGTATCAATCACAACTTCGGAATGAAGATCAACTTATATTGGGTATACTGCACATACACACACACACACACACACACACACACACACACACACACACACACAATACATCGCACCCCCGCCGTTGCCCATTGCGTCATATTGGTCGACCATTGTCACATTCACTGATGCCTGTGCTGCGGCAAATTACAGTTACCCTGCGGTTTAATACACATATACTGTTTTCAGTCTTCGGTGCAGGCTTGTTCCAGTGAGTTCAAAAAAATTCCCTTGGAAGTGCTGGAACGCCATTCCGGCCGAAATTAAGCCCTGCTTCTTGCCTGTGCTACACACTCCGTACCACACTTCATAGTGCCGTCGATCTACATCTACATGAATAGAGATACTCCGCAAGCTACCGCGCCTGCTTGGTGGAGGGAACCCTGTATCACTATTTGTCATTTCCTTTCCTGTCCCACTCGCAAATAGAGCAAGGGAAAAACGAGTATCTGTATGTCTCCATGTGGAGCCCAATTTCTCGTATCTTATCTTCATGGTCACTATGCGCAGTGTGTGTTGGCGGTAGTATAAACGTCCGGTAGTGAGCTTCGAACGCCGGTTCTCTAAATTTTCTCAATAGTGTTTCTCGAAAAGAACGTCGCTTTCCCTCCACGGATTCGCATTTGAGTTCCCGAAGAATCTCCGTAACGTTTGCGTGTTGTTGGAATCTACTGGTAACAAATCTAGCAGCCCACCTCTGAACTGCTTCGATGTCTTCCTTCAATTCGATCTGGTAAGGATTCCAAGAATAGGTCGCACCAGCGTCCTACACGTGGTCTCCTTTACAGGTGCATTCGATGCTTACATCATTTGAAAAACAGGCAAAACCGCAACTCGTTGGACCACACTACACGTCTCCTGTTAGCTACTGTTAAGTTTGCATGTTGTCCTGTCCACTGAAATGTAACTCTATGTGCCAATGCGACAAATGGTCTTTCGTTCAACCTTTCATTCAAAAGTTTTAATGACGTAAGCCGCATTTGGCCATCGAAATGTATCGATTGTAATGTGTGAAAAGTTGTGCCGAGCCGGGTCTCGAGCCAGGATGTCCCCCTTTACGTGAGCGGTCGCCTTAACCGCCTCGGCCACCAGAGGACGCTTCCCGTCCGACCTAAATTCGCGGCCCGGTACTCACTACTAACATAGCGACGCCTACCCAGGAATCCCTTACTTGCTGTCCCCGATTCCTGTAAGAGGTCGGGCACGGTGTGTATCCGCACTGAAGGAAAGAATCGTTGGTCGACGTCACTTCGTGTACAGACCGTTTTAGTAAGAGTGTGCAAAAATTTAACAGGACATAGAGAATTCTAGACTGATCAATTTGAGAAGTCAGCTTAAGGACATAATAGGAATAAAATCATATTACCGTGTACTTTTTGTTTACGTTAGTTACAGTTAATTGCAAATACCATCATTGGCACAATGAACTTACCATTTGCACTGTATCTAACAAAATTTGTTGAAACTGGCGGCCAACAACTTCAATGCGAGCATGACATCGGCGAACAAGATTCTGACGCTCTCTGACAAATATCCTTGGTGTATTTCGAATCATTTCACAGGCAGCTATAACTCTGGAAGTTCCTTGTTTCCGCGCAGAAAATAAAGAATAAAGAGCACGTACGTGTAAACGTACGCATACCGGTTGCAAATAAGCTGGAAAATTGTAATGCTAGACAAAGCGGTAGACACGGTTACCCGTATATAGGGTGAGTCACGTAAGGCTTAACACCCATTTTCTTCGCGAATGGTTACACATATCGGAACACGGTTTTCGGCAAATGTTGGAGCATCGAGGGGCACTTACTTTTTTTGTTTAATATTTTTAGCGCTGGTATCAACGGAGATATTGAAGCAAGTACGTTTTCTTAAATGGAACCATATACCTTTTATAACTGCATTCGACAGCTCTTGAGAAGACAATTGCAGTGATATAGCGTTTGTTAATTTTGATGCTGAAACCTGTCATAAAAAATTGAGAAATGTCCTAGAATTTGAGAGCACGGTGGCTGGAACCGGCATTAGCGGCACAAACACCGCCAAGCAGAGCTCTCGTGCTACGCTGTCACAATGTCGACACATTTGCCTGTTTACCTGTCTGCACTGCAGGCCGCTCATTTCTGTTTGAGCGTTCGTTGCGTGCAGACATGTACACCAATGAATAGAAGTTGGATATATTACTTTTATATGGTGAATGTGAAAGAAAATGCCGTAAAAACAGTACGGCGATATGGGGCTATCTTTCAGAATCGTCAATGTCCGACGAACCAGGCAATTGCACTTATTAAGAGGCTAGCGGGGACAGGCTGCTTTAATGTCAGAAAGAGGACAAGAAAGAAGACAGAAGCTGACAGAGAGCACGAGGAAGCTGTTCTGGCTACGAAGCTAATGAATCCGCACACTAGGATTATTGCCAAGGAATGCGCAATCAGCCACACGAGTGTCAATCACATCCTGCATCGACAAAATTTCCATCCCTATCATCTGTCACTACATCAGGCACTCAACGACGTGATATAGAACGTAGTACAGAATTTTGTCGGTTTACCCTTCAGCAACTGAGATACAACCCTACGTTATTCCAACGTATGCTCTTTATCGACGAAGCAACGTTTACTAACTACACTAATGTAAATTTGCTCTACTGGGCAGCCGAAAATTCATACTGGCTTCGTAAAGTGCAACGTCAGCGGCCGTGGAGCGTAAACACATGGCGCGGTATCACAGGAAATTACACTGTGGGATATTACTTTATCTTAGGCATTCTAATTGAACATTCGTACGCACACTTTCTAACGAACACTCTGCCGGTTCTTCTAGAAGAGTTACCACCGAATATTCGACCGTGTACGCCGGCCGGAGTGGCCGAGCGGTTCTAGGCACTTCAGTCTGGAACCGCGAGACCGCTGCGGTCGCAGGTTCGAATCCTGCCTCGGGCATGGATGTGTGTGATGTCCCTAGGTTGGTTAGGTTTAAGCAGTTCTAAGTTCTAGGGGACTGGTGACCTTAGAAGTTGAGTCCCATAGTGCTTAGAGCCATTTGAACCATTATTTCGACCGTGTACGTGGTTGCAACATGACGATTGTCCAACTCACTCATTCCGTGTTGCAACGGAAACACTGAATGAGAACTTTGCCGGACGCTGAATAGGACGAAATTCTGTTGTCAAATGGGCTGCGAGGTTCCCGGATCGAGTGCTCTGTCTTTCTTTCTTGGGGGAGCACTCAAAGATACACTCTATGACGAAGCTCCAACTGCACCAAACGATATTTGTTGTCGAATCACCAGTGCATGCTCTATCACATCATTCACTGTAATTATATCTGCTCATCGTTCATTCGAACGGCGATTGAAAGTATTCCTTTCAGTTCTTGGTCAGCAGTATGAACACGTGGTTAAATAAAGGATAAAGTTAACAACGCATAAGACCTTTTAATTTTTGAAGAATTAACAGTTGATTTCTCTGTTTCAGCTCACGTAAATCTGGAAGGATATACAGATGGGAAAAAGTTTTCCTAAGGCCTTTGTGATACGCTAGATTCTAGCCTATGCCTCATTTCCATACATAGCATTCGTAAGTGAACCTGCATCTAGGTCGTAAGCTGGTTCAAGGGGAAATAAAACTTCATTCTCGTAGCGCAGGCCTGCCATACGGTATACAACTAGACAGTCTGGTCCGAGAAGCCTGCTAGGTAGCGTTTAACCGCAAATGCCGTTTCTGGCCACCGTGGTCTCACGTTCTAGGACATTTCTAGAACTTCTTACGACAGATTTCAACGTCGACATTAACAAACGGCTTCTCACAGTAATTGTCTTCTCAAGAGTTATTGAATGCAGTTATAAAAAGTATACGGTACCATTTGAAAAAAGGTACTTCCTTCAGTATCTCAGTTGTTACCAGAGCTAAAAACATAAACCAAACAAAACCACTCTACCCTCGAACCGTTCGCGAAATGAAAGAGGTGTTATATACATACGGTTACACATATCGAAACGCGATTTCCGGCAAATGTTACAGCGTCGAGAGTCACGTGTTTTGCTTGGTTAATGATTTTAGCTCTGGGAACAACTGAGATACTGAAGTTAGTACCTTTTTTTCAAATGGAACCGTATACTTTTTATAACTGCATTCCATATCCCGGGGCGATTGATAGACCCACAACCGGTCGCCTCCCCCCCCCCCCCCCCCTCCCTCCAGTTGGCGGATAGGGGAATGCCTCCTAGATATAGGTGGTACCGAGGAAATGAAATACTCGGGGCGGACGAAAACTATCAGTAGTGTCGGTTCCCACAATGGGCCGCTACAAATGTGTCTGTATCACATGTTAGTGGCGGCCTCAACCATCCTCCTGATCTGGAGAATCAGGTTGTTCTCGGTAACACGCCACAAATCCAACCACTAAACATCTGATGAAACAACGAGGAAAATCTCACTACCCCGGGCCGCAGTCAATAGACTGGAACAGTCGTGTGGATCGAATTCCGGGGGCTCACAGACATCATGAGAAGAATCGTAGCTTCTCAAATTCCCTCAAGACAAAACAGAAGCACTACATCGCAACACTCAACGTGAACACACCACTCAAGACGGGGGCAAGATGAAACAGCTCACAGATACTTTAGACAGGTTCAAGATCAAAATTTGCGCACTGCAAGGAACAAGATTCCCAGATCAAGAGCATTTCAACAATTTACAGAATACACAAGGGAAAATCTTCGGTACACAGGAAGAACCTCAGACTCTATGGCACAGGATTCACAGCATACGGAACGATCGCAGACACAGTAATGGGCTTCACTTCGCCTAACGAAAGAATCAGCACACTGACAATTAAATCGGCAAACAGGGCATACACGACCACAAACGCACACACACCAACAATTGATCACAACAGGAAGGACTCAGAAGCCATTGAGGACTTTTGGGCAGTAATGGAAGAGACAATCAAGAAAATACCTACACACGAAACTAAAATTATTCTAGGAAACTTCAACGCAAAACTGAGAAAAGAACAAAAATACAGACACATTAATGGAAGATACACACCACATCGTGACACAAACCTAAACGGAAGACACCTGATAAAATTCTGCGAGACCCATGACCTCAAAGTCATGTCAACGAACATCAAGAAACACTAAAAATATTAACCACATGGAAACTCCCAAAGGGCAAGAGAGAATTACAGATCGACCACGTCATAATACAAAGAGAAGCACAGAGGGAAATCCAGAACTCGGATCACCACCTACTACAGATAAAGACACGCCTAATCCCTAAGAGGGAACAACAAAAAACTGAGATCATTAGAACAGACCCAGAATATCTAACACTCAACCAAGAGGAAATACTGGAGAAAATTAAGACAGACTTTTATCCAGACCATCACACAGGAATTCCAAATTGCATCAGGATCCACTGCAAGTACTATGACAGTTATGGGAGGTGAGAAAACTTGGATTTCATGGTCGGGCGGCTGCTCATAAGCCACACAAGATGCCGGCAATCCCAAACGATGCCTTGCTTGGTGTAAGGAGCGGGAACATTGGACGACTGAACATTGGAAAAACGTTGTGTGGAGTGGCGAATCACGGTAAAAAATGTGGCGATCCGATGGCAGGGTGTGGGTATGGCGAATGCCCGGTGAACGTCATCTGCCAGCGTGTGTAGTGCCAACAGAAAAATTCGGAGGCGGTGATGTTATGGTGTGGTCGTGATTTTCATGGAGGGGGCTTTAACCTCTTGTTCTTTTGCGTGCCACTATCACAGCACAGGCCTACATCGATGCTTTAAGCAGCCTCTTTCTTCCCACTGTTGAAGAGCAATTCGGGGATAGTGATTGCATCTTTCAGCATGATCGAGCATCTGTTCATAATGCATGGCCCGTGGCGGAGTGATTACACGACAATAACATCCCTGTAATGGAACGGCCTTCGCAGAGTCCTGACCTGAATCTTAAAGAACACCTTTGGGATGTTTTTTAACGCCGACTACGTGCCAGGGCTCACCGACCGACATCTATAGCTCTCTTCAGTGCAGCACTCCGTGAACAATGGGCTGCCATTCCCCAAGAAACCTTCCAGCAGCTGATTGAACGTATTCCTGCGAGAGTGGAAACTGTCATCAAGGCTAAGCGTGGGCTAACACCATATTGAATCATCCCATGTAGGCTTTCACGGTCGGCGTCTTCATATTGAGTTCCAGCGTTACCGATGCAGGGCGCCACGAACTTGTGAGTCACTTTCAGCCAGGTGTCCGGATACTTTTGATCACATAGTGTACATTTTCTATCCTCTCTACTTCGACCATCGTCAGTTATTTTGCAGCCCAAAAAGGAAAACTCGTCTACTACTTTAAGTGTCTCATTTCCAAACCTAATTCCTTCAGAATGACATGCTGTAATTCGACTACAGTCCATTATCCTCGTTTTGCTTCTGTTGACATTCATCTTATATCACCCTTTCAAGACACTGTCCATTCCGTTCAACTGTTCTTCCAAGTCCTTTGCTGTCTCTGACAGAACTAAAGTGTCATCGGCAAACCTCAAGATTTTTGTTTCTGCTCCCTGGATTTTAGTACCTTCTCCGAATTTTTCTTTCGTTTCCTTTACTGCTTGCTCAATATACAGATTGAATAACATCTGTGAACTACTGCTTCTATTTCATGCCCCTCGAATCTTATAACTGTCACCTTTCCGTACAAATTGTAAATAGCCTTTCACTCTCTGTATTTTACCCCTGCCACCTTCAGAATTTAAAAGAGAGTATTCCAGTCGACATTGTCAAAGCTAATTCTACAAATGCTATAAACGTTAGTTTGCCTTTCCTTAACCTCTCTTCTAAGATAAGTCGTAGGCTCAGTATTGCCTCGTGTGTTCCTATATTTCTACGAAATCCAAACTGATCTTCCCCGAGGACGGCTTATACCAGTTTTTCCAGTATTGTCTGCAACGAATTCGTGTTAGTATTTTGCTACGGTGACTTATTAAACTGATAGTTCAGTAATTTTCACATCTGTAAGCACCTGCTTTCTTTGGGATTTGAATTATTATATTCATCTTGAAGTCTGAGGGTATTTCGCCTGTCTCATACATCTTTCTCACCAAATGTAAGAGTTTTGTCATGGCTTGCTCTCCCAAGGCTATCAGTAGCTCTAATTGAATGTTGTCTACATCTGGGGCCTTGTTTCGACTTAGGTCTTTCAGTGCTTTGTCAAATTCTCCACGTAGTATCATATCTCCCATCTGATCTTCACCTACATCCTTTTCCATTTCCATATTATTGCCCTGAAGTACATCGCCCTAGTATAGACACCCTATATATTCCTTTCACCTTCCCTTTTTCCCTTGTTTGCATAGGACTGGTTTTCCATCTGAGCTCTTGATACGCATACAGGCAGTTCTCTTTCCTCCAAAGGTCTCCTTAATTTTCCTATAGGTGGCGTCTATCTGACCTCTAGTGATACATGCTTGCTCTAACCATTCCCGCTTAGCCATTTAGCACTTCATGTCGATCCGTTTTTGAGATGTTTGTATTCCATTTCGCCTGCTTCATTTACTGCATTTTTACATTTTTTCCTTTCATCAATTAAATTCATTGTGTCTTATGTTACCCAAGGATTGCTACTAGCCCTCGTCCTTTTACCTACTTGATCCCCTGCTGCATTCACTATTTCACCTCTAAGCTACCCATTCTTCTTCGACTGTATTCCTATCCCCCGTTCTTTCAATTGTTCCCTAATGTTCCCTCTGAAACTCTCTACAACCTCTGGTTCTTTCAGTTTATCCAGGTCCCATCTCCTTAAATTTCTACCTTTTTGCAGTTTCTTCAGTTTTAATCTATAGTTCCTGATCAATAAATAGTCATCATAGTCCACATCTGTCCCTGAAAATGTCTTACAATTTAAAATTGATAAATCCTTGTCTAACCATAATATAATCAACCTGAAACCTTCCGATGTCTCCAGATCTTTTCCACGTATACAACGTTCCTTCATGAATCTTAAACCTAGTGTTAGCGATGATTAAGTTATGCTCTGTGCAAAATTCTACCAGGCGGATTCCTCTTTCATTCCTTACCTCCATTCCACATTCACCTGCTACTTTTCCTTCTCTTCCTTTTTCTACAGTCGAATTCGAATCCTCTATGACTATTAAATTTTCGTCTCCCTTAACAATCTGAATAATTTCTTTCATCTCATCATACATTTCTTCTATCTCTTCTTCATCTGCAGAGCTACTTGACATATAAATTTGCTCTACTGTGGTAGGTGTGGGCTTCTTGTCTACCTTGGCTGCTAACAATAACAAAAAGACAGTGGCAGATATAAAATGATTTTACAATTGTACAAAATTGATGTTTTATTATATAGAGATTGCTGGGGAAAGGAAATTTAAGGAGGCTGCACCAACTAAGAATACTGGGAAATGAGGAAGAGCTGATTGGAATGCAGGAGGTACAAGGGTAAAGAGTGCGTACAGGGAAAATGGTAATCATTGTTGTTGCTGTGGTAGTTAAGTCATTAACTGTCGTTTTACGCTGGAGATGTTATGCAGTTGTCCAGGGTAACGCAGGAGGTATTCAGCAGCCGGGTTCCTACTACTGAGAAAGATTTCGAGAAAGTGACTGAACAATGGAGGGGGAGAGAAAGGATTCTGCTTTGATGGGAACGGGTGTTTCTGCCATGTTGTTCCGACAGGAGTGTGAAAGCCGAAGAGAGAGATCACGGGCAGTGTACATTGATAACCGTGCATATGACAGTAATATATTATCTAAGAGTCGACCGTCATAGGTATAACAGACACAGGCATTCATAATCAATTCCAGGTGCCGCGATCTTTCCTGAGCGAGACCTTACAGGATAGCACCGCTGTAATCAAACACTGGAACACACAATTTTGATTTTGAGATCAAGGGGGAAGGTTTTTTTTATATTTTTGTAGGGTATGGAGAGATGATGATGCCTTCTTGCACAGAGTAGTTACGTGCTCAATTAAATTTAAATTTTCATCTGTTGATACATCCAAACTCTTTGCTGAGGTGGAGGAGGTTCAAGATTGTAGGAATTCCCGATATTTCAGGCTAGTGAGCCTACAATGACCAACCAGCACCGCTTGGGTTTTGGATAGGCTAACTGCTTTAACCCGATACCTACAACCATTTTGATAGTGCACACAGATCGATACTGAGAAACTAACAACTGTCTTCAAGTTTATTAGTTTTCCACGTACTTACAATTGGAGGTCTTCAGCGTACGTTTGGTATTTGCAGTAGGACAAAACTGGTGACACATAACTGAAATTCAGTGAAAAGTGGAACCTAGTACCGAACTCTGGGGGACGCCTAAAACCACCTGCCTCCAATGTGACTTTATGGTGCCGGGCATGACGCACTGCTGGCGAGACGTCAGGTATGAGCGAGTCCGTTGCAGAGCACTTTGTTAGGAATTTTACCAAGTAAAATGTCGTAGTTGGCAGTTTCAAAGGCTTTGCTGAAGTCTAAGAGACACCTGGTAATCGCCTCTTGTGCACCCATGCCAAGTTTCAGGTGATCTGTTACCTTTATTAAGTCAGAAGTTGTACGGTGATTTTTAAGGAAACCTGATTGGTATTCGCCTATTAGGTTGTTAGTGGTTAGCTAGTCGTGGACTGTATATTGTAATGCCTTGGCTAGTGGAGGAAGAATGCAAATAGGTCGGCAGTGAGACGTTGCTTTGGCAACGTCCTGTTTAGATAGTGGCTTAACTAGTCCTAGTTTTCAGGCCTCAGGAGAAACACTTGTGGTTAAGGAGTGGTTGAAGACATCTGTTAAGGGAGGCAGTCGTGGATCAATAATAAGCTTCATCATTTGGACTATGGTATCCTGATGTCAAGTAGAGGCTGATCTGATACGCATGATGGCTTTTTTTGACGCTATTGTAAGTAACATGCTTTAGACAGAATTTTTTGTGGCCACAGTCGTTTATCCCCAAGAAGTAATCAATGAATCTCTGTTTCGTTTGTGGTTCAGTTGTGGTTGTAGGGTAATGTGAACTAATGGTTCGGTTATTCGGCTGGGTCAATGAGATCATTTGCAACTTTTACTTTGCCTTTACCAACACCATGCACGTTATTTTATAGGGCAGCTATCATTTTTATGCTGTCGGTTAATTGTATGGTCATGTCTAAGTTTTGCATTTCCCACAGGTTGACTGGCTGTGTTCTGATTCAGGTTGTAAGCAATATGATTTTCAGACGTTGAGTGCGGTTTGTATGGCCGATGTGCAGCATCTCAGATACATGAGCTGTTTTTGTTCTTCAGTTAGGTCTTTGGGGAAACATATTTGTCATACAGTTGAGTAAGTTTGTTATTAAATCAATGAAGTTTTTCTTTTATGTCAGAGAAGGGAACAGGAGACGTCCTCCAAAATATTTCTTGCGCCTCAATTGCAAGTTGAGATAGGTAACGCATTTGAAGTCTTAGTACGTAGTTAGTAGTGGTTTTTTTCTGAAACATTCTGGTAAGCTCGTCATGAAAATTTTGTCGTGAGCAGATATGCCAGGTGCAGGTATTTGAGAGGTAGGAAATACTTTGTATTTCGTTGCAAATATATCTATAACAGTGTGACTACTGTTCATATGATGGGTAGGAACAAGCTGAAGGAGCGACATGTTTGAAGAAGAAATCATCCGCTTAAATTTCACACTGGAAGGGTTACTGAGTAGAAATTTTATGCTAGTGTGACTTGCTACAATTATATGCTCATATGTGGGTTTGAGACTTAAAACAGTAGTTCCGAAGCAGGCAAACTACCAACGTTAAGAGGCGAGCTGCTCAACACCGAATGTCTAAGTCCATACACTGGCGACTGTGAGTGCATGACATAGGGAATTTTCCCTGTTACCGAATAGCAGAACTTCTTCCTAATCCATTTGCATATGGAGCGCGGGAAGAGAGTTTAAATGCCTCTGTGAGCAACGATTTAAGTCCATTTTTATCTTCGAGGTTCCTACGGTTTTTCTGCTGAGAGACTGTAGTATATTCCTAGATTCTTGCTACTTCAGCGGGATAAGTGACGCCTGTTTTCAAGCGTCTCTTCGTTCGCGTTTTTCAGCATTAGCATGACGCTCTGACGTGAGCCAAACAAAACTGTGATCATTTAATTTACTCTCCTTCCTAAACGTTCAATATCCTCTGTCAGTCCTATTTAGAATGCGTACCAAACGCCTGAGCAGTCTCCTGGAATAGGTCACACCATTGTTTTGTAAACAATCCCCTTTGTAATAATCTTCACCGACCTTGTGAAAAGACTCAGCAACAGCAGCGTCTGACCTGAAGATGGCGGCCATTTGGATCGTCTAAATATTGTGTCAATCTGACCTTAAGATCTGGCTGCAAACCCGAGACAGTTAATGGTAGTTATTTCGCAGGGAAAGCCTACAACGTCAGAATCTGGTTTGTAGAAAGATTACATTTTGCCATTACAGTTTGCACCTGCTTTACCTCCTATTCAACCTATATGATCATTCCATTTTACATTCTCCGAAATTGTTATTCTCTGGTGTTAGTATGAGCTGACTGATTGATTTGTGACTCAATCATACTGTAGACATAGGAAGCCCCATTAAAATTCCTTGCCGTTCCGGTTTCGTACGTTTGACGTTTTCCCACTCGTTCCTGGTCCGCAGATTGGACAAATACATATTATCCTCCATGGCACTCTATCGGCTCTTTCTGTAATTCTCTATCCGTTCTGTCTCTCTACAGTCTCGAGAATCACGAGTACGTTAACAGTTCTTCAGGATGATGTTCGCTTAGTTGTAGGAGAAGTTTTTCTGCCTAACTCACGTCTGTTGATGTTGTATAGGGGCTTGTTGATACGCTCTTGATCCTACACCATTTCGTAAGGTACTAAAAGAATTCCGTTACGCTAAAAATAACACAACTCAGAATGATTTAGATTTAACTAAATACCTAGGAATAATAATTACATTGCTACGAAAATTCATTCGACACTTCATTCAGCACATATGGCTTTTCTAAATCACAATCTTATGTGACCTTTCGATGGAAATTGATGACTTTCTAGAGTCTTACTTCGAGCTGGGTGACTGATACACTGACCACACCATTTGCTGCACAGCGCGCAAATGAAAGTGTTGCAAAATAATTGCCTGTGTGCCAACGAAGTCCAAGGCCAAGAACCCAGAAAAGAATTTGCTTCCTCAACAATTTTATAAGTTTTCCTCCTGAAAATTTGGTTATTTGAATGTCAAAAGGCCTAGCTACAAGGACTTCTAAACATCGTTCGTGTGGATTTCGAAGGCATTAAAGGAAACTATTAGTGACGGAATGTATGTGGAGCTATATAATTAATAATGCAGTTCGTCTCGTACCTCCAGACAAAATTTAATCCATTCATGCGTGAGATTTTAATAAACCTCCATGATTTAAGAGTGTAAAATAAGCTCTTTGATTGACAAAAGGATCGTAGAGCAATCTGAACTGGATTTTGTTCGAAAACATATTGATTTTTATTTGTTCCACATACATAGTCGTGATGCCACTAAATTTTTTCGAAGTTCAATTCTCCTAAACGCATATGGATGCTGAAGTAAAACAAGTGATAACGTAGTGCTGAAAAGCAAGTTATCCAGGTATGGAACATAACATTATCTGCCTTTTAAAGTTGATATTATACAAGTACAAGGTGAATAGCACATGGATTACAGATTTTTACGCATGTGACGATGAAGATACAGCTATAGAATCTGTATCTTCGTCGTTGTAGGAAGTTGTCGTGAATAAAAGGAAGAAGCTTTTGATTTTACATCCTCTTATTAACTCCTGTGCACGACATATTAAGGGATAGTAATGACTGTTGTGTCTGTACATAAAATTTAGAGACAGCTTATAATAAACAGTTATTACTACAGTTGCAGTTCCTGTGTGACAGTTGATACTTGTATTCCAGTCATAGAAGTAATAGGCATTATTGAATATGTCCCAGTTTCGTATGTTCTTCTGCTCATTTGTATGTGCTAGTTATTCTGAACGAAAAGCCTTAAATAGGGAAATCAATTACATCGTTAGTACAAAATTTATGAAAAAATAGAAGACGATACTGAAGTTGTAGGTAGAACAGCATATCCATTAACGTTCTCGTGCCGTTTATATCTTTGCATTTTGCACGAGATAACGAATAACGATATGAATTTATAATAATCGACGGTTGATACAACACGGAAGGACCCCGAAATAGTTCCAATACAATGTTTAGTATATCGACAATGTATAAGTAGCTGAACATATTTACACATGCATACATGCAACATATATTGGGTCTAATATAGCAGGGGAGACAACCCGCCGACTTTGACCAATGACGTCAGAATTGGCCAGAGGGTATGTATTACAAAGGTGAAAGAGCTGAGAAGAATGTACAGAAACAAAAGAATGCAAGAGAGAAAAACTGTACTTCACATATATATGGGCCAGTAGTATTTTCACGTTAACGATATCGCGTGTTTGTATCTTAGTATTTCTCCGCAAAATACAATGGAAAGAAATGAGTGAAATATATTACTAGCAAAGAATACATCACGTTACATGTATGTCAGTTGTATCAAGGAAGTATTTCGAATTGAATTGCTTAAGTGCAGTACAGAATACAAGTTCAGCGTACGCCGATTTCTTAGTTTCAACTAGCATTTCTGTCCTGTTGTTCACTTGAACTATGTATCCCCGGTTTCACTAAACCGTAAATGAAATACCAGATACAAATTAAAAGCTCATACGAAGTGTGTTGCTTATGTAAAGTACGGAATACGAGTTTGTCGTAAGTAGATTTCTTCGTTTTCACTAGCATTACTGTCCTTGAACGATGTATCCTCCGCTTAAGTAAACTCTAAATGGAACACGGGATACAAATTGTAGATGTGTTGTTTATTTCGTCTCCGCTATTACTGACAGTCTTTTCTTACGTACATATCGACACTACTGATGACAGAAGGACCTACGTATGTAATATATGTACATCAGACTTCCGTTGACCTCTATACATGTACACTGGTAACTAAAAGGTGGAAATAGACATACGTTACATTTGCAACCTGTACCTCAATTGAACTACACGGAGACAAGAGGACGACACATGTACAATTTGTTTCCCGTACTTCACTATGGGGTACAGTTTTCTTGTTGCCTTGGACGCTAATAGTATCCCATTCGTTACTTGAGCTATATAATATAGCTGTACGCAACATTTGTATCTTGCTCGCCAATTGACATATATAGTGTCAGTGTAAAGGCGAAGTGAAGGACGGGATACAAATTTTAGTTGTGCCGGGGGTTTCGCCTGTAATATAGCAAGTACACATTCGAAAATGCCGTACTGATACTAGTGCTGAGAAACGAAAGAAGATCGACAGCTGAGAAATTTCTATTACGTACTGCACAACACGAAAATACACATATTGGTGAAATAAAACAGTGAATTATGTCAAAATAGTGAAATACAGCGAAAGAAGCAAATGGAAAAGTGAACTAACCACACGGAAATATAGAGGAATAACCCACGCTCGCCTAGACAGAGAGCAACGAAAATTACATACTCACAAACAGACAAACCCATTCCTATAAACGAAAATAAGACACTAAAAATTGTTCTACAATAACAAACTAAAACTCCAAATTACCTCAATATCATTACAAATAATTATTTTAATGTACAATGACAGCGCTTATCCGGATCACAGGACTGTTTTATTATCTATGCCTCGAAGTGAAGACATTACTACCTATGACTAATCTATGACGTCATTGGTCAAAGCCGAGGGGTTGTATCCCCTGCTTCACTAGACCCCATATATTTAGTAATTGATTCGTAGCTACTTCCTCACAAATATTGGATAGTTTAGTAGGTGCGTGCCAATAATCCACACAAACAAACCAGAAATGAAAACCATTCTCGCTCTTCTTTGCATACTAAAGTTTGTTGAAATGCGTAAAGGATAGTCCCAGTGGTAATAGTTTCGGTTTTAGGCACGAAACTATATACCGTAATATTTCCCTTAATATTTACTACGCTCGTCGTTTTAGTTCCCTACAAAGCCACAAAAATCTAGAAATTAATCTCGATCATCCAGATATACAGGCGACGGTATAAACAAGCCGCAAGCACTCCTCTTATTCGATTTCTACGTGTTCAGATCACTGATGCTGATGCAGAAGCGGATAACATGTGAAATTATCTACGATCAGTCTGTTATTCCCATCTGCCAATTACATTTCTAACGGCATTAGACCGGGATCAATTCAGAATATCGCAGAACTAATTTTAGTAAGTCGTGGGAAATGTAAAAAGATAGTCATCCCCACGACGTGATGATTTACGTCTGCGTCCCATTGTTCGGTGGTCGCTGCCTGTTCTGCCTATGTCTTGTACAGGATTTGGCGAAGGAACATTGCTACCTGTCGCTACGCCGCTACGCACATGGCGTGAACTCTGTCGCAATGATAGCCTACGCTCTATGTTTTGTCTTACATGTATGTAGGTGTACAAGATGTCTTTCATAAATGCGAAACGTGTCAAGGTAATTAAATACCCCTACCAATACTGCAACAAGAAAAGAGTGTTTTGTTTATACGTACTAGGTATTTCTTAACAGCTCGTGAAAACAGAACCACAGTGGCATTGCTGTCGAAATCACTAAAACTTGTTGTTTTTATCATAATTGTGATCTGTTCTGACAAATTTGGAGATGTAGAGGTGTCTCAGGAGGAACGGGCTACATTCAGGTATATGACAGGAAAGAACATTCGAAGCAAAATATCGAACAAACATGGGCTCTTAAATGCTTACCTTAAGCTCTATGAGCACTTTTTCATCTTCAGTATGTGAAAAAAACCTCGTCTACTGCAAGCTCTTTGCTTTCCGGATTCTGGGTTCAAATGGCTCTAAGCATTATAGGACTTAACATCTAAGGCCATCAGTCCCCTAGACTTAGAACTACTTAAACCTAAATAACCTAAGGGCATCACACACATCCATGCCCGAGGCAGGATTCGAACCTGCGACCGTAGCAGCAGCGCGGTTCCGGACTGAAACGCCTAGCCGGCCGCGGTGGCCGAGCGGTTCTAGGCACTTCAGTCCGGAACCGCGCGACTGCTACGGTCGCAGGCTCGAATCCTGCCTCGGGCATGGATGTGTGTGATGTCCTTAGGTTAGTTAGGTTTAAGTAGTTCTAAGTTCTAAGGGACTGATGGCCTCAGATGTTAAGTCCCATAGTGCTCAGAGCCATTTAAACAATTTTTTGAAACGCCTATAACCGCTCAGTCGCAGCGACCAAATTTTGGTAGGAGGTAGCATGGACCAAAAGAAGAAAAAATTGTTTGGTAAAGATAGACTTCAAAATGCGTACCTTACGAGCTAAAAGCACTTGTTCAGTAAAAGGTTTTACACTACGCCCTTTACAGTCCATATTTGCTGGACATTTTTCCTTATTTTGGTCCATACAACCACCTCTCAAAGTGTGGAACGCACAGAGCTTGCAGTATAAGGGACTTGTTTCACAGCGTTGAAAATGAAGAAGTGCTCATAGCTCTTAAGGTATGCATTTTAGAACGAATCCATGTTTGCTAGACTTTTTTGCTTGGAATAATCGTCCTTCTCATGTCCCTGAATATCTATCATTCCTCCTGGGGCAACCTTTATTTATTTGTGAGAGCTTGGAGTGTACCACGTACCAGGTTCATAGGAGTAGAAACTTGTTAGCAATAAGAAATATTGATACATTAGCTGTAAATTTTGTAAGGAAGGCACAATACCTCGGGACGTCAGAAATACCTTATGTGTTATACAGGATAAAAAGAAATGAATAGTCAATTGATTTCTCTTTACGTGCACGATTTTGTGTTTCCGTTGATCTTTTTAAGTAACTGCACCTCTTAAACCATGTGAAACATGATAAACAGTAAACTGTTCTTGACTTACTATAACGCTGTTTCGGTAACTAGTTTCAAGCTCAGTGCTTACTGCACGTAGTTTTAATTTTGATCAATGTCAATACAACTCTCCCTAATTATGTTATTGTCAACAGCGCTCACGAAGCCTTATTCATACGATTCAAACGAACTAATGCAATTATTGCCATTTCTTCATTCAACGAATGTGGGATCAGTATCCTTTTTTAAATTTCACCCAAATTTGATGCGACAAGCAAACCGCGAATCTTTTATACAAGGATGTCATAGCGATAAACTTCGATATCATACCAAGAGAACGACTGGGTTACCACTGCGATTCCTTTGTTGTCAGCCGTTCATGGTATTGGTGGCGCATGTTAACTATAAGAATGCGAGGAAACTACATAGTTATTTTTCTGCCAAAATGGTGTTCAACCGGTCATGAATTGCACTGGGGAAATCTGAGAAATCATTATACGTCTTTCATTTACCCTACATTAAAAAAAAATCAAAGATAACTGGCGTACTTGATTCTGTATGAAATTCAACTACATAACTCAATAAACTGTAGCACTGTAATTCTGCGCAGTTGTGTAAAATATGTTAGATCTCATACATTAATATTAGGAAAATTGTAGACGTTTCTCGGAACTCAGTGTTGGTGACGCTCCTATAAATAAAATTACGTAACAGCTCTTGGGAAAAATAAATCGCGAAAATGGTAGTTCATAACTGAATGCATACTCATACTGTACGTGTTACTAATAAATATATATATTTTTTTGTGCGTGATAAGTCAGTGAAATCCGGAACCAATACACAGCAAATTTCATGCCATACACCATTTATCTCGTTTCTGTCCCTGTATTGCTCTGTCACTCCAGTTCAAGCCCTTTCTCTGTTTTCATTATTACAGTTTCCGAGTCTCTGTATCTAGAAGCCACATGGTATTTTTTGAAACTTGCTGAAGCAAACACAAAGAACCGAGAACATGGTACACTGCCATTCCGCTTCGTAGTCTGTTTCATCTTGACGGTTGTCAAAGTGGTTCTACAACCATACTCTGTAAACCACTGTTTTGATTCTAATAGAATTAAAAACTGTTTCTTTTATGAATGGTATTTACACGTTACTTACTGCATTTGTAGACGATTTTACATATTATGAAAACAACATGATTGTCCCTTGTTGCTAGCAGTGTTTGCAGTGATAAAAGCTTGGTTTCATTTTCACTATTCGCATTTCTTCAGCTTTACGAGCCCACTTTTCTTTTTCTTTTCGACCGGTTCTTGAGCATTGTTCGTCGAACTGGAACGCTGACCTAGTTAAGTTGTTTTTACGCTGGACATAAAAAATCAAATAAGAGCTGCATTATTCGTCACGGATTTGTATAGTCAGTGGAAAAGTGTCTGAGAGATTCTGAACAAATTACGGTGAAAGTGAGTACAAGAACAGCGTTGTGCATCGCGAAGAACATTAATCACAAAATTTTAAGGGTCAGGATCTAAAATAGCCATGATAAGGCACACTAGGGCACGTGAAAACACACGAGAACGATGGGCTCGTGACGGAGCGTGAAATTCCACGCTACACTATACGGCGAAGCGTGAAATGAATCTGCTATGTCAAATTTTTTACTGGCAGAGAAGAAAGTGTCCAACAAGATGCGACATCGTTTTTACGTCACAAGAGGTATGGTATCGAGTTAAACATCGTATTTGGTGTCTCTAGTAGTTATATAGCGTTCGGCATTGATATAAGCTATTTCGTACCGTCAACAAACCGTGTATCTCACAAAACGCGTTGTTCTAGCTGTGATTGGTTATAATAAAAAGACAGGAAACTACATATCGGTATTAGGTAAAGGTTTCCGTGTTTGATATTTTGGTGTCATGTAAGTATACCGTTTCAGTGGTATGGCACAATGAAGATCTACCAAAATCGTGCAGTAATTAAATATCAAATAACAACATTTATAGATATATTCTTTACACAACGTGTAGCATATATGGAGACCTCGCTCACATGTCGAACCCGTACCGTAGTTGCTAGCATCGTGAGGTGTGAAGGGAAAGGTAGCAGGTTTGCGTCTGTTCCCTTCCAATTCTTTATTCCACTTGTTTTCTAAAATATCCTGGATCTTTCTTATTAGTTTAATAAAAGTATTATCTACCATGGTCGATGCTTTTTATTGTAAATAATGTATTTCCTGCAGTTCTTGTTGCATAGCTAACGTCTTCCCCAAGAGCCAGAAATCCTAAAGGGACTGTGCCAAAAAGTAAATTATCTTGGTTACACCAAACATTAACTATATTCAATTTAAAGCCGAAAATGGGATGAAGATTCAGTTGAGTTAACGAATAACTTCTAATAGTATGTTTCCCTAACCGTTGTACAGCATTATGCAGAGGTACATTCTTTGTTTAACCATCGGCGAGTATATAAACTTTTTCGTTATTTTCTCCGCTTTTCTTCAACCGTCGCTAACGGAGTTAACCGATCTATTCCACCCGCAGCTATTTTCGTAAAGAAATTGTGTGATTTACGGGCCAGATGCAGCCCTGGTGTGCGTGCAGCGACAACAAATCGTCCCGGAACGCGATACAGAGTTGCGTCGCATTCACGTCAGAACAGATGGTGAAAGTGGCCTCCATGCGATTGCAGGTGATAGAGATACTAGCAGGATACACATAATCGTACTTTAGCTTACACCATATTAGCGGGTCACTTGCCAGGAGCTTGTACTAGGGTTTGTCTCAGTATCATGTAGAATCCGATCCTATAAATTTAGTACACGCACAGTCCGCTGCCTTCCGGTATGTTCATCTGTCTGAAAGGACCAATTATCACAGAAAAGACCAAAAAGGGCTTGAAATGTATGACGTGGCTGGCGTCTGTGAAGCTACTATTTTGGTACAGACTTGCTGCCCCTCGACCATTTCCATCTGCTCGGCCGTACGCAGACAAATCTTGGCGCTTGTTACCGACATGTATTCCGGACCATTCTGCTACTTACAGTACGCTGCATCAATCACACAACCTGCAACACACAATGAACACACAGCACGTGGTCAGAGGAACTGTCACTCGTCAGCGACATCTATTGTGGCAACATGGCATTTCAGGACACATGTTGATAGAACATTTTTTCCTCCGTTTCCAGTCAGAAATCCGCCCCTGTAGTTTTTCAGTTTTATTAATGTTCACCATGTATAAAGTGCAGCCAAATGAAAACAAGACAGATGGAAAAGTAAAATGTTTATTACTTAATTTAAAAAATGGTTCAAATGGCTCTGAGCACTATGGGACTTAACTTCTCAGGTCATGAGTCCCCTAGAATTTAGAACTACTTAAACCTAACTAACCTAAGGACATCACACACATCCATTCCCGAGGCAGGATTCGAACCTGCGACAATAGCGGTCGCGCGGTTCCAGACTGTAGCGCCTAGAACCGCTCGGGCACCGCGGCCGGCCATACTTAATGAATGAATTAATTAATTAATTTGTGGTAAGATCTTTTGGGACCAAACTGCTTAGGCCATCGGTCGCTAAGCTTACATACTACTTACTCTAACTTAGACTAACTAAAGCTATGGACAACACACACACCCCATGCCCGAGGGAGGACTCGAACCTCCGACAGGGGGCTGTTTATTACTTCGAAAGTAATCGCCGTAACTGCTAATACGTTTATCCCACAATGAGATAAGCCAGTCAGTGCCTTCGTGGAAAATGTTTGTCGTTGCCTACATAACCATGATTGTACCGAGGTGTGCATACCTTTGCCCGAAGCAAACTGATGGCCACTCATGTCCTTCTTCAGGGCTCCAAAAATATGGAAATCGCAGCGTACTCGAAACAACCTTGGCAACATTTTGGCCCGCTAACAACTGCCAAGGTTATTCCGACAACGCTGCAGAAGTTTCGCTCGGAAGTCCTTATACATCCTCTATACAGTCTTCCCAAGAGACTACCATATTTTTGGAGCCCTGAAGAAAGACGCTTGTGGCTGCCGATATGCTTCGGATAAAGAGCGCCAGGTTCAGTTACGATTCCATAAGCAATCGCAAACATTTTTCCATGGAGGCATCAACTGTCTTGTGTCACAGTGGAATAAATGTATTGACAGTTAAGGCGACTACCTTAGAAATAATCAACCTTTTACGTGTAATTCTTCGGGCTTTCCTGACGATCTGTTGACATCTTGAAAAAACGGGACTTCTGCCGGATGTTCGTGTCGTTCTCGCACGATATTTCGTCGGCGTAGCTCGCTGTCTTCTTCAGGTGCTACCCGAGAGCGGTCCTAAGGCTTTTTTTTATTTTTTATTTTTTTTCTTAAAGGAGACTCTCCACTCCCACACCGGCAAGATGGCCAACTCAAAAGGTTTCAAAAAAAAAAATGGTTCAAATGGCTCTGAGCACTATGGGACTCAACTGCTGTGGTCATCAGTCCCCTAGAACTTAGAACTACTTAAACCTAACTAACCTAAGGACATCACACACATCCATGCCCGAGGCAGGATTCGAACCTGCGACCGTAGCAGTCGCACGGTTCCCGACTGCGCGCCTAGAACCGCGAGACCACCGCGGCCGGCTCAAAAGGTTTACTGCCATCTCTGCATAACGGTTACTTTTCACTAAAGTGAGGTGTCGCAGGATGTGGGTACTGCGATGTTTGCGTACGTCTGGTTAAGGTTAACCATTAACACGCACTCATCTGGAGATAGACTGGGTCTCTCTTATTTGCGGCTCCTTGACGCTGTCCACCATGCAGGGATTCGTCTGGTCTGGCCACGGGTGCTTTTGGGACCATTTCATACCAAGCCTCTGTGCTGAGGCCGGGGCACCGTCACTTACTATCCGGTGGCTCCTCCTGCTTGTACGCCAGGCTTGTAAGTTTCTTGCAGCTCCAACCTCGTCCGCTCACCATATTGTTGCTCATCCGCCTCTGTACCGCCTTTTTTTCCCACCGTCCCCGAGCTACGTTGCCGTTTGGGATCCGTGTGCAACGTGTGCTTGAGTCCCTCGGTGTGGAGTCTGTACGACCCCAAATCCAGGTTTTTAACCGCCTGCCACCCTGGATACTGGAGAGGCCCAGAGTTATTTCAGATTTGGTGCGGTACATGAGAGATAGCACTCGTGCTTCCGTTTTTAATCGGGTCTTTTCTGCCGTTTTATCTGAGCAACACGACCATGTAGCTGTTTTTACGGATAGGTCAAAGCCAGGTGACTCCGTTGGTTGCTCTGTCGTCTTTCCGGATCGTGTCCTCAAGGTCAGACTGCCTCCCGAATTTACTATCTTTGACGCAGAATTACATGCCATTTGCGGGCACTGGAGCAGATGAGACTTTCTCCCAGTGCTAGATTTCTCGTCCGTTCAGATTCTCTGAGCGCCCTTTACTCTCTCCAGCGTTTGTACCCAGCAGATAAAGGAACCCAGACTATCCACGACGCCCTCCTCCAACTACAGCGACTGGCGAAGCAGGTATCTTTCTGCTGGGTACCAGGGCACGCGGGAATTCTGGGGAATGAAAGGGCTGATCGAGCAGCCAAGGAGGCGTGTCGTGACCGTCAGGTCTTTCAGTGTGCTATCCCACTGCATGCCCTCACCTCGCTGTTGAGGTATAAAGTCCTGTGTCGTTGGGGACATGTGTGGCTAGAAGTGACTGACAACAAGCTCCGTGTGATCAAGCCCACAACTCGGCCATGGCGTACTTCCTTCCAGCCACGTCGACGGGACGAAGTCATCCTTACTCGTCTTCGCATCGGCCACAACTCTATGACGCATGGATTTTTACTCCGGCGAGAGGATCCTCCGATGTGTGGTGCTTGTGGCGTGCAGATCACGGTGCACCACATTTTATTGGACTTCATTTTATTTGATGACCAGCGGACTGCAGCGGATTTGCCGGCGGATCTGCAGTCTATTTTATGCAATACTCAAACGAATGTGGTTCAGGTTTTAAGGTTCTGTGAATTGTCCCACAATTTTAACAAGGTTTTGGGGAGATATTTTTAATGTGTCAACGGGGTGGCTGGCGCACCCAAGTTTTTTCGTTAGTGGTCATCCAGTTTCATTTCCCTGTGCTGTTCTATTAGCTCTTTTGTGTTTTTTTCCCTCAGTTTTAATATCTTGATTAGCTATCTTCGCTCCACATTGGTTTTAGTGCATGTGAGAGTGCCTGTGCGATAGTCATTGTGTGGTCGTTTCGTGTGCATGTGTGTACGACAGTTTTCGTTCTTATCCAAATTCGTTTGTTTTCATCGATGTCAGGGCGCTGATAACCTTGCCGTTGGGCGCCCAAAGTTCCCAAACCACACACACACACACACACACACACACACACACACACACAGTTTCCCACTCCACCCACTATCATCACATGATCCTGCTTTGAGAAACCCTTGCACAAGGGACCTATATCCTCTACCACCTGGCTAAGACATTCACGTGGCTTGAAAAAGTTTGTGACCTGGTACCTGTCACCTAATTTTTCCTGCAAAATCTGGCCCACACCTCTTCGATGGCTGCTTCCTAGCAACAGAACTTCCCTCTTACTTTCTACTTTTTTTTTGAAACAATTGGTTTCCTAGTGAGATTCTGCTGCATCTTAACTAAATCTACTTCTGCTGGAGCCTCTTCCTTACTTAACTGTGGTAGCAAGGCAAATCTATTGGTTGTGCCAATTGGGAAACTGTCAGACACTGTCCTCTTTCAGTGGCCCTGTTCCCCGCTACCACTTCGCACCGCTGTTTACCCTCCTCCCCCCTTAACCTCTTCAGTTCCTCCCTCGCTCTGCCCAAATAAGCCTGAAGGGCTCTAATTTTCTCCTCCTGTTCAGCTATAAGCCTGTCTCTTGAGCAAACCCTGCAAAATAATGGAAGAGCCTCGTTTGCTTCCCCAATTCCCACGCAGCTACAATTTCCCCAATGAAACCACATGTCACGGAGTACATCGAAAAAGTTCAAAGAAAGGCAACACGTTTTGTATTATCGCGAAATATGGGAGAGAGTGTCACAGAAATGATACAGGATTTGGGCTGGAAACCATTAAAAGAAAGGCGTTTTTCATTGCGATGGAATATTCTCACGAAATTACAATCACCAGCTTTCTCCTCCGAAAATATTTTGTTGACACCGATCTACATAGGGAGGAACGATCACCAAGATAAAATAAGGTAAATCAGAGCTCGTACGGAAAGATATAGGTGTTCATTCTTCCCGAGCCCTATACGTGATTGGAATACTAGAGAATTGTGAAGGTGGTTCGATGAACCCTCTGTCAGGCACTTAAAAGTTATTTGCAGAGTATTCATATAGATCTAGATGTATATTATCAGAAGTACAATCGTAAGGTGTATCATGTGAAGTATATGACTGGACTGAGGAGTTTTTGTTAGCGAAGATACAGCAAGCCATCTTGGATGGAAAGCCTGAAGAGTTGCTGACGTAAATTCGGGTTTACCCCAGGAAATATTTTGAGACCATTGCTACCATGTTGTATATTTATGACCTTATGAACAATATTAAAAGTAGCCTCAGATTTTTGCAGATCATGTAATTATCTGTTGTGAAGTACTATATGAAAGAAGTTGCGTAAATATTTATTGAGGCATTGCTAAAACTTCAATGTGGTACACATATTGGTAACTTGCTTTAAATGGTCAGAAGTTTAAAATTGTGCCCTTCGCAAAACAAAAAAAAAGTATCCTATGACTGCAATATCAACGAGACACGGCTGGAATCAGCCAATCTGTACAAATACCTAGTTGTAATACTTTGTAGAGATATGAAATGGAACGATCACATAGGTCCAGTCATGCGGAGAGCAAAGCAACTACCTGACTTCGGTTTATTGGTAGAATACTGGGGAAATGCAGTCAGTCTACAAAGGTGATTGCTTACAAATCACTCGTCTGACTCATCCTAGAATACTGCTCAAGTGTGTGGGACCCATACCAAACAGAACCCTTTCTTTTTTTTTTAATTTAATTGTATGCGTGGGACTCCCAGTGGGCAGACCGGTCGCTGGGTGCCGGTCTTTCAATTTGACGCCACTTCGGCGACCTGCAATCGATGAGGATGATAGGATGATGTGAGGACAGCACAACACCCAGTCCCTGGGCGGAGAAAATTCATTGACCGAGCCGGGAATCGTACCCGGGCCCAGATGATTGGCAATCCGTCACACAGACCATTCAGCTACTGGGGGCGGAAACCAAGCAGGACTAACAGGGGATATTGAACGTATATAGAAGTAAACTAGCTCGAGAAATCCTACTTACAAAGTTTCAACACCCAGCTTTAGATGATGACTCTAGGAATATATTACAACCCCCTACGTAGCGCCCCCATGTGGATTGTATGGGTTGCACTAATTACATCACATGCAGAGACATTTCACTCTCTTAGCGGAAATCTGTAAATTCTACGGGACGCGCTCCCTTCCAAAAATGCCAATCTCATAGTTTCTACAGGTAAGCCTGTTTTATTGATTAAAAAGTGCTGCGCGTTGTTTTCGCAGCTCTGACTATTGATGTATGATGTTTATACTGTTACTTATTAGTTGCACGGATAGATGGCGTTAATGTGAGTATTGTTTTCGCGTATTTCGTTCATTATTAGTCATTGTTTTCGCAGCCGGATAGGGCACATTATTGATATTCTATGTAAGAGATAGGTTTACTGAGTTTTGGAGACTTAGTCAGTGCTCTGGATAGTGAAGATGATTTGGACGACACAGGTGTCTTTGAAGGCGACTGCAGTGCACTGTCTTCAGGCACAGAACTGTATAATGGTAGCGGAACTGCTTTTTCATTTGCTCTTACTAGGAGTATCTAATGCATTTTGGTTATACAATTCATTTCAGACCAAGAAAATGACAGTAACTGATTTCATTGCCAATCTTGCTAACAGCTCCAAATAACCAAAACGGACCTTTAGGCCGACTGACACAAAGTCATTTCCGTGATTGTTATATTTGTTCTTCAAAATTAAAGGAAGTGGGAAAGCATCTCCCAAGGAGATATTTCAGACGAAAATGCAATATAAAACCACCTACTAAGTGCTACTATATTTCAATACAATATTCAGCACTGATCATTATATATTTATGAACTCATTTACTCTACCTAAATGAATGTATGATTTTTTTTTAATTTTACGAAAACAATGTCATGTATAATAATATAGTTTGTTCATGTTTTATCAGACAGGATTTTGTTCATAGTTGCTTATTAAAGGAGACAAAATGGGCTGAAAGAAGGTTAATTTTGTATTTATTTGTTACATATTTTCCAAGATATAAATTTCTGAACACAGGTAAAATTGACTGAATTCTGTAGACATGGACAAGTATTGGACCGGTACTCAGTGTTAAACATTTTTCCAGCGCTCCATGCGTGAATGGAAAGGGAAAACGCCCTTACAACTCATACAATAGGACATATTCACTGCTACGCACTTCACAGCGGTTTGCAGAGTATAGGTGTAGAAGTAAAATTATGTCTGGATACATTAAAAAAAAAAATTAGATCTTGGATACAGTTTCGCAGAGATGTCGCTCGGTTCTCTTTCATTTATTCAAATGTGTTACTGTAGTAGTCTACGAAATTATCCATTACTGAAAATGCAACTGCGTTATGAGATACTTGAGAGAATGTCTCTGTGGTTACGACAGACTCAGCTTGATAAGTGTTGACACAGTCCAGATATTTTGTTATATAATTGTGCAAAGCATGCCATATTTTAACGCAAAGTTGCTTTACTGTCTTGAAAACGGTAGAATGTTCTACCTGAAGTGAAACTGTGCCTCTTCTTCTTTTGTTCTTATTTACAACAGAATAAATGATAGATAAACTACTGTAGTTTTTACGGTATTTTGACTTTTCTTAATTTATTCCTCCACGGTATTCAGATACCGCATTGAAAGTGTTCCCAACACAACCGAAGCCGACATAAAGGCGAAGGGTGGACACATCCCATGTTAATGTCCACTAAAAGGTGTCTAACATACGGCCGGGAGAACGGTGTGCTGATCACACGCCCCTCCATATCCATATCCAGTGACGCCTGTGGGCTGAGGATGACACGGTGACCGGTCGGTGGAGGTTTTGAAAGGTGTTAGATAATTTTGATCAGACATAGTAGATTCAACTCTAAGTACAGTAAGTACATATAGTTCTGATTCTTTGGAAGGATACATGAACTTAAATGTCTCCCAAAGATATTTCTTACACGACCCTGTACAAACTATAGATTATCAATCGGAAGTAGCTAGAAGGATATATCGAGTGTGTATGTATACCTCATAGAACCGCTGTCTGATTTGGTAATAGCCGTATTTGATTCTCAGCAGAATGTTACATGAAACTTACAGAAACGTTGAAATATTTGAGAAGACAGACACTTAAAGTCGCCAAACAACTCACTGAAAACAGATTTAGGAAACACCAAGAACCTTCAGTCTCTTATGTATCACAATCCAAGGGATCGCGCAATAAAATCGATAATTATGTCTCCCATAGAGTCTCGTAAACATCCATTTACATTCGTGAATCGAGTAGGGTAATCCCTTAATTGTGGTTACAACAAATTGTTTCTCCTTTCTCTGAAATTATTCTCCTAGTATAGAACTATACACTCTGTCTTAACACAACGAAGTTTTTGCATCTGATTTTTTTATATTTTTAACAGCCAGGATGGAAAAAACCACACACAACACTGATGTAATACTGAAAACGAATACCATTTGGTTACTGTTCGTCTGTACATTAATCCATCAGTCTAACTTGCAGCTAACATTGTTTAATATCGCAAATAAATGAATTGGTGCACTTAATGTAGTTCGCTTTATTTTTACCAGAGGAAAAACTGCTATTTGTTGCACTTGCTGTTTTTCAGAGCTCTTTTTGAGGGTTTAAACTGCGTTTTAACGGAATTTGAGTGCAAGAGAGTTTATAGCAGGTCAGAAAATACATGATTTCATATCAGTTCATTATGCGTCTTGAAAATTGGTTCCTCAGATGTAGCTAGAAAACATTCCTGTCGGTGTCGACAAATGTAGCTGAATCTGACAGCAGCTCCCATTGAGATCCATAGCAAAGTGTGACATTTTTTAACGTGAAGATATATCAAGTAAACAACTAAAGAACCCTCTACTACGATTGGTACTGTTGTTGCTGTTATGGAATTCAGTCCAAATACTGGTTTGATGCAGTTCTCCTAGTCAGTCTGTCTTATGTAAGCGTCTTCATCCCTGTATGCAACATCTCCATGTTTCATCATCATTTCGAATCGACACAGACAGAATCACACACATAGTAGTGGAGGAGTTTTTCGAGCTCATCTATGATCCTAGCGGGTGATGCTGTAGCAGACGGATAAGGTGCAACGCCACAACACTTCAGCGAATTGCAGGAGACCCTGCAGATGATCGATGCTTGATGCAAGGGTTGATAGTTGACCCTCAACATGAACAAAATCCTTGGAAAACAGTTTATTTTTCGAGACAATCACACAAAATTTCTAAAGGCAATCATCGGTTTCGGCCATAACCGGCCATCTTAAAGATGGATGCTGTAGTTCACTGTGACCACTGGGAAAAACACATCGTCGTTGAGATTTTCTTAGTGGTTAGACTGAACGCTTTACCATTTGTCCTATGTTCTTAAGATGGACGGTGGCGGCTGAAACCGGTAAGTTCTTATTGAATATCAGAGGGAGGAGGTTACTATCTTGCGTATCGACTGTAGTTTGTGCAAATAGATGAAATGAACCATTTATTGCTACAGGCCAAGCGATGAAGTATGTATTGATACCGGCCAAGCGTATAACGATAAAGGTGCTCTTAGAAATAGCAGAGCCATTTGCTCACTTGGGTTCAGCTGCGAGTTCTGAAAGTAGGTAGCGCGTGAAGTCCCAGCGGCCTAAAAGCGTTTGAAGCCATTCGCTCGTGACCGACGAGTGGGGGAGTGGGAGGATGGCGGGTCCACTGTTAAAGACGACAGCGGCCCGACCCACAAAAGACGGCGACACTCCTTTAAGGGGCCTGCACTGCATCTAGGAGCCATAAATAACCGCCAGCATACGCTGTATATGTGTCGGCGATAAATAACTTGAAGAGGTAGTTAAACGTGCTCTTTAGAGAGCGAATTGCGGTCATTCAGAGAGGTAGCGGCATGCAGTTTACTGGGGACTCTCTCAATTTGTTGTTGAAGGCAGTTCACACCTGGCAGAGTCGCCCTCGGGGGACGCTCTGCCGTATAATAACCGGCTCCTCGCGTGCACCAGGGCTGTCCAGGCACATAAGAGAACGCTAGCGTCTAGGCAGTCATAGCCCTGTTAACGATGGGGACGCGTGCCGCCACATCCCGGCCATGAAGAGACCACTACGTTTTTACTTTTAAAAAAATCTGGGGTATTTGTTAACAAGAGTACGATTGACCTTATACCTAGTATAGTGTTATGATCATTTGATAACCCCAATATGGAGACAGAAATTTAAAATTACCTGCGTGCAGTCACAGATAGAAACGACAATTGTTTCCTTATTTACCCACATATTTTCAATATCAGCATGCAGCTCTTTCATTCAACGTATGTTGTCAAATAGTAGTGCAGCTATGTAAATCCAGTTAAAAGAACTTACAACATTACATTTTGACCTTTGTTTTACGTAACACCCGCTATTAAAAAGAATTTGTACTGAAAAATAGTCTCTGACCGAAACCGGTTGTAAATTTAATAAATCGTGCAGCAACTTCACGCTTTGAAATATGTCATTTCTGTTCAAAATGGCTCTGAGTACTATGCGATTTAACTTCTGAGGTCATCAGTCACCTAGAACTTAGAACTAATTAAACCTAACTAACTTAAGGACATCACACACATCCTTGCCTGAGGCACGATTCGAACCTGCGACCGTAGAGGTCGCTCGGCTACAGACTGTAGCGCCTACAACGGCACGGCCACTCCGGCCGGCCTGTCATTTCTGTGTATTATAAAGATGTTACAATGCTGAACCTTGGCAAAATATAACTTTTCCTTCAAATTTGATCGCTTGTTTTTTATTTATTGCATGATAAAACTGCTTTAAATATTATGACAGACTTTCCATGTGACACACAACCGTTTAAAAACCAATATCCTGCAACAAACTATTGTTTTTTGGACAACTTTACTCCGTATATCTAAAAAAGGTAAAAGTGATAAAACTTGATGCTTTTGTAAACAAACTACTAGGCTACAAGCACACAATAGGAGATCTTCCTAAACGACCTACCTGAAGAGATAAAGCTACTTTAATTTAGAACAAAATTTTTCGGAACAAAATTTGCGTGTCAAAAATGGTTCAAATGGCTCTGAGCACTATGGGACTTAACATCTGTGGTCATCAGTCCCCTACAACTTAGAACTACTTAAACCTAACTAACCTAAGGACATCACACACATCCATGCCCGAGGCAGGATTCGAACCTGCGACCGTAGCATTCACACGGTTCCGGACTGAGCGCCTTAACCGCGAGACCACCACGGCCGGCATTTGCGTCTCACTAGGAGGAAAAATACTGAAGAGATCAAGTTCCCTTAATTTACAACACAACTTGCGTCTCACTATGAGGAAAAATAGTGAATCAATTGACGCAAAACTTACAGAATGAACACAGTTGAAACTGTCCAACTATCTTGCCAAGAACCTTCAACATCGCAGCGCGTCAGCAATCGTTGGTTAATATATTAAAAAACTAAAAGCCCGCCTCGATTGCGAAAAAAGCACCTAGTGTTAGTGTTAACCCAGGTTTCGGCGTGGATAACTACACCTTCTTCAGAACAACAATAAAACCGTGTGCGGCTATTTTTAGGTTTCATCTCCTATTTAGGTCATCTCTTGTTCTATCCATTTCATTTTTTGATTTACGTTGATCCACGGTTGGGAATGTATGGGCTATTTAGCCCCGACCCATGGATAAATTTTCTCATATTCGTATGCGCATGTGCATTCAAGTAACTTACCTTGTATTGCGCACGTGCATACATAGCGGGTCAGGCTTGTAAGTGAGCGACCGTTTGTAGCTGCAGTTTATGGCGGATCATGGCCCATCGAACATAAGCCGGTGTGAGGTGGAGCGTACACCATTAAGTTAAGTAGTGGTTTTGACTTTGTACACATGTACTGTTTGTGTTTTCCTTCTCTTTTTCGTTTATAAATGTATAGCTTTGGTGTTCTTTTAATCATTGACAGAGGTCTTCTTAGGCACTTGTGAGTTTTATTGTTGTTCTGAAGAAGGTGTAGTTATCTACGCCGAAACCTGGGTTAACACTTAACATTAGGTGCTTTTTTTCGCAATGGAGGCTGGTTTTTAGTTTTTTAATATATCTTGCCAAGTTTAGTAGGTACACAATTATACGCTAAATGAAAGCACTGTAAACGTGGCCAAAATAATCGAAACGTCTCCGCGACAGGACAGGAACTCGAATATCGCAAAGGGGGCAGCATACAGTGGACAGTCGGAGTAGTGCAGCTAGCACTTGGCCATTTCCCAGAACAGCACATACACTGGGGTGGATAACGTCATGGGATACCTTCTAATACCGTGGCGGACCTCCTCTTGCCCGAAACAGTGCAGAAACTCGATGTGACATGGACTCAACAAGTCGTTGGAAGTCCCCTGCAGAAATATTGAGCCATTCTGCCTCTATAGCCGTCCATAATTGCGAAAGTGTTGTTGGTGCAGGATTTTGTGCGCGATTTGTCCTCTCGATTATGTCCCATAAATGCTCGATGGGATTCATGTTGGGCGATCTAGGTTGCCAAATCATTCGCTCGAACTGTCCGGAATGTTCTTCAAACCAATCGCGAACAACTGTGGCTCGGTGACATAGGGCATTGTCTTCCATACAAATTCCATCGTTGTTTGGGAACATGAAGCCCATGAATGGCTGTCTCCAATAAGCCGAACGTAAAGATTTCCAGTCAATGATCAATTCAGCTGGACCTGAAGATCCTGTCCTTTCCACGTAAAGACACCCCAAACTGTTGTGCAGCCACCACCAGCTTGCACAGTGCGGAGGCCTTGGCTTCGTGGCCTCTGCGCCACACTCCAACCCTACCATCAGCTCTTACCAACTAAAATCAGGTCACGGTTTTCCAATCGTCTTGCTTGTCTGTCAGCAGTGACAAACGCCGCTGCTCTCGGTCGTTGTCTATGGGGAGAGGTAATGCCTGAAATTTGCTATTGTCGGTACACTCTTAAAACTGCGGATCGCGGAATATTGGAACCCCTAACGATTTCCGAAAAAGAATGTCCCATGCTTCTAGCTCCAACAACCATTCCGCGTCCAAAGTCTGTTAATTCCCGTCGTGCGACCATAATGACGTCGGAAACCTTTCCTCGTGAGTCACCTGAGTACAAATGACAGCTCCGCCAACGCACTGCCCTTTTAAATTCATTTTGTACGCGATGCTACTACTATCTGTGTATGCGCATATCGCTGTCCCATTACTTTAAATCACCTCAGTGTAGAGCTGCTGCACGCCTTCATTGAGGCGAACAACAAAGAATGCGAATATCACCTGATAGGAGGCATCTAGTGTGGACTGGAGAGTCATGATTTTGCTCCTTTCCAATGGTGGAAGACGTCGAGTGCGCCGAGGGGCAACTCAGGTGTTTAAGCAACAATGTGTGGAGGGTGTACGTTCGGCTGAAGGTGGTTAGTGACGTTTTCGGAGTGTGTTTTTCCTAGCATGACTTTGGTTCGTTCATACGGTTTACCAGGAACATGAACCACGATATTTATTATAACCTTTTGGTGACCGCATGTTGCCCCTTTTCGAAATTTTCATGATGGCTATGCCGTAGATATCCCCGTATTCCAAGACGACAACAGTCTTGTTCATAACATTGTAAACAAACGTTCCTGTTTTGATGAACATTTGGGCACCTTAATGCACTCCAGCTGGCCTGCGAAATCATCCAATCTAAATCTCATCGAAAACATCTAGGTCCATTTGCAACAGCAGTATTTGGTCGCTCTGATTGATCTAATCATCTATGAACGATTGTGGCTTTGTATGGCGTAACTGAAGAAACTTTTGGACACTCTTCCTCATCGGATTGGGGCTGGTTTCAGGGATAGAGGCGCTGTTTCGCAGTTTTGCTGTGGCGCCTCCTCGGAGTGTTTAATTTTTATCCCCTTTGTACCTCCACAGAAAGAGTGTGAAAAGTCGTGCTAAGCTTAATTTCAATATCTCTGCTGTAGCCATATGTCATTTCACATCCGAGGTAACTGAAATGTTTTACTTGCTCTAAAATCTTCTGATCTATCACTGTTTTGGTTCTGATTGGTTCTTTCCCCATGAAGGCCGTTGTCTTGGGAAAAAGAAAGACAATGGCCTTCATAGAGAAAGAACCAATCAGAACCAAAATAGTGATATATCAGAAGATTTTAGAGCAATTTAACCATTTCAATTACCTCGGATCTGAAATGACATATGGCTACAGCAGGGATATTGAAATTAAGCTTTGTAAATTCAGCCAGGTATGTGGAACAAATAACAGAAACCTAAAAAACAAAACCAGGAAAGCAACTCAAATTATGGTGACCTGTGTGATTACCAAGAAGCAAGAAAGCCGGATTCAGGCACAAGAAATGAAATTCCTTAGAGGTGTTGAAGATCGCACAAGAGAAGAGAGGCTAAGAAATCAAGATATTAGGCTTCACGTGTTCTGTAACAAATACTCTATTCCCGATAGTCCAATGAACGCGCGAACATCCGGAAAAAATTGTGTTTAACTGTGAAGTGTTCCCATCGCACTTACCAATATAATCCCAAAATTGAGGAAACAATATCTATGAACGGACATTGTTGTTGTGGTTGTTGTACGCGCAGTTTTAGTTAGCGTCTTAACTCAAAGGCGTGCGTAATGCCGAGGGAGTGTTGTGATAGGGGGAATTTTAACCTGGCTCCACATCGGTGCTGCCAACTCACAGGTGTGTGCAGTTCGTTCGGAACGCACCTGGTTCTGAATAAAAGCATGGGCCAAAGTGAAGTCAATGTAAATATAAAACTGAATTTTGATACTGCGTATTTTTATTGTTTTTTGTTTTTGTTTCATTCGTTATTTTGGTCTTGTGACACGCTTGTTTAAGATATGATAGCGCATGAAAATTGGGGCTCTAATAGTGAATCTTAATGAAACTGTGTTACTTCCGTGAGGTATTTACACCGTAGTGACTGATCGGTACAAGGCGCACGTACAACCTTTACGTTGGCAGTGCCGAGAGAGAAATTTATACACATGCATTTGGCCTTTCACCACCCCCTCTTGCCCCGCAAGTCCACTCAACTTTCCCTTTCAACCCTCAACCCCTCCCCCCCCCCCCCCCAACGTCACACCGCTAAGACAATGAGCTAATCGGTCACAATTTAAGGTGCTTGCTCTACGCAATACGGCACGCTATTATTATTGTGAAGGAGGGCGCGAAGTTTCCATTTTTGGCAGTAGAGGAGCGCGACAAACGAAAGTTCGGGAACCCATGTTGTAAACTAAGAAAGAAGGCGTGATAATCATCCATGAAATATGGAATTAAGTACAGTAACTATGTTGTTTGCCTCCTCCTTTCTATGCACTGGTAATATTTTCTTTATTCGTGCACACTGACGTCTTATCTTCTAAAGGTCGAGTTTTTTGGAATGTATGACAGCGAATGGTACATGTACTGTGGCGTTTATGTTGATGTTAGCGCGATGACTCTGTAGCCGATGCAGTGTTTTCTCGTCTTGAAAGTATGTCGATTCGAATCCTGCTGGTGGATGAAATTTTCATATTAGCATTTGGCTGACAAAGGGGGAAGAGATGGTGGCGTGAAGTTCCAGGTCAACAATCTTAGCGTCAATGTCCTGGATTAAATTCCAAACCTCTCCGCAGTGTATCATGAATGGAGGCATATGACACTGGGGATGATGTTCCGTTCATCGGATTGTGACGTTAAGCTTTGCGGCCACCTTGGTGCTATTCGTGACGGGTATCCTGTGTGCCGGCACCGGGTTTCATCGTATCTCTTCTTTCATCATTGTCATCATCATCATCATCCCCGTACAATATAAATATAAAATACAGGCATCCATCATACTCGCTCACGCTCCACAAATAGACATACGACATACCTCTGATACATCCACGAGGAAAGGGGCCAACATGCGCGGAAGAAGAATACCGTTTCCGATTCGATAGCTGGACGTGTCCCACGGGATATCCCAGCCAACAATGCTACACGACATTTAATTTAATTTTAATAACGCGAATAGAGAATGCAGAAGGTAAAACCTGGTGCTGCCATACAGTTGCGTCT
The DNA here is from genome assembly GCF_023897955.1 of Schistocerca gregaria. Taxonomy (NCBI): domain Eukaryota; kingdom Metazoa; phylum Arthropoda; class Insecta; order Orthoptera; family Acrididae; genus Schistocerca; species Schistocerca gregaria. The sequence goes on from NC_064922.1 coordinate 684,771,677, forward strand.
CTCAGCTACGAAATCTGACAAACATTGTAATTATGAAAGGCGCACTATTGCTATGTGATTAGACTTTTTGGTTAAATAATTTTCTTTGTAGTGTGATAATGTATCGAGACAACAATAACGAGGACGAGAGACGTTGGAAACAAACGTAACACGATGTCATCACGTGCGAGAGTCATATACAATACAGTGGAGCAGCTGCAGCTGCGTGTGGCGAGTGTTTGAGTTAGCTTCCTGCTGGCCACCCCTCACTGACTCCAGACATGTGGGCCGTCCTTTGTTGGCTTCGCGGCGTTCAGCATTTGTCACTTCCAGTTTGTCGGCCAGCCTATTATAAACGGGAGGGCCTCAAGGATAAGGCATCCAAAAAGGCAATTGAGCAATATAACAATTAGTAGGCATCGAGGCGTGAAGCTATTCTGGCACTTTTCTTTCGATTCATGTCGGCATCCCTTACCTAGTAAATTTCAAGCGGAGAGAAGAAAGATGTAACGATTACTGCTCCCTATATATAATGTTAACAGTTTTTCAGTATAACAGTACTGTCTTTTTACAACGCCGAAGATAACTGCAACGTGTATAGTTTTCTTTCTGTTTGTATGAAGCGGTGTCTTATTTTTTTTTTTCACTTTAAATTGCTGTATGAACAACACTGTGATGTCGCTAGGCTGGCAAGTAACAAATTTGGCTCTTCTGAAAAAGACTTCCTTTCACAACTAAGGGCATAACCACTGCTCTTATTACTATAATTGTCGCATCTCTTCTATTTTTCGATAAAGAGAAAAGATATGTGGAGAAGGCAACGTTATGGTCTGCCTATGGGAAGTGAACTGGCATCAGTACATAAATAGCCAACCAATTCTCCGTGACAGGAAGTGTTTCTTCTCTGCAGATGATCTTGCTCTTGCTACATACACACGGTAGAATTTTTGAACTTGTTGGAGAGCAACTAACAGGGCCTGGTTACCCATCAACGTTTAACATACAATATGCGAATGGGTCCTCCCGGCCAACAATTACATACTATCTTTTCCATTTACGTTGAGACAAAATCCTTAAACATTACAAGTATGTGCATTCCACTTAAGACACAGACAGGCCAGACAAAAACTCAAAGGATATTGGAAGGTATTCATCTGAGGATGAAGCTCTTGTGTCCGTATGCTTAGAAATAAATTTATTCCAGAATGGGTTCCGCCTTGAGTAAACAAAATTTTCTCCTCTTTTTCTCACACATGTTTCGCTATAAGTTACATTATCATCAGTAAATTTATACTTGTTGCCGCCTGTTGTGGTTTTCGTGATTTTCTATGTTTTTATTTCAGAAACTAGAAAAAATGATAAACTGTAAAAGAAAAACAACTGAAATACAAAACACAGAAAACCGCAGCAAGTGGTAACAGGAAGCAAAATAATAATTAACACTGCTCCTGTAACTTCAGCGAAACATGTCTGCCTACAAGAAGAGAAAATTATGTAAGCTCAAGGCTGAGTCCATCCAAAAACAAACTTATACGGAGGGAGACAGCAGCTGGGACCAACAGACACTGCTAAAAATTGAAGAGTATTTCTAGTGATGTATTCGACTGTTAAAAATCACTGGTTTCAAATTGCAGTGTAGCAATGAGGAAAAATGTTTTGAAGAAACTTGCTTGTAGTAAGTGGGGATCAAACATTACTCTCCCCAGAACAACTGGTAAGGCGCTGCGCTTTTCCACTTCCGCGTATGCCTACCCAGTCTGCACTAGATTTGCTCGTACGGGAAAAGTGGATGTCATTTTGAATGAAACATGCAGGTTAATAACAGGCTGAATAAAGGCTACACCTCTAGAATAAAGTGTATAGAGCAGATGGTTTTCGACAATCAGCAAAAAAATACATTGACATGTTCAAACAGACTCTTCGATGAAAAAAGCGTAATGTACCGTGCAGAGACTAAATTTCAAGTGAGATTAAAATCCAGAAGAAGATTCACGAACAGTGTGGACATAAAACCTCACAAATGGTACCAACCACAAGAAACTAATCTACAGGTATTCAACTGGAATGGGGAACTTACAGGACCGTAAGAGCTCCCGTATGAGCCAGAAAAAATATGGATAAATTTTATGCAGTCAGGTTACCGTGAAAGACATCGCTCCCATACTACTCGTTTGATTTTTTGTTCCTTGAACACCGACGGATGACTGTATATAGTCTGGTTTATAATTCGCAACCAGTCAAGACTATATTAACTGTCGATCACGATACATCTTGGAGACTTAGCTCCGTCCTCAGGAAGCAGCCTTGGATCTTAGCTCGACAGCACAGTTCTCAAAACACAGTAACGCTAAAATTCAAGTATATCTGAATTTTCTTGTGAATGACATAGGACACAATTTATTTACATGTTATTTACCTTTCTACAGTTTCACCTCATTGCCTTGTAGGAATCTTTGATACCTAACTGGTGCCACGAAACTTATTATCGTCGTTGGTACTAAATTTGTATATGTTTAGAGAGATAGCCGTCCAGGATAAATCACACTAAAACTGGTACACAACAGCAGTCAGTCTAAAGGATTGTACTTCTCTGTTGATGTTAAATTAAATATATCCTTTTCAACGGAACATTTATGTTGTGTAAAAAATCCTGGCAACCCAACATTCCTGTCAAACCTGAACTACCACTGCCAGCCACAGCAAACAATTGCCCTGTAACCGCTACCAAATGCTTCGTGTACTCCAATTTACTTTGTGTTGTGGATTGTTCGTTTTCTTTTCTTATTTTGAAATGAGTGGAGACTGGAGAGACTAATCCCGGTGCATAAAGGTATTTGAATGAATCTCTTGCTACAGCAAAAGGAATCAACAATCACTACGACCGTTATGTCACATCTGCTATCGTGGAAGCACAGAACGCGAAGGATGGCAGCGCTTCGAGAGGGAGGCGGGGCTTATTCCTCCGCACCGCTCCTCCCCCTCGGGCAGTCCAAGTTCTCGTTTGTTTACGGTCGCGGTCTACTGCCGCGATAACTGCCCGCATTATAAATGTCTTAAGTATATACAGATTTAGCGCCCTGTATAATCAAATAAGGATTCTGCATCTTGATCAGCACGTAGACATAACTAAGGACTGCTACAGCTGAATGTATAGATTCCTTAACTATTTGTGATAATTTCGTGAGACTGATGTGCATTTTACAGACTACTGGTTGCAGTATAAATATAATATGTTCGAAGTGGAAGCAGTTTTTCGCAGCACTAATGTGAATACTGCTGCGATTTAATTTGACCGCGTTTCAATAATTAAATGAAAACAATGTTTCAGACAATGATTTATTAATCACATTCCAAAGCGTTAAATATAATTATTATTGCATTGACTTATGCTATCTAAGAATTTTTTATTAAATTAAATCTCAATCTGAGGAACCAGGGTTTTGTTTTAAATGTGTAGTAAACACTTGTTTAGATGCATACATTGCTGTTACAGACGTATTCTGAGACCAGACAACACTTTCTGGTTGTTAAATGGTTCAAATGGCTCTGAGCACTATGGGACTTAACTTCTGAGGTCATCAGTCGCCGAGAACTTAGAGCTACGTAAACCTAACTAACCTAAGGACATCACACACATCCATTCCCGAGGCAGGATTCGAACCTGGGATCGTAGCGGTCGCGTGGTTCCAGACTGTAGCGCCTAGAACCGCTCGGCCACCTCGGCCGGCGGTTGTTAAAGACTAGAAAAGATGGACAGTTATTTGAACAATTTATCTTTTTCATGTTAAACCCCATCGTGTTATTTTTGGTAGCAATTTCGTGGTAGTAATGATTTTCTCTCGCCTTCCCTAACATGGCAGATAAGAGTCCAGTTCAAGAAAACGACCCCAAGAGCAACAAGTATAAATAATGTTAAACGCAGACCGATAAAGTGTTCGCAACCATATAAACAATTATTGTGGACATCTAAAATTGTGAAAAGTCAGCTTTTTAAAAATAGTTGAAGAACAGACCACTCGAAGGTTGTATTTAAGTTAAATAGGAAACAAACACAATTTCTGTAATTGTCACATTTATTTTTTAAATTATTTACTCACTCTGAGAAATTACCGTTATTAGTGATGAAACATTGACATACCTTTTTCATAGGCTTCTTAATTTTGATGTTAGAATTGCAGTACAGTTAATAATATAATTTGAAATTAATGCTGGTAATGCTTCTTCGTAATTTGTAATTTTAATCACATAATCTGCGTGGAGTTACTGGCTTTCATAACTTTTTAATATGTAACTTATGATTAGATCTTAGCCAGTTTCTAAATGTGGACAATGGCTTTGAACCAGAAACTAATGACCGAGAGAGGTGGCGCAGTGGTTGGCACACTGGACTCGCAATCGGGAGGACGACGGTTCACACCCGCATTCGGCCATCCTAGTTTAGGTTTTCTGTGATTTCCCTACATCACTTCAGACAAATGCCGGGGTGGTTCCTCTCAAAAGGCACAGCCGATTTCCTTCCGATGGGCTTGATGATCTCGCCGTTTGGTCCCCTCCCCCAAATCAACCAACCAACCAGAAACTAATGTTGCCAATCTCTTCACTGTGTTGTTACATTCTCTCTGTCCTGTAGTCCGACTTCATATCCGTAGAAGCTTGTGGTAGCACATAAAAAATAAATAAAGCAGTTTATTAATCAAGATATTAATCGATGTCAGTGGTAACCGCCCCCTCCCCAGCCCCCACGGGTGCTCACCACTCTTCTGTAAGTACGCACTTGGCTACCACAGAGCCCCAATCTTAGCAGCATTACTTCTCTTTCTGTGCTGCAAACCTATACTTCTACTATCCCTTTCTTCTTCTGTCTCTATCGGACGGTCTTACCAGTTCAGACCTAGTTTTACATTTCACTTCCGGCGCTTTCAACACCTTTTCATTAATAAATACATGGCCCCCATTGTTGGGTTGGACCTGTCAGCACATTTCCAAATTTTTCATAAGTGTAGATTGTGCAAGGAAGGTCGCCTCAAAAGTTCCACCTTTGTGCCTTCCCACCTTAGCACCTTACCTTTCCTATAAGGCAGCACACCTAAAACCTAGCACGGTAGCCATCTCATTGTGGGGGATCACCATGTATATCTGCACAGTGGTAGCTCCCTCACTACCCAGGAATCGCACTATTGGTGCCTGAGCTGGGAACTCCCCATGCATGACAAGGAGTACGTGGCTATCGTGACAGGGGCACAGTGACGCCAAACAATTGATTAATGGGCAGAGAGTCGTTGCTAAGGCTGGGTGGCGCCCATGGGGAATGTCTCCGTTCAAAGTGGGTGGCACCATAGTGGATGATTTGCAAATGAAGCAGATGAAGCTTTCTCCCGCTGGTTGTCATACAGCTCCAGTAAGAAGAAGAGAACTCATTCAATGCAGTACGACCCCAGAATGTTCCCTTCCTTGCTTACGCTGTGGGATGAATGTAGGGCTAAGTGCAAAACAGAGAAATGCTACCCTCAGTATCTGGTTTGTACAAGGACAAATGGGGATTCTTTTTGACTACAAAGCCCATATTTTTCATAGAGAATATAGAGGACAGATTTGGGGAAGTTGAAGCCACCTCCAAAATTAAGAGTGAGTCAGTTTTGATTAAAACAGCAACCCTCGCCCCATCACGCATGTGCTCGCTTGTGACAAACAGGGTGACATTTCCGTAACTGTCGCTTCCATAACAGTATAAACATATTTCAAGGCATCATATTCCCTTGTGACCTCCTCTTGCAGTCTGATGATGCGCTACGAACCAACTGTGAGTAATGTGATGTACCATTTGTCTGTTGTGTTCGTAGGGGAAAAAGGACAGCAGGGTTGCTGTCAGAGCCTTAATCTTGGCCTGTGAAAGCAATTCGTTGGCTGAAAAGGTCAGGATGATGGTATACTGATGTGACATGGAACTGTATGACCATTCACATGGTGATTCGAAATCATGAAATTTCTAGCACATGTCTTCGAGTTGCAACACCAGGCCAGTCTGTAGGGATTATGGACGACTGTTACATGTGACCATTCCTTGTGCTCCCTCCTACCCCCCCCCCCCCCCCCCACCACCACCTGTGTCAGCTATGCAGAGCACCATTCTCCCTGCTAACCAGACTGCACTGTCTTTCACAAAGAGAAAAAATTCAGTAATATAAGACTCTGGACAGACTAATATCCAAAGAGGCCAAGAAAAAGTATGAGTGTCTATGTCCTGCAAGCTTGACAATAAAGTATGCTACATCTATGATGACATCAGTCTCTCTGGCATCGGTATCCTTGCCCATTATGACTCCTACAATGGGCTCTTGGGATCGCTCGGCCATTGCTGCCCCCTTTAGTTGAGAGCTCTCCTGCTGCTGCTACCCCCACATCCACTTTGGAAGCAATGGCTCCTCATCCACTGGGGATGTTGATTCCCATCTCTCAGTTGAAGATGCCTCACCCTTCTCCGGCTTCTCACACCAAGGAGAGGTCCCTTGGGACACTCCCTTCCAAGTTTATGCTGGTCTGTAACCAGCCAGTGGTTGAAGCAGCCACAGAGTGCTGGTTGTACGGCTTTACGATCTTCCTCAGTCCATGAAACTAATTTGGAAAAACCCTCCCAGGAATCTAAACCCCTAAGGAAAAGTGAGATAAAAAGAACAATTCCAAGATGAAGAAGATTCGGGTGGCCCCTATGCCATCAGATCAATTGTACCTGAGGCTCCAGATCACACCACAGAACATGTCTCGAAATCTATGTGTGTTCGTAGCATAATCTCTCAATTGGTGGCAGTAGTTGACCCTGGGGCATAGCCTGCCTCCTTGATCCCTCCTCACCCTTACAGTATACTGACAGTGTGATTCTCCAGTGCGGTTTTTTTCGAACACCTGGTTGAGCTATAACATCTCCTAAGGTCATCCATTGCTTTCTGTATTGCCCTTCAAGAAACTTGGATTGCAGCAACGTGGACCCCTGCCTTTTGTGGCTACTGGGGATATTTTAAGAATCCCGCCAACTATGATTAGGTGTTGGGTAGAGTTTGCACATGTGTTCTGGACTCGGTAATTAGCAAACGTGTGCCTGTTGTTTCAGTCTTGCTTCAACTCTGCAGGCAGTGAGTGTTTGGGTAAGGGCATCTCTGGGTTTTGCCATCTGTGACATTTGTCTCCTTCTCGATGATGAAGTGTCTCAGAATGTATTGTCTGCATTGGTTTCCCATCTCCCCCCATCTTTCCTAATCTCGGATGACTTCAGTGATCATAAACCTTTGTGGGGTGGAACCATGATCACTGGCCACAGAAAGACACCAGAAACTTTCTAGTAAATCTCGACCTTTGTCTCTCTTATACTGGTGCCCCCACAAACTTTAGTGTGGCACAACGTAGATATTTCCATCTACAGAACTGGTCTTCTCCCATCCATCCACTGCAGAGTCTACAATGACCTGTGCGGTTGCGGCCACTTTCCAGTGTTCCTGCCTCCCAGGGGGCTCGCCATGCTCTGGCGGGTTTGTGCTTGGCTACCACGGGGCCCCAGCCTTTGCAGCATCTTTTCCCTTCCGTGCTGCATGTCTATCCTCTTGCTATTCTTTTTCTCCTCCCTTGGGGAACATGTCTGGAGTGTTATTGGGAATAATCTTCATTGTCTGTCGCTGACGTAAGAACAGTCTTACCACTGTTTTCCACTCCCTTTTCCTTTCTCTGTTTCCCTTCTCTACTCGATCCTCTGCTTCGTTGTTTGAGGTTCCTCATTTTCTTCTTCCTCCCTGTGTCCTCCTGAAGGCTAGCTCATGCATCTGAATCATAACAGGTGACTGGGTAACACATCATTACCAGCCCTAGGTCGACAGGTAGGCTTCACATATACCCCTTGGTACAGGCCAGGCACGAGATGGGGTGATTGCCTGAGCTGCAACCTTCCCAAAATGAAGATTTGTCCCTCTGTCAGGTGTTCAGGAGGTATGAACAATCACCTAAGGTGAGTGCGCCCCCTTGTGAAGGGGCCCCTAGTTGGAAAGATTGTGCCATCGGAGATACTGGTAATCATGGGGGATTTTCTCGCATTGAGCCAATCATCTTCACAATCAGGGTCTATACATTAGTGGGGTTGTTTGTAAGAGGCTTGTGTCATTGTGGTGGGATACTTGGTCATCACTTCAAGGAAACAAGCTCCGGGCCGTAAAACCGTTCCCAACTGCTTGGACAACCTCCTCCCGACCATCTCGGCGAGAAGAGGTCCTTCTGACCAGGTTGCGGATTGGGCATTGCCGGTTTAGCCACCGCTACCTGCTCTCCGGTGACCCAGCCCCGCAGTGCCCTTGTGGTCATGCATTGACAGTGCGCCATGTTTTATTGTCGTGTCCCCGTTTTAGTCAATCTCGTGTTGTCCTGAAACTTCCTGGCAGATTAAAACTGCGTGCCCGACCGAGACTCGAACTCGGGACCTTTGCCTTTCGCGGGCAAGTGCTCTAGCAACTGAGCTACCGAAGCACGACTCACGCCCGGTACTCACAGCTTTACTTCTGCCAGTATCCGTCTCCTACCTTCCAAACTTTACAGAAGCTCTTCTGCGAAACATGCAGAACTAGCACTCCTGAAAGAAAGGATATTGCGGAGACATGGCTTAGCCACAGCCTGGGGGATGTTTCCAGAATGAGATTTTCACTCTGCAGTGGAGTGCGCACACTTCTGCAGTTGACCGTCTCGTTATTTTGTCCACCCGTGTCATGAAAGTTTTTCTGCGGAAATTCTAGACTATGGCCGTGTTTTCCGATTTGGAGAAGGCTTACGACACCTGCTGGAGAACCGGTATTCTTCGTACACTTTACACGCGAGGCTTCTGTGGCTGTCTGCCCTGTTTCCTATAGGAATTTTAAAAAGACCGGTTTTCAGGGTGCATGTTGGTTCTGCCTTGTCGGACACCTTTATCCAGGAACACAGTGTGCCTCAGCGTTCCGTCCTGAGCGTTGTCCTCTTTGCTATCGCCATTAACCCTATAATAGCCTGTCTCTCGCCGGGCATCTCTGGCTCCCTCTTTGTTGACGATTTTGCCATTTATTGCAGTTCTTGACGGACCTGTCTCACTGAGCGGCGTCTTCAGCGATGTCTTAATCGGTAATCGTCTTTACTCCTGGAGCATCGACAATGGCTTTTGTTTTTTCACCGACAAACCGTCTGTACCAATTTCTGGCTAGGCAAATGTTTCCTCCCACCATCTTTATATCTTGGGAATGTTACCCTTCCTTCGTTGAAACTACGAAATTCCTGGGGCTCACGCTCGATAGGAAACTCTCTTGGTCCTCTCATGCGTCTTAATTTGGCAACCCGCTGTACGCAGTTCCTCAATGTCCTACGTGTCCTCAATGGTAATTCCTGAGGTGCAGATCGTACCATCCTCCACCGTTTGTACTGGTCCCTTGTCCGTTCGAAACTCGACTATGGGTGCTTTGTTTATACGTTTGCACGTCCATCCATCTTACGCCGTCTCAACACTATCCGCCATCGTGGATTCCGTTTGGCCACTGGAGGCTTTTACACTAGCCCGGTTGAGAGTGTCTGTATGCTAAAGCAGCAAAACTACTACTGCCCTACCGCCGTGACTTTCTCCTCAGCAGGTGTGCATGCTGGTTGTCTGCCGTGCACGGCCACTCATCCTATGTCTCCTCCTTCTATGATTCTTTTGATCGCCAGTATGGTTCGAGTCCCTCCTGGAGTCCGCTTTCGGCACTTGCTACAGTGGCTTAACTACACACTACCTGCAACTTTCCCGGTGGGTGAGAAACGTTCACCACCATGGCTTCGTTAAGTGGCCCATGTTAACCATGGCCTTCATTCCCTTCTTAAGGACACTACTCCAGCCTCTCTCTATCACCTTCAGTTTCACAACCTTCACATGGAACTTCGCGATAGCACCTTTGTGTGCACTGATTGCTCCCGGTCTTGAAACGTCCCCGTAGAAAAATTATACCTGACTGTGCTTAAACTGACGCACAATATTTTTTTAGCGCAACGCAATATGACTTTCAATAATCCCTACAAAAGAATGGCCCTGACTAACATTAACCTATACCTTTCACAAATCACTTACCTCACAAAAATCTTCGTTACTCGAACTACTACAATACAGCGAGCGCCACTACTGCCAGCTAAATAAAAGATTCAAACTACTGAAGGCACTAACTACTGATAGGCATAGTTAGCAAATGAAAGATTTTGATAGAGAACAAACAATGTATTTACCTTAATAGTTATGTTCTGTTTCTGATGAACACACGTCCAGATCATCCGCTCTCAAAAATCCGCCATCTCACTTCCCCACATCCACCACTGCTGGCGGCTCACCTCCAACTGCGCAACGCTACGCACTGTTAACAGCCAACTGCCCAACACTACAATGGCGAATATTACAACAATGCCAACCAGCTACAGACTGCATACAGCACAGCCAGTGATTTTCATACAGAGCGCTACTTGGCGTTACCAATATAAAAAAAACTTAAAGAGCCCACTTACAGTCTGACCGTGGGGTCGGGTGTGCCTTCGTCATTGGCGCCTGTGTCCTTCGGTATCGGCTTCCAACACACTACTCACAGCCGAGCGCCTCGCCCTGTATTAGACTACAGAGCACATCTGCCGACACAGACTTTTCAATTGTCTCCTCTGCTCAGACTCTCTCAGCGCCCTTCCAAAGTCTATGTGCGCTGTACTCCGCCCATCCCTTAGTGCAACGGGTCCAGGAAAACTGTCACTTGCTCACTCTTGCTGGAGCCACTGTGATGTTTATGTGAGTTCCTGGTCATGTCGGTCTCGAGCAAACGAGGCCGCCGACGCTGCTGCCAAGGCTGCAGTCCTCGTCCCTCAGCCCGCTAGTTCCTACAGGGTGTTTCAAAAATGACCGGTATATTTGAAACGGCAATAAAAACTAAACGAGCCACGATAGAAATACACCGTTTGTTGCAATATGCTTGGGACAACAGTACATTTTCAGGTGGACAAACTTTCGAAATTACAGTAGTTACAATTTTCAACAACAGATGGCGCTGCAAGTGATGTGAAAAATATAGAAGACAACGCAGTCTGTGGGTGCGCCATTCTGTACGTCGTCTTTCTGCTGTAAGCGTGTGCTGTTCACAACGTGCAAGTGTGCTGTGGACAACATGGTTTATTCCTTAGAACAGAGGATTTTTCTGGTGTTGGAATTCCACCGCCTAGAACACAGTGTTGTTGCAACAAGACGAAGTTTTCAACGGAGGTTTAATGTAACCAAAGGACCGAAAAGCGATACAATAATGGATCTGTTTGAAAAATTTCAACGGACTGGGAACGTGACGGATGAACGTGCTGGAAAGGTAGGGCGACCGCGTACGGCAACCACAGAGGGCAACGCGCAGCTAGTGCAGCAGGTGATCCAACAGCGGCCTCGGGTTTCCGTTCGCCGTGTTGCAGCTGCGGTCCAAATGACGCCAAAGTCCACGTATCGTCTCATGCGCCAGAGTTTACACCTCTATCCATACAAAATTCAAACGCGGCAACCCCTCAGCGCCGCTACCATTGCTGCACGAGACACATTCGCTTACGATATAGTGCACAGGATGGATGACGGCGATATGCATGTGGGCAGCATTTGGTTTATTGACGAAGCTTATTTTTACCTGGACGGCTTCGTCAATAAACAGAACTGGCGCATATGGGGAACCGAAAAGCCCCATGTTGAAGTCCCATCGTCCCTGCATCCTCAAAAAGTACTGGTCTGGGCCGCCATTTCTTCCAAAGGAATCATTGGCCCATTTTTCAGATCCGAAACGATTACTGCATCACGCTATCTGGACATTCTTCGTGAATTTGTGGCGGTACAAACTGCCTTAGACGACACTGCGAACACCTCGTGGTTTATGCAAGATGGTGCCTGGCCACATCGCACGGCCGACGTCTTTAATTTCCTGAATGAATATTTCGATGATCGTGTGATTGCTTTGGGCTATCCGAAACATACAGGAGGCGGCGTGGATTGGCCTCCCTATTCGCCAGACATGAACTCCTGTGACTTCTATCTGTGGGGACACTTGAAAGACCAGGTGTACCGCCAGAATCCAGAAACAATTGAACATCTGAAGCAGTACATCTCATCTGCATGTGAAGCCATTCAGCCAGACACGTCGTCAAAGGTTTTGGGTAATTTCATTCAGAGGCTACACCACATTATTGCTACGATGGTGGATATGTGGAAAATATCGTACTATAGAGTTTCCCAGACCGCAGCGCCATCTGTTGTTGACAATTGTAAGTACTGTAATTTCGAAAGTTTGTCTGCCTGAAAATGTACTGTTGTCCCAAGCATATTGCAACAAACGGTGTATTTCTATCGCTGCTCGTTTAGTTTGTATTGCCGTTTCAAATATACCGGTCATTTTTGAAACACCCTGTATGTTGTCTATGATCTCCTATAGTCTCTATAATCTCTGTGTTAACGTCTGTCATGAGGTGGTGTTTCTTTGGCATCATCCTCCCTTCACGGGAATAAGCTCCGGCTTATTAAGCCTCTCCCAGCGGCTTGGACGACCTCCTCTCGGCGCTCCAGCTGGGAGGAGGTTATTTTAACTAGGCTGCGTATTGGGCACTGCCTTTCTGGCCATCGCCATTTGATAAATTGCACTACCCCACCACTTTGTACACATTGCGCCCAAGTTTTAACTGTCCGCCGCTTCCTGACGGAATGCCGGTTTTTGAACCGTTTACGTTCCCGCTTGGGTTTCCCGTTTGAGTTATTGGCCCTTTTAGCAAATGCCGCGCAGGCTTTGACTGCATTTTTCTTTTTATTCGCCAAAGCAATATAGGGAAGTACAGTCTTTTTTCAACTCTTCTCTGTCTTCGTGTTCTATAGTTTTGACATGGGTGCTTATGACTTCAGTTCTTTTTGGGCCCTAAAGCACAACAAAATAAAACCAAACCAATCTTCCTGTCCCTCCCTCACCATCTCTCCCTTGCGTGCCTGCCCAGACGGCCTCTTAACAGTACCGAATGGGCTGCTTTCACCTCCACTGTCGTCCTTAGCTGCCCGCTTCACGGAGGTGTTGACGCAGCTGTCAAGAGTGCAGCAGCAGCCATTCTCTCAGCCTCAAACTAAGCGATCCCCTATTCTTTAGGATCCCGCGCGGCAAGACAGTACTTTGGTGGATCTTAGAAGTCGCCGAGGCCATTAGAGATAGCAGGTGGGCTCTCCAATACCATAAGTGGCAGCCATCACTGGAGCACCTCATTGGCTTTAAACAGCTCCGTGCCTGGGTACACCACCTAATAAAATGCTGATGTTATTCGTTGTTAACATGGGCTCCCATCGGGTACGTTACGTTATTGGAGTATGTGATTATTGATAAAAAATTAAGCAATATAAGTTAGATGCTGAATTTTGTTTTGTGCAAATAAAGATAGTATATTTATATCGTGTGAGTTCATGGTGTGATTTATCCTAATTGCATGATGTGATTTATCCCATTTTTAGTCACAAACTGTGATTTTTGTCGTCTGTACTCGCGTACTTTTCTAGCAGGCTACACTATGTGATCAAAAGTATTTGGACACCCCAAAAAAAAAAGGTTTTTCGTATTAGATGCATTGTGCTGCCACCTACTGCCAGGTACACCACATCAACGACCTCAGTGGTCATTAGACATCGTGAGAGAGCAGAATGGTGCGCTCCGCGGAACTTGCTGAGTTCGAACGTGGTCAGGTGATTGGGTGTCATTTGTATCATACCCCTGTACGCTAGATTTCCACACTGTTAAACATTCATAGGTCCATTGTTTCCGATGCGATAGTGAAGTGGAAACGTGAAGAGACACGCACAGCACAAGAGCGTACAGGCCGACCTCGGCTGTTGACTGACAGAGACCGACGACAGTTGAAGAGGGTAGTAACGTGTAATAGGCAGACATCTATCCAGACTATCACACAGGAATTCCAAACTGCATCAGGATCCACTGCAAGTACTATGACAGTTAGGCGGGAGGTGAGAAAACTTGAATTTCATGGTCGAGTAGCTGCTCATAAGCGACATATCACTCCGGTAAATGCCAAATGAAGCCTCGATTGGTGTAAGTAGCGTAAACATTGGACGACTGAACAGTGGAAAAATGTCGTGTGGAGTGACGAATCACGATACATAATGTGGCGATCTGATGGAAGGGTGTGGGTATGGGTAATGCCCGGTGAGTGTCATCTGCCAGCGCGTGTAGTGCCAACGGTAAAATTCGGAGGCGGTGGTGTTATGGTGTGGTCGTGTTTTTCATAGAGGGGACTTGCACCCCTTGTTGTTTTGCGTGGCACTATCACAGCACAGGCCTACATCGATGCATTAAGCAGCTACGTGCTTCCCACTGTTGAAGAGCAATTGGGAGATGGCGATTGCATCTTTCAACACGATCGAGTACCTGTCATAATGCACGGTCTGTGGCGGAGTGGTTACATGACATCAACATCTCTCTAATGGACTGGTCTGCACAGAGTCCTGACGTGAATCCTATAGAACACCTTCGGGATGTTTTAGAACGCCGAATTCGTGCCAGACGTCACCGATCGACATCGATACCTCTCCTCAGTGCAGCACTCCGCGAAGAATGGGCTGCCATTCCTCAAGAAACCTTTGAGCACCTGACTGAACGTATGCGTGCGAGAGCGGAAGCTGTCATCAGGGCTAATGGTGGGCCAGCACCATAATGAATTCCAGCATTAGCAATGGAGGGCGCCACGAACTTGTAAGTCATTTTCAGGCAAGTGTCCGGATACTTTTGATCACATAGTGTATGTATGTTTCCATATATAGGGTCCGGAAGGTGACACTTTTTAGCTTGCAAACTGGTAGCATGTTAACGGCGTTGGATTACGATACAGCTTTAGGTTTCAATTATCATTGTTCACTTTTTTCTATGTTATTTACTATGTTTCTGATATTTTTGGAAAAGCACGTACAAAATTCGAAACACATCCTTCACTACTCGTTTTGCTCGTGACAACCAATCATCAAAAATCTTCATTTTGTATGTTAAGGCCTTCTGCGGAAATGCTTTCAGGAATGATTTCGGAAAATAACTGTGGTGAAACTCAAGTGGTGTACTTTAGATTTGCGAAGACTCTTCCAGAAATCAATAATCTTGAAAGTAACAACCAGTCTTTGTTCAACACTGACAGCTTCTCTCATGACTCTCCTCTGATTCAAAATTAACAGTGTCACCTGACGTAGCAATTTAATGAAATTGTCGTAGAGCATTCTCAGATTATTGCGATTATGGCCACTATCAAGTTCTTTCAATAATGTCAAATGACTAGTCTGCTTTTCACTAACCATTTCTTAGCTCACTTCTTTCTTTTCATTACATTAGGTGATTTTAGCAGTGCTATTAGCACAATTTGAAGTTTGGCTGTTTCGAAAGAAGATGAGGCCTGACTTGTGCATGTGAGTGTTCACCACAAAAACAAGAGCCAATCGACAAAACTAGATGTTGTACGACCGTGTGGATGTCGCGTCGACTTCGTTGGACTGACCAAATCCGGTCGTCTGCAGGCCGTTTAAGGAAACTGTTTCACGAAGGCTGCCATTAAGTCTTACAAATGTGACATGATTTGGTAACCTTCTCCTTGGAAATCTTACTGTGTACAGGTTCCTTGTTTCCAGACTGTTGCATCGTGCCATCTCACGAATGGGGTTACATGTCAGCTAACTCTTTTGAAATGTAATTAACTATCGAGAACCTGTGAAAATCAATAGAAGCTTTCATGTACACAGAACACAACATAAACAACAGGGGTACCGCTAGCAATAATGATAACTTACCCTTCCTAGCAGCAAGGTGTAGTTGTGTTACGAATCAGATTCCTGCGTTGCATAAAAAGCAGTCAAAACGACTGTGAACGTTGACCTTATGGAAGCCCAGCGTCAAACCTTTCAAGGAATCCTAGCAGGAAACGGTGAGCCTTTAACATTTGCGTCACATAAAAGTGCCTCTCTTTATCTCCTCTGATGAATCAACAAAATTGGATACGAAATTTTCACACCCTGTATTTGCTGCGAGTCGGAGATAATACAGATGAAGTTGATCACTTGGGCTGTAGACTACTCACGTTTTTATGTCATCTTATAAGGGGTCTGTTGTTAGAGTTTAGCAAGTCCTAAATCGATTAAGTTTGAATATACATTCATCAAGAATACTGTTGTTAACGGGAAATAAATTATATAAATAAGGAAAAGCGAATATTATACAGATGAGCAGCTCTAATCTATCACTCAGCGGAGTTCCATGTATTATATTAGTATAGGAAAAACGGTTACCACGTTCTCATACACAACTTATTATCACCATTGACACAAATTCTAATGATGAACGAAAGAAAAGAAACGAAAGAAGAGTCTACTGCAACTCATATCTTCCCCGTGAACGCCATTTCTCCATGAACACACAAAAACTACTCTGTGGTACGTCACCAGTCTCGTCGGTAGGAAAACCTTGACTCCCACATTTGATCCCAATATTTGACCTTCCTGGCAATCATCTGACTCGGAAGATGCGTAGTCTGTCAGATTCGCATAAATTTAGAGCATGCAGGCGTAGTCATGGGGTGCTCGTGATTATCACGCCCTCGACGAACATCATATGTTTCTTTAGTTTTATCTGTCGAACTCGGTACCAACCTCTGTTCTTGGTCTTAAGCTTGAATTGTGGTCCAACTTTTATTCGTTATTGCAACAAAATCACCACCTTTTCACTTGAAAACTTGCTTCCGATATCGATTTAAGTTAGCATGTTTCCTGCTTGACGTATTATTTCCTTACCCATGTAAGAGGCGAGAAGTAACTGTCATTTTCTGGAGAGTTTTGTGAAAACACAATTTCAAAATCTTTTCCTTTTCTTTCATCTGTGTATAACTCAACGTTTTTTTTCGTTTAAATTTTTAAATAGGATACGAAGACGGGAGTTCAATGAACGTTTTGACTTTGCTCTTCTTCAAGCTTGTATTCCTGAACATTCCGCAGCAAGAGACTTTGGGTTTTGTATTTGCAGTAATATGAGATAAAGCTTGGAAAGTACCCAGTTTGTCCTAGGAAACTTTGTATTGCTGCAACAGATTTCAGTTCTGGAATGTTCTGAAAAGCTTCTACTCAGAAAAAGGTCGAAATGGCATTTTGCAAACTTAATTTCATAGCAGTATTTAGAAGTACCTGGTTCTATAGTTCCTTGATGAAGCTATATCTAAATTTGGTTGTCGAGATTTTCTTTCTTTCCTAGCGACAATCTTCTAGGCCTGCTATAGTTTGGTCGTTCATATTTCACAACAATCTTCATTCTGACTATAGTAATTTTCTTGTTTATTGGAATTTAAATAGACCCTAACACTTCAAAGTGCTTCTTAATCTCACCTCTAGCAGAGGTTTCATTATCTAATTCTGATTTCCTGCTTTACGGCTACCCTTGAAATGAACTTCTCCTTCAGGCTTCTTACCAGTAAATCCGTCTTGCTTATTAAACTTCAGTTTGCTCTCAAACAGTGAATCAAGACAAAAAAAGACTTCTTGGATATGAAGTAGTGAATTAAATGTGATGGGGTTCCTCGAGAGAGGATCCCGTTTAGGCAGGTAGCAAACGAAATTCTGAATTCTTCGTACGGTCTCATTTCAACACACACAGTCGTAATCGTATTTAAGTTGCTTATTTTTAAGTTGCTTATTTTTAAGTTGCTTATTTTTATTTTTAGATGACTTGTTTCGATCTCGTGACAGATCGTCTTGATATCTTACGTTGCTTGATGACCGAAGGAACATTAGGCGTGGAGCAGGTCCCTCCATGCAGGCATGGAGAATACTGCTCACAATGTTGCAAAAAATCGTATACAGGTGAATCTTGTTCCTGTGTACGTCACTGTTCGCCTCACTTGCTAAGAGAGAGGAGTGCAGCAACTCTTTTCCGCTCTCCTGCTCGCAACATTCAGCGGCATTATTAATTATTTTTCTAGCTCCACTCCGTAATGTACTATCCGTTACCCTTCTCCGAAGACTGGAAAGAGTATCTGGCGCTGCCCATGATGAAAAAGGAACCAGTTCGTAGCTCATCAAGAGTTTACGTTTATTAGTGGCACAACAACACAGCACAAGCAGTTCGCAGTGGTTACATACGTATAGTTCCGTGTGTTACATAGGTAAGGTTCGCAGCGGCTTGACACAATACATTTGGGGAAGGGGGAGGGTGGGGAGGGAAGGGAGTGGACGAAATCGTTAGACTTCTTATTTCTGACGATCCAAGACTAGGAAGCCCTAGTTTAAATCTGTGTGAATAGACTATAGTCAGATACTGTACTGGTTAAAGTGAATCAATGTCATGTTGTTTGGCAGTACCGTTTAAAAGCAAGTAAATTATTTTTTATAAACTTTTTCTAGCTCTTTCTGTTGCATGGAGTCGCTCCGATCAAGAATTGAGGTTGAGAGTTGACTTTGATTTTTATGTCTTATCATATTTACCTAAACAATTTAATGCTTGTCCACACATAGCTGATACTAATCATGATCGAATCTAAAAGCAAATGTAGACAGTACAGGGTTGATTATTTGCAATTTGGCTTCATTCCATCATTGTAGGGAAAACGATTACTTATGTGAATTTTATGCAGAATCGTATTAAGCAACGACGATATGAAAGCTTACTGGCTAAGGAACAGCTGAGAAACAGGTAAAGATTTGAAGCACTTTCAAATATTCAAGGAGGAACTTCAAAAGAGACGCTCAGCGATATATCTGCTTCAACTTCATAAAGACATAATGTTGGCATGCGGGCATCTTACAATATCTCGCTACTTATACCAAAATCTGGCAAATCCCGTGCTCTCGGGTAATATTATGATACACTGAAAAGGATTCCACTAAGCAACAACACGATTGAAAGACATATTGATGAAACGAGATATGATTTTGAAAGCATCTTATATAATTAGCGGGGAACGGCCCATTTCTCCAGATCATTATTGGCAAATGTTCGTTTTGTTATGGACCAAGAAATCTACGAAGAACTGCTCTTCGCGAGAACTGTGAAAGCAGACACTACAAATGAATCAATTTTTAACGTTTAGCAAGGTTATTTCGTCGAAAAAAATGATCCCTTTGTGAAATATAACATCAGTGGTACCCGATGGAGCAACTGCCATGTTAGGCCACTATTATGGATTTATAAACCGTTTGAAATAAAATGTGACTGAGGTGTTTACAATACACTGCGTCATCCATCCATATAGTTCCTGAAAATCAGAGTTGTAGACTGCATCAATCTGTTCAAGTTATTGTTAAACAAAATTCGAAAACAACTCTATTGAATCCTAGGTTATTTGCGCAGTTATCTGAAGAAAATGACGAGAACTTTGATCGATAGTTCTTCACACTGAAGTACGCTGACTGTCATAAGATTTTGTTTGACAGTATTTTTCTCGGTTTCTGAGACTGTTTTAGAGCTTTTGGATGTCAAAAATCCAATTTAAAAGAAAATTGAATCAAGTGGAAACCAGAAATCGCTTATTTAACTTAATTTATTAAATTAAATGAGATTAACTTGCAGTTACAATAAGCCAGTCTAAATTTGAGCCGCGCGGGATTAGCCGAGCGGTCAGGGGTGCTGCAGTCATGGACTGTGCGGCTGGTCCCGGCGGACGTTCGAGTCTTCCCTCGGGCATGGGTGTGTGTGTTTGTCCTCAGGATAATTTAGGTTAAGTAGTGTGTAAGCTTAGGGACTGATGACCTTAGCAGTTAAGTCCCATAAGATTTCACACACATTTTCTAAATTTGATGAAAACAGAGTCCTGCGTATCAGCTTTCCCAACCAGAGTTAAAGAAATGAAACAAAACAAGAGAGGGGCCCAAATTTTTCCAGTTTCCCAATTTGTCACACACAAACTGCCACACAGACTTTGAAACTAGGATTGAGAATATTTATACTATAGAAATACCACAGTGGATTATCAGTAAATAGCCTACATTCATATTTGAGAAATTGATGTCATGTACAAGAGGAACTTATAGAAATATGCACTAACGACGTTCTTGCAGTTTAGGAAGGGATATCAGTAATTCTGGTTATAGAGACGCTCACCTGTTGCTTAACCTGAATTATGGATTATTGGAAAAATGTTTTTGATAGCTTTTTCATTTTCATACTTCATGTAAAGGGGTTTCGGCGTGGTTGCAAATATTCTTAAAAAAAGTTTGAAATCACTGACGGACGAAATTTAAGGTTATACCTAACTAAATTGATGTCAAATATTGGAAATTTGCTAATAAGACACCAGGTTCACACATCCCGTTAAAAGAATTTATGTATTAATTGTACTTGATTTGCATTTTTATACTGTTTAGAGTAACAATGTCTAAATTCATAGTGCTTCCATAGACCACATACATTTGTTTCAATTTGAACATCATCAGTCACAACAGAAACGGTACCTGAACATTTTCTGCATACCACAATCGAGGAGCTCATTGCCTCTTAAACATATTGTAATAAGTTGACTGACACAGTCAATTAGCGCCTTTATCTCTTAGATCATTATCAGAATATTTTTCAATTCAAATTATTAATACTCTTCTTAACAGTGTAAGCATTCGTTGTCTACATTTGATTATGCTTCTCCTTCGTGCACTCAGGTGAGACATAGCCAAATTTATTAAAACTGGTGAGCCTCTTTTCCTTGCTCTTGTGGTAGCAATCACTTGACTTGCGGCCTCTGTAAAGGCACTTTCTGTCTAGACCACAAGCTGCGCTTTTGTTGCTCGAGACTTTGGCATCTTAGTTACTGGAGTTTCTAAAATTCTCGTTGCTGTAACATTTGTTATTTCTTTTCGTAATAGCATTACGGTTCTTTCATAACGCCTAATTTTTTGCTTAAAATCTTTCACATTTCAATCCCATAAAGTAGAAGTTCTGTGTCTCGATCGTCCCTCTATGCTGTCTGCCACATACTCGAATAGCAAATCTTTATCAGTATCAGCACGGCTGGCAGTCTCTTACATTTCGAGAAAAGACAGCTGAATTATATTTGCGCATCCACATTGTCAGCAACAAGCAACAGAAAAGCCCCGAACACCGTAAGTGCGCTTTTATCCTTTATTTTAATTACCTGCGGCCACTGAACAAGTGCACAGTAGTCAGCCACGCACTTCACCAGCTCTACAGCCGAAGTCTCACATTCTCGTGCTCTACTTCCCACCAAGCAAAAATAGAGTGTTCGTCCTATGCTTCAACATTCCTAGGTACAACAGCGTTGGCAAATATTTGTGTCTTCCCGTGCACTATTGCTCGTAGTGCTTTGTAGCTTTCTATCCGCATCGTAGCACTAACTGAACTCGAATGCAGGTGCCACTTGGTATAGTATTTATGCACTTATCTTTATTCTCATTGAGGTGGCGCTGGATATTCTAAAAGATTTTGACCAGTGTATCTCCGTATAAGTAGTTACAACTAAAAGCACCAATCAGCTCGTCGAAAACACTAGATATCGCAACCTCTTTTTTTTTTTTTTTTTTTTTTTTTTTTTGAGAGAGAGTGAGTGACCGAACCAAAAGTTCTATTGTCACCTCTGTAAACATGTTAGTTATCTAGTAAGTGGATCACAGGATGCTGGGCTGTGATGTTAT